>NC_052630.1:55565468-56190468 GCF_016161935.1 Mauremys reevesii
TTTCGGTTAATATACTGGCTGTCCTGGTGGGCCGGTCCCAGGATAGGGATGTGAGTCCCATCTATAGCCCCACCGCAGTTTGGGAATCCCATCGCGGCGAAGCCATCTATGACGACCTGGACGTTTCCCAGGGTCACTACCTTTGAGAGCAGGAGCTCCACGATTGTGTTGGCAACTTGCATCACAGCTACCCCCACGGTAGATTTGCCCATGCCAAAGTGGTTCGCTACTGACCGGTAGCTGTCTGGCGTGGCAAGTTTCCAGAGGGCTATGGCCACTCGCTTCTGCACAGTCAGGGCTGCTCGCATCCTGGTGTCCTTGCGCTTCAGGGCAGGGGACAGCAAGTCACACAGTTCAAGGAAAGTGCCCTTACGCATCCTGAAGTTTCGCAGCCACTGTGATTAATCCCAGACCTGCAGCACTATGCGGTCCCACCAATCCGTGCTTGTTTCCTGGGCCCAGAATCGCCGTCCCATAGCATGAACATGACCCATTGCCACCATGATCTCCACGGCGCGGCGTACCGTGCTTTGTGAGAGGTCTGAGCCACTCTCTGACTTCATGTCCTCACCGCGCTGCCGGAGCCTCCTCGCCCGATTTCTCAGCATCTGACTGTGGAAGAGGTGGACGATAAGGTGCGAGGAGTTGACAACGGCCATAAGTGCAGCGATGATCGCAGCGGGCTCCATGGTCGTACTGCAGTGCTGTGGCGTCCGCGCTGTCACTGATCAGAAAAAGTGCGCGATCTGATTTCCCGCCGGCGGGAGGGACTGTTGAATTCTGACAGTTACCCAAGGCCACCCTCGACACAGTTTTCCCCGCAGCATGCATTGGGGGGAAATCCCAGAATTCAAATGGGCAGCGGGGAGTGCGGGAACTGTGGGATAGCTTCCCACAGTGCACCACTTCCAATGTCGACGCTTGCCCCGTTAGTGTGGACTCACAAAGTCGAATTAGTGTCCTTAGTGTGGACACACAAATTTGACTTTGTAAGGTCGATTTCAAAAATTCGATTTAACTTAAATCGAACTAATCTGGTAGTGTAGACATACCCTATGTTTAATTTCAGTGCCATAGGGAGATTCATGTCAGGGGAGGGCAGCTTCATTTAAAATTAGCCACTTTAGATTAACAGTGATAGAGCCAAGAGAGCCATGGGGGAGGGATCACATGAGAAGAGCAATATCCTATACCACCTACCTCCTTCCCAACCCTACCAAGGGAGACCCCCCCCCACTCCCCTGCATTTCCCGAGGCGCCAGAGGAGTTAATTCAGTGGTTCTCAAACTTTTGTACTGGTGACCCCTTTCACATAGCAAACCTCTGAGTGCAACCCCCCCATTATAAATTAAAAACACTTTTTTATATATTTAACACTATTATAAATGCTGGAGGCAAAGCAGGGTTTGAGGTGGAGGCTGACAGCTCACGACCCCCAGTAATAACCTGGTGACCCCCTGAGGGGTCCTGACCCCCAGTTTGAGACCCCCTGGATTAATTTAATTTTAGCACCCTGTGTCCACTCACATGCATGTGCTATTTTGAGCATTTCAGTTTTCACAACATAGGCTCATCCCAGATTCTGGAACAAGCTCAAATGCTCAGTTTGTGGAGTATGTACATAAGCTATACTAAAGACAAACCCACAGTAACCGTCTCCAGTTTGTGAGGGACCCAATGGAGCCAGTCTCTAGGAAACAGATAAATTAATTGAGGTCAAGTCCACTAATGGCTATTAGCCAGGATGGGTAAGGAATGGTGTCCCTAGCCTCTGTTTGTCAGAGGGTGGAGATGGATGGTAGGAGAGAGATCACTTGATCATTACCTGTTAGGTTCACTCCCTCTGGGGCACTTGGCATTAGCCACTGTCAGTAGACAGGATACTGGGCTGGATGGACCTTTGGTCTGACCTAGTATGGCCATTCTTATGTTCTAACCTAAATGAACCCAAAGTTATGGAGACAGATATGAATCAAGGAAGCCAGAAGAGTATCAGAAACCTGGAAAAATCTCTGACTGGATGGGCTCAGGTGTTTGATCATAAGCTGAGGTGGTTCAAAAGTTTTGGATTTTTTTTTAAGCAGAATTTTTTTTATTGTTTCTGTAAACAATCAAACACAGTAAGCAGCAAATATTTGACTACACACTTCTGAAACCCCAAACCATGTTCAAGTTTTGGCAGACTAATTTCAGCTTTTCAATTAAAAAAAAACCACAACAAATTTTGAAGGAAAACAGACACTGTCCGTGATTTTTTCTGCTTTTTAAAAACCCCTAGTTTTCGATCCAGAAAAAGTTTTGATGGAAAATATTTGTCCAACCCTTTTAATGAGCTTTAGTGCCTTTTAGCAGTAGCTGATGCTGAGAACCAGAGATACCTTGTAAAGGTGACTTGAAAAGAAGTTCTCTCAAAACTGGGTTTGTGCTGAGATGTGGAAGGTTTTTAAATGTTTATTTTTCCCAGGGCCACCCCGGGGGGGGGGGGGAGTGGAACAAGTGGGACAATTTGCCCCAGGCCCCACAGGGCCCCACATAAGACTATAGTATTCTATAGTATTGCAACATTTTTTTATGGAAGGGGCCTCTGAAATTGCTTTGCCCCAGGCCCCCTGAATCCTCTGGGCGGCCCTGCCCCCACCGTCCCATACATTCCTCCTCTTCTCCCCAGGAGAAATGTATGATGCAGAGTTGAGATTTTAGAAACTATCCTGTCCCTAGTTAAGATATAATATAACCAGCTGGGCAGTGATGATACAGTTCATATACATCAGATGCTAATTCTGCAATGTTAGTGAAAATAATACAGTGTAAGTAAGGGACAAATGCAGACTTTGAGTGAGGGGGAATGTTCATCTGGGACCAGCGTTTTTTTTTTTTTTTTTAAGTTGTGTGGGTGAAAGAGGAATAGGTTTCCTACCTGCAACTGGCCTCTTGACTATAGGAACAATCCTGTGTTCTAACTTCTATTCATCTTTGACTTTAGTGACAGCTGCTTTCGTACAACCAAGAACTGAGTCTTGGCTGAAATACATTGGTCACGATTAGTCTTCAAAGTGCATATAGGCCCCTATCAAAAGATGCAAGTGACATGGTTGTGTTTCCTCATTCTTTGTAGTGTTTCCCCAACTACTCTTCATTACTCAATAAGACAGAAGGCAGAGGTCTACTCCTTACACTGCCAGACAGGGGAGTTCACCTCAGACTAAATTTCCTGCTGCCCAATACCAACAGCTGGAAAGGGTTGGGATGATGAGGCAGTGTTCCACACTTAGGCCCAGATATTCAAAGGTATTTAGGCTAACATTGAAGATTTGGGCTTTACACCATAATCAAGATCTAATTGTTTAAACTAAGGAGCTGTATAAAATAGCTGCCCAGGACAGAGAGAGTATCATTGAATTAGCTCAAGTTTAATAGAAAAGAGAGTCTGTTATAATGAGGTAGGAAGGCTCATTTTAGTTTAGCCAAGAGGGCAGGTTTGGGGTGGGATTTTTGGCTTCTTGATTGTTTATTTTAAATATTTTTATCTAGAGCTCCCTGATACACCCTTCTAACAGTGAGCTTGATACCAGGGTCTGTTAGACTTAGAAAACACTTCTCTTGAGAGGCTCTTCCACAGTCCTGCAGATCTCATTCTTGGGGCATTTTTCTTTATATTCAGGCTGATTTATTCCTTTGGTCAATGTCATCTTATGACTCCCATAAACAGCTTATGTATATTTAACATATTAGAGCATCTTTCATGCAAACATTCCAAATAGGATGACAAACTACACAGAAACTAGCATTAAGGCCTCATCCAACAATTATCCTTCTCCCTTAAACACCCACTTTAAAGTATGCTCACAGATTCCAATACAACTTTGGCTGACACTTAGAGATCACCATTCTAGGAATCTGATTTTGCTGACCCCTTGAGTAGTTTAAATTGATTCTATACATTGGGATCACTACATCTGTCACTGAAATGCACACACCTCTGATGTAGAAGGCAGCGGATTTTAAACAGCATGCAGTTGCATTAAGCACAGTCCAGGTCAACAAATGAAATATATAATCTTCATCTGAAACCTTTAGGGGCAAGGGCAGTGTCAATTTTTGAATACAAATCACCAATGAGACGTTAGTCAAAGTAAGATTATTGTGTTCTAGCTTCTTGATTATTTGTCCAGTGAATCTAAGGCTATGTCTACACTTTAAACACTACAGTGGCACATCTGTAGTGCTGCAACTCTGCTGCTGTAGCGCTTCAGTGTAGATAATTACTACAGCATCTGGAGGGGTTCTCATGTTGCTGTACATAATCCACCTCCTCAAGAGTCAGTAGCTAGGCCAACAGAAAAATTATTTCATTGACCTACCGCTGTCTGCACTGGTGGTTAGGTCAGGTCAATTAAGTCTCTCAGGAGTGTTAGAGATGTCTTTATGCCGATGTAACTTTGCAATAAAGACCAGCCATAAGAATCTCAGATGTTGCAACAAATAACAGTTTAGTACAAATAGTTTAATAATTAATTTTCCTTACTGTCAAGTCTGAATGCCCTATTAAATACATTATACAGCAGAACCTCAACATTATGAACATCTTGGGAATGAAGGTTGTTCGTAACTCTGAACAAAACATTATGGTTGTTCTTTCAGAAGTTTACAAGTGAACACTGACTTAATACAACTTTGAAATTTTACCATGTAGAAGAAAAATGCCGCTTTTAACCATCTTAATTTAAATAAAACAAGCACAGAAATAGTCACCTTACCTTGACAAATCTTTTTTTTAACTTTCCCTTTATTTTTTTAGTAGTTTACATTTAAGACAGTACTGTACTGTATTTGCTTTGCCTTTTTTTTTTTAGGTCTCTGCTGCTGCCTGATTGCATACTTTCAGTTCCAAATGAGGTGTGTGGTTGACTAGTCAGTTCATAACTCTGGTGTTCATAACTCTGAGGTTCTACCGTACTGGCTAAGGATAAGAGGAATACAGTTGATATGCCCAGTATACATGTGAGATCCCCTCAAATGTGTGAATCAATACAATATTTATGCTATATGAGACCCAGAGAATCCAGATGATCTCAAAGAGTAAAATGAGTCTGGAAGTTCTACATCACTCTTATATAGATTTTATTCTTTAATACAGATGCATAACAAAGTATAGCTATTGTAGGATTCCCAGTGGACAGTGTTAGGATATCCTGAAGAAATTTCTCTGCAAATCATGTGGAACTTGCTGAGATTTGTGCTATGCTTAAAAATATTTATGTAGCCCATTGGAAGAAGGTTAATATTTCATATAAAGCTTGTTTATTTGTAGAGCAAGTGACTTTAAAAAAAAACAAAAAACCAAGGATTCGAACATGCATCTTGATTTGTTTCTTTATGATAATGAGAACAGCTTTCACAGTTGAAAAATATGGGAGAGATTTTCTAAGCTGCAAATGGCAGCTCAGCACCTAACTTCCAGGAGCCATTGGTGCCTTTGAAAATCTCTCTCCAAATGACCTATTTCACTGAATGTTCAAATAGATTAATGCTGAAAAGGCTCTCCCTTGTGATGTAATTTTCCACCTCCCTAGGAGCTGGTCCATCCAATGTTTTCTGGGTTTACTGCAACATATAAACTCTTGTATGTTGCAGGCATCAGCAACGTGCTGGAAGTTTGGATGTTCACTCTTCCAAGCAAGGGCAGAGTCAATGGGTGTTCCTTCATTAAACCAATTTGACTCGCTCCTCTTATTTTCTTAGATAATTAAGATTTCCGTGGTCCCCTAACATATACAAGGACACAGAATACTTTATGAAAATACAAGTGGGGCTTTAGGAGCTCTGGTTCTGATGCAGCAGCCCTTCCTCCACATGTGACCAGTGACTGGAGAAAGCTGAATAGGGATCTGCAGGAAAACCCAAAGCTGCAGATCCATTGGCATTGCACAGCCAGACAGGTGGGCAAAGGAGAGCAATAAGTGTCCAGAATCCCTGCAGAACCTCAATAGAGATAACCTCCTCCCACAAATCTCATGGGATCCACCATGTTTGGGGACCATCTTTAGATATACATAACGTCCAGCCTGGTGCAAATTATGTATGCTTTGTCCTCTTTGGGCTATTATTTGCACATTCACATATGTAGTCTGTGTGTGTGTGTGTATATGTGTGTATATATATATATATATACACACACACACACTACATTGTGTTTAGATGTATAATGGATCTCATAAAAAAAAACCCACAAAGCGCTACCCAGGGTTCTAGGTGCCAGGGTTCTACCAAAAGTTAAAAATACAATTAGAATGAAAGGGAAATCTGGCAGCTTTCACACACCTTCAGCCACAAATCTAGCCAATCACAAGTAGACACCAATCCCCAATAAAACTTTATTTCTCTAAATAACAGCAGCAATCATGACCCAGCCTCTCCCATTCCTTCCCCCAAAGCTACAGGGTTGGATTTTCATTGCTCCCACTGGAGTTCATGGGAGCTTTTTCATTGACTGTAGTGGAAGCAGAGTTAAGATGGTGCTGAGTGTGTTTGAAAATCCCACCCTAAGCAAAAAGGAAGGCCTTGCCATACCCCTGGAATTTGGGTTGCACAGGTGACAGTCTCTCACTGAGAATTTCCTAGTAGCAAATCCTTCCCATTTAAGCCAGGGGGAGTCCAACTTGAACTTCTCCACTAATAAATAGCAAGTGCTGTTCAATGCGCTGCTCTAATCACTACACATAGTTGGGATTAGTTTTCAGTTTTGGTTCAGTAAAAGTGATCATATCATCTATTGAATAACAAAATCAAATATATAGCGCTCTGCCTGGATACAAAATTTGTAACCGCATGTGATCTGCGATTTGCAAACAGATATCCGCAGATTTGCAGGGCTCTACATATACTCTTTGATCAGCATCAGTTATATTTCTCTGTTGACTCCCATGACATGCTGCTAATTGCTAAAGTCTTATTCACACAGACATGCATCTTAGCTTTGTCCCAGGGCCTACAAAATGTGAAGACATACTTTTCTTTTTCCTTGGAAAAATCTTGTCATGCTGGACAGATCTAATACTTAACTGTAATGTCTCAAGCATGCTGAGTGTAGTGGGACAACACGACAAATATAGTACAGTACGTGTGTCACACTGAGCTGTACTTAGCTGTAAATAGAAAGAAAAGGCTATGCAGGCCCCCCCAAAATGAGATAAAGAAATATGGCCTTTCCCAAAGGCCCACTGGGTTAAAGTGGAACTGGGATAATCACAGACTCTTCTGTTTACAGTGCTGCTGTTCTCCAGTGCTTGTTCTGTATCGGTCCAAGACTGATATTCTATACTGCAGTTGCTTCGGGAATTTCTCCTGATATTTAATAACGTGTCATGTCCCCGTGGGGATGTGGATCATGAGTAGAGCTGTGCAAATAATGGATTTTTCAATTTGCTGGCAATTCTGAAAAATAATTTTAAAAAATGCTTTAGACTGACACAAAACTGGAAATTTTTCCAAAAAAATTTCATTTGAATTTCAAGCATTTTTAGGATAATTTTTATGAAAAATTAAAGGAAATTTCAAAGAAAAGTAATTTCAAATAAAAAATCAAAATGTTTAATTTCAATATGTCCAAATAAAATATTAATTTTGGGGAATGATTTGGTTGGTGTGCTTTTTACCCCCAAAATTTGGCAAAATTAACAGTAATTTGCAAAATGTTTTGGTTGACCTCAATCTGCATTTTTGCAAAAAGAAGTTTCATCCAGCTCTAATAGTGGGACAGTTTGACACAAGAAAAACAATACCTGTATCATTCAAGGTACTGCTCCTAAAACCTTTATAAACCTGGCCCTCCTCCATAGCTGATCAGAGCTCTAGTTGCAATGGAATGGATGGAGTTTTGCTGTTTGAGGGTGGGGGTAGTAGAGCTGTTGCTGTGAGAAACCAGCAGTCACTAGAACAGGGGTGCAGCTGGCAGGACTAGTTCATCTACAGGAGCTGTACAGTAAAGGTTGTTGAGTGAATCTAAGGCCACTCAGTGGAGAGCTGGGAAGAACGGAACCCTCCACCGGGGTTGGTGCAGCATAAGGATTAGACCCTTTGTGATACCTTAAAAATTAAGTTGAATGACAGGGAGATGTAGACTGACTAACTGATCCAGAGGATCCCAAGAGCAGAGGAAAAGGTGGATTTAATTCTGTGGCTCTTCTTGATATAAATGGGAGGAATTATGAAACTCTACCACCTTGTACTCTCCTTCCTTTGCAGCAGTTTGAACATTTACCCCTCCCTAAACTCCTAACCTGCCTTCCACTGCATGCAGTTCTTCTGACACCCATCCTGAGCTCAAAACTCCCATGAAATCATGCAATTTTTTCTATATTCCTTTTCCTATTATTGCTGCTTCCCAGGATATTTGTGCAAACTGAAGTGTTCTGCTTTGTAACCAGCATCTTCTGCCTAAGCCCTTGCTTTCAAAATGTAACAATTTTTGACAGTTTGTCACCACAGAAGAGGCTTTGATATCATAAAAACTGGTGAATTGAGAAAGAAAAGAAAGTGGATTGTGAAGCAGTTTTGTACACACATTACTAGATGACCAGCGTGGATAGACATGAAAACGCACATAAAAGTACATGCTAGTGTGATAAGATTTTTAGTATAATATTTTGTCAAAGTTTTTGACAGAGGGTATCTGCAGTTGATGAATCCAAAAATCGAGACATGTCAGAAGAGCTGTAATAGGTTCAGTGGATAAAACACTGGCCTAATCTACCAAGAATTTGGTCTCAGTCTATTCTAAATTGAAATGAGTTTTGCGGTCTCATCCTAGTCTAGATTCTAGCTTGCCCTTCTGAATAATTCAGCAGAATCTCTCTCTCTTGTCAGTAACTGTTCAGGTCCAGGATAACTCCCAGAGAACCTAACTGATCTAAAGTGCTCACCATGTCTCTCCTCTTACCCTGTCAGACGGTGCTTGTGCAGGCCAGAGGTGAGGTCATGGCAGTTATGGGTAGATTGTTAGAGGCTTTTTCACTCTGTCTCCTGCACTATACAACCTAAGACCTCAGCTTTCTATGTTACTCAGGCACTTTCAGATGGTAAAGGGCATAGGTGGGAGGAATAGCCACTTCTCCACATTTACATTTTTTAAAGATAAACCATGCTGTTTAATTTAATATTTGCCTTTAAAGAATGAATTACTGTAGTTATAAATCTCATACCGAGCAATGGATTTGCTAAAGAAAAACAACATATCTACACATGCAGAGGGATGGACACAAATCAACAGAGAAGAACTTTCTTCTACTCAGATCCTGCTCTTTACAGAACTTCATTCTAAGCAGAGGGTTGCTATACTCGCACACGGTAATGGAGTGAAACAATTTGGGGCTTTCATTTTACTTCATTCTAAGTCAGACTACAGCCAAATTTTCTGTGCTGTTTCCATTACAGTCCCAGCTTCAGACAGTGAAATGTCAAAACCTCACAGAAGTTTTAAGGATTTATTTGAAGACCTTTGGAAAACTGATCCCCAAGGCTTCTGGACATGTTTTTAAATGCTGTTTTGTTTCTGCTCTTACAAGCTATTGTTGAGATTTAACTGCCAATGACAGGCATCATGGAAAAAATGTGGGAAGATCCCAGGTCCAGGGGCGGCTCCAGGCACCAGCGCAGAAAACGCGTGCCTTGGGCGGCAAGCCGCAGGGGGCAGACTGCCAGTCGCTGTGAGGGCAGCAGTCAGGCTGCCTTCAGCGGAATGCCTGCGGGAGGTCGGCTGGTCCCGCGGCAAGTCAGCAGCGGGGATGCCAAAGGCGTGGCACCGGCGGACCTCCTGCAGGCATTCCGCCGAATCCCTGTGACCAGCAGACCGTCCGCAGGCGTGCTGCCGAAAGCCGCCTGACTGCCATGCTTGGGGCGGCAAAAAACATAGAGCCGCCCCTGCCCAGGTCACATCTGTTGATCGGTATAAATAGACAAATGACTGGAGATGCTGGAGGACAGAGGAAAGTATTTTCAGGGGTTTGTAGCTATGGTCTAGTCGAAGATACATATCAACAATTGGTCAATTCAGTCCATAGTTTAGGAGTACTCTTGGATTCCTCACTAATACTGAGCTCTCATGTCACAATGGCAGCGAATAATGCTTTCTACATTGCTGGTTGGCTAGAATACTCATGACAGAGGAAGACTTGGCCTCAGTTATTCATGCCTCCATCACCTCTTGGCTGAGTTACAGCAATGCAGCATACCTGGGCATGAAGCCTTCAGCATCTAGAAAACTCCAACTAGTACAGAACATTGCAGTGTGTCTTCTCAGCAATGCAGGCTACCATGGGCATATCACACCTCCACTCTCTATGCTGGCTCTCCATAGAATTTCTAATCAAGTTCCAGGTTTCAATGCTTATCTTGGGCCCAGGGTAGCTAAAAGACCATTTCAAGATGCAGGACAAAGACCACAGCAAACAATTATGCTCCTTTGGAACTCTCAACTATAAGTTAGCACTGATCCCCATCTTGGTACGGCAACTCCCTTCTTTTCATGTGCTGTATATTTATACCTGCCTACTGTATTTTTCACTCCATGCATCTGATGAAGTGGGTTATAGCCCACGGAAGCTTATGCCCAAATAAATGTGTTAGTTGAAACAACTAGGAGTCCTTGTGGCACTTTAGAGACTAGAAGAGTAAAACTTGTCTGTGCAGAAGACAGAACCATCTCTGAAGGGGGTGGGGGGGAGGGTCCAAGACTGTAGAATGAGGTTCCCTAAGGAACTAAAGACCTCACAACTTTCCACTCCAAGAGCAAGATGCATTTCTTTGACCCAGCCTTCTCCAGTAAAAACACATGCCAACAGGTATACTGAAGTTGTATAAATAAATGTAAAAAAACCTCACTAAAAAAAGACACTTCTCTGCACCCTCTGGGAAGAAGATGAGAACAAACAACACGTGACAGATGAGTAGTCAGCTGGCTTAATGCATGACTGGAAGGTACTCAGTTACTACGGTGATAAGCATAGTATAAGAACCTATGAAGAACAGAACAAAGCACCTAACTTCTGAGGTGTCCTATCTATTGAACCATGCTGAATACCACAGAGCAGGGGAGTGGTTCTGATAAACAGTCACACATCCAGGAAGAGCTGGTCAAAAACAGAACACAATCCAAGATTGTGTTTTATTAGTAGCATTATACTCAGCATTGTACACACACATAACAAAAAGATGGTCCCCACCCGAAAGAGCTTACAGTCTGAGGGCTTGGTTACACTGGAGAGTTGCAGCGCTGGTGGTGGCTTTACAGCGCTGCAACTCACTCAACGTCCACACTTGCAAGGCACATACAGCGCTGTATCTCCCTGGCTACAGCGCTGGCTGTACTCCATGTCTGCCTGGGGAATAACAACTGCAGCGCTGGTGCTGCAGCGCTGGAGTGCCAGTGTAAACAGTGATTAATCTTACTATGCTGTAACTGACCTCCAGAATTTTCCCATAATGCTTTTAACTAAAGAACTCCCTTTGTTTTCTTATGATGCCTCTCTTTGTTTTGTTGTGAACTCGGGGCTCCCGGAGCTGCTTATCTAAAAAACAAACACAACTCCTGTTTGCTGTGAATGAGGCAGGCAGGGGGATGAATGTCCACAGCTAGTGTTTGCTTGAGGAGAGAAACAGCACGGCGGGTGGCGGGGGAAGGGAGTCCGTCAGAGCAGCTGCTTATCTGGTCTGCAGGCTATTTGCATTTAAGAGTGAATGAGGGGTCAGGGAAGTGGTCAGAATTTGCAAGGCAGGGAGCTGACAGTGTCGGCTCCAAAAATCCACTCTCTCTCTCTCCCCCACGCTCCCTGTCACACTCCACCCCACCCTCCTCTTTTGAAAAGCACGTTGCAGCCACTTGAACGCTGGGATAGCTGCCCATAATGCACCACTCCCAACACCGCTGCAAATGCTGTAAATGTGGCCGCACTGCAGCGCTGGTAGCTGTCAGTGTGGCCACACTCCAGCGCTTTCCCTACACAGCTGTACGAAGACAGCTGTAACTCCCAGCGCTGCACACCTGCAAGTGTAGCCAAGCCCTTAGAGACAGATACAGCAAACAGCTGGAGGGAGCCCAAGGCAACACTGAGACAATACTGATTACTGAACAAGCAGTGGACACAGTGCACCAGCTCCCTGGACTTTGTCCTGTGCTTTGTAGACATTGTAGCAGAGGGAAGGAGAGACGTGTACATTTTTCATCAAAACTTTAAAGTTTTGGAAATTCTCCAACCAACTACATCAGAACCAAACCTTCAAACCCTTTGAGGTTTAACTATCCCTGACTCTTCCACCAGAAGAATGAAAGAATCCTGCTAAGAGTAGAGATGGGCTGGAATCAAAACCATGAATCCAAATACCTCCTAGACATTCAAAGCTGCACATGTCACCTTTCAAACACAAACCAATCTGCAGTTAAAAAGGATAATTAATAGAATTTACATTAGAGCTACTTTGCAAGTGTCCAGCCTTTTCGCTTTGCCCTCAAATGCTGAGCTGCATTTTCTGAGTCTTTAATCTACATCAGAGTGTCAGGATGGCACCTTTCTATTTTAATTGTTAATTATACTTTAAGAGACATAGATTTATTTTAGTGATTTCCTCTCCTTTGCAATTACTGCAGATAGTAGTGATTAGAATACTGAGTAATTAGAGGGCAGTTTTTCTTGAACAGGAGGAAATTCTCTATTGGTTATCAGATACTAAGGCCATGAGTAAGGTAGTGGAATGCCAGGCGCTCCTTTTGGCAACTTGATTTCATGTTCCTAGCCAAGATTTGGTTTACACTAGATGGGGGATTGCAATGCTATTGTATAACCAAACAGGTGAGGCTGACCAGCTATTTCAGGCCATCATGGCTGTTGTCATGATAATTGCACATTGCAGTCTAAAGGTATAATACTCATCAAAGTTGATATATATGCATCCACTTTCCCATTCTCTTTCCAGGATGACACTGCTGTTACTTTGCAAAACCTTCTTCTCTTATCTGTTTTTCATTTGTGGTTTAATATTGCATAAGTTTATATTGTTTGGGTAATTACCAATATACAGGATTTCCAGGCTGTAAGTACAGCAGCTCTAGGTAGGCATTTTAGTTTATTAGCTATGGTACCCTGGAAACATAATTAAGCACTTTTCATTTTCTTAAAATAGTATACAAGCACTGGGAATTAGAATCAGAAAGATTTCCAAAACAGAGCATTAGGGTAGCTTCAAAACTTTCCCTTGGCAAACTGCCATCAGCAGGGGTCAGCAAAAGTTCAAGATTTCCTATTGTGTAACTTTATGTGCTTAATGTTTTTTTTTTTTGTCTGAAATGGCCTTGTCATGTGAAATCACTACATAATTTTCACTTGGCTCTTCACTCACATCTGAGCTGTCATTCCCACAGAAGCCAGTTTGACTTTATGCTTAATGAGAACTTGGACAAGTCCTAAGTAGATAAAGGTCTATGAAATGCAGTAACTAGTGAACTAAATTAGAGAGCCAGCTAACTTCCAAAAGGATGGACTAAGTTTAGGAATCTCAGGAATTTTTGTAAAACCAAAGACCCTTCTGAAGGTGCTTAAAAGAGATCCCATAACTTAACTCCGCTAGTCCAAGTGTCATGGTCAGATTCCAATCTGTATAATTACATCCTAACTAGATTTTAAAAAAGCAACAAAAAAACCCACCCCCAGCCCTAAGTGTTATGTAGCATTGCTGGATGGTGTTAAACTATTGTCCAGGGCCGCCCAGAGGATTCCGGGCGCCTGGGGTCTTTGGCAGCGGGGGGCCCCCGCTTTGGCGGTAATTCGGTGGCGAGGGGCCCTTCCATTCTAGGACCCCACCGAATTACCACCAAAGCAGGACCCACCACTGAAGTGCAGCCGGGTCTTCGGTGGTAATTCGGCGGCGGGTCCCGGAATGGAAGGGCCCCCCGCCGCCAAATTACCGCCAAAGACCCGGCTGCACTTCGGTGGCAGGTTCCGCTTCGGCAGTAATTCGCTGGCGGGGGGTCCTTCCGCCCCGGAGTGGAAGGACGCCCCACCGGCGAAGACCGGGAGCGGAAGATGCTCCGAGGGCCCGGGCCCCACGAGAGTTTTCCGGGGCCCCCGGAGCAAGTGAAGGACCCCATTCCAGGGGCTCCGAAAAACTCTCGTGGGGGCCCCTGCGGGGCTCAGGGCCTGGGGCAAATTGCCCCTCTTGCCCCCCCCCCCGGGTGGCCCTGCTATTGTCACATTCCAACCCCTGTGAGTAAAATGATTCATATATTGTAGATACACATCATTTGTGATGCACTTGGGGATCCTTCTATGTGAAGAGCACTATATAAATATAACTCTTTATCATTAACATGCCTCATTTGTTTATTATATGCGATAAACTGACATCCCTCCAAATAAGCTGACATCTACTGTATTTATATAGCATGGGTTACATTTTCTGAATTCAGCTGAGGACTCAAATCCAAGTAGCTGTACCTCCGGTTACCAGACTTCAGACTATAAGTGGTGCAAGAACTCAGATTTGGGCTTGAAGTTAATAATGTATACCAAACCAATATATACTGGTGTCTTCCCTTATTGTAAGGCTTCTTTAAAAGAGAATTTGTTGGAAGAGCTTACTGAAAGCTTTTCACAAGTGACATTAACAGGTAACATTACCAATTTTTGAGTGAATCTGTTCCTTTCTACTTTTTTTTTTGTACTGCTTCTGTGGCAAGCATATTTTTAAATGAGACTAATGCAATTACATACCCCAACTCCCACTGAAAGTCATTGGGTTTTGGATTGCTAACTCACTTAGAATGTGTCTCTCTCTCTCTCTCACACACACAATTTTTTTAAATAAGGAAGAGATGTGTGTGCTCAGAGCTATGAGGCAGTCGAAGTATGGCATTAATTGTCAAGTTGTAGATTCTCTGAAGTGCAGAATGTGGTAGTAGCTTTACAGGGGGCCTGGACTGAACTTCTTAATTATGTACCAAATACATAACTCATGTGACCAGATTCTCTTAGCTTGTTAGATCTGAAGATGAGGTGACAGTCAAAAAGAGACAAGTTATCCAGATATAGCCTGTTCAAGAGAGTGCACAGACTTCTGGAATAATTTGCCCAGCCCTATAATGTTGCTACCCCTCCCTTCTTCTTTAGTATTTTCCCAACACAGATATCAAGTTTGCTCCCTATTCCAAATAGAATTACATCCTTCCTCACTCCACTCAAGAGTCCAGCTATACCACCTGTGTACAAAGACCTGCCAAGGTTGTGCATTATTAATAATCATTTTTAATTTATTGGTGCTCTTGACCAAAGTCCTCTTGATGTTTTCATGAAGGTATCAGTTTAAGGACTCAGCCTTGAATTTGTAAAGGGACCAAGATTCATCTTAAGAATACTTCTGGTGCCTAGCATTCTACTGTGAAACATTGTGAGGAAGGGGGCTGTTACCAGTATTCTCAGCTTTCAGCTCTCTCTTAAGTCTTTCACCTTTTTGGCTGTAAGCATTACAGCAGATCTTATTGCTGACAATTGACACTGCAGCAACATCTTTCTGATGCCTCACCAAATTTACTGTACCTTTATTTCATTCTGAGATGCAGTGATGCTGCTATACACTTCAGATGTCAGCGGAGTGACAGGCTGTCCCCAGAAGGAGATTCATTTGACTTGACAAGAGGTGAATAACTTGACATGATTGTAAGAATTAACAATCCTGAATGTGTCTCAGTGAGGCTTTTGGCACGTTCTTGATTGTCAGATTTATTCTACTAGCAGCTTCTAGCTACAGTATTATAAATGTCCCACATTATTCAGTCTTCTTAGATGCTCCCGAACACAGTTGAGTTGTATGCACCCCTTATATAGGGGATTCCCCAACTTTTCCTGTTCTCATAGTTGAGTGACGCATGTCTATCTAATCTTATTCAGAAAGTGCTTATATCTGGCATTTGAGGGCCATAATTGGATATGGTATATTTCTACAGTGCCCATACTAAACTTTTGGATAATGTTGCTCAATACTGTTAAAGAGCTGCTACATTTTATCCCAGAGGTAGCTGCTCAGTGTATGTATAAGCTTGAAAATAAAAAGTTCAAATGAAAATTTCTATAAACATTAGAGCTGGTTAAAAATGCCAGTCATTTTTGCAAGACATTTTTTAAACAAAACATTTTTTAAAAAATCCCATAAAAGTTTATTGGGTTTCAAAAAACAAAACACATTTTGTTTATTTTGGGGAGGGGGGATGGTTAATAAATTCAGTTTTTGAAAACCAAATCACAAAATTTTTGAGTGCAAATTTCAGGTTTGGTTTCTGGTTTTTCAGTGGGGGAAAAAATCAGAAAATTTCAACCAAAAGGAAAATTGGGAAAACGATAAAAATTTTCATTTTGGTCACAGAGGCATTTTTCATTTTAAAAAACTAAAAAAAAAATGTTGTTCCACGCTAATAAATATAAAGCATTATTATTAGCACTGAATGTTCACTTAAATTCCTTCTCTGTTAGTAAGCATCTCAGGTTGTCATTATTTTTAACACTGTGCACTTTTAAGCTACCGAATACTGTTATGCAATTGGAAACATTCTATTTTCTATGAATTAGCTCTGTTCTGTAATGTAGTCATTGGTTACTTATAATACATTTCTTTAAACAGACGTAAGGTGGAAAGCTTATGTAAAGAAAGCAATGAAACATGCAAACCATATCCAAATCTCACAAGATGCTATTTGTAGCAAATAGTGCTTTTGGTTTTGTACCTCACTGATACCATCCTTTCATTCTTTCTGCTACTGAGTCTAAGGCCTGTCTACTATGTACAGTTTTTCTTCTGGTGTAACTACATTGGTTAGGGGATGTTTTTTTTAAACTGGTATAGTTATACTGGTATAACTCTTAATGTGGGTATCGTTTAACTAATAAATGTGCTTATACTAGTTTAGATTATTCCCCTTCCAGTATAGGCATAAACTATGCCAGGAGAAGCACTTTTACATTAATGTAACAGCATCCACACTAGGGGCTTTGTATTATACTAGTATAATGAAAGCAGTACAACTTGTGTGTTTAGAAAAGGCCTAAAGTGTAACTGCTTTGACTGTCACCCCACTTCCTGCCCAAATCTAATTTACTTGTATGTTTATGGCTGTGTCTATTTTTACACGACTTCCTATAAGATTACCACTGTGCTGATCATAGCACAGAATACACCTGCTGTTATACTAGAGCTGGTGTTAGCATTGCAGACGTTAACCTTGGAACCCACACCACCTCAAGTATGCACATACATAATTCCTCTATAACATTAGTGCCAACACCAAGATGGCTCTCATAACTTTGCCCCTCCATTGAACCAGTTACCCTAAGTTCCCTTCCTCTCTGTATGTCTAGACCACAATTACAAGGTATGACTCTAGCTCAGGTCCCAAAACAGCAAAGCCGCAGCAATGTGAGTTTCAGTGTGGGCTATACAAACCCACTAGAACCCTGGGTAATTGTTTGGAGGGTTAGCTGTGCTTTATCTCACACTGCTATGGCTTTACTGTTCACAGCTTCACTGTTCTAGCTCAGGTATGTCAGCTTAAGCTGCAGTCATGACTAGAGATACCTTCAGTTATTCTAGTGCAGGAGTAGGTAGCAACAGAGGTGCTTCTGTACATATGACCCGCTCCTGAAACCAAAACAGAGCTCTGGTTCCAGGAAGACTCTCATGAAGACAAGGTAGTGACTATCTGTAGTTATCTTTCCAGCTCTCAGAAGCAGATTGGGGTATACCATCATCCCTATTGTAGTTGCAGCCAAACTTATAACCCTTCTTCCTGGTGGACTGATAACATGATTTTAAATATAAAAGTTGGATGCTGACTAAGAACCTGTAATTTCTAGTTTAAGAACACTTTCATTGTTATTTCTAGGATGTCTAATATGTTAATCCCCTTTTCTCAACACTTTCCCCCACATTACCTCCTTCTTACCTCTGAAAATAGAGGGTTGAAGTATTAGGTGCATTTTCTCCTGTGCATCTAATAAGATTCCATTCACAGATATTATATTACATTAAAAAGCTACAGTAAAAAAAAACATTTTTCTCCACCAACTTTCATATCTCCCTGCTAATAAAATTGCCATAGTATTTGACTGGGGGGTGGGGAGCTAAGATTGAAATAAGCTTCACTGTAATGTATTAAATTCCTCTATCCAGCTTACAATAGGAACTCTCACTCTTACATGAAGTGAGACTATGGAATTCTAAATTCTAAAAAGCAATCTGAGTCAGAGATGGCTAATAACTGAGTCTAAAACACAGGAAATTGGCATATTTGCTTTAAAACTAGGTGTTAAGACCCATGAAGAAAAACAATTTAAAAAAAAAAAGACACAGTCCTTCAACCATTAGCTGTTTTTTTTAGAATTCACACCTTTGGTTTGGAAGCGTCCACTTTTCTAGTTAGCTTCCCTTTATCTTTTTGGACTCATTTTTTATGAGGACCGGAAGTGCTGAAACACCATGACAGAAAGAGAAAAATCAGGTGTTAAGGCCTGTTTGATGTTGCACTCTATACGTTTATGGAAATATGCTTATGAGTGTAAATATGACATAACTGGAATATGCTTTATGTTAGATATGCCATGTAACATAGCTTTGCAAAGGTTATAATCTACTGCATATATTCATCCTATTTGTAGGCATGTATTATTTTTATGTCTGAAGTTATGCGCGTTGGCTCTATGCTTGTATTTGAAGTGTTTGCTGTAGGAAAAACATAAGGGAAGGGTTTATTCAAGTAATTGGGAGTACTTAACTAACAATGGACTTTGGGAGATGCCAATCCACATTGGAGATTTCCTGGGAATTTTCAAACTAACATGTAAACAATGGTGTCAGCCTGCAAAAGCTGAAGCATTCATGGACATGTGACTTGCTCAGGTGGTTACAAACTCCATCTTGTTGCTGTGATTTTGCACAGAAGAACAAAGGGGTTTCTGCCCACAAGAGAGAGAATATAAAAGGCCCTGGAAGCCTCTCCATTTTTGTCTTCAGCTGGCTCAAGGGATGGCCTCTTCACCCCAAAGAGATGCCGGAAAGAAACAGGAACAAAGGACTATAACGGTGGCGGTGTGAGTGATTGCTGGACCCAAGCCATAAACTACAACGTTGGTCTGAAAAGGATTGTGCCTGAGATAACAACTAGAGCAGGGATCGGCAACCGTTGGCCTGCGGCCCACCAGGGTAAGCACCCTGGTGGGCCAGGCTGGTTTGTTTACCTGCCACGTCTGCAGGTTCGGCCAATCGTGGCTCCCACTGGCTGCAGTTCGCCGCTCCAGGCCAATGGGGGCTGTGGGAAGCAACACAGGCTGAGGGATGTGCTGGCTACTGCTTCCCGCAGCCCCCATTGGGCTGGAGTGGCGAACCGTGGCCAGTGGGAGCCGCAATTGGCCAAACCTGCGCACCCAGCAGGTAAACAAACCGGCCCAGCCCACCAGGGTGCTTACCGTGGTGGGCTGCGTGCCAAAGGTTGCTGATCCCTGATCTAGGGTGAGAAGTTAGTATTTGTAACTAGATCCTTAGTGTATTAAGTTAGCCTTGCATATTTTGATTTATTTTACATAGTAATTTACCTTGTTCTGTCTGTTATTACTTGAAACCACTTAAATCCTACTTTTTATACTTAATAAAATCACTTTTGTTTATTAATTAACCCAGAGTAAGTGATTAATACCTGGGGGAGTAAACAGCTGTGCATCTCTCTATCAGTGTTATAGAGGACGAACAATTTTTGAGTTTATCCTGTATAAGCTTTATACAGAGCAAAACGGATTTATTTGGGATTTGGATCCCATTGAGAGCTGGGTGTCTGGGTGCTGGAGACAGGAGCACTTCTTAAGCTGTTTTCAATTAAGTCTGCAGCTTTGGGGGCATGGACCAGACCTGGTCTGTGTTGCAGCAGGCTTGTGTGTCTGGTTCAACAAGGCAGGGTTCTGGAGGCCCAAACTGGCAGAGAAAACAGGCTCAGTGGTAGTCTCAGCACATCAAGTGACAGTCCCAAGGGGGTCTCTGTGACTGAACCCATCACAGCCTGTACATTTTTTTGTATTTAAGAATCAAAGCACACACTTAGAGTTTCTCAGCCAAATGGTTAATTTTTATTAAACAGAAAGATTGACCAGAGAGTGAAAGAAGTCACACCACAGATAGCTGCCAGGAAATGCTGCTCAGAAGCAACTCTTAGCACAGCTTTAACCCCTAATTAATTAGTCATATTATTGCTTGGCACTTGCCTAGTGCCTTTCATGCAAGGGTCTCAAAGTACGGTACTTCACAAACATCAGTTTGACATAACAAGATAGGTCAAAATTATTTCCCCTTACAGATTGTAAAAGTGAGGCACAGAAAGGTTAACAGACTGACCTTTCAGAGGTACAGTACAGAGCACCCACAATTCCCACTGAAGTAAATGGGAGCTGCAGGCACTCAACCTCTCTAAATATCAGGTCATATCTGACTTCCCAACGTTACCCATGAAACCTGGTGCATAGCCAGGAATCTGCTAATTCCAATTTCCAGGCTTTCATCACAGACCATTCTTCCTTAGTCAATGAAATACTTTTTGCAATTGATGTTACAACCTGTATTTCAGAATCTTCTTTGACTCCTCCCTCTTCTCACCACTCATCTCTTCAAAACCATCTGCATTATCTTGGGATTGTGCCATATTTGTATACAGGTGAACAGCTGACCTAAAATCCCCATATCCACTCTGCCATGGTTGGTGCTGTATCTTTTTCCAAACACAACTCACCTCTCTCTATACAATGCCCCGCCAACAAAAAGAACTAAAGTCCATCCTGTGTGCTATGAACATTGAGAGCATTTAGCTCATTTAGATCATTTAGCACTGATGTAATGTCAGTGCAAGAAAGTGGGAATTACACCTGATCTATAGATAGGAAAATACAAGCATTTTGTCACGCACTTGTCATTTATTTTTAACTGGTTGTTTGTTGTAAATTAATTTCACGATGTTGTGAACAACTTTTCAGGATAATGAGTGTACTTGGGGCTTGTTTGTTGTTGTCTGAAGGAAGTCAAGTACTCAACTGTATTAAAACATTTCAGTTGGGTAATGGACTTGCAATTAACTCCATAAATAGTTTAGTGATGGACTGCAAATTTAGTGACACTTATACAGTAACATCAATCCAGACCTTTTTTAGCATTCTGCTATAGTGAAGCAATTTAAACCTGGAATTTTCAGGAGAGATCCTTTCTTTAGGTCTGAAATGTTTGTCTGCCAGTCCATCTTTCCTTCGCAACTGAGAAATTTTATCTTTGCCAAGCATCAGTTTCTGCCTCATCAATCGTGTTTCAAAGGGAGATGTTCAGTTATCTCAACTCTGTGACTAACTAGTTTACTTGCCAACTTCAAAGGCCTGGTGTTCTCTATGCATCACACCACTTTGGAGGATGGCTTTAATTTGAAATATTTCCATTCTTTAGATCCACATTTTACTGGGCTAGCTAAGTAAAGGATATTTACTCCCCAAACATTACTTCACCTCCTTATAATTGCCAGAGGGAAATTTGTAGCAGGGGGCGAGGGGACTGAAGCCGAGTGCAAAAGGAGTTATTTTTGTTCATAAAAACAGCAAACCTATCAAAGATGCACAGCTTATAAACGATAGCTGCTTCACATCAAATAGAAACAGTAAGGGTTACTGAGGGACACTAAAAAACAGGCCACTAACCGATAGCCACCAAGAAAAGCAAGCTACTGGACTTACAAAGAAGAGATGCAAAATCCTTCAACAATACAGCGCCAGGAAGAGGAGAGAGGTGTTGAAGTGGGATTTTCAAATGATGAAGAGTGTCAGAAAAATGGAGAGAGCTAAGGAGAGTTCCAGAGACCGGGGATTGGAAGCTAGAACAAAACAAACACCAGCCTTTAGAAACTGCAAAGCAAGGCTACACCGTAGAGAGAAGAAAGGCTAAGACAGAGTCGTAATGTAACTAGGCATTTTAGTGCCAGAGGAAAGCAAGCATATTTGTGCCCCCTACCAGGGTTTTTTTTGTTTTGTTTTGTTTTGTTTGTTGTCATTTTTCCACCCCATTCATTGGTGACTCATAAATGTTGATAGTGGGAGGAACACAATATAAAGGTTTGAGGAGGCATGTGACCGCCCCACAGAGGTTTTCAAACTGCAAGGTGAGCCCCCTAAGGAGGCGGGGCTCGGGAAGGGAGCACCACCTCCACCCGACTCACCTCAACAGGTCACCTAGCCTGTCTGGGTTGGGGGGTGCAACCAAAAAATCTGGGGGCCACATGACCCCCACATGCCCCCCTCATGTGTCACCTCTGGCCCAATTTTTCTGCCTCTGTAGCGTTGCACCCTTGGTGGCTGCTTCACTCGCCCCACCCTGGTTACGGCCCTGTGCTAAGGAAGCAAACAAGCACATACAGCATGCATAGCAGAGAATGGCAGAAAAGACCAGTTTGTGTGATTGTTAGAGTCAAGACTTTGACCTTGAATCTAAAGTCTACCAAGGCCCCTTTACATCACTGTGGCAGTGCAAAGAAGCCTTACATAACCCCCTGAGAAAGTTTCCTGTACATAGTCTCCCTGGCTATCAATGTTTGTGAGGTGCTCAAATACTACTGTGATGAGAGCAACAGAAAATCATACAATAGTATAAATCATCGTGTACAGTACAAAGAAGAGCAATAAATAAATATTATAAAAATAGTAAAATCTGTCTAGTGTTGTGTATTTTTGTACATCCCATTCCTAAAACATGGTTAGTTGGGTAGGGAAGTGTTGTCATACCATCGTGACAGAAACCACACAGTATTTGAGATAAGCTACAGTATTTCATAGTATGCTGAAGATAATGAAAATATTCTCATTTTCCAAATGGCATTTGGACAGTGTCAATATTAACCGAATTGCTAGTGTCATGACACAGACACCCCTTCATTTGAAATGCAAAGGAACAAGTGTTAGGTCTGTTTCTAAAGAGACTTGGAGAATATGAATAATGGAAAATGTCCGTAATTCTTAAGTACTGCTTGCAGCCCAAATTACATATTCATTTGAAACTGATACAGTGTGTTCTATACAGAGAGGAGGGATAGCTCAGTGGTTTGAGCATTGGCCTGCTAAACCCAGGGTTGTGAGTTCAACCCTTGAGGGGGCCACTTAGGGATCTGGGGTAAAAATCTGTCTGGGGGTTGGTCCTGCTTTGAGCAGGGAGTGGGACTAGATAATCTCCAGAGGTCCCTTCCAACCCTGATATTCTATAAAATTCTAAGTTTCTCAAAACCAACAGTAGAAAAATGCTGCGTGTAGTATACCGTAATTGCATGTGATAACTACACATTCTACTGTATAGTCCTAAGTGAATAAATGTCTTTAACTGGAGGTGTAAGATTAAAAGAATGTATCACTCACCAGAGTTCAACCAAAAGTGTAAGAACACTGTAGGCTTCTCAAAGTAGATGACTTAGGAATATAGAGAAATCAATCTTGCAATGATGCAGGAGAATGAACTAAAAGACACTTGAATTCCCTTCCAGCTCCAATGGTCCTTTAAAAATAAAATCAAAGAAATACAAATGTAGGTAAGATGAAGTGGACCCAAGCCTACACACACATTATACTCCTTTTCTGAAGATGAAAATTTTTTTACAGACCATGAGCTCTGGAAGATTGTATTTTCTCCCAACTGCAGATCTGCTTCTAAGACAGCCTCCAGGGAGGATTGGGTAACAACTTTGTGAAGCTAAGAGACAACTTGGAGATTATCGATAGACCATCTCCAAAGAGATTTTATAATTTAAATATTATTTTCTGTCAAAGTACATTATTACAACTTTGGTTTCAATAGGAGTAAGGTTCTGCATGTATTTTATGAGGTTGGGGTTTTCTAGTACTTTCAAGGTACACAGGCTTTATTTGTTTGTCTGTCTTGTCTGATCTATCATAAAGGCCAAATACTGCTCACTGCTCTAAAATCAGTGGGGTTACTTCAGATTTATACCAGTCTGATAGAGATCAGAATTTGCCACTAATGCCATATATTAGTAGTAGGATGCACTCTGAAACAAATCATAATGTTAAGGATTTATATCTTTCAAGAGCTGTTCAAACATAGATACAGTATATTAATCCTGGCAACACCCCTGTGAGCTAGGCAAATAGTATTATCCCCTTTTATTGAGGAATGGTAAAATGAGTCACTACAGTTAAGAATTCCATGCATGAACATCTTAGGGTATGTCTACACTACAAGACTATTTCAAATCAACTTAAGTCGAATTTGTGGAATTGACCTTATGAAGTCGAATTTGTGTATCCACACTAAATACACTAATTCGACTGTGTGAGTCCACAGTAACGGGGCCAGCGTCGACTTTGGAAGCGGTGCACTGTGGGAAGCTATCCCACAGTTCCCGCACTCCCCGCTGCCCATTGGAATTCTGGGATTTCCCCCCAATGCATGCTGGGGGGGAAAACTGTGTCGAGGGTGGTTTTGGGTAACTGTCATCATTGAACCGTCAATCACGCCCTCCCTCCCTCCCCGAAAGCGCCTGCGGGCAATCTGTTCATGCACTTTTCTGCTCAGAGACAGCGCGGGCGCCACAGCACTGCGAGCACAGAGCCCGCTGCAGTTATGGCCGTTGTCAACTCCTCGCACCTTATCGTCCACCTCTTCCACAGTCAGCTGCTGAGAAATAGGGCTACTTTTCAATGGTGCTGCGAGCACTGGTGGACCATGGGGGACGTTTTACCAACATCAACGTCGGGTGGCCAGGCAAAGTTCATGACGCGCGTGTTTTCAGGAACTGTGGTCTGTTTAGACGCCTGCAGGAAGGTAGTTTCTTCCCGGACCACAAAATAACTCTTGGGGATGTGCAGATGCCTACAGTGATCCTCGGGGACCCAGCCTACCCGCTAATGCCCTGGCTCGTGAAGCCCTATACAGGCGCCTTGCACAGCGACAAGGAACTCTTCAAGTACCAGCGAGCAGCGAGACCTGTGACTGTTCAGTTTCTTTACAGAGAAGCTGAACCTGCCCCGTTTCTTTACCAAGTTACTGTTGACTAGCATCTGCAGTTACATACCCCGTCCACCCCGCTTCCCCCACTTCCAACACACGTTTAAAAATAAAATACATGTTCCACTGTAACTTTACAAAGGTTTCTTTATTGATGACTTTGCATTAAATGGTTGAAACTGGGACACGGACTGTGCTGGGTAGGGTGTGCAGTGATGTAAAGACCGCCTGTAAACTCGAGGAATGACAGGCTCCTGCTCCCAGAGCGGTCTGCAGTGCCGGACTGGATATTTCAACGGAGCCTGCCATCCCTCCTTTTTGGGACTCTGTGTGCGGGGGCTATGTGGCCTTGTGGCAGGGGAGGACGGATACAGATTCCTCTGCTGCGTGGCTCTGTGGTCCAGGACAGGGACCGTTGCATGAGATCCCCCGCTACAAAGTCACGTACCCTCCCCCGCTACAAAGTCACGTACCCACCCACCCACACAGAACCTGCAAACCACCTCCCATACTAACCAGGGTGCCTACTGACTGCACTGTGTGTGTGACCTGCTGCTGATCCTGCCCCCATCTCTGTACCCTGCTAAAGGTGACTGTCCTATGCAATACCCTACCCCCTTCCCCACCCAACCCCCCCCCCCTTCAAACGCAGTGTTGTGTAAAAAAGCATGACGGAAACAGTAATTAACAGCAAAGTATTTTTAATAATTAACCAGACAGTCAGGGGATGAAACTGGGATTGGGGCTAGGGTGAGTCAGGAAGGGAAGGATTTCTCAAAATTTAGGGTATGAGAGCTTTTGGGTACTTGAGCACTCTGCTGGGGTGCAGTGACAGTTTTCACGGCCCCTGGCGCCCCTCCTTCTGGTTACTTTGGGTGACGGGAGGTATGGGACTTTGTGGCAGGGGAGGGCGGTTGCAGATACACTGTGGGGGGGCTCTGTCCTCCTGGCTGCGGTCCTGCAGAACATCGACAAGGCGCTGGAGCGTGTCCGTTTGCTCCCTCATTAGTCCAAGCAGCGTTTGAGTCGCCTGCTTGTCTTCCTCACGCCACCTCTCCTCCCGTTCGCTGTGTGAGCGCTGGTACAGAGAGAGGTTCTCCCTCCACTGGCTCTGCTGGTCCGCCTCGGCTCAGGAGCACCCCATAACTTCAGCGATCAACTCGTCCCGTGTCTTTCTCTTTCGCCGCCTAATCTTTGCCAGCCTCTGTGAGGGGGATGCTGTGGCAGGTCTGGAGACAGTCGAAGCTGTGTGATGGGAAAAAGGGAGTGAATTCCTTGCAAAGATACATTTTTCCAAACAATGAACACAGTCTAGTCTGTGTCTGTGAACAACACCATGCACAGCACCTATCTCGTCCGCACTCCTGCAGCAGGCAATCCTGAAAGCATAAACTCTGCCCCTGTTCCACCCCATCGCAGTGTCCCCCGACCCTTGCACTTCTGGGTTGAGATCCCAGTGCCTGATGGTGCAAATTTCATTGTCGCAGGTGGTTCTGGGTAAATGTAGTCAGTCATTCCTTCCTCCGGGAAAGCAACGCCAGACAATCATTTCAAGCCCGTTTTCCCTAGATTGCCCTGGCATACGCCATAGCGTGGCAACCATGGAGCCTGTTTTGCCTTTTGTCACTGTCACCATATGTGTACTAGATGCCGTGGACAGAGGCGATTCAGCAGTGCTACACAGCAGCATTCATTTGCTTTTGCATGACAGCAGAGATGGTTATCAGCCATACTGCACCATCAACCACGCCAATGTAAATTGGCAAGGTGATGACGGGTAGCTGTCCTATTGCACTACACCTTCTGCTGCTGTCATAGGTGCCCCTGGCCGAGATCAGCCGGGGGCGCAAAAGACAAAACTGGGAATGACTCCCTGAGTCAATCCCTCCTTTATGGTATCTAAAAATAGAAACAGTCCCGCCTAGAATATGGGGCAACTGTACTAGGGTTGCAGTGTATCAGAGAACTACAGAGCACAGCCGCTCTGTGTCAGATCCCGCAGGAATGACGAGCTGCGTGCCATTCACAGGGGGTGCCCCTGTAACAACCCTACCTGTTGCTTCCCTCCTCCTCCAGCCTTCCTGGGCTCCCGTTGTAGTGTCCCCCCGTTTGTATGCTGAAGTAATAAGGAATGCAGGAATAAGAAACAGTGACTTGTTGGGGAAATGAAATGAGGGTAAGGCAGCCTCCAGCTGCTATGATAGTCCAGGCAGTACAGAATCTTTTCTTTACACATGAAGGGTGGGGGCTGATGGAGCCCAGCCCCCTGTTGCTATGATGAAGACGGTTAGCAGGCCGTCTACTTATGGGCTGATGACGAGGACAGGTAGCAGTCCTATTGCACTACACCATCTATCGCAAGGCTGATGATGAGGACGGGTACCAGTCATTTTGCACCGTCAGTCACCCATGAGGCAGGGGAGGGGGGGCGAGGATGCTACCATAGCGTGCCGCAGCATCGCGTTTACCAGCAGCATTCAGTACACATAGGATGACATTTACAAGAGTCAAGAGACGATTTCTTTCCCTTTTCCTTCTGGGGGTGGGGGGTGGCTGTACATTGAGGAGCTATGCCCTGAACCACCGCGGACACTGTGTTTGACCCTAGAAGCATTTGGAGCTCAGCCAAGAATGCAAATGATTTTCGGACACAGCGGGAACTGTGGGATAGCTTGCATCCTCATTCCCCCCCCCTCCCTCCATGAGCGTCCATTTGATTCTTTGGCTTTCCGTTACGCTTGTCACGCAGCAGCGTGCTGAGTCTCTGCTACGCCGTCTGTCCGGAGATTTTTTAAAAATACTTTGGACCAGGCGTAACATTACGGTAATTTTCCTAATTAGATGCAGGAGTCGCAGAGCGAGATCGCCCTGAGGAGGGTCACTGAAGGAGATAGAGAGCGCATGCTGCGTGAAAGCCAGCACAAACCAGGGGCCTATGCAGCTGTGCTCGGGGAGGCAATGCTCCCTGAGTACCTCATGAAAGCCTGGCACGGAAAGGTGTGCTACCACGGAGCACCCAATAAGGCAGCTCTCCCCAGGAACCTCCTGCGGAGGCTTTTCGATTACCTCCAGGAGAGCTTCGTGGAGATCTCCCAGGAGGATTTCTGTTCTATCCCCATATATATAGAGACCTCCTTTACACATAGTTCAGATTCCTGTTCCATTAATAATAAAAGTTTACATGTTTAAAGCACTTACCGACTACTCCTTCCCCTGATTCAGGGTCCGGGTTAACGGCCGGGGAGGGTTGTTGGGGGATCTCCGTGAGGGTGCTGAAGAGATCCTGGCTGTTGGGGAAACCAGCGTTGTAAGCGCTGTCGCCTGCCTCGTCCTCCACAAACCCTTCCTCATCTTCCCCGTCCGCGAACATCGCTGAGGAACTGGCCGTCGACACTGTCCCATCGTCAGAGTCCACGGTCACTGGTGGGGCAGTGGTGGCAGGCTCCGTAGTGTCCGTTTGCCGCTTTGATTTTTTGGTAGCCTTGTCTGAGGTCCTTGATTTTCACGCGGCGCTGCGTTGCATCCCGGCTGTATCCTCTGTCTCTCATGGCTTTGGAGACATTCCCGTAGGTCTTTGCATTCCGTTTGTTGGAGCGCAGCTTCGAAAGCACAGACTCCTCACCCCACACACCGATCAGATCCAAGACTTCCCGGTCAGTCCATGCTGGGTCCCTCTTTCTATTCAGAGATTACATGAACTCCTCTGCTGGAGAGCTCTGCATTGCTGCCAGTGCTGCTGAGCTCGCCCCGATGTCCAACCACGAAATGAGATTCTAACTGTCCAGACAGGAAAAGGAATTCAAATTTTCCCGGGACTTTTCCTGTGTGGCTGGTAAGAGCATCCAAGCTCGGATTGCTGTCCAGAGCGTTAACAGAGTGGTGCAGTGTGGGATAGCTCCCGGAGCTACTAAGTTCGATTTGCATCCACACCTAGCCTAATTCGACATAGCCATGTCGAATTTAGCGCTACTCCCCTTGTCGGGGAGGAGTACAGAATTCGAACTAAAGAGCCCTCTATGTCGAATTAAATGGCTTCCTGGTGTGGACGGGTGTGCGGTTAATTCGAATTAATGCTGCTAAATTCGAATTAAAGTCCTAGTGTAGACCAGGCCTTAGTCAGTGGCAGAACCAGGAGCAGAACCCAGGTGTTCCTGGCTTTTAGTTGTATGATCATTTCTGCATAACAGTCCTATGAAGTGGAATAGATATAAGCCTTTAGTAAGTTGTGCACTGTCAGTCCCATCAGTTGCAAGAGAGGGCCCTGATATTGCACTGAGAAACACAGGCAGTCCTGAATGCAGGATAAAGTGTATGATCAGGGCCGGCTCTAGGCATCAGCAAACCAAGCACGTGCTTGGGGCAGCACAACTCTAGAGGTGGCATTCCAGGGGCGGCACTTCGCTCTCTTTTTTTTTTTTACTTCGGCACTTCACTCTCGGAGGGTTTTTTGGGGGGGGTGGTGGCAAAAACAAGCTGTCATCCTCATATGCCTGAGGTTCAGCATATTCCTATCCCCACTTTCATGTTACAATTGTTCTGGTAGTAACCCACTTGATGAGCAAACCTCACAAGGTTTTTGGGCGCTGCAGGGATCTTTAGCTTAGGTATGAGGAGCGTTCAGGGGCGGCTCTAGAGCCCAGCGGGGCAAGCACCCGCCTGGGGCGGCCCTTTCCCAGGGGGGCGGCAGGCTGGGCCGGGAGATCCACCGGAGCCCCGGGAGGACCGGACCTGCCGCAGGCATGACTGCGGACGGTTCGCTGGTCCCGCGGCTCGGCTGGACCTCCCGCAGGCATGACTGCGGCAGCTTAACCGGAGCCGCCGGACCAGCGAACCGTCCGCAGCTGCGGGAGGTCCAGCTGAGCCGCGCGATCAGCGGACCCTCCGCAGTCAAGCCCGCGGCAGGTCCGCTGCTCCCGCGGCTCGGGGGCGCCTCCCGGGCATGATTGCTTGGGGCGGCCAAATTTGTAGAGCCGCCCCTGGGAGCGTTGCTGTAGAAAGAGAGAGAGAAGCAACCAGCTTAACCATGAAAGTTATTTATTGCCAGGTAATAACCATACAAAGGGAGCCAAACAAACAAAACAGTTTTAATATTCAATGTAGCTTAAATCTGATTATAAAAATCAGGTTTAGAAAACTGAAACTGATCATACAAGTGAGGGTCAGAAGGCTAGACCTAGAGAGAGAGAGAGTGAGAGAGAGAATTAGGTTCTCACCACTCCGTGAAGCTTGAATCGATAAGGGTTCCCAGGTGATGGTGGTAGCTGAGGGTCTGGAGTGCTGGAGACTGGCAGAGCCCCCACCATGATCAGTCAGGAGAAGAAGTTCCAATGGAGCTGATGCAGATTTTGGATCCAGGCATCAGAACACTTACTTGAGCATGGGTAGGGTTTTTTTTTTTTAGGGAAAGAACAATGGTTCAAGGGAGAACATTAGATTTGTTCATGGGTAAACTGATGGCTCCAGGGATATACCAAAGTTGTTTTGTTCAGGCTAGACAATAGGAACGGATCATTCCTGGCTATGGGTGGTGTTCCTTCGAGGGAGCTCACAATGCAACTAGGCAGCTTCAGTATTTTGGATACCAATAAAGGATTCATTACTAGAATTGGTCTGATAACTATAGAGCTGGGGTGTGCAGGCGTGGATTCATTAACATCTGGAGCAGAGATTCCCCATCATGCAGTGCTTCCCTGCTTTTCTGGTCCCAGAGTTCAGTGCGGTTCTTGCCTTGGAATCTCTGTTCTCCATTATGTATGCTAATGGAGATGCCTCCCTGTCCCATATTTGATACAAATGAGGCTAGGGGAGTTTCCTTAATCCTGTCAACCTTGTCCGGAGGGATTTAGGTGTGTCTTCCACTGCCTTTTCATTGCTTTTTGTAAGTCTTTCTTCCGATCGGCTTTGGTTCAAGCAGAGGCAGGGAGAGGTCTTTTGTGAGTCAGACAGGCTGGATGCTGCACTTTGGTTCCCTAAGAACACGGAGCTGATAGGTTACAGGACTGACAAATAACAGTTTATAAAAGGCTTGTCTTTTAGGGCAGGTCTTGACTACCTGCCGGATCAGCGGGTAGAAATCAATCTATCGGGGATTGATTTATCACGTCTCGTCTAGACGTGGATAAATAGATCCCCGAAAGCGCTCCCCATCGACTCTGGAACTCCAGCTCGCGAGAGGCAGAAGCGGAGTTGACGGGGGAGGGGCAGCAGTCGACTCGCCGCCCTCTTCACAGCCAAGTAAGTTGACCTAAAATACGCTAACTTCAGTTACACTATTCGCATAGCTGAAGTTGCGTATCTTAGGTCGACACCGCCCCCTCCCCCCCAGTGTAGACCAGGGCTTAGCTTCACATCTTACAACTGTTGTGCAGGCATCAACTCACATGGGAAAATACTCCCTGCTGGCCCCCACCACATATGAATGAGAGAATGGATGTTTGGTTTTTTTTAATCACAGCCTTGCAAAATTGTCAGGGACTTGAGTAGCACATACATGGTTTATCCTCCTCCCCCTTATAAAGACAAGGACAATGAACAAAACTGATATTTTACATGCCCATTGAAAAACTAACTCACTATGTGAATGTAGAATTTTGCACAGCTGTTGCATCATATGTCTTTGCATCTTCATAAATCCCACAATTAGTGTTGTGCCTAATTTCACCTGGATTTTTTAATTCTGAATCACAGTAAGCCTCACAGGCTGACATCTGACAGAAAAGTGAACCACCAAGAAACCCATTAACAGCTGTTTGCAGCTTAGCAGGCTTCCTAAGTCAGAAAATGTTTTACATTGATGCAGTACTTGGGGGTAGGTTAATATTTAGTTTTGCTTGTCGCTTCTTCAAATTCCCAGGGCAGCATTCACTCTAGGAGAGAATCCCACTTGTTTTTTCAAACCACCCCGGTGGTAGGTGCCTCCACTTGGTTCACTGCCAGGGATGCTTTTGGGCATCTCATCACATGATCAGGCCCCAACAGCTGGAGCTGATGCAGAAAGGTCAGCTGCTTTCTTTTCCCCTACTACTATCAGCAAGGCTTTCATCTCCTCACCTCCTGCTGAGTAAAGTCTGCATTCCCTCTTTACTTGGCTTGATCCTCTGGCTGGGTGTTTAATGTTATACTCTTTATGCAATAATGTGTTCATCACCTACTTCTATTGTGGATCACTGTCTTGAGAAAGCTACTAGCAACAGTGCGGTTCAGAGGGATGATGATGGCCACTTTGTCACCTGCTAAGACAGTTGCTGAAATGTCTCATTTGTTTTCTAGGTCAGATGCCTTTCCATTCCGTACACCCTCTGGTGACATACATTCGTGTGTGCGTACGCCATCCTTTGCCCAGTGGTTAGTTCATTGCAATGTGCATCTAATTACATTTAGAGCTGGATCCCTCCCCCTCACAGATGTCCAGCTTTTTCCTAGCCCTTGCATGAGAGGAGGGTAGAAAGGCACCTGCTCACATCTGGCACTCTCCACATGGGCTAGGGAAGCACACTGGTACTCCCTGTGCTCCAGGGGCCTTCTATGCATGCACTAGGGAACAGGGAAGATTGGAGTCATAATACAGCCTTCTCCACACCAGTCTGTAGAGCTGACTAGGAAACCCTGGGGAACAGAAGCTTATCAGTACACTCCCCTGAGCCCCTCTGCCCCCATTCCACTACAAAGCTAGGGAAATGATTGTGCCCCTGGAGTTCAGCACCACCCCCAAAGTGGGCCAGATTGGAAGTGTGTTGTCTGGCCTTAAGTTTTAGTAGATTGTTTGATCATTGGTACCATACTAAAATTACTCCGGTATTCTGTAGTGCTGATGAATCAGAACACTAGCAACAATACTGAAAGCTGGGCTGTGTCAGACCATTGCTGTGCAATGCTGGCTTATTTACTTTGAGAATATAGGGCTACTGTTTGGTATTGTCTTTTGTTAGTTACTGACTTTTCAGCGTGATTTCAACATGGTGTTTAAGGAGGGATGAGCCAAAACCATGACATTTCACCTGAATGCTTTGAATTTTGGGGCTGAAGGCTGAATTTGAATCTCCAGCTCCAAACTTGTCCCTGCTGGTTTGGCTTCAGCACAAAACTACAAGGAGCAAATTCTGCTTATAACTGGATATGCGTGAAAAGACAGTTACCTTTCCGTAACTAGTGTTCTTCGAGATGTGTTGCTCATGTCCATTCCACAATAGGTGCGCATGCTCACCACGTGCACCGGTGCTGGAAGTTTTTCCCTTAGCAGTACCCGTAGGGGAGCGCCCCTAGCAACCCCTGGAGTGGCGCAGCTATGGTGCAGTATAAGGGGTGCTGCGTGCTCCCCCCATCCTCAGTTCCTTCTTGCCAGACAACTCTGACGGAGGGGAAGGAGGGCGGGATGTGGAATGGACATGAGCAACACATCTCGAAGAATACCAGTTACGGAAAGGAAACTGTCTTTTCTTCTTCGAGTGATTGCTCATGTGCATTCCACGATAGGTGATTCCAAGCTTTATCTGTTGGAGGTGAGTAGGAGTTCACAGACACTCAGAGCAGAGCACTGCCCTGCTAAACCCAGCGTCCTCCCTCGTTTGGGAGCTATTGCATAATGCGAGGTGAACATGTGAACCGATGACCATGTGGCAGCCCTACAAATGTCCTGAATAGGGACATGGGCCAGAAAGGCAGCTAACTAGGCCTATGTCCTATTCGAGTGCGCCCTCACAATCGGTGGCGGGGGAACTCTTGCCAGGTCATAACAAGTACGGATACACAAGGTGATCTAGTTGGAGAGCCGCTGACTAGAGATCGGCCGACCTTTCATGTATTCAGCCATGGCAATGAACAGTAGTTGCGAAGACTTCCTGAACGATTTTGTATGTTCCAGGTAAAAAGCCAAAGCCTGTCTTACATCCAGCATGTGGAGACAGTGCTCCTCACTGGATGCATGGGGTTTGGGACAGAGCACCAGCAGGAAAATGTCCTGGTCCATATGATAGGTGGAGACCACTTTAGGGAGGAACGAAGGGTGTGGGCGGAGCTGGACCTTATCCTTATGGAACACCATGTATCGGGGTTCGGAGGTCAGGTCCCGGAGCTCCGAGACCCTGTAGCAGGATGGACCTGCTCCTGCTGTGAGGGGTTTAAAAGTGGCCTGGCAGGGCTTGAGAGCGGCTGCTCTCAAGGCTGGGCTGATTGAGGGAGTGGCTGCAGGTGAGGCCGCGCCCCAAGCTGAGCAACAGCTGGCCCCTATAAAAGGCCAGGGAAGCCAGAAGCCCAGACAGTCTTCCTCTGCCTGAAGAGGAAGAAGGGCCTGGCTGCAAGGGCTATAGGCAAGGTACCTAGGGTGAAGCAGGGCTGGGGAAAGGCTGAGGAGCTGGAGAGCTCCAGCCTAGAAAGCCCCAGGCTGTGGCCTAGCAGAGGGCCAACTGGTACTGGGGGTTGCAGAGGGCAGCCCAGGGGTAGGCCAAGGCAGCAGGTCCAAACCCCTTTGCCTGTGATGAGTAGGCTGATACTGCAGTCTGCCCCAGAGTGTGGGGCTAGACAATGACTGGCAGTAGCCAATACTGAGGCAAGGTGGGGCTAGAGGGTGGGGGTTCCCCAAGGAGGGGAGACCCAGAGAGAAAGGGGTTACTGCCAGGGGCAGCACCCCATGTGAAAGGGCACCAGGTCCAGGGAGGGACACGGGGACCAGAAGACAGGCGGATCACCGGCCTGCAGAGGGCGCTCCAGCACTGGACAGAGCTAATTCCCGGAGTCACCAGCAGGAGGCGCCACAGGGGTGAGTCTGACCCGTTTACAGACCCGTCTAGTGGACGTGATCACCACCAGAAAGGCTACTTTCCACAAGAGATGTGACCAGGAGCACATAGCAAGCGGCTCAAATGGAGGTCCAGTTAACCTGGCCAGCACCAAGTTCAGGTCCCACTGGAGGACTGGGTGTCTAACATACTGAAAGAGGTGATCCAAGCCCTTAAGGAATCGACCTGTCGTGGCATGAGAGAATATCGTGTGGCCCTGCACTGGCGGGTGGAAGGCCGATGTGGCTGCCAGGTGCACCTTGACGGATGAGGGCGCTAGGCCCTGGACTCTAAGATAAAGGAGGTAGTCTAGTATAAGCTGGATCGGAGCAGCCATAGGGGAGATGCCCCGATCAGCGGCCCACCAGGAAAACTGAGACCACTTCGCCAGGTAGGCCTGACACGTGGAGGGCCTCCTGCTCTCCAGAAGGATATGCTGAACTCCTTCCGAGCAAGTCCTCTCTTCGCAGCCTAACCATTGAGCAGCCACGCCATGAGGTGGAGAGCTGCTAGGTTTGGGTGGAGGAGATGACCTTGGTCCTGGGAGAGCAGGTCTGGACGGGTTGGCAACGGCCACGGCAGGGTGACTGCCAAGCTCGTGACAGTCCCGTAGCAATGTTGTCTGGGCCATGCCGGGGCGATCAGGAGGACACGGGTCCTGTCCGTTTTTATCTTTTCCAAGACCTTGCCGATCAGTGGGATTGAAGGAAAGGCATAGAAAAGCTGACCCACCCAGGACAGGAGGAAGGCTTCAGAGATCGCACACACACCCAACCCTCCCCTGGAGCAGAAGCGGGGACACCGGTGGTTCTGCCAGGTCATGAAAAGGTCCACACAGGGGAGTGCCCCACGTTTGGAAAATCATGTGCACCACCTCTGGGTGCAGCGACCACTCGTGATGAGAGGAGAAATCCCGGCTCAGCTGGTCCTCCCCAGAGTTCCAGACAGCCGGTAAGTGGTTGGCTTTCAAGTAGATATCGTGGGCTATGCAGACGTCCCACAGCCTGAGGGCTTCCTGGCAAAGGGCTGAGGAGCGGACCCTGCCTTGCCTGTTGATGTAGAACATCGAGGCTGTGTTATCTGTGAGGACCCTGCCCACTCTGCCCACTAGGCATGAGCGGAAGGCCACGAAGGCTAGACGGACTGCCCTGAGCTCCTTGACATTTATGTTTAGGGCAAGGTCCTACAGGGACCACAGACCTTGGGTCTGGAGGTTTCCCACGTGGGCTCCCCACCCCAAGTCCCACACATCGGACACCAACTCCACAGTCGGGGACCAGGCCCTGAATGGGACCCCTTGGAGCATGTTCCCCGGGGAGGACCACCAGTGTAGGGAGGCTATTACCGGTTCAGGCACAGTAAGGACCATGTCCATCCTATCTCTGGACTGGGAGAATACCGAGGCCAACCAGAGCTGAAGGGGCTGCATCCTGAGTCTGGGGTGATGAATCACGGAAGTGCACGCCGACATATGACCCAGGAGTTGGAGGCACATTCTGGCCGACGTCACACTCAGAATCACCCCAATGAACTCTATCCGTTACACCGGTACCAATGTGGACCTGGTGTTGTTTACCAGCAGCCCCAGTGTGGTGCACATAGACAGGAGGAGTGTTATGTGATCCTGTATCTGTGACCTGGAGCTGCCTGTGCCCAATCAGTCGTTCAGGTAGGGAAAGATCTGGACCCCCCGATGCCTGAGGTAGGCTGCTACCACAGACATACACTTTGTGAAGACTCTGGGAGCTGTCGACAGGCCAGACAGGAGGACAGTGAACAGGTAGTGCTCCTGCCCTACCGTGAAGCGGAGAAAACGCCTGTGGCCCTCGCATATATGAATGTGGAAGTATGTGTCCTGTAGATCAAGGGTGGCGTACCAATCTCCAGGATCCAGGGAAGGGATGATGGAGGCCAGAGACACCATGCAAAACTTGAGCTTTATCATGTACTGGTTCAGGCCTTGCAGGTCCAGGATGAGCCTGAGCCCCCATTTGGCCTTCGGGATAAGGAAATAGTGGGAGTAGTATCTCTTGCATCTGAACTCTGCTGGCACCACCTCCACCGCTCCTAAGCCAAGGAGATGCCCCACCTCCTGCTTGAGTAAGCTCTCGTGAGAGGGGTCCCTGAAGAGGGACAAGGAGGGAGGGGAGTGAGTGGGGTAGAAAGAAACTGGAGGGTGTAGCCCCGGGAGATGGTGTTGAGGACCCATCGGTCTGAGGTCAGTTGTGACCACTCCGGGAGGAAAGTACATAACCGGTTGGAGAAGGGAAGGTCGGGTGGATCCCTGGTACGAACTGGTAAGATGCCCACGGGTGTCCTGTCAAGTTTGGCGCTTACCTGCCTGCTTGCCCTTAGAGGGCCCAGGCTGGGGCACAGGCCGGGATTGCCTTTGAGGGCACTTTTTATAGTCCCTTGATTTTTTTATAAGCGGGCTCATATCTGGACTGAGTGGCCTGACTGGGAGCCTGCTGCAGTTTGAACTTGGTCCTGGCTGAGGCCGGGACATGGAGGCTGAGGGTCTTTAATGTTGTATAAGAGTCCTTCATACCATGTAACTTCACGTATGTTTGTTCCGCAAACAGGGCCTTGCCATCGTACGGAAGTGCTGTGCTGGACAATCCAGACAGCAGGAGCCACGATGCTCTCCTCATGGACACCACGGAGGCCATAGATCTTGCAGCCGTATCCGCAGCGTCCAAGGCTGCCTGAAGGGCCACCCTGGCGACAGCCAAGCCTTCCTCAACCAGAGCCTTGAACTCATTCTTATCCTGCTCCTGGAGAGAATCTGCAAATTTGGGTATTGAGCTCCACAAATTGAAATCATATCTACCCAGTAGGACTTGGTGTTTTGCCACCCTCAGTTGGAAGCTTGAAGATGAATAAATCTTTCTACCAAAAAGATCTAGCCTCCTCGAGTCCCTATTTTTAGGAATAGGCGTGGGTTGACCTTGACACTCCCTATGGTTGACCGACTAGACCACTAGAGAGTTGGGGGCAGGATGGGTATTCAGGTACTCATGCCCCTTGGCAGGCACAAAATACTTCTGTTTTGCCTTCTTAGAGACGGGGGGCAAGGAAGCCGGGGTTTGCCACAGAGCATTCGAGATCTTTGCCACCTCTTCATGGAGTGGGAGAGCCATCCTGGCCAGTGGTGAGGCCGAGAGGACATTGAAGAGTGAGTCCGAGGGTTCCTCCACCTCTTCAGCTTGTAGGTTGAGGTTTAATGCCACCCTTTTCAACAGTTCCTGGTGGGCTTTTGTGTCCTCCTGCGGGATGGGTGGAGGAGGGGCTGTGATCACCTCATCAGGGGAGGATGAGGATGGGAGTGCAGTGCTCTGCGTCCCCACCGGTGCCACAGGTCCCACCACTTGGTCCCCTTCTGAGTGTGGGACTGGGGATGAGCACTCCGCTGACCCTTTTCTGGGAGGCTGGGCCACCAAGCAAGCCACCACTGGGGGCTGTGTCGGGGCCCCTGGGGCCACTGGTACCATGGCACCAGTTGTGGCACCGTTGGAGCAGACTGCCCCGCCTGACTTGTCTGGCCTATCAACTATTGACTTCGAAGGGAGGCTGGGCTGGCATACAATCAGCCGCTATCCCGGGACAGGGACGAGTGATGGCATCGGGAGTGGTGCTGAACATGAGACCGTGATCTTGGCATGGAGGAGTGGGAGTACTGTCTGTAGCGGCTGCTCCGCGAATGGCTCTGATGGGCAGATCCACGATGGTACAAATCTTAGTTGGGATGCAGTTATATTGTTATAAAGGTGCTCTATAACAGTATAGCTCATTCCCCTCCCTTATAGGAATAAACTACATTAGAATAAACACCTTTATTCTTATCATTCACATTAAGGATTGTAACAATATAGCTATATCTGTAAAAATCACCCCCCTAATTAAAATAGCTATATGGTACACAAACTGTGTTTAGACCAGGCCTAACAATAACTCAAAGCAAGATTCCATGGTCCATAAGGTACCAAGTCAGGAAAGCACTTACGTTCAAGCATGTGCTAAGTTCCCTTGAAGTTTGTGCTGGCTCTGGGCCTAAATGAGCTGAACTTTCACTGACTTCAATAGGAGTTTTGTTTGATGAGGGCCTCTTGGTCCTGTACCATTGAGAACAATGGCAGATTTCTTCCCATTCACCTCACAAGAGATAAGACATCACCCTTGCAGCGCTTAGAGCCCCTGCAGCTTTACATGGGAGAAATTAAGTCTGGCATTCAACCTAGTCTACTTCCTACAGTACAAGTCAATAGGAAATTGCTTCTCTGCAGTTCCTGGAGCAGCCATGCTATAGGTCTCTGTTTAATTATTCTGACCCAGGTCTATTAGCTAAGACTATAGCATGATCATGTGGTTTACCACTATAGGGGGACAGAGCATCACAGTGAGGGAGTGGGGGGTTACGTTAGTGTTAAATATGTACATAACACTATAACTTTGATCCACATTTTATCATTTTCCAATTTCCTCTAAAAGATGCATCAGATTCAGTGCCTCAGCTAAGAAGTGACTAAGAAAGACCACTAAAAATAGAGGATTTGTTCCTTTCTGCTTTTAGAAAAGACTGTGAAGCGGTTATTGTACTAGTCCACTCAACAAACATTAAAAAACAAGCATGTGTGGGTGAGAACATTGATTTACATGTAAATAATTTGCATAAAGATTAACTAGCTGCTCCAATAGCATCAGGATTAAAAAAAACCCAGAAGTTTGGTCTCGGAGACTAAACAAAATATGTTTAGTTTATGCTGCTCTTATATGGTCAGTAATATCTGAAACAATGCATAGCAGGGGTCGGCAACCTACAGCATGCACACCAAAGGTGGCACGTGAGCCGATTTTGGATGGGAATGGCTCAGCCCACCGCCGCTCTGGGGTTCCCGCTGCTGGCCCATGCCAGCTGGGGTCCCGCCGCCGGTCCCACTCAGCGCCTGCTGCTGGCCTGAGGGAAGGAACCCCAGGCTGGCAGAAGCTGGCGGCCGAAACCCCAGAATGGCAGCGGGCTGGCGGCCGAAGCTTGGTCCTGCCAGCAGCCAAGCTCCCACCTGCCCCGCTTCTTTCCCCAGCATGCTACTTTCCTGCCCCCCTCCTCTCCTTCCCTGTGCCGATCAGCTGATCACCCTGGGGAGGGGGAGGGGGAGGGGGAGAAGCAGAGCCACAGCATGTTTGCTGCTCCGGGGAGGAGGCAGAGAAGAGGTGGGATAGAGCCTTGGGGAAAGGATGGGGATGGGGCATGTCCCCTCCAGCCCCCCGCCATGAGCCACTCACAGTAGGGGGCTGGGAGCACCCCCATGAGCCAAGCACCCCAGCCCTCTGCCCTGACCCCTGAACCCCCCCACACACCCAGCCCTCTGCCCTGACTCCTGAACCGCCCCCCCACACCCAGCCCTCTGCCCTGACCCCTGCACCCTCCACACACACACAGCCCTCTGCCCTGACCCCTGCACCCTCCCCACCCAGCCCTCTGCCCTGACCCCTGCACCCTCCACACACACACCCAGCCCTCTGTCCTGACCCCCCTCACACACCCAGCCCTCTGCCCTGACCCCTGCACCCTCTCACACACACACAGTCCTCTACCCTGACCCCTGCACCCTCCACAACCCCAGCCCTGACTTCTGCACCCCCTCATGCACCTCCAGCCCCTGTTCTGACTCCTGCACCCCCCACACATACCCAGCTCCCCCATACCCCATGCCCTGACTCTTGCACCCCCCCCCCACATTCCCACCTGCACCCCTCGCACCAAATGGGAGCTGTCCCAGGTAAGCGCTCCACAACCAAACCTCCTGCCCCAACCCTGAGCCCCCTCCCTCATTCTATCTCCTGGCCAGACCCTGCACCCCAACCCTCAGCCTGCTCCTTCACCCCCTACCCTGTGCTCAGTGCACTCTCACCCTCAGCTCAGTGCAGAGAGAGAGGAAGAGAATGGGCTTGAACTAGGGAGAAGGTAGGTACCCACTCTATGTGAGCAGGGCTGGGACCCCACACCAGCAGCGGGCTGAGCGGGGCCAGCAGCCAGGACTCCGGCTGGCAGGAGCCGGCAGACAGAACCCCAGACCGGGGCTGACCTCTTGCCAGCCGGGGTCCCGCAGACCCTGCTCAGCCTGCTGCCGAACTAGATGAATGGAACCCCAGGCCAGCAGCAGGGGTTTTAATTTAATTTTAAATGAAGCTTCTTAAACATTTTGAAAACCTTGTTTACTTTACAAACAATAATAGTTTAGTTACATAAAATAGACTTATAGAGCGAGACCTTCTAAAAAACGTTAAAATGTATTACCAGCACACGAAACCTTAAGTTAAAGTGAATAAGTGAAGATTTGGCACACCACTTCTGAAAGGTTGCCGACCCCTGATGTATAGCTATGTAGCAATCATATCTTATCCACCCTGCAAGAGCAAAATACCATTTGAAAAGGGTTAGTAATATGCACCAGACAGCGTAATCATCACTTTTTTTGTAAAATGGAACCTCCCTGGCAAAGCAGAGAACGTTTGTACTCTTGGAGTAGCTTCCCTGTTTTTACGTCAGTCCTTCTGAAACAAAGGACTTGTCTACACTTAAAATTCTCTGGTCAACCTAGTGCAATCTACATTGGGGGGGAGGGGGGTTAGGTCAGTTTAACTGTGCCATTCAGGGGTGTGAATTTTTTACAGAGCGACAGTTATAGTGACCTACATAGTGGAATGCTCTTTCGGCGAGTGCACACTGATTTAACCATTTCCACAGTCCAATGCCAAACCCATCTTTTTTCATTTGCAAAAGCCAGCCAGCAATAAGAGGGGTGATGGAAATTCAGTAAAAAATCTCCCACATGAAACATAGAGCAAAATCCAAATGATGAATCTCCAGAAATGGGAAATCAGAGTTCTTATCAACTCTTATTTGACTATGTTCAGTGTTTATATACTACAGTGATTGGTTCTCTATAAACAGCTCAGATGGGAAAATGGCACTATTATGTTTCAGAGTCAAGGTTCTATTGAGATGAAGAGAGCAATTAATGACTCTCAGATTTAAACATTAGAATTTTTATAGACATACAGGCCTACCTACAATAGGTAAAAAGTAATTGCTATCAAATGTAGGGTGCAATACCTTCAAAATACTGCACAGAGCAGTAAATATGTTAGAACACTGATTAGTTGCATCACCACAGAGAAAATCATTAGCTCATACTCAGCTGCAACAGTGTATTGTTTTTTCCCTCCAGTGTGGACAGAAAGTCACAGGCACTGTAGTTGCACCTGTACAACCAGTCCTCCCAGGTTCCTTTCAGAGTGCTGCACTCCCTGGTAGAATAATGGTGTCTAGAGTGCACTGAGCATGGACATGCCAATATGGGTGTTCCAAAACCTGTGTTACTGCACATACAAGCAGCACAACCAGCAATTTAATGTAATTACTGTCCCTGCAGTGATACACTTGCCTAATGTAAACAGGCCCAACAAGACTGAATGGCATTGATTCACGCTTGGAGGGTTTTCTTTATAGCAAGAAGGGCTACGGATTTAGTGATTTTTAAATGACAACAAATTCTGCAGAAACTGCTGGGGGCCACCAGAGAAGCACTGGAACACCAAAGTGACCTGATCCTGCTCATTTCCATCCCTGGGTTAGAAGGGAAGAACAGCCAAGAACAGGCAGGGGATATCACTCTGCTCAGCCAGACACTCAGGATGGCATGGAAAGAGACTGACTGGTTTCTCAATCACTCACACACTAAAGGGGCTGGGGAGAGAAGGATACAGACCTTTCTCTGCTTAGTCACTGCTTGTGGTGGGAGAGACAAGACAGACTGAGTGACTGACTGGCACACACAGCCTGACCTGGATAACAGGCAGCAAAGGCACAGCTGTGCTGCTGGAGCTGCCTCTGGCTACTGCCCAGTTCAGGCATTACAAACAAGCCTGTCTCCTCTCTATCAGCACTGTCTGCACAGTGAATGAATCATCCAGAAGTGAGAGAGTGAGATTGTCTCCTTCTGAGACAGGATTGGCAAGGGAGGCACAGGGCTGCCATTTGAGGAATAAATGCATCCCCACATTTATGCATAGTGAAGCTTGTGTTGTAAAGGAGGCATCTTGACAGGGACAGGCAGTGCTTTAGTTGTAAGAGGGGGAAGCCAAAAAAAATCCTCCTCTAGGCTCTCACCCCTCTAAACTATCTATCCCATGGCTCTAGATGTTGGGTAACTTTCTAGCCTGCAAGGGGACTGTATTTCCTCCACTCCTTTCTGCATATATTATGTGGTTTGCATTACTGTTTGCTACATATATTATGACACATTATTTACCTCGGTCCACAGCTTTGAGACATTTCTATGCGGCTTCCTCCCTCTAGGAATTTCACAAATAAATCACTGGTGATAGGTAATAGTTAGATGGCATAATAATATATTTTTACTTACAAAATGCTCTAACCCAGAGGCATCTGAATACTGCAGACTGACTACACAACATATTCTGCTTATATGATGCTGACATTTTGAAATAGTCACATCACAGGATGCTGAAAGAGATGATTTAATTAAGAGTGGATCCTTAATTAAAAATGAAAAGCCTCAATAACCACCCATTAAACAATAGTAAAGTTGTTTCTAAAAACACACCCTTCCTACTTTTTTGTTCCATGCAAAAGTAATTTAAAAGGATCTTGTAAAGTAATTGTGCAGTTTTTATAGCAGCTTCTGAAAATATGTTCCCACTAATTAATTTGTCCTTTTCTCTTGACTTTTTAAAATGAAATTGAAATTAACATTGGCACTTTGGTTTTTAACTACTTCATTCACACTGTGTCTTACGGTGTGCCAAGGCAGCTAGGTTTGTGCATCAGGGATAAAAGCAGCTCAGCAATGGGATCACATCAGGCCAAAATGTCATTACTTGGTCTCTGATTTTGCATGCACCAGCATTTGTGTGTGCAGTTTGGTCACTTACAAGGGCAATTCTGTGCACAAAAGATAGAGGCCCAGGTTATCCCCCCAAGATCTGTGACTTCAGGGAACCCTTTCACATGCAGATTTCACCCCCCACGAAGAAAGGAAGCTCAGCCACTTCTACAGTGCCATCCCCAGAGTCCTGGCCCTGCAGAGGGTGTTCTCTGTATCCAGGGTCCACAGTGCGTGAATGGTGGGAGAACTGGATGTGCTGGAGTGACGGGTGGGCTGGCCTGGATAGACAGAGTGTCTGCTATTGGGGTGTCTGCTCCAGGCCCCGCGCTTTGGGGGGCCCCATGGGCCGGTGCGACTGGCCAGCCTGGTTGGTTCCGGAAGACATAGGTGAGGGAACTAGGGGTGTGAAGGGTGCTGCAGCACCCCTGGGCTCCCGGCTGACAGCCCCGTGCCTGGGGTCCCGGCTGCTGCCTCACACCCTGGATCTCTGCTGCTGTCCTGCGACCAGGGTCCTGGCTGCTGCCCCACACAACTGGGGTTCTGCTGCCCACGTTTCGGTGCAGCAAGGCCCCCGCCTTGGCTGGAGTTCTGAGCCACTGTGGCACTGTGACCAACAATAGCCCCGCGATAGGCGCTGGCAACTGCCAGCAGCAGCAGGCAGCCCAGCACCAGGCCAGATCCGTCCCACCAGCCCAGCCGCCGATGCAACCAGCACCCTCAAGCGGTCGGGATCTGATTTGTCCCGGGCCCCACACTCCCCTGGAGATGGCCCTGTGGATAGAGCCTATGGGGATGCACTTTCTTCTTTCTACAGACCAATGGAGTTTACTCAGAACAGATGACAAACATGGCCCAAGCTATATTATCTTTACTCTAGAATCCCCCAGGGATAGCCAAAGCCAGTGGCACTGAACTGCCAAGGGCCAGAACCTGGACAGAGGCACAGAGATGCCATGTGGATGGCCTAGCATTCTGATCAATAAGTTAGGGGGCAGGCCTCATGGACTTTTATACAGGAGGGTGGCAAACCCTACTCCAACCCAACAGGGCAATGTGAGGGGAAAGGGGATCTCTGTGAAGATGGTGAGTTCTTATGGAAAGTCTCATGGAGGGTTCTATTTCTGAGTTTTACTGCAGAAGGGCCCTGTCAGAGGCTATCTGGCCCTTTAATGGAAGTTGGGCTCAGAGTTGCTTGTGACATAGGAGATATTCCTCTCCTGCCTCCCCCACCCCTTGATCTGGTGATTTAATTGCAATAGGACCCCAGCTGTGAAAGATTCAGGGTGGATTACATAAAGAGAGACCTCCCACTATATATGCATTGCTTCCAGCTCCTGACAGTCTCACAGTGGGCAAATGGAATATCTCTGTCCCTGATGATCACAGTTGTCTCAGGGAGGAGAGCTTGCAAATGACAAGGCAGTCATTGAAGTAACCTGGTTCAGGCCCATAATAAGAGCTTTAAAGACTATGACATGGACTGTGAATTGGTCCTGGTATCTAATGGTGTAGAGGGCATAGCACACTCATGTATTCTTTAAAGTTTACCCCACTCAGGAAGAGGACAACTGCATGTAGAAATTTCATCACTTTCTGAGAGCTTTGAGATCTAACGATTAAAAGCACTGAGAATTATTAATAGTAATTCACTGCTGATCATTTTAGTAGCAACATCCAGCTGATGTTCTCCTTCCTCTAATTTTGGTATTATCCAGTTACAAAGGCTAAGAAGCATTATTTGTCCATTACTGCAATGTTTATATTTCATGATCACCTAGACACCTTCCAACAGAGATCAAGGCCTCAGTGTGCTAGGCCACTGGTTCTCAACCAGGGGGTATGCAGATGTCTTCCAAGGGGTACATCAACTCATCTAGATATTTGCCTAGTTTTACAACAGGCTACATTAAAAAGCACTAGCCAACGCAGTACAATCTAAAATTTCATACAGACAATGACTTGTTTATACTGCTCTATATACTATGTATGTAATATACATGTAAGTATGATATTTATATGCCAATCAATTTATTTTATAATTATATGGTAAAAATGAGAAAGTAAGCAATTTTTCAATAGTAGTCTGCTGTGACACTTTTGTCTTTTTATGTCTTATTTTGTAAGCAAGTCATTTTAAAGTGAGTTGACACTTCAGGTATGCAAGACAAATCAGACTCCTGAAAGGGGTACAGCAGTCTGGACAGGTAGAAAGCCACTGCACATATATATAATAAGAGGGGCCCTCCCTTGAAAAGTTTACAGTGGAAGGACACAAAACAGATAAAGGGTGGGAAGGAAACCCAAGGCACAGAGAGATGAGGTGACTTGCCCAAGGTCATCCAATGAAGCTGGGACTAAATCCCCAGTTTCAGCGGCATTGGAACAAGTTTATAGTGGGGGTGCTGAAAGCCATTGAACAAAACTGTAAACCCAGTACATGATGGAAACCACTTAAAGTCAGAGGGTGCTACTGCACTCCCAGCGCCCCTCGTTCCAGCACCCCATCTCCTGAGTCCTACTTCAGTGCCCTAGTCACTAGACCACACTGCCTTTCAGGTCGTTTCAGCTCTTTGCAGCCAGTGTAGACTGGCGCTTACCGTGGGCTTTCCAGAGTCCCTTCTACTTTTAAACACCCCAGACACTGGGGCCCCTTCCATTCCCCTCGGGAGATCATGCTACAGCCTCGTCCATCTGCCCCCGTCGGGGGGGAACGTTCTCCTGGAGCGTTCTCTGCCTTTGTTCCTCGTTCATCCCATTTCCCCTAGTGCTGCCCCAGGGCAGAGCCAGGGCCGGGGGCATGAGGAGCTATTGGGCGGGAAAGGAGGGAGCCAGGGAGGGGGAAGAGGGGCGGGGACAGCACATGTCCCCCCGTTTCGCTCCCCCCCTTCAGCCAGGCCTCTTCCTGCCCCTTCCCTCTCCCTCCATCCCTGTCTCTTAATTCCCTCCCTCTCCCCGCCCTGCCTGACCGGGCGGAGCGCGCCCTCGCTGCCCCTCCCCTTCCCCGGTCGGTCCCGCCCCCTGCTGCCCGGAGAGGCCGCTCCGCTGCCGCCGCCGGGAGCGCCCCACGGAGCCGTCTCACGGAGTTGGAGCTGCTCGTCTCCCGGCCCGGCCCTCCCGCCGCCCCGGGACTGGGGGACCTGCCCCAGCCGACCCGGCAGGAGGCGGAGGGGCTCGGCGGCCCCTGAGGTGAGTGTTGCCCCGTCTCCCCGCTCCCCTGCGTCGGGAGCTAGTTGCGGCGAAGCCTCCCCCGGGGGCCTGGTGGGGAGGCCTGCACGGTGGGGAGCGGGGAGGCGCTGGAGCGGGTGCCGAGCTGCTGGGGAAGGGGGCAGAGATGCTGCCTCCGCCGCCTCCTGCAGCCCCTCGGAGGCCTGGCCATCGCATTTGCCGCTGCCCTTTGCGAGCTGAAGCGGTGGAACCCGCCCACCTCCCCAAGCCGAGTTTCCAGGGCGATTCCGCTCCCTGCAGCCGCCTGTGGGTGCAGGAGCTGGGGGATCCCCCTTTGCCTTATCCTCCCCCCAAAGGCTGACCTATTATGTGCTCATTTCTGTGCCTCTGCGATTCCTCTTCCCCCCATGTATTATTCATATCCGTGATAGGTAGGCTGGCTGGAACAGATTTCATTCCTCCTCTGCAGTTTGCAAAGTGCCCCTGGACCAGAGAGATGATTCGGGGGTTTGGGTGTTCCTCTCCTCTGCATGTTGCTGGTTTTGTGTCCGTTTTTAATCTAGATTGCTTTACAACCCATTCTTAAAGGATCTGGCCATAGCATGTGTAGCTGAAGTGTACATTAATATCTTAAGTAAGACACTAATGTTCTGTGGATTGTTCTCAGATCACAGGAGTTAGACAATATAAATAATTGGCTGGAGATTTCTTATCCTCATAAGGAATGGATGTCCAGGGAGAGGACCTCCATAACGATTTTTTTAAATATCATTTTTAATGTTTAACAGAAAATGCATTGCAACATCCAACGGCTGTAACGCAGCCAGCACTTACACCATCACTGACTTAACTGTAGATGTCAGACTGTGCTTACCCTCATGTGATGTCAGACTCCTAATATACATTGCAATGGTCACTTTAGCGCTGGCTAACGATTCTGGAGACAGTTTTCTGTTGATTTGCAGAGTGGGATCAACATGGACAGAAGTAATGCAGCCTCCCCCTTATTCCCTCCCATAGAGTTAGTTCTGCTAGAGAGGCAGAGAAGGCAGTTGCCTTGGGGGCAGCAGAATAATCAGTAACTATCTGCAAGGGTGACTGCAGGCTGGTAGGAGTGGATATTTGCCAGTTTGCCTGGGGCAGAGCTAGAGTTGGCCACCTTTCCTTTGGAGCCCCAACAATACTTAAACGGATCACCTATACAGGTTAGAGCAGTAGTTCTCAACCCGTGGGCTGCTTGTGTCCCAATCAGCATACAACTGCGGCCTGTGTGACATCCTCAGGGCCATACAGGTAGTAAATATATTTATGTGGATGTAGCCCACATAACACACAGAGCGCTGCATTTGTGGCTTACAATGGTAAATAGGTTGTAAACCACTGGGTTAGAGGGTAGTTTGTTTATGTGTGTCCAGTCCTTTGCTTCTCTGCTGAGGCTGCCAGTAAGGGGTGTCAGTCGTGATGATGACTTTTGTTATGTGAATGTCTGTGCATTAGAAACTAGACTGAGGCAAACAGCTGGTTTTGTATAGACCCCCTGTAATGACTCTTGGCTTCTACTGACCTGGATGTGGACTGGTGAACTAGGGGTAACTAGAAGCTCAGAGCACTGTAGCCTTGCTATTGCCCTTCCTTATGTTACGGGATGCCAAATTATGTTTGGCTTTGGCTTTGGTGTTTATTTTAATTAGTACTTCATTATGATATTAAAAAAACCTTTTCACTGCTCTGCCATTGATTGAACAGCATTTAAACAAAGAGTATATCTTGGGAGGTATTTACTGTGTCTGTTTATTTACAAAAGGCACAGACATGGATGAAAAGTGTCAGAAATGGCAGTCATGCTCATTCTGGGGTGGGAAAGCCAAAGGAATTTTGCATGGGTATGGTTAAAGCTGTAATTTACACCTGTGATGTCAAACACTTGAATGATACATTTTTAGCTGACATGATGTGTAAATTATGGCTTTTATTTTTATATGTGCAATCATTTATTTTGAAAATCCTTGTTGTATAGTTGACTTTAATATTATAGTTGGAACAAGATACAACAGGATGTGCTTTTATTATGCAATAATGTTCAGTGGTTGAAAACATTCTGCTTTATCTTGTGCCTTACAGCGTACACTGGGTGTGAGAATATTACACAGCATCTGCACACTGTGTCATGTTTTGTACAGTACATAGTTAAGAAAGCATTTACCTGGTACTAAAATTTTGCTTTTGTTCTGCATAATATCATTATGTGTTGCATACTGAATTTAAAAGAATGGTGTTACTAAAAGTGAGCAACTTCTATATATCTTTCCTGGAGAGAGAGCAGCTTAGTTGTTCAAGTCTAATGTAGTTTGTTGTGCAATCACGCTAACAAAGGTTGACATGATTGTTCAACTTTAGGTAAACAAATTCAGCATAACACAATAGATTAGAATTAATATTAATACAGTTGAGGTGTGTGCTGTACTTTATTGTTGAAAATACTTTTACAAAAACATGTTTAAAAGGACATTGTTGCATATTAAAAATAACATTTAGAACAAACTTCTATGTCTTTATCATTCTGTAGTGTTACTGATTATATGTATTCCAGTAGCACCAATCATGTGTTGGCACCGTCCACGCTCACAGGTAGAGTTAGTGCCTGCTCCAAAAGCCCCAACCATGTAAGCTATTGCATGTGAGCAGATCCCTGAAATTGTGTGGAGTCTGATTGCCTTGAGTGGGGCTCCATGTGGGCACATACTGATCACAGTGAAGGATCAGGGCCTAAGATGACAAGCAGCATACAATCAAAGGTGTGGTTTTGTTTAAAATTAATATACATCAGCTGTACTTGGCAACCCCGCAACATTATGAATTAGCCAGTTTCTTGTAGCTGTCACAGAAGAAGTGTGGTTGGAGGAGCTATTTGAAGGAGTGGTCTTATGGATCAGTTCAGGGAGGAAGGTCCATGCCTGGGAGCAGGGTGAAAGATGTGAAGATGGCTGTGGGAGAAGTAGACATTCAAACCTGGCATCATTGGTGGAGCTGAGTTTGGGAATTGATAAGAGACAAGAACAGATAAGAAGGGAAGAACAGAATTGTGAAAGGCCTGGAAGGTGGGGCCAAGAAGCTTGAACTTAATGTAATGGAAAAGAGGGGAGTTATAATTATTTAATATGAATTATCTTATGGGCATTACAGTAGTTCAGAGGAATGAATGTTTTTTTTCCCCCTGTGTTTGTACAGTGTCTAGCACAGTGGAGTCATGATCCATGATTGTGGCTTCTATATGCTAAGTAACATCCAGTTGGGTTTGGGGGCCCTGTTGCATTAGGTGCTGTACAAATTTAAAGGTAAACATAGGCCTTGTTCCAAAGATCTTATTATCCTATGTGATAGTGTCATTTCTTTTTCAGGGAGAATGGGATGATTTTATTGTTGCCAATGCAAGTTATAGTTTCATTTTGATTTTCATCTTGACATGGGGCTCAGTCTGCTCCCATAGAAGTTAATGGGAGTTTGGCAATTGGCTTTGGTGGAGGTAGGATAGAGCCCATGTAGTCACTGTCTCCATGCCCCTGAACATCCTTTATCAGAAATTAATGGAACAGCATTAAGTTTTGGACATAAACCCACCAAAGCAACTATGCATTCAAATAAGGCTGACCCCTCATTCTTCTCTGGTTGTGTCTCATCTATGCAGCATGCGTGGTCCTACATAAATGGGTGCCACAATATTCATGCAAATATATTAGAGCATTATTGGGTTGTCATGTGTGCAGTTAAGATTATGTGGTGTACCAGGTGCCCTTTATAAATAGATTGCAATATAGATGAGGACTGTCTGGGTTAGAGGATATTGTCCCGTGATGTAGGACCCTCTGAGAGGGGACAATGTGTAGTGCAATACCAAAGCCCTGTAATACAGTTGTAATTTTAAAAGCAAATAATTTTAAAAGCAAATTTTCTTGAAGGTGTGGATCTGTGTCAACTGTATTATACTAACATAGTATTTTTCTTGTTTTGCTGTCTTAAAAATGTGTTACAATCTCATTTGCTGTACAAAACTCTGTCTTTCTAGTTTAAGTGTCTGTCACTGTGGTATCGGAGGGCTGGGAGAATACTTTCCCTCTTATCTCTATACAGAGCAGTAATATGATCAGTAGTACAATACTTAGTGATAAATCTTGGACAGAAAATTACAAGCCTTAGCATTTATGTAAAAAAGCTAACTTAGTCACTTTGATATACAGTACTTGTACTACAGTATTTTCTTCACTACACTTACAATCAAATACCAAAGATACACTCAATTACAGGCATTGTACGTGGCTTATTTTATTCAGTGAAAAGGTACAAATGCTAAAAATAAAGGAATGAGTTTTCTATAGCAACATGTTTCTCCTGTACATAGATTTCAGTGGGTTTTTACCGAAAACCAGCGTACACAAGAACTGCTGTATGCCAAAGAGGGACTTGACCAGTTTTTGTTTGAAGTTTCTGCCAAAGTATGTTTTAGTAAGGTATCTGGTGTAACAGCTTGAGCGATGTATGTCTGAGGAGGGTGGGGAATGGAATTGAAAAGTTGCATTAAGGAGCTTTGTGTTAAGAACCATAGAATCAAATAAGGAGAGCATCCTTCAAATAAAACCAACAGCATGGTGCCTGAAATTATTCTTTGGCTTAGGTTTCAACTTAATGTTCAAATCATACTGAGAAGATGTGCATCTTACTAAGTTTCATTTTACATTCCACATTCCTCTGAAAACAATTCCTTGGAATTGTGGTTTGAAGAATTTCCACTGAAGAGGTTTCCCTATTGATGATTGAGGAGTACTGTGCGAGTCTTAGTGGTCACTTGGGTGACAGAGAATGTTTAAATTAGACTTCGGAATTGGTGCCAACTGCAGTAGTTGTATAGGATGACTTAACACCCCTTCTCCCGAAACTTCTTAATGACTGTGCTTTAAAGTATTGCTGCTTCCCAAATGTGTGTGGCAATTCCTTAAAATTACATTTAAAGTGAGAGGCATTTTCCAGGCTTGGGCAAGCATATTCTACTTTGTTATTAAAGTAGGGAAGCTTAATTAATGATGCCAGATGAAACGATACATAAACATGGTTAAAATCTAATGGATTCCAGTAAAACAGAATAATAATCCAACAGCATCTGTTATCTCATGTGTGCCTAGTGTAGTTCTCCTTAAGGAAAAGTAATTCCGGAATAAAGATAAGATGCTACAAAATAGTTTCACCTGAATATTGATGGCCTGATGAGGAGGCAGCATGGTTCAGTGGATGGGGCAGTGGAGTAGAAGTAAGGAGATGTGGGTTCTAATCCCATTTTGGCTACTGATCTGCTATGTGACCTTGGAAAAGTCACTGCACCTCTCTGTGCCTCTGTTTCCCCTCCCACCTTTATCTCCCTTATTTGTTTCAATTGTAAGCTCTTTGTGGCAGGAATTATCTCCTACTATGTGTTCTATACAGTACCTAGCAGAATGGGGCCCTGTTCTTGGTGGGGGACTCCAGATTCTCCTGTAAAACAAATAATATATTGGAAAAAGTCCTCAGAGAGCATAGAAGACATCAGGACCTCTGATGTCTTACCGTGAGCAGTCTTAGGTTTGGTTGCCGCCTATCATTTATTCCATCAATTACAAGAAGTAATAAAAAATTCCAGGATTGAGGTGTAGAGCACTGAGGTTTATGAAGTATATATTTAATGGGCAAAATGCTGCAGGATCTGTACATATGAGTGGGCACTTTTCCAAAATAGTGTTAGGAGCCAGAACCACTTTGCTACTAACCAGCATTTTAGCCCTTTAACATATCTGTAAACATGACATAAATACCATAGCCTCATTCACTCGATTCCAGTAAATGAGGCATAACTATATTCCAACTATGCATCAGAATATAAAAAGATTCTGGACAACTTATGCTGTATAAATAAATGGGAACATTTACCCAAATTTTCCAGATCTGTGCACTGAAAATCAGTGGGGAGGGCCTTAACTCATGGACTTTCATTCTTGGGTTTCTACCCCTGCCTCCGTCCAAGTCCCTTATAATAAAATGAAAACAATTTTTTAATTCTTAGTAGTGATGCATGTTTGGCAAACAGGCCTCTGAATTTTAGACTTGCTCACTAATCAGGATTTGGGGTGCACATGTAAGGACACCGAGTAGTGAGATAGAGGAAAGAAGCAGAGCGTCCTTCCTGCCTTTCTCATGGGAGCATCAGCCTTTGCAGTGATTCCAGTGCTTCTAGATGGTATGTGAAAGTTGATGTGTAGCCAGTGGGGATTTGTGCCTGTCATAGTTCACTCTTCTATAATAAGAATTTTTTTTAACCGCTATGAACAGCTAGAAAAAGTTCTAAATATCAGATAATGACTTTTTGGATACCTCTACCTATAAAAGTAATGGAGAAAATGCAGATGGGTGAAATTTGGGTAAAATAAGACGAATGTAAATGTCCTGAAGGTTTGCTGAACAGCCACTCCATCCTTGATATCCATTAGGGGAACAAGCTAGGCTTCTTCTCCCTTCTGATGATACCCCAGTAGGATCTGGTGTTTACCTGCCTGTTAGCGTAAGTACAGGTGCTGTACAGCATTGATGTGCCAGCAAAGTTTGCCATGGCTCAGTCTTACGTTGAAAGTAGATTTGGGTGTGTCTGCTTCACTTGGTGGACATCTTCAGTTCCATGGAGTCCTGTGAAGTAGGAATGGACAGCGACCCTTAGTTTGTGTTGTGGTTTTGAGTGGAATCAAATGACTCAGGAGAGCTCTCGGTGCTATTCTTGAGGGCGGTGTTCTTTCTCCTCCATTGACACTGCTCTTGGTAGATAGGCACAACTCAGTAGCTGAGGTCTGGTGGATATTGGAGATTCGTCAGACTCTGGCATCCATAATAGCAGCTGGGACCAGCTTTCTCTTATGTGATTCTTTATTTCTGTGGCAGTCTCAAATGGCAAATTGGAGCTATGAGTCTTCCAAAAGAGATCATGTTGAGTAGATGAAGTGCAGGGCCTTCCTTGTTCAGGCATGAAGCTATGGCAATCTTACCCCCTCAATTATCATGAAAGTACATTAAGGTGTATTCTTTAGTGGTAGGCTCAGGACTTGTCATAGTTTTAGGGGAATTTTTTTGTATTATCTGCATTATTTTTTCCCCTTCAGGCTTTGTTTCCACTCTGGGATCAAATTGTGCATGTTGCCTGTTTCTTACAACATGTATTTTTAGTTTATTGCATAGCCTCTGGGTGTGGGTACCTATAAATCAAAGTTGACTCTAGTGCTACTGAAACCAACCTGAAAATCTCCCAATGAACAAGTAGTTCAAAAGCATTGTTTTTCCAGTATTCAAAAAACCTAATAGCTCAAACTGCATCCCCTCTGTCTCAGTTGTGTCGAAAGAGCGAGATCTTCAAGATAAAAAGCTCTTCCTGATTTTTGGGTGCTTCCCATCTTTCTCTTTGTGTTTCAAATTCTTTAGGGGATAAACTAAGTAACCCTCAAATTGATGTTTGGGGAGTTTTCCTTTCTCACTCTAATTAAAGTAGTTTACTTGGAATGATGTTCGTGTCGTGATAGTCCTTCCCTATTCCCCCACCCCATCCTGGAAGCTTCAGATTCCTGCCTCAAATCATCATGTTTCAGTCTGCAGAAATATCCTCAGAAAGCTTTTAAAAGCGAAACAGTCAGTCTGAGTGTTCTGGAATAGCTTGCTCTAGCAGACGACCATGGTGCAGCACTGGGTGAAGACATCAGCAACAGGGAGTGAATCTGTTGCAACTAATGTGAACGGTCATACTCTGTCAGTGTCACAGAGCAGTGAAGACTGACACATGACTAATGGGTAGATTATGATTTTTTCTCTCGATGACAGATGACGACTTTGGTGTATACTTCCTGTAACTGTAACATTTGACAGACTCAAAACACTGTCACAAGGATGTATCCTGCCCATAGAGGGTAATATTCCTCAAGTTTAAAAACAGCAAGAACTTTAATGCACAATTAAAGTTGAGAATGTATTCCTCTCCTGTGAAGTTAAATTCACTTGCATGCACATCTGTGAATTTAGGCTGGGGTTTTAAAAATTGCATCAGGGAATTAAGCACCCAATCTCAATTGACTTGCAATGGAATTTGGTCACCTAGCTTTCCTAAATCCCTTTGGAAATCCCAGCCTTCATCACGTAAATGTAAGGAAATTCTCAATTATGGTTCCAAAACCAGTCTTGATTGGGTAACTGTGTCAAGTATCGGGGGTAGCTGTGTTAGTCTGTATCCACAAAAACAACAAGGAGTCCGATGGCAATCTGTTAGTCTTTAACGTGCCACCGGAGTCCTTGTTAGTCTTGATATAGGCTCTGTGCCCCTGCTGATCCTCAACAGGTGCTCAGATGCCCCAGGTTAATTTAAATACCTAGATAGAACATATAGGCAATGGACTTGTGTGTGTATGTGGCTAGTGGGAAGAAAGGAAGTTGTAACTATAAAGGGGGTTGGGAGGCTAGGAGCTTGTCACTAGGTACAGGGAGTGGATGAATCAAGACAGTTTGGCACCAGGGCAGACAGGCGTAGATATTTGTTGCTGGTGTGATTAAAAAGTTGAAGGGCAGATGACTGGGGAAGTGGGCTGCACATCTTATTCTGTGGATGGTTTCACAAAGCAGGAAACTGCCTATTCAGCAGTGGTCCAGGGTGAGGTTGACTTTCCAAAGTTTACATCTTGCCTAGCCTTATTCCGTAGAGTGTGGCTAGTTATCAATATTATTTCAATTTGCTTATGGGTAACTGTTGGGAGAATTGTGGACTCACTCCTTACAACAATTGATGAGGTTCACAGTTTTTCAGGAGGTGGCTTGTGATGTTAAATTTCTACTATTTGTAAAGGATCTTGAGTTTAAGGTAACACAGATAACAATGCTTTCCAATTATTAATTGACATGATGTGTGTTGTTGTCCATTAAGAGTGGGTGTCCATGCACAGTGATTCTACCAGCTGCAAATTACTAGCTTCTGTAGAAGTCAGAAAACATTGCATAGGCTATGTAACTCTTGTAGTTAAATAGACTCATGAGTTAATCAAATAATTCAAAGGACAGTTACACTTATCATAGTTCAGGAACATACACAAGCTCTTGTTCAGAGTAAATAAAATATTTCAGCCGTGAATACAACTGTAGGATTTGGCTCAGACCTTATTGTGGATCTTAGGCACAACTCTGGGCAAGAAATAGAACGTGCATTGTACCACCCAGGAATAACGTCAGGAGGCATGATGATTCAGAGACACTCCTCCAATTTCCTCTTTGCTTCTGGGAGCTAGTAATTTATTCCTGGTCGGTAGTAGCAGTAAATTATTACCTATGCCATGCTGGCTCATCTGCTCTGACCAGAGTAGTTAAAGGAGTGGAACTCAGGCTTTGCCCATTCTCTGCCCCTCCTGGATGACTCCTCACCCACCTGCTGTATGAAGGGAGTAAACAGATGAATAGCCCGGCTCACTCCTATGTGACTTGACCTAAAACCAGGTGGTCCATGAAAGGCTACGCGAGAGGATCCTCAGTGCTTTGTCCAGGCCAAGGCACAATATAGTCCTCAGGCAAAGCTCTTGTTGAGTCAGTGGACATTTTGCCTTAGCAAGGTTTGCAGGATTTGGCCCTTAGTGTCTAACGTAGGCTTGGATCATTTTGGGAGACAATAAATTCATAGGTTGATAATCTAGAGAAAAGATTGATTACAGTCTATTTGTTCAGCTTGGAGGCTAGGGAGAAGGAACTCTGGGCTCCCCATGATTATTGAAGGTTAATTGGAGAATGGCAGATATTTGTTGAACAAATGTATTATCTCCTCTCCCTCTCTTCCCCTCTCTGTAAAAAGGTTTAGGGTATATTATAGGGCACAAATGGGAATTAGCAGTCTGTCTTGACTCTGCAAACACATGTGCTGCTCCTGAGGGTATTCTGTGCCAAAAAATTAAAAATTCTGCAAATTTTATTTGTCAAATAAATGTGGAGACTCTAGCATGGCATTGGGGAGCACAGGCCACTGGCTGCACAGAGGTAGGAGATCACTCTGCAGCTCCCCTCGGACACGGACTCAGTGGTGAGGCTGCACCCAACCATGAGATAGTGCAAGGACTGGGTTTGCCCCAGAAACATTCCAGGGTCCTGCCCCTCTGTGTCGGATGCACCAGGTGTGGGTACGCAGGCTCAGTCCAGCAGGATCCGAGTATGGAGGGGCTTAGTGTGGGGGGATCCAAGTGTGGGTTGAGAGGGTTCTGTGTGGGGCAATCTGGGTGTGGGCAGCTTAGTGGCAAATCCAGGTGCGAGGGAATCTGGATGCCCAAGGGTTTGTTGGGGGCAGGGGGTCTGGGTGCAACAGTAATGGGACTCTGCAGGGGGTTCCAGGTGAAGGTGGTTGGAGCTCAGCAACAGGGCGGGGTGTCTGGGGGTGTGTGTGGGAGTAGAGCTTGGCAGGCGGGTCTGGGTATGGAGGGTTCAGTGGGAGGGGTCCTGATGCTGGTGGAGTGGGGCGCAGTGGGGTGGGGATCCAGGTGCAGTTGGTTGGAGCTCGGTGGGGTGGAGAGCTGGCTGTGGGTGACTCGTCAGGGTGGTCCAGGTGCAGGGGAGTGGGGCTTGGAAGGGGGCGGTTCTGGATGCTGGCGGGGAGGGGTGAGGCTCGGTGGGAAGGTCTGGGTATGAGGGGGTCTGGATGCACGGGGGTTGGGCGGATGGCGGAGCATCTCCCTGTACAGTGATCCCTCACCCTGCAGCTGAGGAGCAATGGGTGCAGGAAGTGGGGGAGGAGTGGAATTTTCAGATCTTCCTGAAGCCTGGGGAGAAATCTGGGGGTGGGTCTGACCTGCCCTGGATGCTGTGCAGGGGAAGAGGAAGTCCCATCCTCCGAAGCCCAGCTGGGACTAGCAGCTGAGGTGGTGCAGAGTAGGAGCCACCAGCTGGGTCTTCCCCAGTCCCAGCCCCTGCCCCACAGTGATTTGCCTCTCTGCCACCTGTCTTGGGCACCCAAAACATACTGCTGGTGGGGGGTCGCATGACCGCTCTTGTGGCTTCTCTTTGCTTCCCTGTTAGAAAATCATTTTTCTGTGGGGAAGCAAAGAAATCTACGGGGGAAATAAATTCTGCGCATGCGCAGTGGCGCAGAATTCCCTCTGGAGTAACAGTGTGCTTAAAATTAAGCATATGTATATTTACAAAATTGAGGCTCTAACAGGTGCAGTTTTCCTTTATGCCAGTCACTGCTGTGATAGAGGAGAATCATTTCTCCCTTTGTTGCTGTAGAATTCCCTTTACAGTAATGTTAATGGGAGTTATATTAGTGGGTTATGGTGGAGGAATAAAAAAGGAATATGGTGGCCATCTGGGGTTCTACATTTTTCGTCTTTTCCTTTACTTACTGTTATGTAATGTCCAGTTATGCTGCATGCAGCTATCTTTAACAGTCCTTCTGTTGTTTATCCTGTACACCAACTGACATTGTGTTAGATCTATACCAGAAATACTAAGGAGGAATACAATTTTACAAAGTGAATTTGGAGGGGAAGGGAGGAGAAAGTAGAGTAGGAAGAGCAAGCAAAAAAGGAAAAGGAAAGGAGGTAAGACTGAAATAGCTTAGAATCATATGGTAGGGAGGGAAATAATAGAAGGAAAAACATGATACTTACAAATATAGCAGAAATATTTTGGAAAACAATAAGAAAGATACTGTAAAAATCATTCTACTGTAAAAACATTGTTCTGGTCATCCGTTTAAAAATAACTTTTACAGAGCAGCGTGACTGGTTGGTGAACATAGAAGAGCAAATCTAGAATGGTCTCTAGCGGTACAGCTAGTTGAAAATTTTTGAATGAAAAATTGGAAAACAGCCTTTTTAAATTTTTTTTGCAAAAAATGACTCTTAATAGAATTCTTTATGTAAATGTATATAGAAATTTTTTGTCACCCCAAAACCAGTGTTTTGGTAAGTGAAAAAGTTTGTTTTATCAAAATTGGGTTTTGAATAAAGAACCTATCACAGTTTTGATAATGTTTTAGATGTTCGTGACAAAAAGGTTAAAATATTTTGCAAATTTTTTTTTGTGAAAAACAGGCCAATTTAGAAACTTTTTTGAGAAAAAATACTTCAGAATTTTCCATAGAATGAGTTTTTCATTTTTTGGCCAGCTCTGCTTAGTAGTAATTTTACAGCATCTAGCTTGTTGAAAGAAGTTCTGAGAAGAAAGCAATTTTGAATTGAAAGATAGTATTAATTTAGTTTTCTGTCCAGTTCTGGATCCCCATCTTAACCTAAGCTGCCTGAGTGTTTTACAGTGATGATGTCAAGGCTTTCTAAACTCCTTTGTCAGAATAAACCCTGGCAGCGTAATTCTGCTGAAGCAGCAAATTTGCTTTCATTTAAAATGCATCCAAATTTTGGAAGAATGTTCTGTGACTCCTCTCCTTCCCCCCCCCCCAACCCTAATCTATTTCACTGAATAATTTATGTGTTTGTGTTATGTGTCACAGTGTAGTAAGTATAAATACCTAAAATGCAACCCCAGGACCCAGCGTGTCCGGTGGAGTTTACTAATAATGTTGCTCACAGCCACTCTGTCCCTGTCATGGCCTGGTGAAGACAAAGCTGATTGATTGTAGGTTTTTATTGTTAACAACCACAAACAAGCAATTCCTGTTAATTTGTCTTGTCTTGGATACAGTATTATGGGTGTGTTAATCTAGTTTTATGTAAACAAGCTATGTAATTATCAATGCAAATTTGGTTCTACCGTCTGTGTTCCTATGTTTGAATGGATACCTTGGAGCCAGATTTTGGTGCTGCTGAAGTCAGTGGCAGCTTTGTCACTGAGGTTAATAGGCCTAGGATTTGACTTCCTTATGTTTAAAGGCAATTTGGAAAAACAATAATTTTGAGTAACCCTAATTGTATATTAAAAGGGGTGCTTGAGGGATTTGCTATAGCTTTAAAAGCCTTTTAAAAACAAAACCCTGTTCTATAACAATATCTTAGAAGGGGGAAAATATGTTTCTTTACCAAAAATACTTCCCCTCAGTCTTGTGGGCATGCTGTTCAGGTGGTGTAGGTGTTCATATGCTCCCATGTGGGTTGTGGTACCTGACATAATGGCTCCAGACCTGCTGTCATACCCCTACCTTATTCCACAGTATGGGCAGGAGCCCACACCATTTAGATTAGCGAGGGAGGGGAGTTGATGTGTTTCCCTGGTGCCCCATGGGAGAAGGGATTCAGAGCTGTGGTTGGGGACGGTAAGCCAGCAGGGTGCTCAGCAGAACAAAATGTTGTGGGCATCAGGCCTCCTGAAACGCATTCTCCCAGCACTATCATGTGGACCAGAACAGCTAACTATTCCTCCACCCTTGAGCAAGGATTGATGATGGAGCAGCTACAGCCACCCCATCTTTACCAAGCTGGCCCCAGGGGTTGGCAGTGTGCAAAGGGATTTGAGAGGCAGGTTGCAGTGTAGTAAGGCAGAGGGTGGGTGTAGCTGGTTGTGAGCTTATTAAATGAGAAGAAGGGAAGGTATTGGGTTAGCTGTCGGTCAACAGTAAAGTGTTAAACAGTTGATAGGTGCTATGAGGTGGTGAATGAATAGGTGAGATCTAAAGAGAAAATGTGGTGTCAAAAAACAAAACTAGAAAATACTGATAAAAATGAAAGGATAAGGTTTGTATATCGGCAGACAGGTGTGGCTGACATGGATATCACAAGACGTAGTTAAGAGTTAATTTAAAGGTGAGGGAGGAAAGGCAGATACTTAAAATAATAAAGATAAAATGCTTCCTTCTTTTCCTGGAGCTCTCTGGGTGAGGGACTTGTTTTACTCTGTCTCTGAAGTACCTAGCATATTTTGGTGCTATATAAATACTACAACTAATACTAATTATATTAGGGCTATCCACTGGCTTTTGCCCTTTTTTTTTCCTTTCCAAAAGAGAGCATCAAAGTAGCAATCTGCCCAGGGAGTAATGAGGGCAGATCTCATACCCAATAATGGGCAATATGATTGACTTTGAACCAGGAAGAAGAGAAGGAAAATCAAAAACTCAGTGTAGGACAGGGGTTTTCCATAATCCTTATAGGTTAAGAATCAAAATTAAAAAGATTGTAAATGTTCCAACTGTGAACTGCAGTGTTTTTGTTCAACATGGTATCCTATTGATTCTTGTTCTGTCTACTTTTCAAGTCTCTGAAACATTAATATTCCATTTATATCATGCTGGAGCTATGTTTCCTCTCTGTTCTCTTGTCTTCATTCTTCATTTGTTCCCCAGTGTTTGTTTCCTCTCTCTTCTTCTGTCTGGTATTCTTCCCTTAGATGCTTAGATTATTTTTATTTTACCATAGTGCCTGCTTGCTATGTGTGGGTAGACACTTTCCAAATGCTCATGGAAGATGGTTTCCTGCTCCAAGAAGGTTGCAATCTAAAGACAGGCAAGTAGACAGGGGTTAGGAGGAGTAGAACAGGAACAAGAGGCAAATTGTATGCAATGCAAGTACAAGTCAACTTTATTCACTACAAGCAGTTTGGCAGAAATGAGTCTTTAAGAGGGATGTAAATGTGGAACGGGGCTGTGTGAAAGAAGGCGTGCAGATGATACAACAGTGTTGACTGTGATACAAGACCTTGAGACCTGATCCTGTGAACACTTTATATGTGAGTAACTTTACTGTCATGATTTCAGTGGAGCTACTTGTGAGTAAAGTTACTGATGTGTATGTTAGCAGTATTGGTATCTTGCAGTCTGTCTTGGTGCATCTGACTGGAGCAGTATCTGAAATACTGTCAGGGCACCAAAGAACAAGAGCTGTCTTGCAGGCCAGGGAGCTGTGGTGCAGGCAAGGCACTATGTCTGCTGTAATAGGGCTCGGTACCCTAGACTGTTGTCAAAGCACTTAAGAATTTTTTTTTTGAAAGGGGTATGTGTGTGTGTGTGAAATATACATACAGAAGTAGCAAATGCAAGAGGAAAAAGTGTAACATTTTGGATCTGTGAACCTGAGAGTGTAATTTTAAAAGTACTGTTAAATCTAAAGTGCAACAAAACAGTTTTTTTCATGATATCTCCATATGGCACACCATGCTGAATATTAAATTAAGAATGTTTGTTACATATAAAAACCTTCTTAGATTATCTTCCTTGTGGCTCAGAATAATAACTTTCCATATGATGAGACTTTTTATCCCTTGGCCTTTCCATTACTTTCCCTGGATTCTCGGCCCCCATCCCCAATCCCTCTCTATATTATTAATTATATTACAGGAGTGCATTGAAACCCCAACAGAGATCAGAACTCCATTGTGTTAGGCACTCTACCAGTGCCTAGTAAGAAACAATTCCTGCTCTAAAGAGTTTACAATCTAAATAGACAACACAAACAAAAGAGTGTTTGGGGGGAGAGAGGCACAGAGATTAAGTGATGCCCAAGGTCTCAAAGTAGATCAATGGCTGAGCTGGGAATAGAACCTAGGTCTCCTGATTCGCAGCCCCACTAGGTCCATGCTGCCTTGATGTTCTCTGTTGTCTAATTTAAGGCCAAATCCTAATTTGCCATACTCATGCAAGTAGGCCCATTGATTGAAATAGCAATACTCACATAAACAAAGCCCTTAGTCCATCGTTCTGCATGGTTGGGCACCCATTAAAGGCAATGTGATGTGGTTGAGAAAAAGGCCAGTGCAATCCTAGGAGGCATCAGGCGAGGTATTTCCAGTAGAGCTAGGGAAGTGTTATTAACATTATACAAGGCACTGAGAGACCAGTGGACACAGAATCTGCCTTCATGGAACAAATTAAAGGATGATGGCATCAGACTGCAAACTCTTTGAGAATGGGGTCTTCTCTTCATTTATCCATTTGTCTGTCCATTGCCATGTGTGCCTAATGGAGTAATAAATAATATTGATAAAGGAAAATAAGAAGGGCACTGGCAGGTTAAAAATTGCATCTTTAAAAAAATAGTTTCTCTTCCCAGCAGAGAACAACACAGAATTGGGAGTCAAGAGACCCAGGTGGTATTCCCAGCTCTACCACTGACATGCTGTGTCACTTAACTTCTCTGCACTTGATTTCCCAGTCTGTGAAATGGCATTAATAATGCATATCCATCTCGTAGACTTGCAGTCTTTGAGGCCAAAAGGGACAATCATCTAGACCAGTGGTTCCCAAACTTGTTCCGCTGCTTGGGCAGGGAAAGCCCCGGCAGACCGGGCTGGTTTGTTTATCTGCCGCGTCCGCAGGTTCAGCCGATTGCGGCTCCCACTGGCCGTGGTTCGCTGCTCCAGGCCAATAGGCAATCTCATCATACTACCCCCGACATAAACTTATCAAGCAGTCTTAAAACAAGTTTTAAGTTAGTTTTTTTGGCTCTACTACTTCCCGTAAAAGGGTGTTCCAGAACTTCACTCCTCTGAGGGTTAGTAACCTTTGTCTAATTTCAAGCCTTAACTTATTGATGGCCAATTTATATCCATTTGTTTTGTGCCAACATTGGCCCTTAATTTAAATAACTTTTCTCCCTTCCTTGCGGTTATCCATCTGATGTTTTTATAGAGAACAATCATCTCTCTTCTCATCCTTTTGTTTTGTTAGACTAAACAAGCCAGGCTCCTTAACTCTCCTCTGATAGGGTAGATTCTCCATTCCTCTGATCATCCTCGTAGCTGTTCTTTCCACCTATTCCAATTTGAATTCATCTTCCTTAAACATGGAAGACCAGAATTGCACACAGAATTCCAGATGAGGTCTCACCAGTGCCTTTTATAATGGTTATAACACTTCCCTATCTCTCCTGGAAATACCTCTCCTGATGTGTCCTAGAATTGCATTAGCCTTTTTTCTTGACTACATCACCTTGGCGGTTCATAGTCATTCTGAGATTTACCAATGTGCCCAGGTCTTGCTCCTTCTCTGTTGCTTCCTCTGATACATCCCCAGCTTAGAACAAAAATTCTTGTTGTTAGTGCAAGGTCATGCATTTAGGGACTATTAGATTTCATCCCATTTCTTTTACTCTTGTTTTTAAGTTTACCCAAATCTTCTTGTGTGATATTCTGGTCCTCCTTTCTATGGACCTCCCATCTTTGTGTCATCTGCAGGTTTTATTAGCACACTCTCCCTTTTTTGTGCCAAGGTCATTAATGAAAAAAAATTGGTCCCAGTAACATGCTTTGAGATCTACAGGGGAAAGTATGAAGTATCATTATTTTCTCTGTTATATATATCTTCTAGAATGCTGCATAGGTTTTACCTCTCTTTTAAAACTTCTTATGGTATTTTTTGTAGTAAGATGAGGCCCTGAAACATAAACTCTTGTATCAGAGGCCTAGTCTGAGGCCTGAAGCTACTAACAACATTTTTCAGTGTGCCAGTTTCATGAATGCGAAGGGTGTGTTTAATATACTTGTAGTCTCAAAAGGACAGGCAAATTTTAGTCCTCAATACTGTATCCCTTTTAAAATGTATCCTGGGCTGTGTATGTGTTTGTCTGCTCCTTGGTTGTTAGTTAGTGTTCAACTAACATGGCACATGAATGCTTGCTAGAGTGAAATGTCATTGTCATGTTTATACATTTAACACTTTGTTTTATTCAACTTTTATTTATTTGGAAAGTTCGTAACTTTTTCTCATGCTTAAAACAGTCTTAAAAAAAAACTACAGTAAAAATGAAGTGTAAAATAAGGTTATACATTATTTTCTGAAGATTGCAAATAACTTTTTTTTCAGATTTCCTCCCCCTCCACCCTTCCCCATAAAATGCAGACAGGTGCTTCCACTCCCCACCCACCCACCTAACCCGGCCTGCACAAGTTTCATTTTCATGCTTTATTCTTCCCTCCTTATCACAGTACTGTACAGTATAAATTTCAAGCCTTTTAAACATAAACGGCTGGTAATATGGGAAACCAGCTAATCCTGCTGAAATGGACTGGAGTGAGCATGTTTATCATTGCCTTCTACTGGATAGAACAATTACACGCCTGCTTATTGTACGTGAATGTCACCCGCTTATAGCTTTCACTAAGTTTTAATACTACCACAGCCACTGCAGCTTCCCTTTCAGCTTATGTGACAGAGGCATGTTTTGGAGCTGAAGGTTTTAGGTTCTGTCTCTTATGCTCGTGTGTGTCTGAGTTGGCATTACTATAGTGCTTGAATAGAATTGTAGATTTGTAATGAATCTGCAGTTTTATATGCACTTTCCGGATAGTTTCATATTGACAACATGTTCCATAAGTTAAGGAAACTGACTTGGGGGATTTGAATTAAATCTTTTTATTGATTTTTATGATGAATGTAGTAAAAATACGTAATAAAAAATAAATACAAATATAAGATATGCTGAGGTGATAAAAATTCACACTGAGGAAAGATATATTTTAACAGTGACCATATTTGGGAAATTGTAATGGAAATATACAGTAATTTTTATCAACATACAAAAAGACAGTATCACATGTATCTTCAGTATTGATATGCAATATGTAAACAAAAAAAATACAATCATATAAAAATGGTATGCCACCATCTTTCCACTCCCATGAATATCAGGCCAACTTAATTTAGGTGCTTACCCGTGGATACACAAGTGTCAGTTTTTTGGCCTGTAATCCTGTTGAGACGTCAGTAAATATTTGGCACATCTTCTACTGACTGCTGCTGTAGTTAGTTTTGCAGCTGTTATTTACAAAGCTGTGTCGCTTTTACTCATAATCCTGTTGCACAAAGATATACCTTTGCTTTAAATAAAAATGAAACTAATTGAAAGCATCCACAAGAGTTTTCAGGACCAGCAACCAGATTTCCTATGCCCTTCCTCATGCCTCTTGCTACAAATGCTGAATAGCTTTCAATCAAAATAAATGAGGCAAAGGGTGGAAGGAAGAAAAAGTAGTAGGAAAATGAAATGAAGATTGAATGACCTGCCCTAGATCACATGGTCAGAGCCAGAAAGTGAACGCAAGTCTGCTGAGTTCCAGTGTAGTGTCTTAACCACAATACTATCCTTCCTTTCTAGAATTCTCCTTTTCTTTCACTGAGGAGAACTTGCATGTGGGTTGACCTCCTAAACCAACAGTCTGAGAGAGAGATCAGAAATGCAACATCCTCCTTCCAAGAATTCAGCCCATTCACACAAGTAGTAGTAGTCATTGACATATCAGTGGCAGTCAGGGCTACTAACTCTGACCCCTCCTTTTCTGGATGCCAGAAGAAAATAGAGAACATTGACACCTCGTAGTACCTTCTGCTTTTATAATTTTGAGTTAGTAACAAGTTCATATGCAAATTAAATTGGATTGAAATGATTACTGGTACATCTTGAAAAAAACAAAAGCAAAAATGTGTTCACATAAACTACTTCAAAAAAATGTGAGAGAAGTAGATGGGCAAGGTGCATGTCAGATCACGACCATCCTGGGCACAAGGCTTTGTCTTTATCTCTACTGGCTTCATTATATTTGGAATGGGTACTAAATATCTGCTTCTTGCTCACTTAAAAACAAAAAGGATGGTGGAGGTTCTAAGTGTGCTAATTGGCTTTTAGTGAAATCAAAGCAACAGACTGCTGCCAAGCATTTTAAAATTCAAAACCACTCTAAACTTAGCAACCTGTATCTAGTTAGACATCATTTTATGCAGGGTCTGGGGTGATCTGTGGAAATGAATAATAGTAATGTCAACATTTCCATCTGTGCGCTCCTACTTTCTCATGTAATTTGAATTTCTGAAGGTCTCTGGTTGTGTTTTAGTGGCAGTAATCGTCTCATTTTAGTGGGTATTCATTTCTGTTTCTCTTGTTTGTCCGCATTGGTGCGAAGGAGGGCGGGGACGGGTTGGAGACTTGAGACAAAATGAAAGGGCAAACTTTGGTTAAACCATAAGTACTTTAACATTTTATGATTTATTTCCTTGTCTAAGAAAATAGCTACTTAATTTATATGGGATTAGGATTTGCTGGGTCTAGCAAGATACCAGAACAAGGAACCAAAGAATGTTAAGCACTACATAGCATTTTATCAGAGTTTATTTTGTTGTTTCAACAGTGAGTCATCTCAATTACGATGTATCCGTCTCCTGACTCTGTATCTGTACATGGAAAAAATCTGATCAGATAGGCTGAGACTTCAAAGCCACTTACGAGAATTGGGTGCCCAATTCCCATGAATTTTAATGAGAATTAAGCATCTAAGTCCCTTAGGTAGCTTTGAAACTCAATTGTAGCACTTGGAGAGTTTTTAAAACTCTTCTGTTGTTAATGGCAAATTGAAGTTTGCTCCTTTTCTGTTCCAATTCCACATTGCATGTCTTATTTAAAAAGGAAAAACACAGCTTGTTGATTTTTTTTCCCTCCCTTCTAGTGTCATTCTGTCATCCATTTCACCAAAGACTGTTGACAGGGTCATTAATGCAGAACTTAGGAGCAGTTGTTGTTAGAACTTCAGCTTTTGCTTTTTGATGTATTTAGGTTTAATGGCTGCCTGACTTGAAATTTAAAGGTCAGACTTTTAGTACATCTGTTAAATATTTTGCTTTCTGGAATAAGCATTCTGAAATGGCTCCATCTTCCTTTTTCCCTCACTCCAACCCTTCATCCCCAGAAGATAGTGACAGGTACAAGATCAAGGAATGAGAATAACCAAAGAGTGTTTGTAATTTAGAAGTGGTGGGTGATGACAGAAAAGAAACATTTCTCTGATTGAAGTATTGCTTGCTGTAAAATAAGTCAGAGGTGAATGAGGCTGAAACCAGTACTGACATACCTTTTCTTTTTAAAGTATTCTCTCTGTTTATGATTTGTGTCTAGAACCTGTTTTCAGAGCCCATAAACCATAATACATTAGAGTAGAAAGAGCACTAGGACTGATGAGTTTGCAAATTGTATAGGCATGATGAGAACAATGAAATTATTAAATAGACTTCTCTAGGAAATGGAGGATGGCAACCCCTTTAAGTTATAAGTATTACAAAAGACTGGACAAAACAGTGGCAAATGTGCTCTACGGAACCATTCTGCATTGCATGGTCTAGGCTAATGATCTAATATATTGTGAAAATATCTGAATTGTATAAAGAAAAGATGATGATCAGGATCATCAAAGCTTCCCAAAAGTTTCATGGAAGGAATAATTTCATACAAGATATACTTCTTCAGATGAAAACTTCCTCTCTCTTTCCCCACAAAGATTTTTCTGGTTACTTCACAGGTTGAAGGAGCAGTCTTTCTGCATAGTTTTTATAATCAGTATTGCTGGAAAAATGTAGCTGTGTACAGAAATTTGGACAAAAGTTAGCCAAATGTGGATTTGGGGGGAAAATGGCATTGAGTTACTGCCTTCTTGATTTTACAACCCTCAGCATGGGTTTTATATCCTATGCTACTTGATTCATCAACATCCTAATGCCCTTCTTCCTGGTGTGTGCATTGCAGCCAACACAGCTCTATTTCATGACACTGTAGCATAGCGTTGACTCAACACAGGCTGTAACTCCTTCTGCAATATATCATTTGCTGTTGATACAGTGCTTGTTCTTAAAAGATGGGTCAAAGGGCATCCTCTGGCTCTTCATACTCAGAGAAAACCCAGTTTAAATTCTTCAAGTGACTAAGCTACTTGGGCATATGTTCACTCACCACCACCACCATACTGTGTGGGTTCATTAAAGGGAGAGTCGGCCAAAGAAGGCAGATGAGGAAGATGCTGCATATTATCAGTGCCTGTTGAGACTCTCGGGGAACTGAAACAATTGATGGCTTAATAATCTGGCTTCAGATTTCCACTAAAAGAAAATGTGGGCAGGGGAAAAGTCAGTTGTGAAGGTGTCTGTCTGTTGGTTTTTGCACCTGAAGAAGTGAGTGTTTTACCCACGAAAGCTTATGCCCAAATTAATCTATTGGTCTTTAAGGTGCCACCAGACTCCTCATTGTTTTCATGGGAAGAGAGTGCAATAAGAGAATCCCTCCATGTAAAGGAAGTTTCCTAGTAATGCTGCCAAGGTAAGCTGACAGCTGTAGGCCTATTCAGTGTTTGAGAATTAGCATCACTAATGTGGTTAGCCTTTTTGGTTTGTTTCCAGCACAGGAGAGCCCCATGAAAACATGAGTACCTGTGTTGTGGAAGCCTGAGAATTCAGAAATCATTTAGGGAATAATAGGCTACGGTGCTCCCATGGTTTGTGTGCCAAAAAAGCATAGAGACTTACTACAAAGCTTCAGAATTGTGTGCTCAAGCTCAGCTGGTTACAAACCTTCAAAATTCTACTCACAAGCTGAAACCACTACTTGGTATGTTTCTGTTCTAACTTGCAACAGGAGACTGGTACTGATCTTCTAAACACCTACAAACTGATACATAGAGTGTCGTCTGAAGCAACGTGGGACGATTCAGGGTAAAGCACAAATTCTACGTATATTGCCTTGGAAAAAACAATAGAGGTGCCCAATCCTGCAAACACTTCTGGCTGTTGGGCTTGCTAAAGGGTGTAGTTTCATTTAAATAAATGGGAGTATTCACATTAGTAAGTCCGTTCATTATCTGGTAAAGCTTGCAGGACTGAGCCCTAGGTTTCAACAACAAAACCGATTCTTCTCAGAAATCTACACCATAGTTTGAAAAAGTATAACTATTTCATTGGAGAACTAAGCATATATAGGATCCATGTGAAAATGGAGTGAGTACATGCATTCTAGGAGGAAAGCCAAAGAGTTCAGAAAAGCCTCTTTCACATTTCTGTAGTCCAGAGAGGTAATTATGGCATGGGGATGAGAGACCCACTCTCCCTCACAACTCTGTCCCTTTCAGCCTGAGGGGACAGTGATGCCTTTATTCCTATACCTTCATCTCTTCTCTCCCCCTGCAACTTTCATCATGTTGTGCAGAGGAGGTATGAGAGCCAGTAGAGGGGGTTAGAGAAAAGTGAGTGTTGTAGGTTGAAGGCAGCTGCAAAACATTGTCTTATCACTAAGGATGTCCTGTTCCTGGTCTGGAAGCAGCAGAGTCCCTTCTCTTTACCTTCCCAACCACTGTGTCTACAGGTTTGTGTGAAAGAATCTCTTGGGGACCAATCCTTCTCCCAAGGAAGACAATGGGAGTCGTTCTGTGACCTCGATGAATATCTGGTTATTTCTAACCATGTCCACTGCTAGTTGTTATGAGCAGTTTTTCTCATGACTGGATGTCACAATACATAATAGTTTTTGCAGCATATTTTTGTAGTAGATCTTTAGGTCTTCACTGCTTTTCTTATGAAAGGAATCATGTGGCCTAGTGGTTAACAAATTTTTTCATGTAGCTTTCACAGTAAGTTAAACTAGTCCTCGAAAAGAAAATACTTCTTAAAAAATTGATTTATGGTATGGAACACGTAAATTTCACAGAAAAGTATAGTAATGTTTGATTTGATTTTGTTTTGCTTTTGGATTCAAAACCAGTGCTGAAAAATGCCTGCCAAATGTAATTATTTTACTGGAAAACTGAAGGTCTAATCATAATTTCCTGGAAAAAACACAAGTCTAGAATATGGCATATTATGTTGAATGATGATGATGCCAAACATATTTGAAGGTGACCTGACTTGCTTTTTAATTAAATAAACACACACAACTTCCAGTCCTAAATTGTGAGCTGACTGCATGGATACGCAGCTGGTGAGCCTGTAGTTTAGGCTGTCTTGGGTTGTCAGTTTGGCCTATTGCAGCAAAGCACTTAAGCATATGCTTAACTTTAAGCCTTGAAGTCAGTGGGACTTAAGCACACGTTTACATGCTTTGCTGAATTGAAGCCTAAGTGATTAAGAGACTGAAAATCTTAAAATTTTCTTAAAGCATGATGATCCTTAGTAGGATTTAAAAAAAAAATCTTTTTCATTGATGAGAACTGTCACTAGCCATGCAGAGGCTTTGCTATCAAAGAATCCTCTGCAATGATTCTAGAATTTTGAGACTAATGTGTTCTATTAATGTATTTGTTATCAGCAGAGAAAGGAAAGAGAGGGAGTTTGGAGAGGGGGAAATGGGGCCAAGTGTAATAAACCCAAACTCTGAACTCTCCCCACTTTCAAGTGCTGCAAATGGGAAAGTATCCAGTTTCTGTCCCATTCCTGACAATGCTTCCCGTGATCAGAGCTGCAAACAGTTTGTTTTAACAGGGGAGTTTAATATAAGCTCAAACCAAAAAGTGTTTGTTTATCTTTGTACCTGATGGGAATGATCTGTCTCCTAATCCTAGAATTTCAGTTCTATGTGTGTGTGGCTAGTGGTCAGTACTCTGAAGTTTTTCTGACTATATTCAGTACAAATTGCATCAGTTTTCAAGGTAATTTCAATCAACGAAAGACTAAAACCCTGAATTTCACACCCAGAAGTCTTAGACGCTTTCCTCGGATGCTTTCTACATAACACAAGCCTTCTTGTTTGATCAGAACATTATTACTCCCAAAGGCATGTACACAAATGGAATAATATTGAGGTTATTGATATTTTCCAAGTGCTATTGAAAATAAGGATCAGAATACATTGAGGTTTCAGACTTGCTTTCAGGAAGTGTGTTTACAAAGTGGAGGGGTGAAAGACTGCAGCAGCAAATCATGTGTTTTCCTGTTCAAGCAAAAATATTTTGAAACTGCTAAGGAGGGAGACAGTGTTTTCACTTAGTTCTTGAAAAGTATGTGGAGTTTGATACTGTAGCACAGGGTTTTACTTGTGCAGTTTGAAATCAGCGTGTATATGAAGAGAAGTTGTTGTGGGGGCTAACAACTCTCCTCCCTCAAATATTTTTAGCCATTTGAAATATTCTTCTAAAGGCAAAACATTGTGTTCTGCAGAAACTTTTTTATGACCCACAGAGAGAGATCCTTTCTTCCAGGGGTGCTTCAGCTCTATCTATATGGGCGGGCACTATCAGAGGCAGGGAAGTCATCCCAACCTGTCCTTCAATTCTGTGGCAGAATTTTTAATAAGTGACTCCTGCAAGTCCCCTCTAGAACATTTCACATCACTGTATGGTTCACATTTACCTGCAGAAAGCTTGTCTAGATTCTGTTACTGATTCTGTTTATTATATGTGATATCAGTCACTGTGCGTCTCTCCTTGTCGATAAATGTCTGGCATTGCTTTGTGTGCAGTCACCTCTCCTTCCCGTGCCTCCCTGAACTTCTTGCCTTATGCACCTGCATTTACCAGAATTAAACTTGTGCTCTTGAAGCTGCTCATTTAGCGCACAAGATTGGTGAGGAGACTACGGTTGTATTTTTGGCTTTGCCACGGATTAGCTTCCCTTTTAATTTGGGGTGCTTCAGTTTGAGATGCCCATGCCTAATTGTTTTCAGAGGTATAGAATGCCCACAACTTTTGCTGACTTCACAGAGCTGTTTAAATTATATTTGGTGATGCTTGTAATACTATTTGAGTACTTTTGGTAGGTGCTATAGAAGTGAAAATAGTTATTTAATTGCATAGAACTAACTTCTCCCCACCCTCACCTCTGATGTACACTCTGGTCTACTCTTACATCAGTCTGCTTTTGAGGCCCTGTGAATTGTGCTTGGCATTTTTCTGAGCTAATTGGAACTCTTACTGCAGCCCATTTTTTAACAGAGGTGCTACCTTTACTTATATATTTGTAAACCAAAACACTTCTGCACATTAAACAGAAACACCCATGCACACACAAACTAGAGACTCCAAAAACACATGAATGACAAAAAATATTTTCCCTTTTCAGAATATTACAATACTTATTTTTGTTCTTTAATCTGCCAGAAACATTCTTAGCAGAGCACACACATGGGGGAAAGATACTAATACAAAGTGTTTAGCTAGTGATTAGCAAGTCAAATACCTATGTGTGAGGTGGATATATTTATATTCTGTGTTGGCAGCTGATTACAATAGATGCATCATTTGATTATTGTGTATCTGGTTGATCTGTTCCTAGCATAAGTGTTCAGCATCTTTAATTAATGATTTTGCATTAAAATTATCCTTCAATAAATTCCCACATTCTGTATTTCAAGCCCTCAGTTCTTCTTTGCTATATCATGTGTAGCTATTGCTTTAAAGTAAAAACTAAGCAAATACTTCAGATTTTGTTTCAGTAGCAATCTGTCAATGCTAGCAATATGCTTCTGAGTTAAACCAACAGAACAAGCCTGCACAGTACTACTGACTCAGTTTCCCATTCTTGCTTGTAAATTCTTACCTTTTGATGAATGAGTGCTGCAAAGTGCAGCATGCTGCCATGCACATCGTGATGATGCTTGCATAATCTCAGATATTCCTAACCTGATTAGTAATGCTTTAGAATCAGAAATATGTGGTCTTCCATTGCCAATCCATTTGAATCACATCAGATCTTGGTTTTCATGGTTGGCTGAACTTGATGAGGTTTGAAATTGGGAATTAAATGTACATTTTTCTTTTTTGAGGAAGTGTCTTCCAGTTCCTTCCTATGTGGAAACCTCATTTTTACGAAGGTAGGCTTTAGTTGTTTGATTCGGCTGCCAATCAAATCAATGACTAGGAGTTGACTTGGGTTATCATTTTTTTTCCTGTGATGGGTAACCAGAACTCAGATTTTCTTCCTAAAATTAAATGTCATCCTTCCCGCTCGACCCAAGAGCAGTCTTCCCTGTAGTTTGGATGTTTTATCTTTTTTACACCATCCTTGGCTGTCGTTCCCCCCCCCCATTCCATTGTCTCTCTCATAGTTTGCCTGCATTCTTTACCCAAAGTCTTGTCTACGCTAATTGTCCCAGCCACGGCTGTCTTGTACATTTGGTCAGTATTAGCAGTTTTCTGTTTGTACTATAGACAGGACAACATGGGCATAGAACCATGACCCTAGGTTTGAGTGGCAGAATAGAATTTGGATTACTAGCCTGTGTCACGATTCCCTGCATGGTTCTATAATTGTCTGTTAGTTCTGTTCATACTTGAAACACAAAAGCCAGTTGTTTTAATAGGGAGGCCTAACTGTGCCAGACAGCCCTGTGGTGTTTCAAGTGCAGACAAGACTTAATTTTCCCAATGCTACTCTGTTTTATGAGCTACCTATTGCAAGTGAAACTTCCCTGCAGCTAACGCAGAACTGATGGATAAGGAATAATCAACCAAGGAATGATAGGGAGCCTAAAGGGACTGGCATGGAAGAGCTCCACAAAGGTAGATAGGAAAAGGAGGCTAAATATAGTTACAACTGAGTTAGCTGTCCTGTGGAAGGCAACTTCTCAAAAACTAATGATACCCTGTGTGACAGATGTGGAGCTGATGTGTAATAATGTAATGAACACTGAGATGTAACTATTTTATGAACACTGTATGTGACCTGGTCAGCAAGGGGAAGTTATGGTGTATTAGACTATTAGAATGTCCTGTATGACTATATTCAGCTAACTTAATAGAGGGGGTCTATGGGAAGAGCAAACAGGAATGTAACACAATAAATCTATATATGGACAACCCAACACACACTTGGAAGATAATGGGGCAACCTGTTAGCTTCAGGAATCCTCTCTCTCATGCATTTGAAGCCATATTTTGCCAGAGCTAGGAGCCTGGAGATCAAAATACTAAAGAACTAAAAAGTGCTTCTTAGAGGGAGAAGGGGAGGATCAGTTGTCAGAAGCTGCCACTTTTTTAATAATAGTAATTCAGGTGATGTCTGTCCTGTGGCATTTTGAAGGGACACAGGCTGATGCAGATGGAGAGACACTGCAGAGGGAGTCTAGGAAGTTGGGCTTTACCGGAGCCAGGAAATGTACATGTAGGGAGAAGCTAGCTACGAGTACTGCATGTGTTACTGCTTTTGCGGTATATTTTCTGTGAAATGCTGCTTTTCTTAATAAATGGTTTGCCTTAAGGAGGCTGTTTGGGCACCATGTATCCCTGAAATGACTCTGAAGAGAGCAGAATTGTAAGGTCTGAACATAAGTCAGGCCTGCTGAGGTAAATCACAGCTGATAGACAGGGGACTTCAACCCAGAGCCCAGTCTGAGAGTGGGAAAATCACATGATGCCACTCTGAGAGACTGGTGACTTGAGGCCTGAGACCTAATGGGCGTGCACTCAGAGACTAGGAGGGGTCAGAAATGCAGTTAAGTCCAGTAACTGTGACACCCTGTAAAGTGTGTACTTGCCCAGAGAGGCACCTAGCTATTTGGAATTTCAGGCCGGATACAGGTATGTGATTTAAAAAAAAAACCTTTTTCAAAACAGTAAAGGGTGTTTTTACTCTGGAAAGTGATTGTGAGACTAGTATTATAGGTATTCCATGTTTTATTGCATTTCAGTGCCTCCCAGATCAACTACGACCTGTAAACTATTTTTGGATCTGAAAGACAAACTGTTATTTTGGTGTTGTTCCTCATCACCAATATTGAAGATTCCACAGGTAAATTCTGTGCCTGGTTCTAGCTGTGCAAGCCTATTCACCTCATATGTGGGCTTGCCCAAGTGTAACTGAGGGCAGATTTTGGGCTGGCTAATGAAACATTACCAACTTTGTGTGATCAAATAGAATCCAGCTGCCTCCCTTGGCTCTGGGGACCCGCAAAGGAAAACAAGGATGTGTTTTTTCCTTTTCTTTTTTTATAATAGTAATTCAGGTAGTGTCTGTCCTGTGGCATTTTTTTTAAAGACTTTACAGGTAACTGGAGACATATTTTGAATATGACATAACAAGTATCAAGGAAGTGAATACTTGTTGTTGGGCAGTTGGGAAAGTGAAAAGATTTTTGGTCAGAATATTATTGTTTTTTGTTTTTTTCATTTTTGTTAACACCTATGTATAGTGTGACCAAGTGGATTGAAGACTGAACCCGGGACTCACGGGACCTGGGTTCTATTCCTAGCTCTGCCACTAACCACGGACAAGTCACCTTGCCTCTCTGTGTCTCAGTTTTTCGTCTGTAAAATGGGGATAATTGTACCAGTCTCCTTTGTAAAGTACGTTGAGATCTACAGATTAAAAGTGCTGTATGAAAGGTAGGTGGTACTATCTCAAATCCCTGATAAATATCTGGGATGAAAGACTATATACATTTCAACATCCCAGCTCCTCTAACTGAAAGTTATTCTATTCTATATGCACTATTCTCTTCTGTGCTATATAGATTCTTCTACAGAGCTTATCACCATAGTATTTGTGCACCTTCCAGTAGTGTACTAAGCAACATGACTAACACCTGTCATGTGTGGTTTGTTCTTTCTCTCTCTGCAGAGAGAGCATCCTCAGTTCCTTGTTTTTTTCCAAAGTGTTGTCCAACAAAAAAAAGGAAGATAAGACTTATTACTCCAGATAATTCTAAGATAAGCCAACAAATGCTGGAAAGATCCAGTAGGCCTTCATTAAATATTGTAAAGAAACCAAGAAAAAAAAATATAAGCTTGTCTGTTGAGGTCACCATTTCTAACAGGAGTACGGTTTAGTAAAACCTATGTTTTATTCTTTGTAAATTATACAGGAAGCAGATTGTTCAATAAGGAGGTGTCTTTTCCCCTCAGTTACTTACTACAGTCAAATCGTGCTTTAATGATGCTATGTGATAAAGGCATGGATTTTTAAACATAAATTTTTAGCTTCTTTTCATTAGTGGAATTCCATACATGGAGGATATTTGTAAATGTAACATCATTCTTACTGGTATCTTGAGTCTCTTCGCTTGCAGTTTTAGTTTATAAAAGTGGTTAGACTTTGTTTCAAAATGCTACTGTTTGTCTGTACCAGCAACATAATTTCAGTGTATTAGAACATGTGCTCTATAAATATTGAATTATGTCCTGTGTTTTGCAAAAGAAACACAAGGTCATGTTAAACAATTGCAGGCGGGTTTTTCGGTTCAGAATAGGTCATTTGACTGTTTTCCTGTGGGAGTGTTATTTCACTGAGCTGATTGTGGGACTTGCAAGAATTAAACATTTCATCCGTTAAAACTAAAGTCCTGATCTCTAGGGGATAATTTTGGAAAATGGTAGGGAAAACACATACATATCCTAGGATTCTTCCAAATATGATTATGCTACTTCAGTAATGTTGCACACGGCAGAAAACCAAGATTATCCTTTGATGAGTTGAATAGAAGTATTTATAGATCTCGTGCAACAATTTTTGAGTTGTTTGTAAACATAAAGATATTTTTTTCACTTTGTATTTCTCAGTGTTTCCTGTGTTGCAAAATAAACATTTAAGAGACCAATAAATTGTAGACTAAGAATTTCCAGATTTTTATCCTACTCTTCTCTGTTTCCCATAACCTTTGGCATTTCTAGGCAAATCTGGTACGTTTCTGAGTGGTATTAAGACTGACATTTTGTTGTGAGCACATCCAACCAAAAGTGTTGAAGTAGTATAAGGCTAGCAAGTCAGTTTCTTTTTACTTCTTTTAATCTCTTTACCACCCACTTGTGTTGGTGTGAATGGTAAGCAGCCTCTTTCTTGTGCTAAGAATTCTAATTTAATTGTCTCAGTGACTGAATGCACTTGTGCATTAGAATTTGAGAACACTTCAGGAATTTGGGGAAGCTCTGGGTTTTATTTTAGGCACTCACCCATTTTGATTTACAAATTGTTCTTAGCATTCACTCAGAGCTTCTACTCCTTGGTCTGTCTCTGTGTATATCTTTATTTTTCAAAGCTCATGAATCTTATGGCTATCCTATTGGTAATGTGGTTATTTTGTAGTTTAATTATATTCAGTGTTTTCTTTAAATAAATACATAATGTATGTAAAAATCTATAATGTGTTTATTTAAAAAGTTCTTTTATGCAGCTAGTGAATGAGGCTGCTGCTTATATCAGATCCAGAACTATAGCTATTATTTCCAGGGAAAACATTGTTAGACTGCTTTGACTGCATCAAACTGTAATTTGGTGTATAGGTTAGCAGCAGAAACTGGAGTTGTGTACATGGAACCTGTTGATCATGTGATCTTTTATTTTTGTCTCACAAGATGTAATTTATAGAGCACAAAGATATGCTGTGTTATTGTGACACTTATTATGAGAGTAGATACCTTTTTAGCTGATGTTTAAAGGATATATTTAGGACAATCAGTTAACCTCCATTTTAATTAGGACTTTAATATTTATGTATCAGAGGGGTAGCCGTGTTAGTCTGGTTCTGTAGAAGCAGCAAAGAATCCTGTGGCACCTTATAGACTAACAGAAGTTTTGCAGCATGAGCTTTCGTGGGTGAATACCCACTTCTTCGGATGCAAGCAGTGGAAATTTCCAGGGACAGGTGTGTATATATAAGCAAGCAAGAAGCAAGCTAGAGATAACGAGGTTAGATCAATCAGGGAGGATGGGGCCCTGTTCCAGCAGCTGAGGTGTGAAAGCCAAGGGAGGAGAAACTGGTTCTGTAATTGGCAAGCCATTCACAGTCTTTGTTTAGTCCTAAACTGATGGTGTTAAATTTGCAGATGAACTGGAGCTCAGCAGTTTCTCTTTGAAGTCTGGTCCTGAAGTTTTTTTGCTGCAGGATGGCCACCTTAACATCTGCTATTGTGTGGCCAGGGAGGTTGAAGTGTTCTCCTACAGGTTTTTGTATATTGCCATTCCTAATGTCTGATTTGTGTCCATTTATCCTTTTCCTTAGAGACTGTCCAGTTTGGCCAATGTACATAGCAGAGGGGCATTGCTGGCATATGATGGCATATATTACATTGGTGGACGTGCAGGTGAATGAACCGGTGATGGTGTGGCTGATCTGGTTAGGTCCTGTGATGGTGTTGCTGGTGTAGATATGTGGGCAGAGTTGGCATCGAGGTTTGTTGCATGGGTTGGTTCCTGAGCTAGAGTTACTATGGTGCGGTGTGCAGTTGTTGGTGAGAATATGCTTCAGGTTGGCAGGTTGTCTGTGGGCGAGGACTGGCCTGCCACCCAAGGCCTGTGAAAGTGTGGGATCATTGTCCAGGATGGGTTGTAGATCCCTGATGATGCGTTGGAGGGATGCGTTGGATGATGCGTTTTCCTCTAAAAAGGAAAAAGGACTGTAAGCTGTCTAAACTCCTACCTGCCACATGGGGCCACAACCGTGATACCCCTAACCCACCCAGCAATATCGTCAATCTATCCAGCCACACACTCAGCCCAGAAGAACAGTCTGTCCTATCTCGGGGACTCTCCTTCTGCCCTGCCACCCCCACCAACATGATACAGTTCTGCGGCGATCTGGAAGCCTACTTTCGCCGTCTCCGACTCAAAGAATACTTTCAGGACAACACTGAACAGCGCACTGATACACAGTTACCCTCCCACCAACAGCACAAGAAGAAGAACTCCACATGGACTCCTCCTGAGGGTCGAAATGACAGTCTGGACCTATACATTGAATGCTTCCGCCGACGTGCACAGGCAGAAATTGTGGAAAAACAACATCGCTTGCCTCACAACCTAAGTCGTGCAGAACGCAATGCCATCCACAGCCTCAGAAACCATCCTGACATTATAATCAAAGAGGCTGATAAAGGAGGTGCTGTTGTCATCATGAACAGGTCTGACTACCAAAAGGAGGCCGCCAGACAACTCTCCAATACCAAATTTTACAGGATACTTCCCTCAGATCCCACTGAGGAATACACTAAGAAACTGCACCATCTACTCAGGACACTCCCTACACTAGCACCGGAACAAATCAACGTACCCTTAGAATCCCGACCAGGGTTATTCTATCTACTACCCAAGATCCACAAACCTGGAAATCCTGGATGCCCCATCATCTCTGGCATTGGAACTCTCACTGAAGGACTGTCTGGATATGTGGACTCTCTACTCAGACCCTATGTTACCAGCACTCCCAGCTATCTCCGTGACACCACTGATTTCCTGAGGAAACTACAATGCATTGGTGACCTTCCAGAAAACACCATCCTAGCCACCATGGATGTAGAGGCTCTCTACACAAACATCCCACACACTGATGGAATACAAGCTATCAGGAACAGTATCCCTGATGATGCCACAGCACAACTGGTTGCTGAGCTCTGTGCCTTTATCCTCACACACAACTATTTCAAATTAATGACAATATATATCTCCAGATCAGTGGCACTGCTATGGGCACCCGCATGGCCCCACAATATGCCAATATTTTTATGGCCGACCTGGAACAACGCTTCCTCAGCTCCCGTCCACTCACGCCCCTTCTCTACCTACGCTACATTGATGACATCTTCATCATCTGGACCCATGGGAAGGAGACTCTGGAAAAATTCCACCATGATTTCAACAGCTTCCACCCCTCCATCAACCTCAGCCTGGACCTATCTACACGGGAGGTCCACTTCCTAGACACCACGGTGCAAATAAGTGGTGGTCACATTAACACCACCCTATATCAAAAACCTACCGACCGCTATGCCTACCTTCATGCCTCCAGCTTCCATCCCGGGCACACCACAAGATCCATTGTCTACAGCCAAGCACTGAGGTACAACCGTATCTGCTCTAACCCCGCAGACAGAGACCAACACCTAGAAAATCTCCACCAAGCATTCTCAAGACTACAGTACCCACACGAGGAAATAAGGAAACAGATCAACAGAGCCAGATGTGTACCCAGAAACCTCCTTCTGCAAGACAAACCCAAGAAAGAAACCAACAGGACTCCACTGGCCATCACATACAGTCCCCAGCTCAAACCCCTCCAACGCATCATCAGGGATCTACAACCCATCCTGGACAATGATCCCACACTTTCACAGGCCTTGGGTGGCAGGCCAGTCCTCGCCCACAGACAACCTGCCAACCTGAAGCATATTCTCACCAACAACTGCACACCGCACCATAGTAACTCTAGCTCAGGAACCAACCCATGCAACAAACCTCGATGCCAACTCTGCCCACATATCTACACCAGCAACACCATCACAGGACCTAACCAGATCAGCCACACCATCACCGGTTCATTCACCTGCACGTCCACCAATGTAATATATGCCATCATATTCCAGCAATGCCCATCTGCTATGTACATCGGCCAAACTGGACAGTCTCTAAGGAAAAGGATAAATGGACACAAATCAGACATTAGGAATGGCAATATACAAAAACCTGTAGGAGAACACTTCAACCTCCCTGGCCACACAATAGCAGATGTTAAGGTGGCCATCCTACAACAAAAAAACTTTAGGACCAGACTTCAAAGAGAAACTGCTGAGCTCCAGTTCATCTGCAAATTTAACACCATCAGCTTAGGACTAAACAAAGACTGTGAATGGCTTGCCAATTACAGAACCAGTTTCTCCTCCCTTGGCTTTCACACCTCAGCTGCTGGAACAGGGCCCCATCCTCCCTGATTGATCTAACCTCGTTATCTCTAGCTTGCTTCTTGCTTGCTTATATATACACACCTGTCCCTGGAAATTTCCACTGCTTGCATCCGAAGAAGTGGGTATTCACCCACGAAAGCTCATGCTGCAAAACTTCTGTTAGTCTATAAGGTGCCACAGGATTCTTTGCTGCTTTTAATATTTATGTGACAGTAGAATCCAGAAGCCCTATTTGAGCCCTCTTAGCGCTAGGGGTTTTATAAACACATTTGAAGACATGCTGCCTTCCTAAAAGAGTTCCTACTCCATTAGGGTTTCCGCTAATTGACAGAAACTCCAGCTGTTGTTGGAAAAAATTAAACATGACAGGTTTTAAAATGTGTGGGTTTTTTTTGGTACAACTACATAATGGTTGGGTGTATTTTTATCATCTAAATGAGTTTCAGATATTAAACAACACAGTATGTTACAAATTGTAATAAAGAATGCAGTGTACATTTGAAGTAAAGTTAAAATTATCAAAGGACAATATCTGAGTATGGTTGAAAGGGTCTAATTTCCATAGGATACTATAAGGAACTCACCCAAAAGATGGCCTCATCTCCTAAACCTCTTAAGTCACTTCCTGCTCTAAGGGATTAGTGGAGATTTCAATTTTTGCATGGTTAATTTTTTGGCTGTTAGAGATTCCTGGAGAAATAATGTTTCTGCAGATGTAGTATTATACACAAGAACTATACAGTAGCTCCTAATCCTGACCTAAGCCCCACCCCCCAAGCACAAGAGACTGTATTGGTCTATGTTAGAGGATCCCTGTACAGGACCTTTAGTTTAAACTAGGGCTGTCAATTATCGCAGTTAACTCACGTGATTAACTCAAAAAAATTAATCATGATTAAAAAAGTTATTCACGATTAAGCGCAGTTTTAGTTGCATTGTTAAACAATAGACTACCAATTGAAATTTATTAAATACTTTTGGATGTTTTCTACATTTTCAAATATATTGATTTCAGTTACAACACAGAATACAAAGTGTACACTGCTCACTTTATATTATTATTTTTATTACAAATATTTGCACTGTAAAAATGATAAAAGAAACAGTATTTTTCAGTTCACCTCATACAAGTACTGTAATGCAATCCCTTTATCGTGAAAGTGCAATTTACAAATCTAGAATATTTTTTGTTACATAACTGCACTCAAAAACAAAACAACGCAAAACTTTAGAGCCTATAAGTCCACTCAGTCCTACTTCTCATTGAGCCAGTCGCTAAGACAAACACATTTTGTTTACATTTATGGGAGATAATGTTGCCCACTTGTTATTTACAATATCACAAGAAAGTGAGAACAGGCATTTGCATGGGACCTTTGTAGCCGGCATTACAAGGTATTTATGTGCCAGATATGCTAAACATTCGTATGCCCCTTCATGCTTTGGCAGTCGTTCCAGAGGACATGCTTCCATGCTGATGACACTCGTTAAAAAAATAATGCATTAATTAAATTTGTGACTGAACTCCTTGGGGAGAATTGTATGTCTCCGGCTCTATTTTACCCGCATTCTGCCCCATATTTCATGTTATAATAGTCTCGGATAATGTCTCAGCACATATTGTTCATTTTAAGAACACTTTCACTGCAGATATGACAAAACGCAAAGAAGGTACCAATGTGAGATTTCTAAAGATAGCTACAGCACTCAACCCAAGGTTTAAGAATCTGAAATGCCTTCCAAAATCTAAGAGGGACAAGGTGTGGAGAATGCTTTCAGATGTCTTAAAAGCAACACTCCAGTGTGAAAAATACAGAACCTGAGCCACCAAAAAAGAAAATCAGCCTTCTGCTGGAGGCATCTGACTCAGATAATTAAAATGAACATGCGTTGGTCTACACTGCTTTGGATTGTTATTGAGCAGAACCCATCATCAGCATGGATGCGTGTCTTCTGGAATGGTGGATGAAGCATGAAGGGACATATGAATCTTGAGAGCATCTAGCATGTGAATATCTTATGACGCCAGCTACAACAGTGCCATGAGAACATCTGTTCTCACTTTCAGGTAACGTGAACAAGAAATGGGAGGCATTACCTCCTGTAAATGTAAACAAATGTTTGTCTGAGCAATTGGCTGAACAAGAAGTAGGACTGAGTGGACTTGTAGGTTCTAAAGTTTTACATTGTTTTATTTTTAAATGCAGTTATTTTTGTACATAATTCTACATTTGTAAGTTCAGTTTTCATTATAAAGATATTGCATTACAGTTCTTATATATGGTGAGTTGAAAAATACTATTTCTTTTGTTTTTTTACAGGGCAAATATTTGTAATAAAAATAAATATAAAGTGAGCACTGTACACTTTGTATTCTGTGTTATAACTGAAATAAATATATTTGAAAAAAAATATTTGAAAATGTAGAAAACATCCACAATATTTAAATAAATGGTATCCTATTATTGTTTAACAGTGCGATTAATCGCTATTAATTTTTAATCTCTTGACAGCCCTAGTTTAAACATTAGTCCCACTTTATAAATTTATAGAAGCGGTTCTGGGAACATCGTCTTTCTTTAGTTGATATAGAAGCCAGAAAAAAGCCACTCCAACTTTATCTCAGTCTGATCATTCTTAGTCCAAACTAACAGTTGGAACAAAATTTTTTAATGTAGATGACTTATAATAAAGCCACATATCAGGTTCTGTGCTAATAAAATGGACATTTGTGGGGATATGTCCTTGGTTTGTACAAGCAAAAACTATATATCATCTGGCATAGGGTTTAGATTGCAAACTCTCTGAGGCAAGGCCTGTCTCTCTCCATCTTCTGTGAAGCACGTAGGGCACCTCAGGTAGGTTTCTCTGGGAATCTCCCAGAATTGGGCTTTATCTCCTGGAGGCTATTGAAGCCAAACTGGGAGATCTGAAGCTGCTAAAAGTCCGGCGGCGAAGCAGGGCTAAGGCAGGCTCCCTGCTTGCCCTGGCCCCGCGCCGCTTCCAGAAACAACTGGCACATCCCTGCGGCTCCTGAGGGGAGTCCAAGGAGTCTCCACATACTGCCCCCCATCCCGAGCACTGACTCCGTAGCTCCCATTGGCTGGGATCTGTGGGGGTGGTGCCTGCAAGAGCCACCCGAGGTAAGCACCTCCTGGCCGGAGCCTGCACCCATTACCCCCTCCTGCACCCCACCCCCTGCACTAGTCCTGAACCTCCTCCTGCACCCCACCCCCTGCACTAGTCCTGAGCGTCCTCCAGCACCCAAACTCCCTCCCAGAGCCCACACCCCCTCCTGCATCCCAATCCCCTGCCCCAGCTCAGAGCCCCCTCCAGCACCCAAACTCCCTCCCAGAGCCCACACCCCCTCCTGCATCCCAATCCCCTGTCCCAGCTCAGAGCCCCCTCCAGCACCCAAACTCCCTCCCAGAGCCCACACCCCCTCCTGCATCCCAATCCCCTGCCCCAGCTCAGAGCCCCCTCCAGCACCCAAACTCCCTCCCAGAGCCTGCACCCCACACACCCTCCCGCATCCCAATCCCCTGTCGGAGCCCAGTGAAAGTGAGTGAGGGTGCGGTAGAGCCAGCAGTGGAGGGAGAGGGGATGGAATGAACGGGGTGGGGCCTCGTAGAAGGGGCAGGGACAGGAGCGGTGGGCAGGGCAAGGATGTTTGGGTTTGTGTGATTAGACAGTTGGCAACCCTATCCTCTAGGATGGCAGGAGGAATGTTTTGGTTTTGTTTTTTGTTTTTTTTGAGGGGAGGGGCAGGAGGACCTGGGCCAGCCTCTACAGGGGTCGGGGAGGGAGCACCCTCCAGCCTCACTGTGTCCCCAGCCACCGCTTCACTCTGCCTCCAGCCACAGCTCTGCTGTCATTCCCTCTCCATCCTTAGACCAACTCCTTTTCATAGCCCCAGCTCCACCCCCATGCCCAGTTTAACTCCCAGCTCTGCCTCCAGTCCAAGCTCCTCTGTTGAGTCAACCAGACAGTAATGGAGGGGAGACGCAGACAGATTCAATTACTGGTAAGGGGGGCGGTGCAATAGGTAAAATTTGGGCACCACTGGTTTAGCGGGACAAGGACATATGTGATAACTGGCAGGTCTCTGACCAATTTTCTGTGGGAGAAGCCATTATAAATAGTTGCAGGCAGAATCTCTAAACTCATGATGAAGTTTTGTATTCCCCTACCTGTGTTGTTACTGCAAAGGGGAGAAAGGAATTTTAATAGAGTTCTACTTTGTAAGCAAATGTAGAACTGGCTTTTATCAAGGTCCTCTTCCCCCTCAATTAATCCCAAAAGAAAATGGGGTGATTTTTACACAGTATAATGTTTCACAGAAAAACTATACTTTTTTTGTAATCCTGTTTACCTATAGTTTGGAAACTTTGTTGGTTTCTGATGCTGGGCTTTTCCATAATAACACTTTAGTTATAATCAAAATAATATAAAGGTTCAGGCAAGGGAAGGCATATAAAGTAACAGTGAGAAGGGAACATTCTTTCGTAATGGGAAAAACCTAATGCTAGATGAAAAGGGGGATAATGTCAGTGGTATTTAGAGGGGTGAAAGGTTGACTCTTTCTAAACCAATGACATTTTAGGTCTGCATTTAAGCACAGGATCTATTCAGATCATCAGTTTAAGCTAACAATTTAAATTCATATTAGCCAACATAAATATTATGCTTTTACTGTCTCTTCTGGTAATAATCACGAAGCTCAAAAATCAAATTAAACAGAATCACGAATCAGCTGTATGGAGAATCCCTAGAGGGATTCCAAAAAGATTACTCTCAAGCAGGAACTATTTTTAATTTAAAAGAAATAATATCTAGCAAAAGCAAATAGCCAAATAAAGAGAGAAACTGGCAGAGCAGCATGGCAGGTCAGAAAAATCTCAGGCTATTTCTAAGCATCCCTCAAGAGTTTTAGAGCTAGGAATAACATGGATGTAATCTGCTGGAGCTAAGGACAGTATCCCTAGAACCACTCTAAAAAGTTACAGCATTTTAATTTGAAATAATTCAATGCAGTAAAATAAATATTATTTTCCATCTCATTGGGATTTCTGAATAAACAGTAAGATTGATTAGAATCATTGAATGTTGTGCACCGGTAGCCAGATTGCTGTTACCTAAACTGAGTGGCTGCAGCATCATGCCCACAAATAAGGATCAAGGTGGTCCCTGATCAGTACCTCTGCTGTTAATTAAATGTCTCTGGAAAGAACATTGCTGGTAGATAGAAAAGATGATGGGTCAATCACAAAGGAGAGGGGTCCAGATTGTAAAATACATTTAAAAAAACAAGTAGTATAAAGAATATGTATGAAGAGAGTACACAAGAACTTCCTATTAAATGCCATTAGTCTTGCGCTGCAAAGAGCAGGAGACTCATTAAAGAGCCACTTGGGCTTGCAAGCTTTAGTCTGAGTATCACTGGTCTAAAACAACATATCCATACATGGGAGTCATTCTGTTAAGCAGACATGGGCAACCTTAAAGCAATATTTAAAAATTATTATTTTTTTTTACCAGGAACACTTTATGAATTATTTTCAAGTATAATTACTCTCACTATTTTGCCACATGCAGTTTGATGTTTTGTTTTTTGTGGAGAGCAGGGTGGGTAATATTTGTGAAAGAGTAGAGGGCTTTGTTTGTACTGATGGATCACAAGCCTTTTTTATTTCTTTAAGTATAAATGTAAAAAAAGCCCCCCCAAAACCCCAAACCCTACTAGAATAAAAATATAAAACACACCTTAAGATTCTCTAAAGTGATTCCTTGCTTTGGGTTTCCAAGTATGTTTTCTTTCTACATCTGCCTCCTAGTTGTAAGCTCTTTATGGTATGGAATATGTGAAAGTTTTGTACAGCACAAACATATTATTATTGAATAACAAATAAAAATGTTTAACTTTTACTTAGAAAATATTTTCAAATATTTCAATATTTTCAGTAGTAATGTTCTAGATCTCAAAACAGCAATGTAACCAGCTCCAGGAAAGCAGCATTCTTCTTAGCTCTGAAGTTGAGGTTCTTAAAACCCTAATTTAAATAATTGAAACACAGGTGCCGGTTAGGTCTTTCGCTGCAACAGTGTCTTCTTGGTCTATTTCCAAGAATGTCTTGCCGCTTGAATCTGATGTTGAGTAAGCTATGTGCAGTAGACTGACAACATTTTAGCTGCTGCATGAAAATGGTGCGGAGAGCACACCTCTGATCATATGAAACTACTCTTTGGTTTGAGGTCCTGAATTTTGCCCTGAATTTTTTGGGTTTTAATTTACCCAAAATTTAAAACCAAAACTCAGTGGAAGTCAGTGGTTGTTGTCTGGGTCAGGTAGAAACTATGCAAGTCTACTAAATTTTTCATGATTTTAATCAGAAAGCAAATTATACATATTCACCGAAGTTTAGCTTGGATTCACCAAAGTTTGAGCTGCTTTTGGGTTTTGATTTGAAAGTTTTCCACAGTTCTAACTGGGATCTTTTCATGCTCTTTCATGGAACTGCAAGCTTTTGTGGACTCTTTCTTTAATGGAAAATTCTAATTACTAACTTTAATTTCAAAACACAGTACATTATTATTAAAAACTGAAAAGATCTTTGCTTGGTCTTAAAAACCAGGTCTTAACTTAATAAAAGATTGATCAAACATATTCACCACCTTAAGAGTCTGAGATAGATTGGGATGTAAGAAATGCCTCTAGCTATTTGAATGGACATGGAATTATTTTCAAAGTAATTTTAATATATATATTTTTGTTTTAAACAACTTTTTTGGTTAATTTTACAGTGATAAATTAACAAAAAAGTTTTTGAAATAATTTGCTGTACAATAACTTTGAAAATCAAGGCCTTTGCTTCCAGTTAGTGAAATGTAGCTCCTGTATCTTAATTTGTCAGCAGAAGTTCTTGTTTGGAGAATCATTAAAATCTGTTTGAACCAAGAGAGACTAGCATCCTCCAGTTCCAGAAGCAGTGAAGTTTTTGGACAGGTATTTTGAAAAACTGTTTTGGAAATACAGTGTTACTGTACATTTGTAGTTAGTAAACATTTTGTTTAGCCATATGAGGCATTTATAACTATTCACTGCCATTTACCCTTAAGGGAAGGAGCAAGTATGTATAAAGAAGAACTGTTATATATTCCGAGATGTGTGAAAATGCACTGTACTACCGACAGTGTTACAACCACGCTAGCAGAAAAAGTGCTACGGAGAGGGGTAATCTCTGTAGCATGATTCCTGTAGTGATTCTTTAAAAATAAACTTGTCACAGTGCATTCGGAAAGGTTACTAGCTACAACCCTATTTGGAATACTGCTGCAGCTAGCTAGCTCTGCTCCTGTGTTGACAGAGTGTAGAAGCCATTCAGGGAAACCCTGGGTCTATTCCTTTTCCCACAACAGGTGACTGTGGGACAAGGAACTGAGATTCTGCCTTATCCACCCACAACCAGTGGAAGCAGATTTGTGGGGAAACCCAGGAGTCCCTCAGCACTGGCAGATGCAGCTAGTGGATGAGTGCTACATCATGTTCATGGTGGCTCTTGCCCCTCTTCAGGTAAAGCAGGAAGTGGTGGTACAGTGGGTGCTTAGATATGTTCCATAGTAGTGGCTGGGTCACATTTGGCGATGCTTACTGGTAAAATAAAAGGTGATCTGCAAAGTTAAAATAAAGATAATGGGGACAATGGTTAGAATCTGTACATTGGAGTTAGTTGTGGTGAAATCTTTTCGGGGAGGGATGTGGGAGAACCTACATAGGCTCATGGGAAGTCTTCACTACAATATGCTACTCCCTGCAGAGAGTAATTTTCAGCAAACACTGCTATGTGGATCGATTTTTCTCTTGTGTCAGAAATACCAAAATTGGCACCTACCATTACATGACTTATGGAAACCCTGTGTGGTATGTGTGGTAACACTAGGTATCATGGATTGTGCTAATTTGAAAGGTAAAGAGCTTGGAGATAACAAAGGTTTACACTGTGTGTATCCAGGAAACTGAAAGATTGCCTTTTGGTATGTTGCATCGAGAGTCTGGTAGAGACTGTAAGAACACTGCAGGTGGAAGAGATACCTTCCCCTACCTGCAGATATATTCCAAAGTAGGGTGGGTTGTTCTGGAACTGAAACCTGAGTTGAATGGATTAGTTTTAAAGCTTTTAAACCTTTCCCTTCACCCTCCCATCACCCCCAAGTCCTGATGCTACTGAAAAGTTTAATTTTTGATGCTATTCTTCTGGTACAATAGAAGTTATTTTCTCTGACAACTTGTCACACTCAGACTATTTTAAAGCATTTCTCAATAATGAGTTAGTTACTAATAGCACAGCAACTGTGTAGGCAAACGCAGCAGCTATTCGTTATTCAGCAATAGGATCACTGTAGTTGAAAATAGGAAAGACCAATTAGAGTATGCTCTCTCATAAGTATTGGACATTAGAGTCTGTTTATATATTAGGAAGGAATTTAAGCCAAGATGATGAAATTATCAAGGATTCCAAGCATCAGGATCTACCTTTACTTGCTGTATTGCTTTGGGCAAGCCACTTCCCAGAAAGTGCCATGATTTCCCTATATGTAAAATGGGGATAAGTTGCTATTTACAGGTGACTTGAGACTTAATCAGTGAATATTTTTGAAGCACTCTGTAGTAGTGTAAGCTGATTGGGTTCTTGTTGGAAAATATAGAAACCAAATTGTTAACTTTTCTATCAGGTTTTAAGAAATGAATCGGTAAGTGCAGAATGGAGTTTGTGCCTGGCAGTTCTGGTAGATTAGATACCTTAATATAAACCTGAGAATCTCCAGTTCTTGGAAGACTGATTCAGTAGATACAACTCTTGGCCTTTAATAGTGTACCAAGGCAACAGTCCTTTGGCAGTAACAAAATTTGAGATGATGGCGTTTTGAAGCACTACCTCATCTTATTGGTATGTCTCAATATATCAGGCCTTCCCAGTGTTGTATTTAGGCTCAAGTTGTGCTGTAAGATGATGCTAATCCTTGAAGAGGATATTTTTGAAAAATAGTTACTCTAAAGAACAAAATCTGTTTGTAAGAGTATCTACTCAATAATTACAGAATATTTGGGTCTGAGGCTCTCTGGTAGTAAGGATTTCAGTGGGATTTCTCATGTAGGTAAGTTAAACATGTGCATAAATATTTACAGGAGAGGGTCTTTAATTACTGTTACGTTTTATGGCAGTAAATTTCACTAGTTAAATATGCCGTTTAATTAGAAAACTGGTGCCTTTCATTTTCATTGCACGTTCTCTTTTTTTTTTTTATCAGAGGGGGTAAATCATAGAAATACAGGGCTGGAAGGGACATAAAGTGGTTCTCTAGTCCATCCCCCTATGCTGAATTAAATCTATTAAATTAAATATATTAACTATATCTAGACCATCCCTGACAGGTGTTTGTCTAACCTGATCTTAAAAACCTCCAATGACTGGGATTCCACAGCTTCCCTGTGTAATCTATTTCAGTGCTTAACTATCTTTATAGTTAGAAAGTTTGTCCTAATATCCAGTCTAAATCTCCCTTGCTGCAAACTAAGCTAAAGGGTGTGCCTGGTTGACTTTCTCTCCTCCAGTTGCTATTTTATATATCTATCATATTCTCTCTTATTGTCATCTCCATATCAAATATTTTTCAGTCAATATTTCATTACATAAGGCACAATCCAACTCCCACTGAAGTCAAGGGGAGTTAGGGTCCTTAGTTTTCTTAATAGTCTCTTGTTGAGGGACTTTGACTTTATTTAAGACAGTGACAAAGTGTCCTAGCCTCTATTTACCAGAAGCTGGGAATGGGCAACAGGGTGGATCACTTGATGATTACCTAATCGGTTCATTCCCTCTGAAGCACCTGGCATTGACCAATGTCAGAAGACAGGTTACTGAGCTAGATGGACCATTGGTCTAACCCAGTATGGCCAGTCTTATGTACAACCACTTTTATCCACTATTTTTGACACAAAGAATCCTGGTAAATTATAGAGGCACCATTTTTCATTTACTGAAGCTGTGTAGATTTGTCCCAGTTATATCTTGTTCCTCTAGAAGTTGTATAACTCTGCTTTTAATTCTAGTTTTAACTGACATGTCTGGTACAGAAGCAAGACCTACTGCTCTGTAATTCCAAGGCTTTTTTTAAAGATAGTTACAACATTTGCTACTCTCTAGTTCTCCAGCATAGTGGCTGATTTTAATGAAAGCTAGCATTTTCTTATTGCCAAAAAGCCAGTAGGTGAACACTTCAACCTCCCTGGACATTCTATAACAGATTTAAAAGCAACTATTCTTGAACAAAAAAACTTCGGAAACAGACTTCAAAGAGAAACAGCAGAACTAAAATTCATTTGCAAATTTAACACCATTAATTTGGGCTTGAAATAGGGACTGGGAGTGGCTGGCTCATTACAAAAACAGCTTTGCCTCTCCTGGAATTGACACCTCCTCATCTATTATTGGGAGTGGACTACATCCATCCTGATCAAATTGGCCCTGTCAACACTGGTTCTCCACTGGTGAAGTATTCCCTTCTCTTCATGTGTCATTGTATAATGCCTGCATCTGTAACTTTCACTCCAGGCATCTGAAGAGTGAGGTTTTTTACCCATGAAAGCTTATGCCCAAATAAATCTGTTAGTCTTTAAAGTGCCACCAGACTCCTTGTTGTTTTTATATAATACTGTTCACCAAAGAATATTGAAACATGTTAAAAACATTCATTCATTATGCTTCATCAGTCCCATGGTGTAGCTGTTATGCCTCTTTTACAGATAGATAAAAGGAGGCACATAGCAATAAAGAGTAACACAGTGAGACAGTGGTAAACCCAGAGTAGAACCTACAGTCGTGACTTCTATCCAGTAGACACCGTTGTTCTTCATATGTGGTTTGGTTTTAATCTTAGCTGCTGTCTCTTTTATTCGAAACTGCCTCCTCCTCTTATGTCAGGCAAGATTTTTATTCCTTTAAAATGATATGCCCTTTGTTGGATAAAGTTCTTCACCACACTGAATAAATCCATATATATAAAAGTGAATTATTTTAGACTGTATGTACATGGACTTCAGGAGGAATCCATGTCAGTTGTCTTTCTGTTGCCTAGAAGTCTCTTGGAGCCAAGATGATACATTGCTGCAGCTCATGTTCTAGCTGGCACCTAGGAGAGAGAAGGGAGGTGTTTGGGCATTTAGTTAATGAAATTCAAGTGGGTGCTTTTGTTGCTTCTTTTCCCATTTTCTTTGCTGCTTCATGTTTTCACTATCTAATCTATCAATCCTTGTAGGTTTTAGTCCAAATCCTCAGCTGGTGTAGACTGACCTAACTCCATCAAAGTCACTTGAGCTATGCTGATTTACATCAGCTGAGGGTCTGGCTCTCAATCCCCTCCTTACTGCTCATAAACAAAATGTTTTTCAGTTGACTCCCTCCTCCCCTTTAGTTCTGTTTCTCTCCCTCCCAACTCAGCTGTCAGAACCATCTAGTTGCTTAGCAACATCTTCCCCCTCTTTTCCTTGCTGCTGTGGCGCTTCTCCTTTTTTCATGTTTCAGTACTGGTGGAGAGGGCCTTCTCCTTGTCATGAACCAGTTAATACTTTATAGAACCTCACTATGTATGGTCGCTGCTGTTTGGTGAGATGTGACCATGTTAATTGGATCTGAATGCACGGGGATCTTTCTACCAAATACTTACCAGACTTGCTGTTCACATTTCTAGATTTCTCTAAGGAATAGACCTTGCAGATTGTTCCTGGGAAATAAAACGTTGAATTTCGTTCATCAGTGTCCATAGTTAAAGTAAGATTAACATTTTGGGGGGTTTCAAACCCCAAGATAGATCTATATAAAAATGTCCTTGTCTCTTTCAATTATTTTGCTTAGTTCCCAGCAGAAGAAAGCATGCAGGAATAACATAATTAGGAGGGAGACAGAGTCCTCTGGCACCTTATAGACTAACAGACATATTGGAGCATAAGCTTTTGTAGGTGACATGCATCTGACAAAGTCGCTCCAATACATCTGTTAGTCTATAAGGTGCCACAGGACTCTGTCGCTTTTTACAGATCCAGACTAACACAGCTACCCCTCTGATACATAACCAGGAGGATTATACTTTGGATATCTGTAAGTTTCTTAGTAGAGTTACTTGGCTGAGGAATAGATATAATCATTGTGAATAAGCTTACATTTCAGAAATTAATGGATTCAAGTTTATCCATGAACTTAATGCAGTTCTAACAAGTTATACTTTTGCTGTCTGGAGATCACTCTGTTTTTACAGAGGTAAAATTCAAGGTAAAATCAAATCCCTTATGATAAATCAAAAGGGAAATTACCTTGCAAATGACATGTGCATGACTTACACCTCCTAGTAGTTAGAGAGGTTTGAGCTGATCTTCAATATTTTCAGAATGCCCAGCTTGCATATATAAGCCCTAGTCATGCCAAGAGCTTTGAATGGGTGAATTTGTGAGTTTTCAGGGAGCTCATTGCAGGATCATTGTGATTAAAGCTATTCAATACTTTGGAAGCTCTTCTGTGAAAACTGTGGTGGCTATTTCTTACATAGAAAAGAAAAGTTTCTACATATGGAAGAATAGAATAATGTAATAAAGGCTATACAATAGCAGGTACTATATTTTCAGTTAGAAGTATAACTTAACCCCTCCCCCCCCCCAAAAAAAGTATGTTGTTTGAAGCCTCAACCTGCAGACTTGTTTCTGTTGTGACATCCAGAAAAATTAGCTTACCATCCCAGTAGTTAACCTTCTCTCTAACACTTTGAGAAAATTTTGTCTCAATCACCCAAGAAGTTAAATGTAATTAATGGGATTCTATAAAGTTCTGTCCTTGATGTCCCTTCTTGTCATACTATAGTATGAGAAGGGGGCAGTTGAAAAGCCTGTTCAGAGTTTGTGTTCAGTATTGAATTTTCCCCACATTGTTCCTCAGTCAGCCCTTACAGAGAAATAGAAGGATCATCTTCTTCCTTGCCCTCCTTTTATCCTAAAGTATTAATGTTGGAGGCCCTAGATTTACCCTCTAGAGTTTCTAACATCCCGTAATGAAGTGTTTGATTTATGAGCACAAAAAGTGTGTATTGAACTACTATATATGGTGAAACAATATTTGTATATTTTGGCTATGTTCATAGACATATAACATTTTAACTTTGAAAAATGTGATTCAAGACATAAGTAGCAAGAAACATCCATGCAGAAAATGCCTGTTGTTAGTTTATCTCCTGCATGATATTGTATGCATAGTTCCAGACCTGATTACAGTTTAATAGTGAAATATACACCTGTGTAACAAGGTGATTAAAATATAAACTCTCTGCTGCTGTACATTAATTCAAATGCACAAAACTTACATATAGTATGTGGTTGAAAAATACAGAATATTGACACTGATATTGACTGAAGAATTAATTTGCTGGGGTGTTTCTTTTGTTTTTTAGAGTAGACTGATTTCCATTATGCTATATTTATCAGTTGTTTGGAGTTGTGCAATTTATAGCAACTATAAATGATGCCATCAGTTGCAGTTATATTGTTCTGCTGAAACTGACAGAAGTTAAAAGCAATTGCTATAAATTGGACTCAGTTTGTAGGTTACTGCTTTATAAATAAAACAGAATTAGCTCCCAGGTTATGCCATCCTTATTCAGTCGTAATCATCATCATTCAGCCATTTGTGATTAAGAACACACAATCTTTGTAAGCTATTGTACAGCACTAATTTATACTTGTGGGAATGTGGCTGCCCTGTTTAGAAGCCATTTTGTGTGGTGCACTTGCATTTAAAAAAAATGGTCTTTTTATAGATAAGTAGTAGCGTGAGCAGTTTTTACAGTATTATAAGCAGGAAAGCAGAGAGAAGCACATTAGAAGGGCACAAGGTTGCTGATTTAATTGCTTTGCTTCAGTTTTTAGTCAAAAACTATCAAATCATTTTTGTCTGCAGGGAGGATTGCTGTATATCAAGGACAGGTGAATTATGTTTTGCTATGGCAGTTCTTCTCTTGTAAACAAGCAGTCAGGCAGCTGGGTGCTCTAGCCTTTTTCTGAGCAGCTTAGTGAAATGTTCCTAACTGCTGAGAAGCACAGCTATCATCCTCTTGAAGAGAGAGGGGCTAGAAAAATGGGCTTGAGATCTAGGACCCGAGTTGGTGAAATGTACTGATTGTGAACTCCACAGCTGGGAGATCCCGGGTGATTGTGGAAATCACTCTAAAAAGGGAATTGAGCTTCAGGTAAAGTACAAACTTTTCTCTTTTTCTAGATTGCACTTTGGAAAAGAGAGGTTCACTGTACGTTTCACTTATTGCAGTTCTGTCATCCTGGAAATATTTTGCTTCTTGTGAGCTTTCTAAGGACTCTTCAGTGTTAATGTTTAGAAAAGTGCTGGGATACAAAATTCTTTGACTTCTTTATTTAAACTCTCAGATGTGATTTATTTTAAATCAAGAGTTGGTATTGCTTTACTAATACAATAAAATCTTATCTAAGAGAGCCTGCCTGTTGCTTAAATTCATAAATTATGGTTTTGTATCCTTAAAAGAAATCCTCCTCAGACTTGAAATTTAAGGGGGAGAGAAGTTATAAATATATTGCAGGGCTTGCTCTCAAGAAAACAGCTGCTCTTTTTCACGTGTGAAAAGCTAACTGCAGGAGTAAAGGGCCAATATGTCTGACATTTTACAGCTGTTTGCTGGCTATGTTTTACGGTTGGATGCAGCTGCTTTGACATTTCACTGTCACACACAGTCTCAGACTCATAGACCCCGATCCTGCAAGATGTTTCATGTGGTCTGAGCCCATACCGAGCCCCGTTATTAAAGTCAGTGGAACTCCCAGTGGGCACAGGGTTGGGGCCATAGACTATTCAGTCAGAAAAGCTTCTGTAATTAATTCTTGTAGGACATAGCCAGGGGGATCAGCAATAATAATGCACATTGAATTAGTGAACAAGGATCAAAGCTTTAAATGAAAATCTACCATTTCTTGAAAATCTTATCAATGTGCCAGGAAATGTACATTTTGAGGTAGACCCATAAGGAAGGTATTGGCGTGACATATAGCACTGCATAGAGCTTATATTACAATACACACAGCACTGCTAAAGCAACAACTTCTGTGTTGTTTCAGCTATGAATCTGAACAATATGAGGAAAAAGAAAACATTTTTATTTTAGTACCAAAACCAGGTCAGATAATTTTAGTGATTTATTATTATTTTTACTTCTGTTATGGATAACATGTAGGGGGGCCTCATTGTACTTTAGTGCTGTGCAAATATATTAGACATAGCTCCTCCCCTGAAGAGCTTACACAGTGGTGGCTGTGTTGGAAGAGGGAGAATATTTAGTATTTGTTGTAATAAAATCATTCTAACAAAAGTTTTTATTACTGGCAGAACGGAACCTGAATCAAAATAGCTAATATGGGGCCAGATTCACCAGTGCCAACCGGTTAGAATGGCTGATTTGTGTTGTTGGCGTGATACAAAGCAGCTAGAGTATTCTGGTGAATCCAGCCCATTGTTTGGTAGTAAACAGATTTAAAACAGTGGAGTACATGAAATTTCCACATTCTCACTTTGCATATATCCCCAGAATTGTTGTGCTGCCTTTTCACTCCTTGCATATAAGTGTACGTTTCATAACATTCTGAGTCTGACAAAGGCAGAAGACTGTCACAGATGATGTATTCAGGTACAGGACAGTTAGGTATCCAGCTGTCATTTGAAAGTCAATGGGAGTTGCATGTCTTACTTCCATTTGTGCCTTTGAAAATCTTCTCAAACTTTTCTTACTCATGTTTTCCCTGGGTTTCAGGGCTGAGGTAGAAATAAGAATTCAGAGCTTGGATATGGATCCAGCATGAAGGTTTTTCTCTTCAGCTGACTACTGTATTCTGTTTTTGTGAATTAAACAGTCACGTAAATTTTAATGTTAATCAGTTCTGCCTTTTCTGCCTAGTTGAGGGAACAGTGTTGCATGCAACATACAGTGTATAGGGTTGTCCTCCATCTCCCAATTTAATTTTTTGAAAAACTAGCTGGCTGCAAAGATGTCAGCCAGTCACTTTTTCCCAGTCAGGAGGTTTTAGCAGCACTGTTGATTCTCCGGAAGTTCCCATCTTATTTCAGCTGCTTCTTACTGTATTAGCAGTTTGAACTCGTTGAAATTATTTAGTACAAATTTTCTCTCTTGGCTGGTGTTTCAGTGGAGTTCATGTGTTTTTTCTGCTTCATGTGTCTTTCTGTGCTTTGTCCTCAAATGAATCTGTAGACTTTCTAGATGGTCCATACATTCCATTTGTTTTTTTCCTTGTGGCTTTTTGCCAAGGGTGTGCTGATGCAGAGTGCAAACAAAACATACAAGATTTCAGCTGGATGCCCCATTAGATTCATGACTTCCTCTCAACTAAAACTGATCTACTCTTGTCTGTGATTTTGGAATTCCGGCATGACATATACATCCTGGCTGGCATTAGCCCTCCCACTCCTCTTGTACTACGACACCTCCCCTTAGAGGAGCTGTGCTTGATATTCCTTGATGACACATAGGAACATTATGGCAGGAATTAAATAGCTCACTAAAAGTTTCTAAACGTTTCTTGGTCTTGGGACCCTGTCATTTTCAATTTCATTTTGAATAGTGAGCAGCACTGGTTAATAATTTACCATTCTGAAGGTTGTAGAAGAGTAATTAACAGATTAATTAGAATGCCCACACTCACCCTCTTACAGGAGAACTTAAATTGCCTGATCTTTTTTTAACGTCTCATAGCTTTTGCACTCACAAAATCTGCATGACATCTGGTAGCATATGTACTTAACTAATGAGTTGTCCAAAAGGAGAATTGTGCCAGTTTAACTAAAGAGGTGAGTTTAAATCATTTGTGTTTAAACTGGTGCAAAAGGCTGTGTGGACCTTCATATATCGGTTTAAGAGTAACTTTCATTGTAGTTTAAGTAGATCGGGATCAGGTTTGAGCTAAACCAGCATAAGCCACTTCTAAACTGAAATAAGTGTCTGCACAGGGTTTGCCCTGATTTTAACTAAACCAGTGCAAGTTTGTGAGCAGACAAGACCTAAGCAGTCATTTAAAGTGAACTAGTGCATTGTCAAAGAGACATTGTGAGGTTGTTTAGACTCCAAAATTAAAAAAGTTTCTAAAAATATTTTCACCAAACTTTGTGAATAGAAATGTTCCCACAATATTTTTTAAAGTCAATGAAAATATTTTTCTGGGTTTGAATACATCTCTGCAGTATTATGAGTTAAAGCTCAACATCGCTGTGCTAGTGTGAGAGAAGCTGAAAATGAAATTGACTCCATTATGAACCAAAAGTGAACCTGCATGCTCCTTCTGGAGAGGGAAATTAGACTGAAGTGCATAGAATATTATTCTGTTCAGTTCTACACAGGTTTTTGAACTGTGCTTATCACTGTAGTTATAAGCGCCTCTCAGTAGTGCATCAAGCAACAAGATTACACATCTGTCATGTGTTTTGTTTTCTCATCCTCTACCCAGAGTGAAATGTGTGCTGTGGAGTTCTTGTTTTGGTAAGTGTGTTGTGGGTTTTTTTAAATATATATATTCTCTCTCTCTCTCACACACGCACACGCACACACACACGTTGTGTGCTCTCTCTCACACACATAAATGTGTTGCATACTCTCACTCTTTCACTTTCACTGCTATGTCTTTATATTAGAAATGGCAAGGTCAAAGAAATGTCTTGCACTTGGAGTACAAAGTGGTGAGGTTTGTGAGGGTCTTAGTACTTGGGGGAGTTCATTCTACAGTCTCAGACCAGTCCAGTAGAAGGTTCTGTCTCCCACACAGACAGGTTTTACTGTTGACAGTTCAGCTGTGTCAGAGAAGCATAGTTGTCAACTATGGTCTTTGTCCTGGAGCTTTAAATGATCTTTTAGATATTCTGGGCCCAGAGTGAAGATAAGGACTTGAGACCTCGAACTTGATTCAGAATTCTGCAGGGAGCCCATGCAGAGAGTGGAAGACAAGTCTGATATGTTCACAGTAGCCTGTGTTGCTGAGGAGAAATGCTGCTGTGTTCGGAACTAGTTAAAGTTTCCCAAGTGCTGAAAGCTACATTCCCAGGTACATTGCATTGCTATAATCCAGCCAAATGGTGACAAAGGCATGAATAACCAAGGCAAGACGAAGTCCTCCAGGATGGAACAGATTCTCCTAGCCAACCGGACCTGGTCGAAAGCATTACTTCTGACTGTTGCAAAGTGAGAGCTCAGCATCAGTGAGGAATCCAAGAATACTCCTAAACTATGTACTGAACTGTGGCTGTAAACTCCTCAAAATACTTTCCTCTGCCCACCAGCATCACCTCTGTTTTGCTCAGGTTCAGCTAAACAAAGGGCCATCTTGGCGGTAGTGAGGAAAGATAGGTAGAACTGTGCATCATCTGCATATTGCTGGCACTTGAATCCATGTCATCTGGCCACTTCACCTAGTGACTGCATAGATGTTGAAAAGGACCAGAGTGAAAATTGACCCTGGTCAATTGGTCAAGTGGTTGCATGTAGATGTTGAAAAGGACCCTGGTGAAAATTGAACCCCACAAATGAGGGGGCTAGTGGTAGCGATGCAGTTTCCAACAGTACTCTTTGGGTGCATCCCTCCAGGAAGGACTCAAACCATGTTAGTGCATTAAACTGGACTCCTGCCACCTCTCTCAGGTGAGGCAGCAGTATCTCATGGTCAACAGTGTTGAATGCTGTGGAGAGGTTCAGGAGGATGAGAATAGATGTCTGTTCTCTATCCATTGACAGGAGATCATCCATCAGTGCCACTGAAGTGGTTTCCATTCCGTGTCCTGAGTCTAGATTGAGCCAGATCTAGAATTTTAGTTTCTGTTATATGAGCTTGTAGGTTGACCTTTTGCTAGCTTCTCTGTGAGCTTGCTCAGGAGTGGGAGGTTTGTCACTGGTGGTAGTTGGTTTGGACTGAAGTATCCAGGGTGGGTTTTGTCAGGGTTTGTCGGACTATTGCTCGTCTGAAGGAGGAAAGGAAGATTCCTTCTCTGAATGACATTGGCTATTTCAGTCAGGAGTGGTGCCAGCTGTTCATGACTCTCTTTCACGCTCCAGGAAGAGCATGGGTTGGATTCACAAGTCTTGGCTCAAAACTCTTTTAGGATGCATGATGAGTGAGTGTACTGACTGCAGGCAGGCTGTTGCTTGATTGATAAAGGCAGAGTGGATCCATGCTGTTTGAGAAGCATTCCCAAATGTGAATGATTGTTCCAACTAAGTAGGATGATAGCTCTTCTCAGAGCTTGGTGCTATAGGCATTCAGGATGAATGAAGCGGGCAGCCACCCTGGATAACTGCTTATGGAGGGATTTGGCAACCTCAGTAAAGGTGGTCAGGAAGGTCCTCTTGGCCCTTAATACAGTCTCAGCATAGGCTTTGAGGAATTTGTTTTAACCTGTCTGAATCAGCCATTGTTTTCTGCTATCAGTGTTCAAGTTTCCATTCCTCTCTATTCATCCAACCTAGGGTATCAGAAAACCAAGGAGATCTGTGTTGGCAGTGGGGAGGAAGGGGCCATTTGGGGCCCAGTGTGTCAATGGGCAAGGCTAGTTTAGAATAGTAATGATTCACCAGGTCTCCAACTCCTCATCCTGTGGGTGGATTGCTGTTGTCTGTCATTTAACAGGTTTCGGAACTTGTTGGAGGAGTCGAGGGAGCTGTAGCAAGAGCAGATCTCCTCACAAACTAGGATGAGCCAATAAATAATTTTCTGAGTGTCAGCCAGAGCCTGTCTCTGTAGCCTTAATTTTGTCAGTCCAGAGAGAAGGGATTTCTGGTTCCCCAGATATCGCACCAAGAAGAGAGCCCCATTAAATTGCTGTCTGCTTGTACCCAGAAGAGCAGCATTAGAGGGGCATATGGCAGAAAAGTGTTGCCTCTCTGACACACTTACAGCAGGTCGCCTGTTATCCTGCCCCCACTCATCTCTCCTGACTGCTTATGCACAGTTGAATTGTTTTGTTTTAGTTTTAACTTAAGTAGAGCATTATAGCAGTTCGTGGTGTAGCTCTTATCACAAATGCATAGGAGGCAGCCTTGGGGCAACCTGCGACTTGATATTGCTGCTCAGCATTGCTGTAGAGAGGAACAGCTCCATTTTTATTTGCAGCTTCCACCTCATTCCCGTGTTCTGACTGGTTGGTATCTTGCATTGTATTGTGACAGTCATTAGGGAGCATGAAGCTGTTCCCAGGTGAGTCCTGAAAACAGTGTAACTGAAGAACAGATGTACAGGGGCTTGGGTTGCAAAGCCAGTGAGAGGGACTAAAGGCCATTCCCAAGACAAGGTGAAATGATGCTGAACAAAGGATGGTGGTAGGGATTGAGTTGGGAGGTTAGTTAATTTTTGTTTCTGTAATTGGGGTAATTTGATTATTGGGGTAACTGGCAAGTTTGTTTCTGTATTCACTTACTTTAAAAGCTTTTTGGGGCACCCAAAGGGCTAGATGGGGCTGGGGAGGTGGTACTGTTTTATTGTAGAGCAGTAAAAGTCCAAATAGGTAAGTGGGGCCAGAGGAAGAAGAGAAACCTGATCCTGGAAATCTGTAATAAAAATAATTCCATTTAGAAACTGTTAAATTTACTTTTAAATACCATTATTTGGCTTTTTAAAAGTCCATAGGAATTATTTTACATGGCACGAGGGTGTTCGGAAACTATTTTAAACTTGCCATAATTTGGTAATGAAAAGGCTCAAATTGTGATCACAATGAGACCCTTCAGATGGTGGTGCAGTGTTGATTAATGCATACCTTGGGTGCCTTGGAGGCACTGTACTAGAGCCCATGCATCACTACGCACCTGAGGTATTCATTAATCAGTGCTACTGCCCAGCCTGTCCTCAGTGATTGATTAACATATGGGGTATGTTCAGACCGTTGCGGCTAGGAGACATTTAATTTTTCTTGGCACCTGAAACCATAGATCAGTTGGTATATATGAGCTATGCAAGTCTGTCTGACAATTTTTATTTCATCTTATTGATTTTATTTGTTCTGTACACATAGTATCTAGACGAATGACATAGATTAAATACAAACAGATGTTAAATGGAATTATCTGCAATAGGCTGCATAAACAACCTTCTTCCTTATACTGGCTGCATCTAACCCTAAAGAACCTTCTTATGGTCTATAGTTAAGAAATGGCTGGCCAAAAATTTCTTTCATTGCTCTTCAATGGTCGATAAAGTCAAACTCTGTTATTTAGAAGGAAGGTGCCGCCGTGGCAAAAGACTCTCCATAGAGCGTGCCCTGCATCTGAGTGTACATCTAGGAACTGTTAGAAAAAGCAATTCATATGTTGATCTCAGCCATCATTGTGGTACATGGAAAAGAGGATGACCAACTGCATTTCAAGGAAATTAAAAAAAAAAAAACTGCATGGGGGACAAAATACAGTATAACCAGGGGTGGCCAACTTGAGCCTGAGAAGGAGCCAGAATTTACCAATGTACATTGCTAAAGAGCCATGGTAATACGTCAGCAGCCCCACATCAGCTCCCTGCTCCCAGCGCCTCCTGCCCACTGGCTGCTGATCAGCGCCTCCCCCTCCTTCCCCGCACCTCCCAATCAGCTGTTTCATGGCATACAGGAGGCTCTGGGGGGGAGGAGAGGGAGCAAAGACACAGCAAGCTCAGGGGAGGGTGCGGGAAGGGGTGGAGTGGGAGCAGGGCCTATGGCAGAGCCAGGGGTTGAGCAGTGAGCACCACCCCACCCCACCCCCAGCACGTTGGAAAGTTGGCGCCTGTAGCTCCAGTCCCGGAGTCGGTGCCTATACAAAGAGCCGCATATTAACTTCTGAATAGCCACATGTGGCTCCGGAGCCACAGGCTGGCCACCCCTGGTATAACGATTATTTTAAAAGAACAGACCCCAGTTACACTGTAAAATTGTACCATGTGCATTGGAGTATATAGTGTTTTGCATGATTACTGACGAAATGTGGGAAAAAGCTTGCCCTGTTTTGATTTGATAGGGACATATGATGGTTAGTTTGTCACCCTAATGAAAAGAGAAACAATCCCTAAAGTAATTAGCTCCAAGGAAAAACAGGGCTTCAGAGGTTAGAATCAACACCTTGAATTGAGTCTGAAAGCAGATGAAAAGCCAACATGCAGTTTGTAGAGCACAGTTATAGTGGAGCCAGATGGGCGAAGAGTTGTTCTATCACAACCTTGATGTTAATCTTCCCCCAAAATTTGTTTCTATAGTTAATGGACTTTTCTTAGTGACACTGTTGAGATTACTGCACAGTTCAGTCTTGTTTTCGGGTTAAGCCATCTGAATGACAGACAGTGTGACTGGGCATAACAATTATTTCTTTTCCTGAATACGCTGATCATTTCATCTCAAAATAATAATCCACGTTATGACTGCACTAAAAAATCTGAAAGGCTCTGTATAAGCATTGAGCTGAATTTACACTTTTTATTTCTCCTGTAGGGTGGAAAGGTTTCTTGTAACTTTGAAATAATATGAGGAGATACCACATAATGTTTACACATATAAGCTAAGTACCAGGTAGCACAGTGATAGCTTCGGAAAAAATAAGTTCCACTGAATTGTTGGTTTGGTTAAAGATGAGTGACCTTTAGAAACATACCTTAGAAAAACGTTATCAGCTATAAATGGCCCACGCCCTGTATTTGCTATTAGTATTAGCAAGAGCTTTTGGTGTAATATAATGTGTGTGTTTTGCTTTATCTTGCTGGCCTAAGCAGGTTACACAAGCTAGTAGCTACTGTAGATACTGTGTGCCTCCAACAATCCTTTGGAGTCAAGTAACAAAACAAGACTCTTTCTTCCATGAAACTGTTCTGTGGTGGGGTGGAAGGTGTCTTGGTAACTGGCTACCTCTGACACAGAAGTTCTCGAATGTTTTTTTCATAGCAAGTGGAGATGTCCCCAAGAGTTTCATGATTCCATAAAATCCAGTGATAGCTACAGCAATTGCTTATGTGGAAAAGAACTGATAGGAAGGTATTTAATGTATTTTAGTTTCTTTTCATGCAATTTAGATTGACAAAGGCGCCAAATACCTTTTTTTTCCTCTTTCAATCAGGGTAAGAAATGTCCAGTCCTTTTGAAAGTCTGGAAGTATAAACACCTCTTACATGATACAGATATACCATACCAAATGCAATGATTGTAAGGAGGAATGGGAAGTATGGGTGAAATATACTGTTGTCATATTCTAGTTTCTCTCAGGGTACTGCTAAAGCATCATATTTCCAGTTTGCATAGACCAAACTAAATTTACTGTTGTATCACCAATTCATCATCCTGTAAGATCTTCACCGTCTTCCAATTCCTTGATGTATTAATTTTCTGGGAATTTAAAAAAAAAAAAACTTTCAAGAGAGAATGTGCTGTAAAAGCCATGTCATGTTTAAAAAAAAAAATCTGCTTTGACTTTAGGTAAGTGATTGACTGACTTTCAGTTATTTTGTAACATTTCAACCCCATCCAGCACTTGGCTATTGTATAAATAGTTAAAATAAAATAATAGCTTTTTTTTTTTTTTTTGCAAACTGCCGGAATCATTGGTCTTATGATCTATTTTCATGCTCATGAATTTTGAGTTTTTTGCTTGTGAGTCTTAAATTTGCAAATAGTGGGATTATCATGACATAGGTAGAGGAAGATCCTCCTCTCAATTGTATCTTATTGTGGACATAATAAAATTTTTATGGAAGGAATCATTAGTACATATGGTATATTTAGTGGACTAAATAAGGAGAAAATGTTCCCTTGACATAATATCATAGTTGCAGCCAACATACTTTATATTCAGAAATTATTATTTGTAGCTTAATGGATCGAAAATATGTACTGAGGAAATGTTTATTGTGAAACAAGGATATGAGATGAAACAATGGGACAAATCATTTTGCTCATAAAGACAGTATGATGGGCCTCCATGGGGCAATGGTATCAACTGCATCAAGTAATATAACAAATAACACAGAGGTACTAATTAGGGGCACTAAATCAAGCCAGTTCACTCCCTGCTAACAAAATTTAGCCAGCCTGCTTGTGTATTTTGTTTCTTTTTTCTCCTTAACTTTAAGATCATAATGTTCTTGAGATGTGTTTTACACTGAGCATAGTTTCGCTGATGGGGTAAATGCAAAGTGCCTTTCCAAAATCTCCCACCATACTGGGGATGGTTTTTAATACAATCTTAGCAAAATCCTATTAAACTGTATTTTCCTTTCACATTATTGCTGATAGTATTTGTATGGTAAAGTTTTCTCCTTTGTATAATTGGCTAGATCATCCTTCCAGATTCATCTAGCATGGCTACAATATGGTGTTTGCAATAGGATAGTGAAATGTGGCAATAAACATGGCAATATAGCATCATGGAAGCAACTAGATTTCATAGAGGAAGAAGATGCTTCATTTCATGGCTATTAACATGAACAAGTCAAGGCGAGCGTATTTTGGTTCTGCATTCAAAGGAAAAGAACACCATTATTCACTTTGACTTTTCTTTGTCCCCTTGTGTTGCTGCTTATGTCATAGAATGGATTTTCTTTAAATATATTGCACAGAATACTTGTTTAATGGTTTATTTTAACAGACTAATTTAAATGCACAACGGGTCATAGTGTGTTTTTAAGACACGATGTAGGAAATAGAATAAATGCCTGCCACCTATGTGATTACATTGTAACATTTTTTTCTGCTTATTTAGCAGATAAATTGGTTAATTTCAGCATTGCTTTATGTTGCCTGCTAACAGTGTGAGTTTGAACAGTTTGCAAAGGGAGGCAGGGAATAAAGTCCAGGTATTACCTGCCCACCCTAGGAGCACCCATCTATACCCAGTTCCTAGGGCTCAGGGCATAACCTTACACTCTAGGGCACACACCTTTACCCTGTTCCTCAGGCTCATGGTGTAACTCTGTTAATTTAGGCACCCACCCTTACCCTTCTGTGAGCTTAAGGTGTAACCTTACACTCTGTGGGTTTGCGGGATCATTTACCCATGAAAGAGCCTTACACAATAATATTCTTAACATCTATTTATTAACAATCACCAAAATGGAATTGACATGCTTAAGCACACAATGTTCCCCACTCCCAATAAGACAGACAAACTTTTCCCTGCTGGCCAGTCAGGATCAGGTCATCCAGAGGCTCCAACTTCTGCACAATATAGTTGACAGGGTGTTGAGGTCTGGCAGCTCTGATCTTGGGGCTGTGTCCTGGAGTTGGTTCCAAAGAACTTCCTTTTGGATTCCAGTTTATATAGTGAAACTAGATTCCTGCTTAGCTATACCTTAACCAATCATTTTACTAAAGTATCCCAGCCAGTGGGAGCTGCAAAGCCAGCACTCTGGGCAGCGGCAGCGTGCAGAGCTGCCTGGCCACGCCTCCACCTAGCAGCTGAGCGAGGGGGATGTTGCCACTTCCAGGGAGCCCCCAGGTAAGCACCGCTCAGAGCCTGCCTCACCTCATCCCGTGCCCCAACCCCTGCCTCCTCCCACACCCAAACTCTGCTGCAGGGGGGCGCGGTGGCCCAACACTGCCCCAGCAGCTGCTTGAGCCGCCCCTGAGCCAGGCGCACTGGCTGCTGCAGAAGTCACGGAAGTCACAGAAAGTCACGGAATCCCTGATCTCTGTGACAAACTCACAGCGTTATTGATAAGTTATTCCGTGCCAGACAAAATGCAATCAAAGAAAATTTTCTTTAAACATCTGAAGATCTTTTTCTTTATCTGGTCGCAGTGGGTACTATTAGCACAGGATCGCCTTCTTAACAACCCAATATTACATTGTTTTAATATAATTTAGATGGAATGAGAGGATGTGACTTTCTGCTTCTTGGCTCATGGCTGCTGCCTTCCTAATATGGCTGCAGAAAAAGGCCTCAGACCTTACACAGGGTGGTGTTGTTTTTTAAAGGCAACGTAGGCCGTTTGGTGCATTCCAAAGACAAAAATTATTGTTGTCTGCCTCAGAGAGAACTTTTAGTCAATTAAAAAATCTTTCCTGGCACAGACAGTCTAGGGCAGGGATAGGCAACCTATGGCACATGTGCTGAAGGCGGCATGTGAGCTGATTTTCAGTGGCACTCATACTGCCCAGGTGCTGGCCACCAGTTCGGGGGACCCTGCATTTTAATTTAATTTTAAATGAAGCTTCTTAAATGTTTTAAAAACCTTATTTACTTTACTTACAATAGTTTAGTTATATATTATAGCCTTATCGAAAGACACCTTCTAAAAACGTTAAAATGTATTACTGGCACGCAAAACCTTAAATTAGAGTGAATAAATGAAGACTCGACACACCACTTCTGAAAGGTTGCCAACCCTTGGTCTAGGGCAACTTAGGAAGGGGGATAGACTTTAATCAAGGATAGGGAAATGGGGAAGATCCCTCATTGTGACTTCCAAGGTTCTTCATTCAATGCAAACACAGAAATATGTGTTGCTTTATAGTTCTGAAAATATTTTCTTCAAAATTAAAATCAAACTGGTCTGTGTTTTGCAGTGAACAAATCTAATTAACACTAAGTAAAATGCTTTGGTTTTTCACTGGCTGAGCTGTTACACATTAGGTCTCTCTTTTAACTTTTTTTTTTCCTCCTTGTAAACTTGTTCAGCACTTACTGCTATGTGATCTCTAAAGCTTTGTGAAATTATCACCTGGTTTCCTGAGTGGTCAACATGGGAAGAAACTTTGTGTGTTTGCAACCCCCATAAAATGTAGATCTGGCTATCTCAGTGCAGTAAACAAAGACTAAAACAAATACAGAAGCACCTGTAAATTCTTCTGTTAAGCATTTTGTATTCAGCTTTAGAGTTGCTGCATGCAGGGCCGGCTTTAGGCTTCTTCCACCAATTCCCTTGAATCGGGCCCTGCGCCTAAGAGGGCCCCGCGCCCAGTGAGAATCCCTTCTCTGGCTAGAGGCACCTTTTAAATTTTTACTCACCTGGTGGCGCTCTGGGTCTTCGGCAGCACTTCGGCGGCGAGTTCTTCGCTCGCTTCGGGACTTCGGTGGCGGGTCCTTCGCTCGCTCTGGGTCTTTGGCGGTACTTTGGCGGCGGATCCTTTAGTGCCACTGAAGACCTGGAGCGAGTGAAGGACCTGCCGCCGAAGACTTGGAGCACCGCCCGGTGAGTACAAGCCCCACGTGTTTTTTTACGTTTTTTTTTAAGTCGTCCCTGACGGGGCCCTGTCGAAACTGTTCGAATTGGGCCCCGCACTTCCTAAAGCCGGCCCTGGCTCCAGAGACCCTATCCCTTACTAAGTTATGGGAAACAAGATATACCTTGCAAAGCTTTCAACTTTGGTACAGAATTATGGGAATCTAGTTTACTTGTGGGACCCACCATGGTATTTTAAAAAAACTACTCTGCAAGAGAATTCGTTAGGGTAGGATAGTGCCTTGGACTCCCATCCTGCCAATAGTGTTTGCTTAGATGCTCCAGCAGGCACAGCAGAATGAAATGGGCAGCTGGCTTTGTTGCAAGGATAGGTTCCTGGGTTAGTGTTTTTGTTGTGTGGTGTGTGGTTGCTGGTGAGTATTTGCTTCAGGTTTGGGGGCTGTCTGTAAGCGAGGACTGGCCTATCTCCCAAGATCTGTGAGAGTGAGGAATTGTCCTTCAGGATAGGTTGATGATGCGCTGGAGATGTTTTAGTTGGGGGTTGAAGGTGATGGCTAGTGGCGTTCTGTTACTTTCTTTGTTGGGCCTGTCCTGTAGTAGGTGACTTCTGGGTACTCTTCTGGCTTTGTCAGTCTGTTTCTTCACTTAAGCAGGTGGGTATTGTAGTTGTAAGAACGCTTGATAGAGATCTTGAAGGTGTTTGTTTCTGTCTGAGGGGTTGGAGCAAATGCAGTTGTATCTTAGAGTTTGGCTGTAGACAATGGATCATGTGGTGTGGTCTGGAGGAAAGCTGGAGGCATGCAGGTAAGTATAGCGGTCAGTAGGTTTCCGGTAAAGGGTAGTGTTTATGTGACCATCGGTTATTAGCACTGTAGTGTCCAGGAAGTGGATCTCTTGTGTGGACTGGTCCAGGCTGAGGCTGATGGTGGGATGGAAATTGTTGAAATCATGATGGAATTCCTCAAGGGCATCTTTTCCATGGGTCCAGATGATGATGATGTCAGTGTAGCTCAAGTAGAGTAGGGACGTTAGGGGACGAGAGCTGAGGAAGCGTTGTTCTAAGTCAGCCATACATGCCAACATTTTTATGGCTGACTTAGAACAACACTTCCTCAGCTCTCGTCCCCTAAAGCCCCTTCCCTTTCCCAGGCCAGCAGGAACTTCGAGTCTATGGTGATAAGCACTATAGAGAAACCCAAGAAAGATCACTAGAAAAGTGATTTTAAGAGCACTGTGAAAACAGTCTGTACCTCCACCCCCTGGGAGGGCAAGAATGCCTTTCACTGCTCATCAAGGATTCCCTTTGACCAACTGAAGGAGCAGCATTCTGGGCTTCAAAGAGAAGTTTGTCCAGCCTTCCTTGACCAGAGGGAAGATCACTTCTATATGCAGGGCCTTTGAGAGGTACTAAAAGAAGAAATGAATTAGAGGAATCCCAGGACACAGATAGAAAAAGATTGAGAAGAAAGATTGGGAAAAAAGAAAAGAAATAAACATGAGGGAGAAAAACAAAGTGCAGAAGGGTTGGTGAGAGAAAGGCAGGGAGAAGTGGAAAGTGGAGAAAAATTAATTGTGTGTATTTAGAGTGGAGACTGTACTCTGGTTTCTCAGCTCCCACTTTTAATGGTGGTAATTGCTGGTAGTCAGAAGGAGCTCTGGGAATAAAGTCTTTCACCTCCGATTTGGAAGTGTGTATGTCTAGCCTCTACCATTTCTCCTGGTGCCCTACACACAAAACTGTTATGTTTTAATCTGGGAAATGTAGACTTTTTTTTTGAGCTTCCCAGGAGATTTTTCTTACTAAGATTTTATAGTTTGAAACCTGCAAATTGCGTCTTGAATCTGGATAATTGGCAATGTGGGTGGTGAACATAACTGCAAATGGCTTCAGCGGGGATTTCTAGTCTGTTTATTTTTGGCCACTGGACTATGTTTGCCACTAACACTCTAGAACAACTAAAGAATATTTCAAGTTAAATAATAGAATTATAACAAAACTGGGTGAAAACTTCCATACTGTCCTAATAATGTTTCTTAACACTTGAAGTACAGTAGTGCATTTTACAGGTTCAAAACACCATGCATTCATTAACTAATCCTGAGAAACATCCATGTGAGGGAGACATACCACATGTAGTAATCCTCAACAGTGCCTGAACATCACCACCATGGACTTCTGTACAGTGAGGCAATAAAGGTTCCCTCAATAATGGAGGCAGTATCAAGAAGGCTTGATCATTGCAAGGTGTCATGTATCATGGATTATGTTTGTTCTGCAAAATTAATGCTTGGGGCAATACTTGCCATCCTTGTTTTTTCCATACTATCTGTGTCACAGTAGGTATCTGTTCTCTGAGCATTTTACCACTCTGTAATCATGTTAACACTCCAAGGTTACTAAAGATTTAGGAAATATTTAATATTTCCAGTCTTAATAGTAAATTTTTCTGTGTACTTTTTTATTAACTCACTTTATTGCTTACCAGAGCAGATGGACACGCAGACCAATGATTATCTATATGTATTTTTATTTATAGGTACCATTACACTTATTGTCCTTTCCTCTAATCTAAAAAAATGCCAAATTCTAGTTCGTGTTCTAGTTACTGTTTAACTATTGTGTGCTTTTGTGCACAGCCCTTCTCGTTAATAAGGTTGGTGTATGCTACTTGAGCATAAAAAGAATAAAACTCCGTTGTGGTTCTCTTCTCTGCATACTGCAAACACTACATACTTCCTGAGATTCTGGGGTTTCCATTGTTTCATCCTAGTCACCCTTGAGGTAGCAGATTACGTTCACTAACATTCTGGTCATGGATGATCAGACCATTTTCCAGAACTCATAGAAGCTGGTCCTGGACAAGCCAGAGGTATTGTTGCTGATTGACAGAAGATATTTCTGGGAGAAGAGCTTTGCCATTTTTCTCATTCCCATTTACCAATGCCCAGGGTTGTCAAACGTATTTCCCTAGCCTGTGTGTGGGTCACCCCCACCCTGACTTTCATCAACAGTTTGTCTAACTCAGACCATTTAGGGAATCCATCAGGCATACTACTGGATCATTACTATTGCCAATTACACCAACCACATACCTTCATGACTCCTTGATACAAGTCATGCCAGGAAGAAATAGATAAAACATCAGTCTGTGCCTATAAAGATGAACCCTTGATAGCTGCCACCTGTCCTCTGCAGTCAGCTATATGAGCCCACGAGAAAGCACCACGACCATAGCTTCCTTTTGATAACATGTTATTTGTAGTCAATGAGCCCTTCACCATCCATGATCCTATTGCTGACAAGGCACTTCACCTGATCTGCCTTGCAGCAATTTGGCTGACTGACATCACAGGCCTGGTTCTCCATCTCTCTTCTCCCAAGGATACTCTAGTAACCACAGGTTCAGAACGATGAAATCCAAATTTGGAGGCAGGATAGCCATTCTGTTCTCTTACAGACTCAACTATTGGAAAATCTCACCCTTTGGCTCTGTCATAAGGGGGGGGAAAGGTTGTATCCTTTGACTATGTGTCATCGTGGATCCCTCTATAGATGTATGGGCGCTTGTGCGTGAGACTAGTCTTTTGAATAGCTGTGTTCCTTGAGGGGGCACATGTGCCCTGTACCGCCTCATGCTTCTGTATGAGATCATAAAGGGTAGGATGCCTATAGCTGTCCCTCAATTCCCTCTTATTGTCCATGGCAGTGAGATGGGACCCAGTGAGTATCCAGCCCTCTAGTCTTTAGCTCTTGCTAAACTCTTCATCGCTCTTTCTACTTGCCATAGGAAAATGAAACCAACTCAACCCATCTGGACTGATCCCTGACAGTCAGCATACCTATAGGACAGCTCAACTATACCTGCCTCATGGCAGACTCTAAGTCAGTGGTTTTCAAACTGTGGTTGTGACCCAGTACTTGGTCGTGGAATGTAAGGCACTCGGTCGTGGCGGCTATGGTCGGTACTGCCGACCGGGCTATTAAAAGTCTCGTCGGCGGTGCAGCCCGGCTATGGCGGGCTAGTTCCTACCTGTTCTGACACTGCATTGTGCCCTAGAAGCAGCCAGCAGCAGGTCCGGCTCCTAGGCAGGGGGGCCACAGGGCTCCGCGCGCTGCCCCTACCCCAAGCACCAGCTCCGCATTCCCATTGACCGGGAGCTGCACGGAGAACTTGCGCGCTTCCACCTAGGAGCCAGACCTGCTAATGTATGGGTTTGAAGCTATTCATCTAAAATAACATTCTGACACTTATGTTATTAGGGCACACTAATGCAGATACACATTGTTATAAGCAATTACTTTCACTCTGTTATAGGAATGTAAGATCAGTTAAGATGATTTAAATAAAATTGCTGCATCTTCATTTCTGTGGTTCTTATTTAAATACTTACAATGTATATGAATGGAATTAACGTGGTGCTTTTTTGCATACTAACTGGTAATATCGAAATGTTGTTTAATGAGCTGACTGATAAAATCAGAGCTTGAAAAATCGCCTCAGGCACTTGCCCAAGGCAAGTAGGAAGCTTTTCCAGGCAATGGCCATCATCTATTACAAAATTTAAACTTCCTTTTAAAAATTAGTAAGTTTCCAGTCCTCATGGGAACAAATAATATATTTTGCATAAGGAAGATTAACTGAGGATGTGCTGTCTTCCTTAGTCCACAGACTGACAACTCCAGTGCCTCTGCTGCTCAAAGCTTGCCTAGGATACTGCAGAGTGAAAATTTGAACACTCTTGTCATTTTCACGGCCACTATTTAGAACACTGTTTAGCATGGGGATCAGGTCCATTTCATTCTACTGCTTCTTGGGAAAGCAATGAGCTATAGCAAAGGTGGGTATTAGAGCTTTACTGGAGAGGGAACCTAAAACTGAAAGCTAGGTGATATTGTACAGTAGTGGAAATTATCTCTCTTGTAGCAACTGGAAAATGAGGGAAGGTTGGAGTTGCATTTCTTCTGAACAGTGGGTCCCTATCTCCGTCTACAGCTAGTACATTAGTTCTCCGGCTACTAAGAGTCTGGTAAAATTTCCTATCCTATGAGAGGGTGGTTGGGTGTAAGAGGAGAACAAATTGATTTAATAAGTTAGAAATCTGTTGGGGGGGGCCTTTTGGGGAGTGTGACGATGCAGTTCTGGCAGGACCCAACTGAGAGTGCCAATTCAGGACAAATCGCTTAAAACAGGTCAGTTACAGCCCAAGGCTGGGGTTTTTCCACCTCTAAGGCACAGGGCCGCCCAGAGGGGGGGGCAAGAGGGGCAATTTGCCCCAGGCCCCGTGTCCTGCAGGGGCCCCCATGAGTGTTTTCTGGGGCCCCTGCGGTTCCGGTTGAGCTCCCGCAGGCATGACTGCGGCAGGTCAAGCGGAGCCCGGGACGAGTGGACCTGCCGCAGGCATGACTGCGGAGGGGGCGCTCGTCCCGCGGCTCGGCTGGACCTCCCGCAGGTATGACTGCGGCAGGTCAAGCGGAGCCGCGGGACCACGGCACCCGCCGCAGTCACTCGTCCCGGGCTCCGGTCGACCTGCCGCAGGCATGTCTGCGGGAGCTCAACCGGAGCCAAATGCCGCCCCCCAGGTCTTCGGCGCGCTGGGGTCTAGAGCCGCCCCTGAGCGGGGGCCCCCCGCCGCCGAAGACCCCGGGCCCCCGGAATTTTCTGGGCGGCCCTGCTAAGGCAAACCAAACCAGCCAGACAAAGAGGACTTTGGTTTCACTCCACTGGCTAACCACAAGTCACACAAGCAATTCCCTTAGACACTGCAGTTTCCCAGTATTACCACCAGTGCCACTCGTTATGGGGATGAATGGTTATGAAAACCAACACCCCAATAAAGGAAAAAGGTTCTCTCAATCCCTAAGAATCAAGCCCCAGACCCAGGTCAATATACAAATCAGATCTTACCCACAAATCACGCTGTTGCCAGTCCTTTAGAATTTAAAAGTTTATTCATAAAAGGAAAAAGATATAGATCAGAGCTAGAATTGGGTAAATGGAATCAATTACATACAGTAATAGCAGAATTCTTAGTTCAGGCTTGTAGCAGTGATGGAGTAAACTGCAGGTTCAAATCAAGTCTCTGGAGTACATCCCCCGCAGGGATGGGTCATTCAGTCCTTTGTTCAGAGCTTCAGTTTGTAGCAAAGTCCCTCCAGAGGTAAGAAGCTGGATTGAAGACAAGATGGAGATGAGGCATCAGCCTTTTATAGTCTTTTCCAGGTGTAAGAACTAATTTGTCCTTACTGTGGAAAATTACAGCAAAATGGAGTCTGGGGTTACATGGGCAAGTTTCTGCATACTTTGCTGAGTTACAAGGCGTATCTGCCTTCTCTCAGTGTGTCAGTTGTATAGCTGAGGGTCCTTAATGGGCCATCAAGCAGGCTAGGCAGAGCTAACACCAACTTGTCTGGGATGTTTCCCAGAAGCATAGCATAAGTTTGAAGTACAGACAGTATAGAGCCAATATTCATAACTTCAACTACAAAATGACACATGCATACAGACAGCATAATCATAACCAGCAACCCATAATCTGGTCTTAAACACCTTATGACCCCCCTTTACGTAAGATTTGGTGCCACTACAGGACCTTGGTTGCAACCATGTTCTATATGGTCCCAGATTATATCAATAACGTCACAGGGAGGAAGGAGAAAGAATGCAAAAAATATATGGGGTTAGGTAGAGGATACCATGAACAGAAAGTGTGTGTATATGGAGGGATGGGAAACAGACATTGTTTGGGATGGGATTTCAGTGTGTATTTAGATGATTTGCTAAATCAAGGCCCTTAGCCATTAAATTGGGAGAGAGGGTTGCCTTTGGGGGGATTTGATGGCACAGCTATTTTTCCACCCTGGATAGTAGGCTCAGTCCTCAGGCATGAAATTAGTCTGTTTAGTGGAAAGAGGAGAGAGAGTTTTGAATTCAGAATATTGGCATAGTACTTGTAGATCAGAAAAGTGTCAGTAAAAGTATCACTAAAATTTTCAAGATGTGGTATGGTGTAAAGTCCTGTTCTGGTATTGTTTTTTGTTTTGTTTTTGTGTCAAATTTATCAGGCACATGGACTGCTGGAATACTCTTTTTATGAGTGCTCTACTTTTGTAGAGATCATTTAGTGCAGGGTGGCCAACCTGAGCCTGAGAAGGAGCAAGAATTTACCAATGTACATTGCCAAAGAGCCACAGTAATATGGCAGCAGCCCCCCATCAGCTCCCAGCGCCTCCCACCCACCAGCAGCTCCGTTGATCAGTGCCTCCTACTCTCTTCCTCCCCGCACCTCCCGATCAGCTGTTTTGTGGTGTGCAGGAGGCTCTGTGGGGGGAGGAGTGAGGGCATGGCAGGCTCAGGGGAGGGGGCAGGAAGGGGTGAAATGGGGACAAGGCCTGTGGCAGAGCCAGGGGTTAAGCAGTGAGGCCCCCCCCTTTTCCGGTATATTGAAAAGTTGGCGCCTGTAGCTCCAGCCCTGGAGTCGGTGCCTATACAAGGAGCCGCATATTAACTTCTGAAGAGCCGCATGTGGCTCCGGAGCCACAGGTTGGCCACCCCTAATTTAGTGCAATAAACACTTAAACAGGCAAAGGATTAATGCCATTTACTTTCATCTTTTGCGTACAGAGACATAAGATCTTAATTGACTTTTCTTTTTGTCTGACCCAGTGTTCGACACTTGCATGTATCAGTTCCCAAGCACTAATAAGCTTTCTAAGAAAATTAGCTTGATGGACAGATCGTGAAAAGTAGCAAGAGAAGCAAATGTCTCTGATTTCTCATATGTGCTTCAGGGGGAAAAAAAACGTGTATGTATTCTTTGAGACGGTGTTTTTCCTGCACTTCTCTCCCCGAAATACCATCGTGATATTTTCCTGATTGCCAAAAAGCGCAACCTTTTAATGATGGCTTTCTGTCAATATGCTTAGAAATATTTTTCTTCTCTTTTATATCTGCAGGTAGAAGTGTCTTGACAACCAAGCAAGAAGGTGGATTATTTTTAAAACAATGCTTAGGCATCTGTAGAGATGATTTGTGGTTCAGTCCAGCTGGAGCTGACTGAATGAAGCTATGGGCTGTGCATCAGCCAAGCATGTTTCTACTGTTCAAAATGAAGAGGAAGCTCAGAAGGGGAAGAACTACCAGAATGGAGATGTATTTGGTGGTGAGTGTTGTGGGATCTTATCTTGCTTACACATCATTAATGTTTTTGAAATTCTAATTGTGAGTCTCACCCTTCTTATGAACTAAGAATGAAAAAGAAAGTTGAAATGAATCATGACAATACTAGTGGAGTTATCATATCTAAGGGATAGTATCGGAAGAGTGTTGAAATTATGTTGTTGTTCGGTTCAGATGTGAAATCAGAGAGCTTATTGCAGATCTATGGAACATTCTGCTTCCAGTGATCTGAAGTATGGTATCATCTTCAGCTCCACGCAGTGTAGGGAAATCTAAGAGCAACCATTCACTTCAAATTCCCAAGTTATACATTTTATATTTCTGCTATCAGGTGCCAAATGTAAAATTTGCTTTAAAACCTCTACTATGTAAGCAAAATAAATCCCCCAATCCCCTCCATCCCTCTATAAGAGGAGAAAAATGTCAAACCCTAAGTCTTCTAGAGAGCAGAATATGAAAGTACTGTAAAATTAGAAGTGAGAAGTTATCAATAATATTTAAATAACCTGTGAAGATTGGGGTGGTAGAGGAAGATTTTGAACATGGCATGGTAACATAAAGCTAATCTGTGTAGTTGGAAAGAAGATTGTTTTGAAATCAGAGTTTTGCCATGGTACTTAAATGCTAATTATGGTCAAGATTGTGATTTTTTTTCAGACTCTATTAGCATATGTTTAACTATTTTTGTAATTGATGAGGAGTAGATTATGAAATGTGTTAAGAATGATTATAGAAAAATGTACACAATGTGAGGTTTCCAGGCCTGTCCAGACATTATAAGGAAACTGTTTCATACTAACAAGGTGATCTGGTATTGCTTATAAACTCCTTGGATTCAATATTCTTATAATAGTTGCACTGCTATTTAGAATGCCAAGCTTCTCTTCTGTGGTGGTTGTTATAGCAATTATTTGTGCAGAATTAACAATACCATGCTGCAGTAGCAAAGCTATCACTGCTATTGAAGTAAGTAAGGAGGCGGAGCTTCACTTCAACCTGTCTGTTGAGGGTATGTTTATTCCCAGCAGCAGACACAAAGTAAAACTACCTCAAATTATATCTGTAATCTGAATTGAGGGTCTTAAAAAATGTGAAGCTCTATCATGAGGGTGTTTTGTTTTGTTTTTTTTTGTTCATGCTTTCCTTTAATATCTTGTAAGATGATACATTTGGAATTCTGATTTCAGTATTTGAACTTTTATATAATACAGACTTGATGGATATTAAGAGCAAAATATCCTCTTTTGTTATGAAAGGAATATTAAGATAGATGTTAACTGATATTTAAGCAGTAAGACTAGTCGGACAATGTATTTCTGGGAGATTTTTTTTCATTGCATGTCTTTAGTACACAGTAACACAAGGTCATATACCATAACTTCAGTCACATGAGAACCTAAATTATGTTTAAAAGGTAAGAGGAATTTCAGGGCACAAGGGATTGTAATAGGATGTATAATCTTTGCCACCCTGGGATAGATATGAAACTACTGAAGGTTATCACCATCAGATGTTCAGGGGACTGTTTCAAATTTATTTCCTTTTCCATCTTCCTATAAAGAGTTTCCCATACCATCTTTGTTGTCAGTCTAGGAAGGCAGTCTATGATTTGGGGCCCCAATTCAGCAATCCATCCCTTCTCTCCAAAGCTCTTCAAACACGTACTTAGGTCCTGTTGAATTCGGTGGCACTTCAGCACATGCATAAATGCTTTGCTGGATTGGGGCTGGAATGCACCTATAGGTGAAGCTATCCTCTTATTTTGAGAAGTGGGCCCTCCAGATTAGGTTTGAGACATTTTGGAATGGCAGTATGGCGGGGGAGCCTTGCCTTTTTGCTGCCCTTGTTGCATCTGTTCTGTGGGTCAACGGAACTCATTGGTCTCCAGGTTTGGCAATGTGCTGTACTTCCGTGTGCATGGCATGTAAAATGTGTCTTGCACAATTTTTAATATAAAAAAGAGAGGGAGAAGTTTACACCTGAGCATAGAGTTTGTGCAACCTCATCATCAACCAATCAGAATTCCCTAGGTTTCTAAGTCTGTTTCATAATAGACTGAACCTCTTGCTTCACTCCTCCTTTCATGTTTTAAATTATACGGGGCAGTTGCATTGTGTAAGATGAATTGGATCTGACATTGCAAGGTTTTTTAAATTTCCTATTAAACATTTATGTTGTTAATCCAAAACAAAATTCCATCTGACACATCTGTAGAGTTATTCTTTCAGTAAAGGCAAAAAGAAATACGTAAGCACTGTATCAGAGAGCTGTCACAACCAATCCATTACAAACATAGAGATTAGCAATGCTAGATTTTACTGTAGGATGTCACCTAGGGCAATGAATCTTAAATGTAGCTTCAAGGGATGTTGGTGGTCCATGGTGTCACAGCCACCACTGATTGTTAACGGTGCTTCATAGCACTCAAGGAAGCCACAGCATTGCCAGTGCTCAGCCTCTCCCTCCTTCTGCCAGCTGCCGAAAAACTGCTGCATGTTCCCCTGTCAACAGCTGAGAGCCATAAAAGCAGCAGTACATCTGATCCAGCCAATAGCTATGGGCAGGGCATTTCTGCAGACCATTGGGAGCTAAGCTTATCTTCAGGATGAACTAGGCAAAGTAAGACCAGGGTTGGATGGAGGAGAGAGACTGGGGAGCATACATCTGAACTAGAATGAGACTCTGAGCCCTGGTCTACACTATGAGGGTACGTCTACACTACGGGACTATTCCGAATTTGCATAAACCGGTTTTGTAAAACAGATTTTATAAAACCACACTAAACACATTAAATGATTTCTGAGCGTTGCACTGTGGGTAGCTATTCCTAGCTATCCCATAGTTCTTGAGATCCCAGTGCCTGATGGGGCAAAAAATCATTGTCGCGGTGGTTCTGGGTAAATGTTTTTTCCTGGATTGCCCTGGCAGATGCCATAGCATGGCAACCATGGAGCTTGTTTCACAGAGGCGACTCAGCAGCGCTACACAGAAGCATGCTTTTGCTTTTGCATGACAGCAGAGATGGTTACTAGCCATATTGCACCATCCAAACCCTTCCATAAATTGGAACTGAGGATGATCATGGCTACCAGTCCTTTTGTACCATTTGTGCTAGTGCCCCTGGTCAATCAGCCAGGGTGCAAAAGCCATATTGCACCTTCCATCACCATTGGCTGGAATGACTCCTGAGTCAATCCCTCCTTTATCTAAAAATAGAATCTGTGCTGCCTAATATAGGCAAGTGTGCTAGAGAACCACCTGCTCTGTGTCAGTATCTGTATGCTATTCACAGGGGTGCTCCTGTAACAACCCCACCTGTTGATTCCGTTCTTCCCCAGCCTTAGCATTGTCCCCACTTGTGTGATGAATTAATAAAGAATGCAGGAATAAGACACACTGACTTGTTAGTGAGAAATGAGCGGAAGGCAGCCTCCAGCTGCTATGATAGTCCAGACAGGACATTAAGCAGTGTGTAGGAGAGAAGCCCAGCATCCCTGCTAGTCAGGGGCAACTGAATCTTTTCTTTACACATGAAGGGTGGGGCTGATGGAGCTCAGCCCCTGTTGCTATGATGAGGATGGTTACCAGCCATATTGCACCATCCATCCACCAGAAAAATTAGGGCCAATAGGCTGATGTTACCAGTCCTTTTGTACCATCAGCTGAAGCTGATCATGAGGATGGATTTCCAGCTTTTTGCATGATCAGCTGATGCTGATGATGAGGATGGATTTCCATCATATTCAAGGATGTTGGTGTTGACTGCTGCACTCTCTGCAGCATTCAGTAAAGATAGGGTGACATGTAAAAGAGTCAGAGGATTGTTTACACTGTGTTTGACCCTAGAAGCATTTGGAGCTCAGCCAAGAATGCAAATAATTTTCAGAGGCTGCAGGAACTGTGGGATAGCTTCAGTCCTCCAGTCCATGCCATTTGATTCTTTGGCTTTCCGTTACACTTGTCACGCTGCAGTGCGCTGAGTCCCTGTCTGGAGATTTTTAAAAAGGATTCTGAATTTCATCTTCTAGTTTGATTACGCTGGGCAAACAGGAAATATTCAAAAGTCGCGGGGCTTTTCCTGTTTACCTGACCACTGCATCCGAGTTCAGGAGCCATTAAAATCGATATAAGGTGCCTCCATTTTTTGGCGTTAAATCGGTTTTAAGCTCCTAAAACCGATTTAAACGCCTAGTGTAGACCAGGGCTGAGTTTAGGTCGAATTTAGCAGCGTTAGATCGATTTAACCCTGCACCCGTCCACACGACGAAGCCATTATTTTCGACTTAAAGGGCTGTTAAAATCTATTTCTGTACGAGGGGATTAGCGCTGAAATCGACCTTGCCGGGTTGAATTTGGGGTAGTGTGCAGAGCGCTCTCAACTCAGATGCACTGGCCAGGTAGATAGGAAAAGGCCCGCGAACTTTTGAATCTCATTTCCTGTTTGGCCAGTGTAGCGATCTGCAGGTGAGTGCAGATCTCATCAGCAGAGGTGACCATGATGGAGTCCCAGAATCGCAAAAGAGACCGAACGGGAGGTACGAGATCTGATCGCTGTATGGGGAGATGAATCTGTGCTATCAGAACTCCGTTCAAAAAGACAAATTGCCCAAACATTTGAAAAAATCTCAAAGGGCATGAGGGACAGAGGCTATAACAGGGATCCGCCGTGTGAAACTTAAGGAGCTGAGGCAAGCCTACCAAAAAACCAGAGAGGCAAACGGCTGCTCCGGGTCAGAGCCCCAGACATGTTGCTTCTATGCTGAGCTACATGCCATTCTAGGTAGTGCCACCACCACTACCCCACTGCTGTGCTTTGACTCTGTCAGTGGAGTAGCATGCAACAGGGAAGTGGGTTTGGGGGACAAGGAAGAGGAGGAGGAGGAGATTGAAGACAGCTCACAGCAAGGAAGTGGAGAAACCGTTTTCCCCAACAGCCAGGAACTGTTTCTCACCCTGGACCTGGAATCAGTACTCCCCGAACCCAACCAAGGCAGGCTCCTGGACCCTGAAGGCGGAGAAGGGACGTCTGGTGAGTATACCTTTGTAAATATTATACATGGTTTAAAAGCAATCGTGTTTAATGATTAATTTGCCCTGGCATTTGCGGCCAGTACAGCTACTGGAAAAGTCTGTTAACGTGTCTGGGGATGGAGCGGAAATCCTCCAGGGACATCTCCATAAAGCTCTCTTGGATGTACTCCCAAAGCCTTTGCAAAAGGTTTCTGGGGAGGGCAGCCTTATTCCGTCCTCCATGGTAGAACACTTTACCACGCCAGGCCAGCAGCACATAGTCTGGAATCATTGCATAACAAAGCATTGCAGTGTATGGTCCCGGTGTTTGCTGGCATTCAAACAACATTTGTTCTTTATCTCTGTAGATGTCCAGACTCACCCCTGCGGCGCCTCCTGCTGGTGTCTTCCAGGGAATTAGCTCAATCCAGCCTGGAGCGCCCTCTGCAGGCCAGTGATTCACCTTCTAGCTACTGGCCCCCGTGTCCCTCCCAGGACCCTGGTGCCTCTTTTAACTGGGTCTGCCCCCCCCCCCCGGGAAACCCCCACCCCACTATCCCCACTTTGCCTCAGTATTGGCTACTGCTCAGTCTCCATCTAGCCCCCATGCCCTGGGGCAGACTGCAGTGTCAGCCACTCATCATAGGCAAAGGGGTTTGGACCTGCTGCCTTTGCCTACCCCTGGGCTGCCCCCTGCAACTCCCAGTACCTCTTGGCCTAATGCTAGGCTGCAGCCTGGGGCTTTCCAGGCAGGATCTCCCCAGCTCCTCTGCCTTTCCTCAGCCCTGCTTCACCATAGGTACCTTGTCTAGCTCCCTGCAGCTAGGTCCTTCTCCCTCTACTCCCAGAGGGAGACTGCCTGGGCTCCTGGCTGTGGCCTGATTGCGGTGTGGCCCAGCTGCGGCCACTTCCCCAATCAGCCCAGCTTTTAGAGCAGCAGCTCTCAAGCCCTGCCAGGCTGCTTTTTAAACCCCTCGGGGCAGGAGAGGGTAACCAACCTGCTACAATCTCTCTGTGTTATCCTCAGCAGAGTGATATCATTCCTGGTCACCTGGTTGAAATAGGGTGATTTTATTAAGGGGACATTCAGAGGTGCCCATTCTTGCTGGGCTGTTTGCCTGTGGCTGAAAAGAAATGTTCCGCACTTTTAGGCAAGTGGTGGGGGGAGGAGTGAAGCGATCATCCCAGAGAATTGGGTGGGTGGGCCCGGGGGGGGGTTAGTTGGGTTTGTGCTGCACGATAACCCGAAAACCGCATCCCCTCCTCCTTTTAAATGGCCAACCCATTTTAAATGGCCAACCCAACGGCTGCTTGGTATGGGAAATGAGGGTGCTGCTGTTTGAAACCATTCCCATTGTTATGAAGGTTAAAGAAACCAGGCCTGTCTCTTACCATGGCTGCCTGCAAGCCAAATTCTGTTGCCCGGCCCTGCGTGAAAGATCTCTCACACCAAACCGGCATACCCTCAATAAGAGGCAAAATGCGACCTTGTACCGAAAGTACATGTGCTATGTAATGTTAACAGCAAGGTTTACCGTGAAAGTCTACACCCATTGTTGTCTAAAATGTGTCTTTTTAACTACCACTCTCCCCTTTTTTCCCTCCACCAGCTGCAAATGTTTCAACACTCACAGTATCTTCTCCTTCCCAAAGGCTAGCGAAGATTAGAAGGTGAAAAAAATGCACTCGCAATGAATTGTTCTCTGAGCTCATGCAGTCCTCCCACACTGAAAGAGCCCAGCAGAATGCGTGGAGGCAAACAATGTCAGAGTCCAGGAAAGCACAATATGAATGCGAGGACAGGTGTTGGGCTGAAGATAAGTGGCAGGCTGAAGACGATAGGTGGCGTCAGCTTGGTGACAGAAGGCCAGAGGCAATGCTGAGACTACTGAAGGAACAAACTGATATGCTCCTGCGTATGGTTGAGGTTCAGGAAAGGCAGCTTGAGCACAGACCGCCACTACAGCCCCTGTGTAACCAACCGCCTTCCTCCCCAAGTTCCATAGCCTCCTCACCCAGACACCCGAGAACGCGGTGTGGGGGCCCTCCGGAAACCCAACCACTCCACCCTAGAGGACTGCCCAAGCAACAGAAAGCTTGCATTCAATAGGTTTTAAAGTGCAGTGTGGCCTTGTCCTTCCCTCCTCCCCCACCCCTCCCAGGCTGCCTTGGCAGTTATCCCCCTATTTGTGTGATGAATTAATAAAGAATGCATGAATGTGAAGCAACAATGACTTTATTGCCTCAGCAAGTGGTGATCGAAGTGGGGAGGGGAGGGTGGTTAGCTTACAGGGAAGTAGAGTGAACCAAGGGTGGGGGAAGGTCATCAAGGAGAAACAAACAGAACTTTCACACCGTAGCCCCCTGACCAGTCATGAAACTAGTTTTTAAAGCTTCTCTGATGCTCACCGCGCCCTCCTGTACTCTGCTACCCGCCCTGATGTCTGGCTGTGCGTAATCAGCTGCCAGGCGATTTGCCTCAACCTCCCACCCCGCCATAAACGTCTCCCCCTTACTCTCACAGATATTGTGGAGTGCACAGCAAACGGTAATAACAATGGGAATATTGGTTTAGCTGAGGTCTTTCCGAGTCAGTAAACTGTGCCAGTGCATTTTTAAACTTCCAAATGCACATTCTTCCACCATTCTGCACTTGCTCAGCCTATAGTTGAACAGCTCTTGACTACTGTCCAGGCTGCCTGTGTATGGCTTCATGAGCCATGGCATTAAGGGGTAGGCTGGGTCCCCAAGGATAACTATAGGCATTTCAACATCCCCAATGGGATGCAAATTTAGGGAAATGCTATATCTTTTGGTGCTGGGATGTCTGAGGAATATTCTCTGGGGAGAGGGGATTTTGAATTTCATTCTGCTGGATGTTCCTACAAGTTATTCTAGGATACACTTACCTACCTCACAGAGGGGTTCTGAGGATTAGATTGTCAGCACTGGTACAGTGCCTTGAAGATGTAAAAAGCTATATATAAGCTCTAAATACAAAGTTCCTTAGGTTTAAAAAGTTTGTTTGCTCAGATCCCTCAGTCATATTCCTTCCTTTTAGGTGCCTTTTGTTTTTTTTATTATTATTTGTATGTTCTGTTCCTTCCTCGGACAGGTGAAAGAAGGAGAAATTTGAGAAATCTGTTCCGGATAACAAGCTGTGCTTGATTTCCATTTCAGGTTCTCTGATAGATGCTCCTGAGCGAACTTGAACGGCCATGTTAGGTGGTGATGAGGAAGACAGGCCTAACTCATTGTTAGTGCTATTCTTCTCTTGGTGTTGAGTCTAATTTGAATGCACATGACATGCAATATTTTGCCCCTCGTTGCTCAGCTGGACTCTGGAAAGCAGGTGACTTCCCCCTAAGACTTTCTTCGTAGAGTAGAGCCCCGTGACTGGGGCCCAGTAGTAAGTGCCTTCAATGTTGAGAGCTTGTAGGGTACAACCAGTATGACTGTTTTTACAAAAAATGGTGATGCTGAGTGACCAAGGAGAGGCAGTACAATCTTTCACTTGGCTGTAGTCTGCTCAGCTTTACTCAACTAAGCCTGCTTGGTTTAGCCTTAGAGAATTTTTAGAGGGGTTCTGAGCCTTGTCAACACTGGAGTAATTTGGTGATGCAAACCCATCCCACACTTGTAATGCAATGCCTGTCCACAAATGAAAATGCTGGCAACAGTGCACAACACTTTCACTGCTGTTCTGGTTGTTCTTGCTCTGACCTCTGTCTGCACTGAGAATTTTTAGCAATTCTACTTTTGGTCTAGCACTTAGTACAGCCCCACCAATCACAACCAGGGAAACACTAGAATAAACTAGGCAGAGCTGTTATCCCCACTATGCCATCTAATCCATAATGCTTTGGAAAAAGGTATGTGCCAGTCTAGACTGGTACCTAAACTATTGCTAGCATTAAGCACTTTGAGATCTGCAGATGGAAAACATTATATCAGAGCTAAGTGTTCTTGTTGTTGTAACTAAAACTGGGTAGGTATCAATGGTTGGAGTGCTAGTGTAAACAAGGTGTCATTGGTTGCTAATGTGCTAACCACATGTCATCTAGACTCGCTCAGAGCAGGTTTAGATAAAAGTGGTGGTTTAAAACCATCTGGATGCTTCACACTAACTCTATTATCAGTGGTAATTAGGGCTGTTGATTATTAATCATAGTTAACTCACACGATTAACTCAAAAAATTAACTGTGATTAATTGCAGTTTTAATCGCACTGTTAAACAAAATACCAATTGAAATTTATTAAATATTTTGGATGTTTTTCTACGTTTTCAAATATATTGATTTAAATTACAACACAGAATACAAAGTGTATAGTGCTCACTTTACATTATTTTTATTACAAATATTTGCACTGTAAAAATGATAAACTAAAGAAATAATAATTTTTCAATTCACCTCATACAAGTACCATAATGCAATCTCTTTATCATGAAAATGCAACTTACAAATGTAGATTTTTTTTTTTGTTATATAACTGGACTCAAAAACAAAATAATGTAAAACTTTAGAGCCTACAAGTCCACTCAGGCCTACTTCTTGTTCAGCCAATCACTAAGACAAACAAGTTTGTTTACATTTGTGGGAGATACTGCTCCTGGCTTCTTATTTACAATGTCACCTGTTAGTGACAACAAGCGTCACATGGCACTTCTGTAGCTGACATTGTAAGGTATTTACGTGCCAGATATGCTAAACATTCATATGCCTGTTCATGCTTGAGCCACCATTCCAGAAGACATGCTTCCATGCTGAAGATGCTTGTTAAAAAAAATGCATTAATTTTTAACTGAACGCCTTGGGGGAGAATAGTATGTCTCCTGCTCTGTTTTACCCGCATTCTGCCATATATTTCATGTTCTAGCAGTCTTGGATGATGACCCAGCACATGTTGTTCATTTTAAGAAGACTTTCACTGCAGATTTGACAAAAGGCAAAGACAAAGACAAAAGGTACCAATGTGAGAGTTCTAAAGATAGCTACAGCACTTGACCCAAGGTTTAGGAATCTGAAATGCCTTCCAAAATCTGAGAGGGACGAGGTATGGAGCATGATTTCAAAAGTCTTAAAAGAGCAACACTCTGATGCGTAAACTAGAGATCCCAAGCCACCAAAAAAGAAAACCAACCTTCTGCTGATTGATAAAAATCAATGATTTAAAAAAAATTGATTTTTTTAATTAAATCAGATTTTTGATAAAATGTGTTTTGAGGAAAAAAACCTATCTAAAGATAGTTTTAATTAAGATACATTATAGCTCATTATATTCTCATCATGGAATAGGGATTATAAATACTAATTCTATAGTATGAGACAATATATTCATGGAATATTTAAGAAAAGTTTTGTAAATGAGTTCCAATCGTTCATGGATTAGGGACCCAATTTTACGGGGTTCCAGTGGCTTCTGTATAGATTTAGGTTAATCTTTCTATCTAACCAATGGGACTCAGTGCTCAGTCTAGAACAGGGGTCTCAAACTCAAATGACCCCGAGGGCCGCATGAGGACTAGTGCATTGGCCCGAGGGCTGGATCACTGACATGCCCCCTTGCTGCCTCTGGCCCCACCCCCAATCCACCCCTTCCATGAGGCCCCGCCCCTGCCCTGTCTCTTCTCCACCTCCTCCCCTAAGCGCGCGGCTCCCCGCTCCTCCCCCCTCCCTCCTGGAAAGTGCTAAGCGCCACCAACAGCTGTTTGGTGGCTTGGCGGCGGGGCACTTAGGCGGCGGGTCCCGGAACAGAAGGGGCCACCCACCGCCGAAGACCGGGCTGCGCTTCGGCGGCGGCGGGTCCCTCTTTTCCCCACCCCGGCCGGTCCCGCTTCCCGCCCCGGCTGGTCCCGCTTCCCTCCCCCACGGCCCGGCCCCGGCGGGTCTCGCTGCCCTTCCCCACGCCCGGCCCGGACCCGGCCACGGCGGGTCTCGCTTCCCTTCCCCCGGCCCGGCCCGGCGGCCAGCGGGTCGCTTCCCTTCCCCCGGCCCGGCCCGGGTCGCTTCCCTCCCCACCGCCCGGCCCGGCGGGTCTCGCTCCCTCCCCACGGCCCGGCCCGGCTCCGCTTCCCCTTACCCGAGCGCGACTCCGGCGAGGCCTGAGCTTCGTCCCGCTCAGAGCTGCGTGGTGAGGGGGCGGGGCTGTGAGCTCCATGCCGAGCGCAGCGCTCAGCCCAGAGCTCCCAGCCCCGCCCCCTCCCCACGCGGCTCGGATCGTGGCGGGGCTCAGGCGCTCGGACGGAGATTCGGCGCTCTATGCACCAAGGCTCCAGGAGAGGGGCGGAGGCGGGAGCCTCCGCTTTTCTCTTGGGGGCCCCTGCGGAGCCCGGGGCCCGGGGCAAATTGCCCCCTTTGCCCCCCCCTCTGGGCGGCCCTGGGGAGCTCCGCGGGCCGCAGGGAAGAGCTCCGCGGGCCGCATGCGGCCCGCGGGCCGCATGTTTGAGACCCCTGGTCTAGAAGATATCATCAGAGATGCTTAGTTTTGCAGTTCTCAGACTGTGGATTTGTGTGTCCAGAGATAACATGCTTGTTAACAGAAGTCTGGAGATAAATGTGAGAAGGGAGGGACAGGCAGTAGAAACAGAAGTGAAACTGTTTGAGCAACATATACCAGAAGTCTTTTTAGGTCTTTCTGAGTGTAGCCTTCATTGATTTGAGATCTACCGTACATTCTCTCACTAGAAGGGAGAACCTATAATGGCAGCAGGCTGTAAAAGAGACCCAGTTTGGGAATATTTTAATGAAGTTCCTCTACCTGTGGATAAGACAGGCATGCATGCAAAATGCAAACAGTGGAACAAAGAAAAACTTGAATGCTTAACTAAATTCAAAAATTCATATGCTTGTTTTGTTAAAATATTATATGTTTGCTGTTGAAGAAAAAAGTCCAGAATACATAATGTTGTTTTAGTTAAATAAAACAATTTAAATGTCTGTCTGGCGATGTTCTCCTAATACAGCATGGCAAGAAAATCCTCCAAATATTAATGATTAACCTGTTGAATTGGAGATGGTTCACTCCCAATGACTTCATAAATATCTGCTTCAATTACCTTTGGTAAATGAAATAACCAAACAATCATTCATTTTCTGATATAGCTGAAAAACTAATCTAAAGTTTTTTTCAAAATAAATCACTTAAAAATGTATAGTGTGTACTCTGATAGACCCAGGCCAGTTGGGGACAGCAGAGTAATAGAAGGGAGATATACTGGCCACTGGATAAGCAGTTTTCTATTCCCTGAGTGACCAGAGCAGGGGCTGCTCCAGGCTAATGAGAACATCGACTCCAGTTAACCTGCTAAGAGTCAGGTGAGGCTGTTAAGCACCTGATGCTATAAAAGCGCTCACTCCAGTCAGGCCAAAGGGAGCCAGAGGAGAGGAAGTGTGCGCCAGGAACAGGGAGCAAGAGGCATGCAAAAAGCTGAGAGTGAGTAGGCATACTGCTGGAGAACTGAGAAGTACAAGTGTTATCAGACATCAGGAGGACGGTCCTGTGGAGAGGACAAAGAAGGTGTTGGGAGGAGGCCATGGGGAAGTAGCCCAGGGAGTTGTAGCTGTCACGCAGCTGTTCCAGGAGGCACTCCAGACAGCTGCAGTCCACAGGGCCCTGAGCTGGAACCCAGAGTAGAGGGCAGGCCTGGGTTCCCCCCAAACCTCCTAACTCCTGATCAAACACAGGAGGAATTGACCTGGACTGTGGCTTCTACCAGAGGGGAAGGTCTCTGGGCTTCTTTCCCGACCCACAGGATGAATCTGTGAGGCGAGCAAATCTGCCAATATGTGCAGGACCCGCCAAGGTAGAGGAGGAACTTTGTCACAGTACCTTCTAAAAATGAAACCTACTTCTATCTTTGAGTTGTGAAGAATATGTGTTAAGGTTATAACAACCAAGAAGAATGTACTTTTAGGTAGAAATCCATGATTAAATCGAGTCTTCCTGACTAGTGATTTAAATCAATTTAAATCAAATCCACCCAGCATCTGACTCAGGCGATGAAAGTGAACATGCGTCAGTCTGCACTGCTTTGGATCGTATCAAGCAGAACCCGTCATCAGCATGGGCATGTGTCCTCCAGAATGGTGGTTGAAGATGAAGGGACATTTGAATCTTTAATGCATCTGGCACGTAAGTATCCTGCGACGCCGGCTACAACAGTGCCATGCGAATGCCTGTTCTCACTTTCAGGTAACATTGTAAACAAGAAGCAGGCAGCATTATCTTCTGCAAATGTAAACAAACTTATTTGTCTGAGTGACTGGCTCAACAAGAAGTAGGACTGAGTGGACTTGTAGGCTCTAAAGTTTTACATTATTTTATTTTTGAATGTAGTTTTTTTTTGTACATAATTCTACATTTGTAAGTTCAACTTTCATGATAAAGAGATTGGAATTGTGTGAGGTGAATTGAAAAATACTATTTCTTTTGCTTTTTACAGCACAAATCTTTGTAATAAAAAATAAATATAAAGTGAGCATTGTACTCTGTGTTCTGTTTTGTAATTTAAATCAATATATTTGAAAATGTAGAAAACATCAAAAAATATTTAAATAAATGGTATTCTATTATTTAGCAGTACTATTAATCACAATTAATTTTTTAAATTGCTGTAACAAGGGCAAGGTGAGTGAGCTACTTGCCTTGGGTGCGCAAAACTGAGGGGCGCAGAAAAAGATAGATTAAGTTTAATTATTATTTTATGAAAAATTATAATATAATATGCACATTGCATCATGATAAATGTACAATGTAAATGGAAAATAAATAGAATACACCCTACAGTAATTATAAAGCATTGGTTCTCAAACTGGGGGTCGCGACCCAGTTATGCAGGGGGTAGCGAGCCCCGACCCCTGCGCCAGGCTGCAATTGCAAGCCCCGACCCCTGCGCCAGGCTGTGAACCCTGATCGCGACTCATGGCTGCGAGTCCCAACCCTGACCCCGTGTGGATCTGCGGGGCTACAAGCCCCAATCCAGGTACGCTGCTGTAAGCTGTAAGCCCCGACCCTGACCCCTGTGTGGAGCTGCGGGGCTACGAGCCCTGACCGCTGTGCCGGGCTGTAAGCTCTGACCCCGACAGGGACATGCAACTGCAAGCCCCGACCCTGAACCCTGCGCCGGGCTGCGAGCCCCGACCCCCACAGTTCATGATGCATTATGATGCACACCTTATATATATTAGTTGATTTTGTACGCGGATCTTATGATTAAAATAAATAAACGTTCTATTATCATTATTCTTATTTACATATTTTTTTTTTTTTATTTTTTTTTTTACAAAGTAACTACTATGAAATTATATGGAGTGGGTAGGGCGCAATTTTATATTCTTGCCTCGGGCACAAAAATAGCTAGTTACAGCTCTGCTGCTTGAGAGCCCTAGTGGTGGTAATAGTGGGAAATTTAAGGTGTGGTGGGAATGCAATATAGGCACAGCGCAGGGCAATAAGGTTCCTGGCAGCAATCGATAGAAAAGAGCTGTAACAGGAATGAATTTAAAAAACACATCCACCCTGCCTGGTTACAATTAAAAATAGGTGCTTGCTGGGGTGAAGGACTTCTCTGCCTAAAGCGGAGGCAGAGGAACTGCATGCAGATTTCTGGGTTGAAGGCCTGGGAGATATCCAAATTTTGCTGGTCCCAGAACTATAAATGAAGAACTGCTTCAAGCTTTTGTTTTGGGATGAGTTTAAACCCATGGCAGAAGGCTTAATTAATGCGTAAAGAGAAAGTAATAAAATTCAAACTGTTTACACTTAGGGCATCAGGAAAATAATTCTGTTCCCCTGGCATACATTCTGTTGGCATGAATAGGTGTTTTCCTGTACTCTGTCCAATCAGGATGCAGGAATTTCCTTGTCAGGCTCCACCCACTGCTGAGCTCTGTGCAGGCAGAGTCCCCAGTTTCCTCTTACCTCCCATGAGCAAACAGCTGCTCCCTCAGGCTGCGATGCCTTATTGCTCTTTAGGCTGGAGAAGCAGGCAAAGAAGCCATCCAGAAACAACAAGCTTTAGCCCTTTGTTGTGTATCTGTATGCATACAGTGCACCATGTTCCCATCTGTGCAGATCCCCTTTTCACCCTTAGTAGGTGACTGTGGATTGATCAGGAGCAGAGGGAAATCAGACCTCTCCGAGGGAGCAGGAGGTCTCGCTTAGGCTCCCTCCTCACCCTCAGCAGGAAGAAGAAGAAAAAGAAAACAGTTTCCAGGAATAAGATGTCTGGATGTTTTTGCTTCTCATCCAGTGTAGATCAAGCCCCACTTCTAGGAGAGACACATCTACAGACCATTGCCTGGATCATCCAGAATTACCCAGCTTTCCTCTGTCCCCCTTCATCACAGTTTTCCAATAATTTCCCATGCTTACCTCATGGTAGATGGTCATTTCTCAAGATAATGTGGTTACTAGTTAGGCCCACCACCTTCTTGTGACATTTTAAAATGTTCCAGACATCATAATATGTAGGTAAGGTTTGCTGGACTTTTAAAATCATTGCAAGTTAAGATTCCTCTTAAGTGCCTTATTATTTTAAGCATCTTATCCTCCAGCATATATCTGTAGACCACATTTGGTACAAATCTGTTTGACTAAGCTGGCTTCTGGAAGGATCAAAGCACATGTGACTGAGTCCTAGACCTTACAAATATATAGAAAGCAGGTTTCAACAGAACTTGAAGACAGGAGCTGTTTTCTTGGACTGACAGCGGGCTACGATACAGTGTGGCACACTTATCTTCTGGTAAAACTGTCAAGAGCTTTCCCCGCATGGGTGGTGGACACTGTTGAACTTCCACTTCATGACAGCTGTTTTCACATACATATGAGAAACAGAACAAGCTAATGGAGAAGACGATTCAGTGGCTTGCCTGAGACTTTGTGCTTATGTTCACCCTGTTTAATCTGTACACAAACGACCTGCCACTAATTCAGTCATGCAAGTTTATCTATGTTTACCTTTCAGAAGTGGTGTGCCGAGTCTTCCTTTATTCACTCTAATTTAAGGTTTTGTGTGCCAGTAATACATTTTAATGGTTTTAGAGGGTCTCTTTCTATAAGCCTATAATATATAACTAAACTATTGTTGTATGTAAAGTAAATAAGGTTTAAGAAGCTTCATTTAAAATTAAATTAAAATGCAGAGCCCCCTGGACTGGTGGCCAGGACCTGGCCAGTGTGAGTGCCACTGAAAATCAGCTTATGTGCCACCTTTGGCATGCGTGCCATAGATTACCTACCCCGATCTATGTAAATGACATCTGCTGTGGTACCCAGTCACGCTCTTTCGCCAAATTGGAGAACATCTTGAATGCCACCCTGGCCAAGATGGCAGCCTGGTGTAGCAGTTGGTGCCTCCAACCAAGTGTGACTAAGACAGTTTTGAGCGTCTTCCACTCCACAATACAAGTGCTAAATGTAAGTTAGGTGTCCTCCTCAATGGAAAACGAGTGAAACACAAGGCAACACCGGTCTACCTTGATGTCACGCTGGACCACTCTTTGACTTTCCATGACTTTTTTAAAAAGGCTGATACCAAAGTCAGGGCCAGGAATAATCTAACCAGCAAATTAGCCAGTTTGACATGTGGCACAGGCGCACAGACACCGCACACTGGATCTGGCACTGTGCTACTCTTCAGCAGAATACTGTGCCCCTGTGTGGTGGTGTTCACCTCACACTAAAATGGTCGACGTCGAATTGAACTTGACTATTGTATCATCACAGCCACCCATGGCTACCAGTTCTGAGCAGCATAGCCCCTCCACACATTCATCGCAGAGAGTCTGCAGCCAGACTGGTAGAAAAGCTATGTGCCAATCAAGATGTTCCACTGTACGTGGACATTTTCAGTCACCCCAGAGGATGACTTACATCAAAGCATCCATTGTGGTTTCAACTGCCAGATCAGAATCTGTCAGCAGCAAGCTTGTGGCTAAAGATGTTTGGAATGGTTTCCTCATCACTGATCCGACCGTTCGACCTCCGGGATTTGACCTGCCATATCATCTTTGGGCTCCACTGAACAGATTCCCACTGGCCAACGAATGTGTGCCACATGGCGTCTGTGCGACAACCCACTTCGTCAATGTGGTCTCCATCTGTCAATGGTTCTTGTTAAGTGTCAACTGTCTAGATTTCAAGGTAGCCTTAGGGCCCTTCATTCTGCTGATGAAGCTGCTGTCAGGTGGCTCAGAAAGCACTGCAAACACTAGAAGAAGTGCCTTATTAACCCCCATGCTCTTCAACTTTTGAAGCTGTTTTTAATTAAGCAGAGAAACTGAACTGCAAGGTTTACTGTGCACTTGCATCGCAGTTTTCGAAGGATTAGATGAAATCAAGAAAGCAAACCAGAACTTCTGTGTCTGTTTTAGAGAAACTTCAGTGCACAGAACTAGGGAATCAATTTCCCTTAAGCTAAGCCTGTTCCTTAGGTCTCATTGATTTCTACAAACAAGGTTGATTTAACCAATATTTTTTCCCTGTCTGTGTGTGTGCAAAATTTCTGATAGGGAACATCTATATAAGGTTTTGTTGTAGTGCCCATTGCTGTATTATTTAAGCATTAACGACATATAAGACAATCATACACAGAACTCAAAAAGATCTGGTGGATTTTTCTTAAAATATAAAAATAAATGAATGCTCTAGGCAGAGAGCAATATACAGAGTTCATCCCATAGGAATTTTGCTTGAGAAAGTTATGATAAACTGAAAAAGAGAGTCATTATGGAATTTATATCTTATCCTTAACTACGGCAGTCCCTCCTGCTCCTGCTGCAATATATATAATTGAAATAATTGAGTTAACAAGGCAATCAAACAGATGTTTTAAAAAAGACCTGAGTATAATATGATTATGCCTTGCTGGACTCGAACGATTTTAAAATCCCTCTGTTAAGGATAGTAACAATAAATCTTCCTGTATTCAACATTTAATTTCAAAGCTTATTGTCAGTGCCATACATAAGTACTATAATAATGTAAATAGCAACAAAGAGCAAAATGCTATAGTGGAGGCTTGAACGTTGTCATGTTCAACATATTGTTTCATTGTGTAACATCTGTCATAAGTGTTAGAACATAAGAAGAACATAAGAAAGGCCGTACCGGGTCAGACCAAAGGTCCATCTAGCCCAGTATCTGTCTACCCCACAGTGGCCAATGCCAGGTGCCCCAGAGGGAGTGAATCTGTTGTTTTTTCATAGAAGAAATCATGTTAATCTTTGGGGGCATATTGACCTACTAGAGTTATCAAACCATTTAGTATGTGTAATAAATAACCATGTTTATTACAGAAAGAACAAAGGAAATGGTTTTAGTTTCAGTCTATTAATCTGTCTAATTTAGGTGTTTATATCAAGCTCTTCTCTATGCTACCTAGGCACCTACAATATTAATATTTTTCATCAAATATGAAAATTTGTGCTACAACATATGATGCAATTTCTTTTTTTAAATATCAACTCCAGTTATTAAACCAGTCGCAGTAAAATTCAGCACAAAGCTAATTTCTTAACAAAGTTCTCTCATTTAGAACAATTGCGAGAGTACTAGAACTGGAAATCTTTATAGTTATGCTTATAACTTGTATTTCTGTCAATCTTATATCATCCTCATTAACATAGTATCCCAGTGCTTCACAGTCTCTGGTGTATTCATTTTCACAACACCCCTGAGAGATAGGACAGCATTTGTTTTACAGAGGACAACTGAGGCCCAGTGAGGTTAAGTGACTTGCCCAAGGTAACACACGTAGTCTCTAGCAGAGCAGGGAATTGTATGTGGATCTCACATATTCCACACTAGCACCCTAACCAGGGGCCTATCCTTACTCTCTTCTTCTTTTCTTCAGCATTTTTCTCTGTGTTCACCATCTTTACCCTGAACCTTTGTAATGCTGTGTGCAACTTCTGCAGAAAAACCTAGCATTTCTCCCTCTTCAAATATTGACCTGATTCCATGGTTCCAAACAGTTTGGTACAAATCTGATTGTTTTTTTTAACAAAATTACCAAATATCTCCCCACAACAGGAGGGGCTCGCTTTAACCACCAAATGAAGTCAGTTCAGATTAACCATCAAAAACAAGTCTGCTGATTTGAGACTTTGGTTCAACTAGAGCAGCCACAAAGAAATATTTATTTGGATCTTGCTCAACCAAGACATAGAAATGAAAATAAATAAATCTTTTGGATGCAAGTAGTAGGCCCTCTCATGGGACTTTCAAAACCAGGATTCCAACCTTCTTCCCTCACACTCCATTTGTTGAAAGTCATCTGTAAACCAAGTTATTTGCTCTTCTCTCCACCTCAAATGTAGCACCAGGAGCCCATGGGTGTTTCTCTGCATCCAGAGATTACTTCATTTCCTCTTATCTTTGGCCAGTATAGTAGAACCACAGAGTTAAGAATACCAGAGTTATGAACTAACCAGTCAACCACACACCTCAGTTGGAACCAGAAGTATGCAATCAGGCAGCAGCAGAGACAAAAAAAACCCCTAAACAAATATAGTACAGTACTGCGTTAAATGTAAACTACTTAAAAATAAGGGGAAAGCAGCATATTTCTTCTGTATAGTAAAGTTTCAAAGTTGTGTTAAGTCAATGTTCAGTTGTAAACTTTTGAAAGAACAACCATAATGTTTTGTTCAGAGTTATGAACAACCTCCATTCCCGAGGAGTTTGTAACTCTGAGGTTCTACTGTATTTAGCAGAGCACTTAAGCCATACTTAGGTCCATTGGAGAGATTGAGAGGTTCTTTGCAAGGATGCAAGTGTGTTGCTGGACGAGACTGAAATATATTGGTAACTATGTGGGAGGAGTTTGTACAGCACCTTCTAACATTGATGACAGGCTTTAAAATCCCTCACTTTTCATGAGCACTAAATCATAAAATTTTATGATCACACAATAAAATGGGGGGAGGGAAACCACAAGAGTCAAAACAGGGAAAATCTAGAAGAATGATACGGCGCTGCTCTTATTAGAACAAAATGAGATTTATCAGCCAAACAATTTATACCCTTCTTTTTTCTTTTTGATTAGATTTTCCCTTATTTTCCTCTCAACACAGTTTGATACTGAAGACACATTGTCCAGGAAGAGAACATCCTCCACCCCCCCAATACTGTAATAAAATTAGAGTTATCTAAGTTTATGGTTTATTTGTTTAACCAGGAGAATGCCCTTGACAAATCATTTATTTACGTGGAGATCTAACAAGGAAGCTGCTGAACTTAAAATTAAAAAAATCAAATCCAATTTAGATATTTACTGGTGATTAGTGTAGGCAAAGTAAACACCTTCCTCATGAATTCAGACTACTTTGCATTTTCCAACTTTTTTTCTGAAAAGTGGCCCAATATAATGCCTCTTTATAAGTTTAAAACACTCCCAGAATATGTATATATTTCAATGGATTATTAAATATGAAAAGGTACGTACAGAATAGCAACAAAATAGACTGTTCATGATACTACAGCAAGTAAATATATAGTAGGAAACAGAATCAATAAGATCCTTTCATACCAGACATAACAGGCCAATTTCTTTACATTAATCATGACTTTTGTGTAGTGATAGTAGTAAAATTGTCCTTTCTCTTCCCCTCCTCATTTTTTTTTTCTACTTACTTCCAAGTAGAGCAATTTTGAGCTGGTAGTCACTAAAGGCCTGATCCAAAACCCAGTGCAGTCAGTGGAAAGGATCTTGTTGACTTCACTGGGTTTTGTATCAGGCTTCAGGAAACAATAAACATAAGATGTGCCGCCACTTTAACAGCATCACTTTTCAGCGTGTGGCTTCACTGATACCCCTATGAAGGAAAATTAGTTCCAAGTTAGTGGTAGAATGGTTCGTTCTTAGAAGAGTTATTGGAATATGAGATGATCTTATTTAGTTCTGAATTTTTCCTACTGTCCTGAGATGCTCCATCCATGTCAGATCACCATGTTTGAAGATTAATCCCATCCCTAAATGGGTGCAGTACTCTTGTTCCCCCCTCCCCCGCCCCCATGAGTGATCTGAGTAAATAATAGTAATAGGATATACATGCGCACTTCTAGGGTTACCATATGTCCTGGTTTTCCTGGACAATGACCTCTTTTGTGATCCTCTGCCTGGGTGTATTTTTCAAATAAGAGGCAATGTCCTGGATTTTTGTGGCGCAGACATTGTGGCTCAGAAAGAGCTGTCTACATGCCCTCCCCTGCAGTCACCCACCCACCCAGGCACCAGCTCCCATCCCTGGGATGGGAGAGAGACCCATAGGGAGGTGCTGACTGTTGGGCTGGTGCTGTGTCCTGGGCCTGTGCAAGCCACCTTGCCACCAGAACAGGGAGCACGACACTGCCCCCCACCTTGAGAGTGAGGCTCATGTACCCTCTTTAGCACTCCCAACTACCCCCTCCAGCACACCCACCCACACCCTTCCTGCACTCCCCAACTACCCCCTCCAGCATCGCCAAACAGTAACACCCCCCCTTCAACTCTCCCTCCCCCTCCGGCAGTGTCCTCCTTTTGGGAACCTGAAATATGATAACCCTATGCATATCCAGGGCAGAGGTAGTAATACTCACTTTCTCCAGTGTGCTTTATATATTAATAATGATAATTTATATTATGGAAGCTCCCATAGGCCCCAGTCAGGGTTGGAGCCCGATTGTGTTAGGAATTGTATGAACACAAATGAAGAGATGACTTCCCTACCCTCTTAATATCTAATTCAGTGGTTGCCAACTTTTTTATAGCATAGCCCCCATGTTATGACAGGACCACACTCCCATCTAGCCATAAAGAAAGGGGAAATAATTGCGACTCTCAGAACCTATTCATGTCCACCTCGATTGAGGGCCCACGTTCTAGTTAGTAGGTTATCTGAGAAGATGCACTGAAACAAGTCAGAACTACTCTGTGTTACAGAAATGTTCTCAGTTGCTGGCAATTTGTAGGATCCCATCACTACTGTCCAGCTATGTTGTAATGCTCTTCCTGAGAAGTACTTCATTTACTATATATGAATCAGAGTGGATAATAGCTGGTTCACCTTATCATGTCTTCCAGTTTTTGGCCACCAATCCAAAAGGTGATCAATAAAGAAAAAATGCATACTCAAAGCTAGCTCTTTCCTTGTTGTTTCATGTCGTCTCATTAAAAAAGGCATCCGAGACGAACCAAATAAGATTCCCTTTCCCAAACAGAAAGTAGTGTTTGGCTGTATAAAAGTCATTGTTGATGTTTTTATCTGTAATCCTAAGAACAAATTGCCAAATGTGTATGAAATAGGTTTTTTATTTTGTGTTGTGGCTTATTATGTTTATTCCATCAAAATCACATTGATAAATAGTGTCTGTTCTTCAGCTTCAAATATATTTCTTACAACTGTAAAAAGAAAATTTTGGTATCCAGCCAGAGGATTTGAAAGTTAAGTATCTGCTGAAAGGTTTTTTGTTTTTTTTCCATTGGCGCTGGTACAGAGTTTAAAACATCAAATGCTTAATCTAAAAATGTGTTTACTTTTAGCTCAGGAGGAGTTTGAAAACGTGTTATGATTAGTTACAAAGCAGGAAAATTATTTTTTCCAACATTTTTGAAACCTCACATTTCTAAATTGCTCAGGAGCATGTTTAAAATGTCAAATGTTTTGAAAACAATTGGATATGAAGCAGATCAGGTGTCCATATATTAACCATATAGGCCAAAGACTTAGTAGATGTCCTGCAGGACCAGTTAATCACCTTGAAATGTTTTCATCTCCTCATTGTGATGTTAAATGAGTAAATGATACTGCACTGTCATAATACGTAAAATATCAGAGGGGTAGCCGTGTTAGTCTGGATCTGTAAAAGCAGCAACGAGTTCTGTGGCACCTTATAGACTAATAAACGTATTGGGTGAACCCATGAAAGCTCATGCTCCAATACGTTTATTAGTCTATAAGGTGCCACAGATCATAATACGTAAGTAAATAAATATGTATAAATACCTATAAGAAGCTTCTAATATAATTATCTGTATTACAATAGTGCATAGACTTCCCATGTGATATCAAGATCCCATTGTAATGATTATACATTTGTAATAAGAGACCGTCTCTGCTCTAAGCAGCCTACAATCTAAATACAGAAGACACAGAGTGGGGGGAAGAGGTGGTGGTATCCCCATTTTATAGATGAGGAGCTAAGGCATGTTGATTAAGTGACTGCCCTGCAAGTTGATAAATGATATAAACTCAGCCTGAACCTCTCTCTGCTCCAGTATCCCAAAGAGATGTATATGTGGATGAGGACAGGCAGCATTTGTTCTCCTTGCAGTTGGGCCAAGGGAGGGCAGCTTTAATTTGCAGTCATGGCTCTGCAGGAGCTCCAGGAGGGAATATATTAGATCAATGCATTCCTGGTGAAGGCTCCTGTACTGACTAAAAGTACCACCCCAGAGGCAGAGGAGGAGGGGTGCAAGCATTCTGAGTTGTTGGATCCCTCCTCCCAGCAAGCGTCCCACTCCTAGTCCTATATTTTCAATTGTCTTTGACTGAGCTCTTTAAAGAGCATCCTTTTGTGTGCATGTCAAAAGTATATTACATTAGCATCTATCAGGGCCAGATCTGTTTGTCCCCATTTGCTGGGAGAAACCAGGAAATGTTCATGGCAGTCTTTATGCCTAAGGGAGTCCTTTTATCTTAAATTTAAGACAAACTCAGTTTTCTCAGAACAGGATGCAAGGTTAAGTCTTTTGAAACTTATTACATCAATATGCTATTCTAATTTTGTAGTAGAAATATTTATTGATGTATAAATAAAAATATAAGGAAAATAGACCCAGCTGATAGACATTTGCACAAACTGATGTGTGCGCAACCAAAGTGTCTTTGCAGCCTGTCCACTATATAATGCTTTAAATATACATTTACCCTATATGCCAGGAATCCATCTCTTTTTGGTACCAAACAGAAGGGTACCAACTAAAACAATCTAGAGGACACAGTACAGCTAGAGTGGAAAGGTTATTTCAATTGTATTTGGCTGCTGAAGCTTCACATTTTCCTTCAGGAAAGCTGGCTTACTAAATTAATAGACAGAGGGGTGTATGTGTTTTAAATCCTCATGAGTAAAGAGCTCTGAGTCCCTGTTGGATCTCTGCCGTTCTTCGCCTCCCATCCCACACTAGCAATGGCCCTCTCCACTGCTACATTGCAGCATTCATCATTCCATCAGAGAGCTGGACAGGGACTTCTTTCAGACACCAGTTGAAGCCACTTTTTTTCAGTGCTGCCACTACTGAGCAGCATAAGGGACATACATTAACCTTGCGCATACAGTGAGACTGCCAGCTGGACAAGATGTCAAGATAGCAAGATCTCCCATGGTCATGCAGCCCTACCACTAACCCATATGAGGTAAGAATTGTTAACTTCCACCCCCAGATTTACCTAACAAGATATACTCTGGTGCTTTGTAAATAAATACCTGATACCTCTTTATCTGGCAAGTAATTAGGCTGTATTCTTAATGAGTCAATTGTTAAGGAAGACTGTCAGCCCACAAAATGTGAATTTAAAAATGTACTTTCATATTCTTCCTGTTATAGAGCTTCCTCCTATTAATGTAATATTAATCTATCAGGACATATTGTTCATGCAGCATGGAAAAGAACACCCCTTCTCACCAGCGATTTAATTTTATTAATTGCAATCTGTTCATTTTAATGGATAGAATAATTAATCATTTAAGTCTCATGAGAAGTTGAAGCAGCTCGTTACTGCTAACATTTCTCTTCAGTAAACCAAAGCCAAAAAAGAGTAATTGAAACTTATAACACACAGCACAAATCTTCCAGACATAAAAGATATACTAGTTAATAAAATGTCTTTAGTTATGGGCCACATAAATAGCTGCAAAGTTAACTCACTTTAGCACACAGCATAACATTTCTCTCCTGTAGGCATCAATGAGCCGCCACAAAACTGTGAGTTATTGCATTACCTTTGAGAGCCACCTACTCTCTACAGGAGCACCCATTTTACAAATCTTCTTTCAAAGACACTACAGACACAATTATGCTTCCTACAGGACAGTAGTGCACTGAGCAGCAGGCACACCATCTAAACAACCGGTGACACTGAGGAAAGCACATAGGCAAGCAGTTCTTGCTACGCATTTTATACAGTGCTCTCCTACCCCAGCATAGTTGTTACTCTGTCCTCCCCAGTCTATCCCACATACAATCCTCTGGAACCTCTAGTACTTCTGACAATTTTGTTTACTGTCTACACTCCCTGTATCCTTTCAATCAAATCACAGCTTCCTCTAATCAGGTAGGTAGTGAGGGCACAGATGCTAGGCATATTGATTTCCTCTCCACACTCCTTCCCAAAGAATGCAACATATGAAAGGTGTGGGAGATGTATGTACAGTTTATATGTATATATATTTATATATGCATGCACGCACACACAAGTGAAAAAAATGGCTGGTCCCAATAGTATTTACTCTGATTGGCCCAGTGTTTCTAGTATGGCTGGCCTAAAAAACAAAAGTTCCATTTAGTGAAAAAAAATTGAGGTTTTGACATTTAGTTTCATTTGGCATCGAAACAAAACAGAGCTTTCAAAAATTTTCACAAAAATGAGAGAGAGCGCATGCAAGCAACCAACCACCCTCCAATAGTTCAAGCACTCACGTAAGACATGGTAAAACCCTGTTCAAGTCCCTGTTCTGAATGTTAATTTAGGTGAATTCTATGCTATAAATAGCCTACCTAATTCTTCATTTTTATTTTTTAAATGCCCAGAAGAATTCTGAAACTTTAGCTGCCAGAATCATGAGAAGAGCTAGAAACATTTATACCCCATTTGTCAACTGAGATTCCAAGCTCTTTTCTGACAATGTTGTTATAATATTGGCTGCTAAAAAGGGGAGAAGAAAGAGATGATTAAAAGTCACCTCATTTTGATTTCCGAGTCCACTGTCTCATGGCTAGAAATGAAAGCTGTGTGGCATTGCAAGATCCCTTCCACCCAGCAGCATTTAGCATTTTGTTTTTATAGCCCTGATGGTTCATGAAATATCACACGGTAAAGTTTCACTGGTCCCCGAATGTAGCAATTTTTTGGGAACCTCATCAAACCAGTGTAATTTTCAGTTCTTGTAATGTATAAAATATTGCATACCCTAAAAAAAAACAGAATGGTTCGGACTCTTACAGAAATATGTAATTGGGCAGGTCTTTTGTGTGTTTATGAAAAAAAACAAACATTTCACAGGACTCCTAGCATATAGGATAAATATATATTTAAAGTAGCTTTTTAGGTGCAATAGAAAGTGGTGTTTCACTTATTAGTAAAAACATTGACCTACTGTTGACGAAGGGTAGGTTTTACACCTTGATTTATTTGCTTTGCCTTTCAAGACTACTCATTTGCCAGTTCTCTTCCCCAGTCCTATTCCTATGCCACTAGCTTATAAATAAAGGCAGGGCCGCCCAGAGGATTCCGGGGGCCCGGGGTCTTCGGCGGCGGGGGGCCCTTCCGTTCCTGGACCCGCCGCCGAAGTGCCCCAAAGACCCGTGGCGGGGCCCCCCCCCGCCGAATTACCACCGAAGCGGGACCCGCCGCCGAAGCGCAGCCCGGTCTTCGGCGGTAATTCGGCGGAGGGGGGCCCTGCTGCGGGTCTTCGGGGCACTTCGGTGGCGGGTCCCGGAATGGAAGGGCCCCCTCGCCGCCGAATTACCGCCAAAGACCGGGCTGCGCTTCGGCAGTAAGTCGCCAGCGGGGGGTCGTTCCGCCCCGGAGCGGAAGGACCCCCTGCCAGCGAAGACCGGGAGCGGCAGAAGCTCCTGCGCCCGGCCGCACAAGAGTTTGCTGGGCCCCCCGGAGCGAGTGAGGGACCCCGCTCCAGGGGCCCCGAAAAACTCTGGTGGGGGCCCCCGTGGGGCTCGGGGCCTGGGGCAAATTGCCCCTCTTGCCCCCCCCTCTGGGCGGCCCTGAATAAAGGGATGTCTACACAGCAGCTGGTAGGATGTTTCCCAGAGTGGGCAGACAGACACATGCTAGCTCTGCTTGAGCTGGTATGCTAAAAATAAGTTTGTCTGCAGCAGCACAGAGAGGGGCTTGGGCTAGCCACCTGAGTCTGTACCCATAGGATTGGGCAGGGTGGTACTTGGGCAGTTAGCCTGAGCTGATGCCCATTCTGCTGCTGCCACACTATTTTTTAACACACTAGCTCAAGCAGAAAAAAACTTGTCTGTTTACCTATGCTGTGAAGCACCCTCCCAGCTACTGTGTAGTCACACCCTACGTAAGAGATTTATCTGTGTAAGGTCTGCTCCTTGTTCTCTGTTTTTATAGTTCCTGAATGATGCAAGGTTTTCTTTGGGATAGAGTCACTGTCTTTATTTGTACTTATAAACGTCCAGACACATCTGTAACATTATAAATGTAACAAATGACTAGAAAGGTGTTTATGAACTTTATGCCACTCTAGGATCTATTGTAACACCCTCTCCGTGGACAGTCCAGTACTGAACAGCATGCTGTTATTGAACATATATGTCTAGTAACACTGTCACGGTGCCCCAGTGTCCTCGCCCCAGCTTACCTGGATATTACATCTGACTGGCAATATTTTCAAAGCCACAGACTATCCCTTCTCTTCTCTCTGTTCCTTTTAATACCTTCTTCTTGTTTCCTTTTCTGTTTTCATTTTTTGACTTGATCTTTTTAGTGGGCTGTAGATAATCACATTTACGGAATATCCTTCCTGCCCAGCACCAATGTCAGTAATCTCCTCCACCTGAGGAATGGCTTCCTTTAAAAAATGTGGTAGCAGACTTGGAGGTACATGTTAATTAAATGGAAAAAAACAAAAAAAAAACCTGGACATTCATGTAATGTTAAGTTTCATGGTTTAGGCACCAAAATGTCAGAATACAGTAACTCCTCACTTAAAGTTGTCCCTGTTAACGTTGTTTCGTTGTTACATTGCTGATCAGTTAGGGAACATGCTTGTTTAAAGTTGTGCAATGCTCCCTTCTAATGTCATTTGGCAGCCGTCTGCTTTGTTCACTGCTTGCAGGAAGAGCAGCCCGTTTCAGCTAGCTGGTGGGGGCTTGGAACCAGGGTGGACCGGCAGCCCCCTCTATCAGCTCCCCGCTTGTCTAAGTTCCCTGTGCAGCAGCTACCCAGCAGGTTATCAATTGCCGGCAGTTCAGCTATCCCTCCCCCCACTGCCATGTGCTGCTCTTGCCCTCTGCCTTGGAGCTGCTCCCCAAGACTCCTGCTTGCTGTGTGGGGGGGGGAAGGAAGGAAAAGGGGGGCTGTCAGGGTGTTCCCCTCTGCTCCTGCACCCCGCTTACCCCATCTTCCATAGAGCAGGGGGGACACAGGGCCGGGCTCAGGACGGAGGGAACTTGCTGGCAGCAGCTGTGGTCTCAGCAAGCTGATCTAATTAACAAGGCAGTGTACTTAAGAGTAGGATCAGCATACTTAAAGGGGATATGCGCATCTCTCTCTCTCTCACACACACTGTGTGTGTCTCTGTCTGCGATGCTGTCTCCCCTCCCTCCATTCCTGCTGCCTTGTAGAGTGTGAGAGTTAACCCTTGATGGCTCAGCCAATTGCTAGTTCATCATTTAGCAGTAAGGCATTCCCTGGGAAATAGCCTACCCTCTGACTCCTCCACCTCAACTAAGCTTCACAATCATCATCACTGTGTACCTGTATTAAATTGTTTGTTTAAAACTTTGTGTGTGTGTGTGTGGTCTTTTGTCTGGTGAAAAAAATTTCCCTGGAACCTAACCCCCTCATTTACATTAATTCTTATGGAGAAATTGGATTCACTTAAGAATGACATGCATCCGACGAAGTGGGTATTCATCCACGAAAGCTCATGCACCAAAACGTCTGTTAGTCTATAAGGTGCCACAAGACTCTTTGCTGCTTTCACTTAAGATCGTTTCACTTAAAGTCGTATTTTTCAGGAACATAACTGTAACGTTTAAGTGAGGAATTACTGTATATGAAAGGTAATTCTGAAGGAACAGCCTCAACTCTGTGTGTTCCTTCGCTTCATAAGCATTCATTGACAGTCTTTAATTATGTGATCACAGGACTGTTTCTCCAATAATGTAATGAAATGTAATATATAATACAATGTTTCCTTAAACACAAATGTATATCTAAGAAGCCTGGAGAACTTGTAATTAAAGATTGTACCATGAAAGAGAAGTTTAGTTTAGTATTCAGTGGTGACCGCCAAAGATTTTTACACATTGTGATTGTGTCTTTTATTGATTCTTTGTGCTGTATTAAAATGGCCTTTTGGGTAATTCTTATTTTTTCTCTATACCCTGTGTGCTCCTAAAACAGGAAAAGTAGAACGCAATATAGCCAAAGGAATTTTGCTCAAACTTTCCAAATCCAATTTTAGACAGAGATCAAACATGGAAATTTTTGGTGAATGTTTCAAAAAGTAGTGCGTGTGAAAATGGAGTTGTAATGGAAACTACTTTGCAAACTTAAAAATAGCTGGTCCTACCAGCTGTTCACTTTAATTCATACCAGAAAAATAGGAATTGCCAAACTGGACCAGACCATGCTCCATCTAATCCTGTAACCCTCCTCCATGCTGACTAGCCAATGACTGATCTTTTTTCTGCCAAGACCTGCAAAATAAAAATAATAATTAGCGTTACTAGTCAAATGTGCAGTACCAAGTTCTCTTGAGATCCCTGTCTGAACTTTGTAGAAATCAAAACACCACATAGTAGTCTTCCCAGAAACTTGTTTATAATCTGAAATCTATACTTGTTTACAGTTTTCCAAGCAATGTTTATCACTGATCACTTTTTAATTTGTTCGCAATATTTGTATATTATTTGTGCAACTGTACTCTTAAAAATCTAGTGCTGCTCACCAACTTGACTTCAACAGTACCCTTGGCTCTTGGCAATGAACACATTTTAGATTCAGTAAGTAACCCACAGTACTGAAAAAACCCATATAGTTAGAATAGTCAATAATAATTGTGATGTAGAATTGCCAAGGGACTAGACGACTGATCAGAATTGGTCACTGTTCAAATATGGACAAGGTTGGTCATCAGAGGGCTGATTTGTTGGCCTGTGTAATGAGAGTTCATGATATGGTTAGTTTCCTAGTAGATATTTGTCCACATTGTGAAATCCACCAACCCAGTTTTTACTCTACTCTTCGCAATGAAGTCAACATTGAACAAGCCATCAACATTGAATTATTCCAAAGGTCAGAGTTGAGATCAGTTGCTTTGGTGGCCTGTCACACATTTGCTAAAAAATGAGAGGACCATTGCCAGGTTGGCAACATTTTACCGGAAAATCTTTACTTTGTAAACGGACCTTGGAGAGTGTTTAACTCTTCTACTGCTGATCTTCCATGGCATCTACTGTGGTGTTGTCATTCCATTGACATTCACATATTAGACCGACATATTTATTTTAGCAGCTGAGAGGCTCACTTTACTAGTAAGTATGTTTAAAGTAGTTAAGATTTGCTAAAAGCTTCCCTGATATTTGCCATTTATTGTTAAAATGAGCAATACAATCATTTGTCAAAATAGGGCTCTAGCTTTCAAATGTTCTATAGGTGAGAAATTGTGAATCTTTGATTCCTAGTGTGGGGTGAGGCACTCCATTCCCATGAGGGAGTAGCAGATAGACTTGTTGCCCAGGGAATGTACCAGAGAGCCAAGGAAGGAAACAGTGCTGCAACATGTTGAAACCCAAGGAATCGTAAAACATCTGAGGATCCAGTAGTTGGATTCCCTGCCCACCCCCCCCTGCACTTTGGTGATCTGCCACAAAGGCAGAATGTGGCCAGATCTATGACCGGTTACTACTTTAACCAAGTATCAGAGGGGTAGCTGTGTTAGTCTGGATCTGTAAAAAGCAACAGAGAGTCCTGTGGCACATGCGTCTGACGAAGTGGGTATTCACCCACGAAAGCTTATGCTCCAATACATCTGTTAGTCTTAAAGGTGCCACAGGACTCTCTGTTGCTTTAACCAAGTAAATGTACTGTCTTCCCCATTCCCATGAGCGGTTATTGGAGTTACTCTTTTAGGTCAAGTGGTAGAGGCTTGTGGTTTGGTGTGGAAGGTCTTTGGTACGCTGACAAACAGTGGTTGGAGTTGTCACAGTAATTTAGGGTTGTGACAGGAAGTTTTTCTTCACAGCCAGGAAGGGCTAGAAATAAGATTTAAAAAAACTTAAAAGAAAACCCAAGACTACTGCACAATTGGGCAGCAAATTCCACAGCCAAGGAACTATGGAATATTCTGGATTCTCTGATTTGTGCCTCTGCACGTGCTTCTCTGCCACCTGGTTATCCTTTGCCTCTGCATATTCTGCCCAGATGCTTAGTTTCCTGTTTTCCTGGACAATCCTCCTGCACTGGCAGCTCTGGTCCCATTGGCAGCTCCTGACTCTTCTATTGCTGGAGATTGCCCACTGGTACCTGGAAATCCAGGATCCAAGAGCAGCTCCTGGCTCCTCTCCAATGACTCTTAGAGGAGGCAGCTAAACCGGCTCCTCCTCCTCCCCTTCTTCAACTCCAATTACAATGAAGAGCTTAAATGCTTTGTAGAAGTAGCTGGAAGCAAGGAGAGGGTGCCATCACCAATGTAATCTGCCAACTCTTCATCCACTACCAGCAAGGACTCTGCAAAGTTCAGCCTCAAATGCTGGACTAGATACTGTCCAAAGGCTTCAAATGTCCACAACAGCAAAAGGGGAAGAAGAGAGGGTGCCTTTAAAAGGATTTTAAGGGGTTTCTATAAAGGGAAATCATACTTCACCAATCTACTAGAATTCTTTGAGGGCGTCAACAAGCATGTGGACAAGGGGGATCCAGTGGATATAGTGTACTTAGATTTTCAGAAAGCCTTTGACACGGTCCCTCGCCAAAGGCTCTTAAGCAAAGTAAGCTGCCTCGGGATAAGAGGGAAGGTCTTCTCATGGATTGGTAACTGGTTAGAAGATAGGAAACAAAGGGTAGGAATAAATGGTCAGTTTTCAGAATGGAGAGAGGTAAATAGTGGTGTCCCCCAGGGATCTGTACTGGGCCCAGCCCTATTCAACGTACTCATAAATGATCTAGAAAAAGGGCTAAACAGTGAGGTGGCAAAATGTTCGGATGTTACAAAACTTCTCAAGATAGTTAAGTCCCAAGCAGACTGCGAAAAGTTACAAAAAGATCTCTCAAAACTGGGTGACTGGTCAACAAAATGGCAGATGAAATTCAGTGTTCATAAATGCAAAGTAATGCACTTTGGAAAACATGATCCCAACCATACATATAAAATGATGGGGTCTAATTTAGCCGTTACAACTAAGGAAAGAGATCTTGGAGTCATTGTGGATAGTTCTCTGAAAACATCCACTCAGTGTGCAGCAGCAATTCAAAAAGCAAACAATGTTGGGAATCATTAAGAAAGGGATAGATAAGAAGACAGAAAATACCATATTGCCTCTATATAAATCCATGGTACGCCCACATCTTGAAAACTGTGTGCAGATGTGGTCACCCCATCTCAAAAAAGATATATTGCACTTGGAAAAGGTTCAGAAAAGGGCAACAAAAATGATTAGGGGTATGGAACTGCGTCCATATGAGGTAGTTTAATAAGACTGGGACTTTTCAGTTTGGAAAAGAGATGAATAAGGGGGGATATGATAGAGGTCTATAAAATCATGATGGGTGTGGAGAAAGTAAATAAGGAAGTGTAACACAAGAACTAGAGGTCACCAAATAGGCAGCAGGTTTAAAACATACAAAAGGAAGTATTTTTTCACACAACACACAGTCAACCTGTGAAACTCCTTGCCAGAGAATGTTGTGAAGGCCAAGACAGTAACAGGGTTCAAGAAAGAACTAGATAAGTTCATGGAGGATAGGTCCATCAATGGCTGTTAGTCAGGATGGGCAGGGATGGTGTCCCTAGCCTCTGTTTGTCAGAAGCTGGGAATGGGCAACAGGGGATGGATCACTTGATGATCACCTGTTCTGTTCATTCCTTCTGGGGCATCTGGCATTGGCCACTGTCAGAAGACAGGATACTGGGCAAGATGGACCTTTGGTCTGACCTAGTATGACCGTTCTTATGTTTTTATGTGTGTATCTTGAACACAGCTGCACCCAGTAGGAATAATTACAGTACAGAGAAATTTGCCTAAGTGTGTTGGACAAGAGGTTCATATTTTACAGAGCAGTAATGTGTGTTATAAGGGGTGAAGGATAAACTTAAATGTCATCTGATCTAAATGCAAGAGACATTAAGGAAAATTTGAAGTTCAGAAAAATGAGTGTGATTGAGAAACTTTCTCCTCAGTGCTGTGAATATAGAACCACATGCCTCGTGTCTAATGCACGGTACATCACTAAAAATAAAGAACAAAGGCTTATCTTAACCCACGTCAATTTTTTTTTAGGATACAGGCAAACCTGCCATTCTGTACATGTCTAAAATGGAAATGCATTGTAGTGTATGTGTCATACACCAGGGTGTAGGCGGAGTTACTTAGTGGTTGGAACAGGAATCTAGCCTAGTTGTCGGAGCAGAATCAGAGGGCAGAACTGGAGTCATGGTCAGAAGACAAGCCAGTGGTCAGAGGCAGGAGCTAGAACAACCATAGATGCAGAGCCAGAGTCATGGTCAGGGTCAAGCCAGTTGTCAGAGCCAGGAGTCAGGAGTTCTGAGGAAGGTTGGGACTAAGGGTGGAGCAGAAGCAGGTACGGGTAGGAGCAAGGGCCAGAGCAGGAACCAGCTCTGGCACAGCTGCAGATGTGGAACACGTTGAGCAGCCACTGTGCTGCTCTTGGTACAAGGCTTAAATGGTAAGCTGTTGTCCCTTCAATCCATTCAGAGAGCACAGTCACTTAATGAGGGTTTGTTGGGCTCAGTCAAGCTTATTCGGTTGCGACTGCACCAAGAGCCAGCTGAATTCTTGATAATATGCAGTAGTTCTCACTGCTCTATTTCAGGGCTTAATAAATAAGAGACATTATTGAAAGTAACAGCATGCACAGGTGTTTTTGCGGGGTAAGGGATTCCTGCCCTTTATTGACTGAGCCAGAATGTAGTGTCATCATCACCGGAAATACTCTTGTAGCGCTATAGTTGTGCTAGTTGTCTCCCTTATGGTCACTATGGTCACAGGAATCTGAGAGTCTTAAAGCAGTTCTCCACAGTTTTCCTATACTTTTTTTCCCCCGGTTATAATTGTTTCAATATTATAAGTTGATATGCTCATTTATTATCCCAACCATTATTAATGAGCGCTGTTTTTCTTCATTACATTGCCATGGTAACTGTGACACATTTGAGCAGAATTATCTGTTTCCAGATGGAGAACTTCATTCAGAATATTTGCCTTTTAAGCATGCCAACGGCATATTTTCTTTGAAAATGCTTTCTTCCCCACCCCCCAAATTGTTTTCTGTTTAGGGCTGTTGCTGCCTTCCTTTTTGTATCGTGCTGGATTTTGGGGAATTTGTTGTACAAGTACAATGATTTGTCTAGCTTTTCTTTTCAGCTTGTTTGCTTTTTGCCTCTTCGTATCCAATTACGTTGTGTTTCTTCAGTACGTTTGTAATAGTGGCAAAGTACATCCTGCAAAGCCTTTCCTCTTCCTTTTTCATTGTTTGTGGCTTTCTCTTCATATAGAATATTCCGCACTGTGCATGACAATATCCTACAACTGTGATTCTGTCCAATACTTGATTTTTTTTACCATGTAAAAAGAAAAGGTACTTAAAGATTTGACTTTTTATCTATTTTTGTCATAAGGTGTGTGTGTAAAATATGTTACTATTTAGTATTAATTTGTATAGCAAAATAAATGTAGATAGAGCTTTAGGTATCACACATATCCTTTCCTTGACCACCTTATAGCTGGGATTCCCAAACTCTGGTACACGTACCCTTGGGGTTATGTGAGACATCTCTGAGGATACACAGGAGATATTGTGTAATGGTGAATTTTATTTATTAATTGTTTTGTTTATTGCATTTTCATAATAGGCTACTCAGATGAAACTTTAAAACTCTGTGGGAATTTGTTATATAAAATACTGTAGTTAATTTACTTCAAGATGTACAAGTGAGAACATAGATAAACAGAGACGCTTACATACAGAGACCTCACCTCCAATCACTGTACAGCGTGGGTTCAGTTGCCACGCAACTGTCCAGTCTAACTGAGCTCAGAACTTAAGAGTTTTTTTCCTTTGTTTACTTCACACTATAACTATATCTGTATGTAACAGTGAAATATGGACAGATGGCTGAAAACAGGTAGTGTTAAGAAGAACACACAAGTAACGGTGATGAGAAGGGTATAGGTATGCGGGCAGCTGGTAGATCTGGGAAGGGGTATGCAATAAGAAAACTTTGGAAACCTCTGCCTTATAGTTTAAAGGTCTCACCCTAAGAAGTGCCAACTATCCATAACTCTTACTGAGGTCAGTAGTCACAGGTGCTGTGCACTTCTTAGGGTGAGACCTATTCTTAGAAAAATACAGCACAGGCCCATCATAGTGGATACATCAGTATAGCTTTACTTCGTAAGAGCAGGGAAGATGAAGAGGCTGCATTTTTCTTAAGCCTTTTATTCGTGTGTTTTTATTGTGCCTGCCAACAAGTGAGAAAAATGTAGTATTTTAATATGCAGTTTGGATTTTGGACTTACTGGTTTGTAATATTCAGCAACCAGGAAAGGCACCAAATATAAAACTCTTAACTCTAAACATTATCCTCTCTCTGAATCATAAAGGGCCTGATCCAATGTCCACTGAAGTCAATAAGAGTTGTTTTTCTATGGGTGTCAGTAGTTTCAAAGTGGATATTTCCAGTTATACTTCAAGCTATCCTACAACTGCCTGTGCTAGTGTGGAGGCTGCAAGGCTCGTAATTGGTAACATATTTTCTTTTCTTTTCTTCTGATGACACTATAATTACCTAGAAAGATATATTTATCTTTCTGGAAATTATATTCATTTTTACCTACCTGTAGCAAGTGATTCTTCAATATGTTGGCATCATATATATTTTTACTGTATTTTTGTGTATTATTCTAGGAAGAAGTGTTTGTGTATAACAGGAAAACTGGTTACTTATGACAGCATATCAATAATTGACATTTCTCAAAAAATGGTCCTGATATATTCCATTACTGTGCATCAATCTCTGTGTGTAATATGTATATTACACACACACATCAATGGGAGTTGCTGCTCAACACTTTTGAAAACCAGGCCATCTGTTCAGGCACCTTCATATGGATTTTAGGCATCTAGTCCACATCTTGACTGATAGGTTTATCTTCCTAAGTAGTCATTTTACATTCAAGGTAGATTGTCAACTTTATTTTTTACCAAATGCACAATGACTTTTGAGAGAACAAATATAGATTTTCTCATGCATGAGCAAATAGTATATTATGGAGCCATGACAGCCATACAAAATTAGGGAGGTAAGACAGTTTCCATTAGACGGTTTATTTGTTTACACTCTCAAACTGTGCAACTTCTAATTCCTTCTATGTGAATTTTTGAATATGTAGTCTTTTGCCAGAGGAGAATTTTGACTTCTCTGAAATCGGGGTGGATTGATTTAAATCATTGACTTTAAGCACGATTTAAATCAGCAAGTAGGAAACCTTTATCTAAATCATCTGTTTTAATCATGTTTTGCTTCTCATTGGTTGGTAACCATTGAAACATGTTTGTTTACAACTAAATATAGGCTTTGCACTAAATTTGGTACTACTTTTTGCTAGCCAGGAAAATACACTCATATATATATATATATAGGGCCCTACCAAGTTCATGGTCCATTTTGATCAGTTTCTCGGCAAGAAGGTTTTAAAGTTGGTCCATTTCATGTTTTCAAATGTTTTCATCTGAAATTTCATGGTGGTGTAACCATAGGGGTTACAACCCAAAAAGATGCCCAGAGGTGGGTCTGATCTCTCCCCTTCCCCTTTCCCCCCCCCCGTCCCCACCCCAGAGCAGCCATGCAGGAGAAGGACAAATCCTGTCCCTCCCCAGCTGGGGCACTCCCAGCAGCAGGGGGAGATGGGACCCACCTCCACAAGCCACCTCCGGGGCTATTGCCAAGCCCCAGAGCTTCCTGCAGCAGGGCGGGCACCAGAGGTGGGTCTGATCTCCCCCTAAGAGTGACTGTGCAGGGGAAGGACAAATGCTATCCCTCCTGTGCCAGGTCGGGACTCACAGCTAGGAGCCTCCCAGCAGCATGTGGGAGATCAGATTTCACGGGGAAGGGGTTAGCTCACGATCCATGACATGTTTTTCACTGCCATGAAATTGGTAGTGCCCTGTCTATGTACCTTTATTTAACCAATTATATGGCTTAATTTATATGTATTCCTCTTCTTAATTTTTACATTATATTATGCTAGAAAATGGTAAATGATATATTCCTTATTTACTAGGTAATGATAAACATTTTAGGTGTGATTTGTGTCAAGCTCTATTTAAATGGCAATTAAAATTCAATTAAAAATGCATAAAAACAGCATTTAGAAAAACTCTCTACCTTAAATGTGTTGAATACATAAGAAAAAAAGGTTTATCAAAAAGGTTATCAAAACTAACTGATTTATTAAACAAAGGAAGTACTTTCTGTAGTCAGTGAATTGAACTGTTTGTTTCTGGTTACCAGGTCCTTTAAAGATGTTAGAACAAGTACATCTCACCATCTCACTCCCAGTGTTTTTGCATAGATGTGGGAGAGTAAAACAAGCTTTTCTGCTTTTTCAACTCTGAATTGGTTTCTTAACTTTGAACTGGTCATTGAACTGAAATAGTTGAATAAACTGGAAATGAAGAAAATATTCTCTCAGCTTCTACAATCAAAGGCTGGTTTAGTATGTCAGAAAACTGGTTCCAGGTGCTTTATCCAGTGACTTCCACGAGTTCAGTGATTTAAACTTCTTTAAAACGTGTCAATTTTAAAGTTTAATATTATTTTTATGTTTAATTTTAAGGATTTTAATAGTTTATAATACCTTGAGGCCTTAACATAAGTTGTAAATTTCTGATTTATTTTTAAATAAATTATTTTTTTTAAAATAAGCCTGTATTTAATTTAAAGAAAAAAATCCAATTTAAATTTTAAAAATCTGTTTTTTTTAAAATTGATTTGTATCCATCCTGTCTGATATTTGACTTCCTAGTTGAGATGAATTATTCAACCTGTTTGAGAGATGTGATGTAAAAATGACTGTTTCGTTTTTGGAAAAGTCCTCTAACAATTATTTCTAAGTGCTGTGCATCATTTCAAGGTATGGAATATTTCTAGGATCAGTGCCCAAGTTCAAAGTGAATTTAAAACACCTGGTTGAGAAACCTATGTTGTTTATAATCTCTGAAGAGGAGACTCCTGCAGAACTTAAACAAGCAGAAAAAGAGCTGGGACCAGGACTTTTGTGCTGCTTGTAAATTCCATAAAGAGTGAGCAGGACAAGGGCAGGATTCCTGTGGAGCTTCTAAACTCTATAGACATCCTGGCTCCAACTCTCTGGCCTGGTCTACACTGAGGGGGTGGGGGAGGGAATCGATCTAAGATACGCAACTTCAACTACGAGAATAGCGTAGCTGAAGTCGACGCATCTTAGATCGACTTAGAATCACTTACTTCGCGTCCTTGCGGCGTGGGATCGATGGGCGCAGCTCCCCCATTGACTTTGCTTCCGCCTCTTGCCGAGCTGGAGATCAGCAGTCAACGGGAGAGCGATCGGGGATCAATTTATCGTGTCTACACTTCACGCGATAAATCGATCCCTGATAGATTGATCGCTACCCACTGATTTGGCGGCTAGTGTAGACGTACCCTCTGTTCCAACTTGTTGTGTGACTCTTCAGCATCAAGCTCTCACGTATCCAAGATCTATGCAAAATTTACATAACTAAGGAAATTCCCAAATACACAAAATTACTGGAGCAATTAAGGCTGCCTATGCTATAAATATTAATGCCATAATAATTATTAGAATGTGGTTATAACTATAAACATTTGAAATTAGGTAACTGGAAGTTTTTAGTTCAAATGTCAGAGGCACAAGGTATGACCTTTACTTAAGGTCCCAACACCATCTTTATCTCCACTCTCTTACCCCCACCCTATCCTGCCTTTATCAAACCTTTATCAGCAAACCACAGCCCACCTACTGTCCCATGGAAAACAATACTACTACTTCGAGTGCTGTCCCTGTGGGTGCTCCACTCCAGGTGACAGTGCGTCCCAGCACTGTTGATCAGAGATCTTCGGAAGCAGTGCCTGGTCGGGATGCACATGCTCAGCTGCTGTCTCGCAGTCTCGTTAAAGTCTGCCTGAGCGCACGCGTCCTGCATCCCCCTCTGTTTCTTCTCAGCCGTCCTTGGCTGAAGATGAGACTCGGGGCAGTGCTGATCCTCTTCCCTGGTCTCTGAAAGAAACAAGTACAAAGACATAGAAATAGTTAGTAACATCCCAGTTATTTCCCTTCCTTTAGAATAGTTACCTAGTTTAAAAAACAAACAAAAAACCTTCTTTTTCCTCAAGTTCGTCTCCCTTTGAGACACTCTCCCCGGCATTCCTAGTGCAATAATGCCAGGGTCTTCAGGATTTAAGAAATGTGCTTCCTGTCGAGACTCTATACCACGGTCCGACGGACACTCACGCTGTTGTGAAGTGCCTCGGCGAGACACACGTCCCTGCCAAGTGTGCCCATTGTACTAGCCTCAAAACCAGGGCTTGTCGTGACAGGGACCTGCAGCTGAAAATGCTCCTGATGGAGAAATCCCTACAGCCACTTACGGAGATGGGCAATAGCAAACCCTTTCCTTCATGCTCCCTGGCCCGATCCGAACCGATAGGGAGTGTGGCTTCACCCTCTCATGCGAAGAGGCAGGAAGCCCAACTGTCTCCGTCCGGAGACTTTCAAAAGGATAAAGGGTCTCCTGCGAGATCCTTACTCTCAGTGCTGGCAGCACCGAAGGCAGGCGCCTCCGAAGGTCCCAGCACTTCAGCCACAGCTCCTACCAGGAATGTCTCCTTGGCACCGGTCCCCTCGGAACCGAAAATAGACCCGGTGCCGACAGCGCATTCTGCCCTGGCTGCCATTCCAGCAGCAGCGGCGGACCTCCCACAGGGAGCCTACAAATGGCCCGTGGCACTGGGGAAAGCAAAACAGAAGTCAGTGCACGCTTCTGAGCACAGATCACACTCAGCAGGATCACAGCTCAGGGAGCAGCAGCAGCAATTCTTAAGTCAGGACGAATCTCAGTGGCCCCTCAGCCTGACTCTCCGCTCCTTGACACACAGTGCTTACTCTCTGACCAGCCGCTCTCCCCACCTGACCTGGCTACCATCACTGACAGCGAGCCTGATATGCAGCAGCAGATGGAGTTCTCCCCACCTGCCTCTCCTCCTCCACTGGAACCTTTTGCCCCTCAGGTCACGGCTCACAACCACCAGCCTCAGTTTCCCTACTTTGCGCTACCCCCCCCCCAACCCCCTGGGGGCGGCACCTAACTTATCTTATCCATGCCTTCGCCTCAGTGGTACCCTTGGCCAGCTCCTGCTGCCACTCATCCTTATGCTTCTTCCACCAGACCACAAGCTTCTGCGCCTCTATCTCCAGCTCTGTCTACTTCTAGAACGCCTGAACTCTCCTCCTGAAGAGGTGGGCTGTGGACTGTACCCTGATTCACCGACTCCTAACTCTCCATCACTCCAGACGGAGCCCTCATGCCTCCGCCTCCAGAGAATGTGGACGACTTTAAACAATTCCAAGAAGTTTTCAAGAGGATGGCACTCAGCCAGGACATTCCTTTAGAGGAGGTCCAGAAGACACAACAGACTCCTCAAAATCCTCCAACCCTCTGCACCCTCAAAGATCGGGCTCCCCATAAATGAAGCACTCCTAGAACCAGCTGACAGACTCCAGCCTCTGGCAGACTCCAGCCTCTATCCCAACCAACTTGCAAAAAGGCTGAATGTAAATATTATGTTCCTGCCAAGAATGTAGAGTTCTTATTTTCCCATCCACAACCGAATTCTCTTGTAGTGGATGCAGCGACACACAGGACAAAACAGCCGCACTACCAGCCTACCCCACAAGACAAGAGCCTCAAATGCCTTGACCTCTTGGGTCGCAAGGTCTATACCTCCTCTACTCTGCAATTCAGAATTGCAAACTATTCTGTCCTACTTGCAAGCGATGACTTCAACAATTACAATAAACTCTTTGATTTTACCTCCCATATCCCGGGGGACAGGAGAGCAGACTTTAAGTCAGTCCTTGTTGAGGGCCAATTGGTCTCCAGAATGGCCCTACAAGCATCTCTGGACATGGTGGACCCAGCAGCCTTCACTACTGCAACTGCGGTGGTTATCCACAGATCTTCCTGGCTGTCTGCATCTGGTATCCCCAAAGACCTGCAGACCAAAGTGGAGGACCTCCCTTTTGATAAAAACCCAACAAAGTCCTTCACACTATGAAAGACTCTAGAGCAACCCTGCGCACCCTGGGCATTTACCCATCCCTTCCCAGGAGACAACGGTATCAACCTTATCAGAGGTCATTCACACATCAGTATCACCAGTCCCAGCCCAGACCATACGATATAGCCAGGAATCGCACTAGACCTCCTAGTGCAGACAAAACCAAGCGCAACCAGCCACCTCCACCCATTGGGGAAACAAACAACAATTTTGAAGCATTGGTCGAGGGTCTGCATGACCACCTCTTGACTACAACCGCCTATTTGCCCATTTGGTCACCGCCTCCAGGTTTTCCACCACGCTTGGTAGCAGATCACACAGGACCGTTGGGTTTTGGAAATAGTTCAGTCTGGTTACTCCATCCCTTTTATATTCTACCCTTCCTTGTCCCTCTTCAGGGACCCCTCTCACAAGCACCTACTTCGCGTAGAAGTGGCTTATCTTCTACAGCTAGGTGCAGTGGAACCTGTGCCAACACAACATCGAGGAAAAGGGTTCTACTCCCACTACTTTCTAACCGAAAAGAAGAGCCGGGGATGGAGGCCTATACTAGACCTACACTGACTGAACAAATTCATATGTGTACAGAGATTCAAGATGGTCACACTGGGCACAATAATACCCGCACTGGAACAAGGGGACTGGTTCACAGCCCTCAACCTATAAGGCGCCTATTTTCACATAACCATTCATCCAGCCAGCAGACGCTTCCTGTGATTCACACTTGGATATGACCATTTTCAATACAGGGTACTCCCTTTCGGACTCTCCACAGCACCGAGAGTATTCTCCAAGACCCTAGCCGTAGTCATGGCCCACCTCCGCAGACACAGGATCAGACTTTTCCCGTACCTAGCCAATTGCCTCATCAAAGACAACTAATATGATGAGACATTTTGAGCTACCCATTTCTCCATCTCCCTCTTCCACAGCTTAGGTCTGCAACTAAACTTCCAAAAATCCACCCTGACACCTACACAGTGGATCAAATTCATCGGAGCTCACCTGGACTCAATCCGAACCAGAGCCTCAATCCCACACAACAGATTCCTCGCTATTGCACATCTTATAAGCACGCTCTCCATTCATCCCAGGATACAGGCAAGAATTTGCCTACAGCTCCTTGGTCACATGGCAGCCACCACCTTTGTAGTCAAGTATGCCAGGCTGCACATGAGATGTCTTCAGGGTTGGCTCAACTCCAGCTACAAACCCAGCAGACACAGCTTCTGCATGATGCCAATGCCTCCAGTGAATATACTAGCTTCCCTATAATGGTGGACAAGACCAGAGAATCTCTGCATCGGCGTTCCCTTCCAGCAATGCTCCCCAGCACTCATGCTCACCACGGACGCTTCCCTGATTGGTTGGGGAGCGCACCTGGGGGGACACATGGCACAGGGCCACTGGTCCCTGCCAGAGACGCATCTGCACATAAATCTCCTAGAGCTCAGAGTAGTGAGACAAGCTGCCTTCACTTTCTCCCCCTCATAAAGAACAAATCTATCCGGGTCCTAACGGACAATATAGCATGTATGTTTTACATCAACAGATGGGGAGCACAGTCTCACTCTCTATGCATGGAGGCCATCCAGTTATGGAATTGGTGCATACAACACCACATAGAAATTACCGCTTCACACCTACCCGGATGTCACAGCGCTACCGCCGACACACTTAGCAGACATTTCTCCAAAGAACACGAATGGGAATTACATCTCATGATACAACAGCTCTTCTCCCACTGGGCACCCCGTCAATAGACCTCTTTGCCACAACCCAGAATCGCAAATGCCACCTATTTTGCTCCAGAGCAGGATTTAGGACTGCATCCGTAAGAGACACGTTCCTCATCCCATAGAACAACTCTCTCATGTACGCCTTTCCACTGATCCCTCTGATACGCAGGATTCTACACAAGATCAGAGACGACAAGGCCCGGGTCATACTTATTTCCCCGGCTTGGCCAAGACAGACATGGTATCCTTACCTGCTCTGCATGTCCATCCGTCCTCCACGGACTCTCCCCAACAGACCAGATCTGCTTTCTCAGGACAACGTCCGGCTTCTTCACCTGCAGCTCCAGAAACTCCACCTGACGACGTGGTTCCTTCATGGTTCCAAACCCGTGAATTAGCCTATTCTGAGCAAGTCTGGTATGTCCTCCTGCATAGTAGAAAAGACGCCACTCATAAGACTTACCTGCAAAAGTGGAAATGCTTTTCCGTGTGGTGCTCCCATAAACCCTTGGCACCCCATACCGTGACCCTCCCTAACATCCTACACTATCTTTTGAAATTAGAACAGGATGGGCTCTTGCTCAGCTCCATCAGAGTACACCTCGTGGTCCTCACCACCTTCCATGATTTGCTGGACGGATATTCACTCTTTGCCCACCCCACAATAAAACGCTTTCTCACAGGCCTGCAAAATCTCTTCCCTGAGATTTATCCATCGGCAGCTGCCTGGAATCTCAACCTAGTTCTTCGCGGTCTTATGAAACCTTCCTTCGAGCCCTTAGCTATCTCATCTCTTCTCCACATGTCTATGAAGGTAGCTTTCTTGGTTGTTATATCATCAGCAAGGAGATTAGGGGAAATAAGCGCCCTGATGGCCTATCCTCCCTACCCAACCTTCTCTAAAGATTAAGTTACCCTGCGACCCCACCCTAAATTTCTCCCTAAGATGGTGTCCACCTTCCACCTTAACCAATTAATATACTTTACCTGCAAACCCAAATCTCATGAGACTCTGCACGAAGCAGCTCTACATACCCTCAACATCAGACGAGCAATCGCTTTTTATCTAGACAGGATTAAACCATTTCGTAAGTCCCTGTGGCTATTTATCTCCACTACTGAGAGATCAAAGGGTACGGCTATCTGTAAGCAACGCCTTTCCAAGTGGATCTCTGACTGCATCAGATCCTGTTAGCTCAATCAGAATGCCCAACCACCCAAAGGCATCCAAACTCATTCTACTCGAGCTAAGTCAACATCCGTTGCCTTCCTCCATAACGTACCTATTCCTGATATCTGTAAGGTGGCCAGGTGGACATCTGAATGCACATTTACCAAACATTATGCTATCACGCAGGATACCACAGCAGACACCATAGTAGGCCACACAGTACTGTCTACAGTCGTCACTGCCACAACTCCAAAGTCCCACCAGCTATAGTGGGTACTGCTTCACATTCACCTGGAGTTAAGCACCCACAGGGACAGCACTCGAAGAAGAAGAGAAGGTTACTCACCTTGCAGTAACTAAGGTTCTTCGAGATGTGTGTCCCTATGGGTACTCCCCTCCTCCCCTCTACTTTGGAGTACTATTCTGACTTCTCCACGATAGAGAAGGAACTGAGGGGGGTGCGAGACACACGCACTCAGGCAGACTCTAACAAGACCGTGAGACAGCAGCTGAGCATGTGCGTCCCTACCAGGCACTGCTACTGAAGGTCTCCGATCAACAGTGCCGGGACGCACCATCACCTGGAGTGGAGCACCCATCTCAAAGAACCTCAGTTACTGCAAGGTGAGTAACTTTCTCATACTGACTTGTAATCTGTAAATTCACTAATAAGGGAGTTCTCCCCATGTCCACATCATCTCTCATGACCCTCTGTGTACGGTCCATAGAAGTCCCTGCCCTTGTCCACTACCCCAATGTAGGCTGGATATCCACCTCTCTTCGATTTATCCTCCCCTTTTTCCCAGTATTCGTCAGGAATATTAGGCTCCAGATACAGCTCAGAGATTAATTTTTTCATGTCCACGCTGAACATATGGGCCACAAGCACTTGATACCCTACTGGCCCTTACAGTCTGGCCTGAGAGTCTCTCTATACTCCATCAGTGATATAGGAATTGTTGCAGGTTATATGAAGCATATAAAATCTTTTCTATTCTATTCTATTCTGTCTTCTGCTCTTTTAATTCATATATGCAATAAGGGAACCTTGAGTTTTTTTCATGCGGAATCTACTATGGCGCGCTCAAGAGGATCGAGAAAATCATTGAAGGTGAGGTGCAAAAGGAAGGTTGATATTGCAATCTTAACTCAGTATTTCCAGTCTTTGCCATTCAAAAAGCCCTAAGCACCATAATTTTCTAATTTCTTAACTTCCCTTTTTGATGGAATTCAGAAATAGGACTTGGTTTATATTTGCTGGTATAGTAATACTGCTTTAAATTATCAGTCCATATCTATTTTCAATATTAGCTCTGTCTTACTGAAATGAGGGCCGCTCCAGGCACCAGCTAAGGAAGCAGGTGCTTGGGGTGGCCAATACAAAGGGGCGACACTCCGTCCGCTATTGGGACGGCACGTCCAGGTCTTCGGCGGGAATTTGGTGGCGGGTCACTCAGTCCCTCTCCTCTTTGAGCTGCCACCAAAGTGCTGCTGAAGAGAAAGAGAGGGAGCGAAGGACTCGCCGCCGAACTGCTGCCAAAGAATGGAGCAGCGCGATTGAGCTGCTGCCGAAGTGCCTCTGATCGCCTTTCTTTTTGTTTGTTTGTTTGTTTGTTTTTTTCCTTCTGCCGCTTGGGGCAGCAGAAACCCTGGAGCCAGCCCTGACTGAAATGCTGCTGTTTCGCACATTTTTATAGCCATCTTAGTTTTATTTATGTTGGTTAGAAACATGTATGGACTAGACCAAATACAAAACCACCAAGTAAATTAAAAACCAATTATTGTCCGTTTAAAACTACCCTTTTTAAAAGGGAGCTGTTTGGGGGCTGAATTTCTTGCTGTCAAATAACGGCTGGTATAATGAGTAGCTTCATTTCATTTCTTTACTTTCTGTTGCAATAGAACCAGGAAAACTAATTTGTTTTGTTTTGATCCTTAACCCTTAGCAAGGGAAATAAACTGTATGAAAGCCCAATAGTAAAACAGAAGGGTTTGCCCTGTCTATTTTACCTGCCTGTGTTGTGCCGCCTTATACCCCAGTGTATTTTATCCTGTTTCATTCTCTGTTAACATTTTATTATTGTGTCTGCTGTAAAATCCTAATCTCTGCCTGCAACTGGGAATGCTGCTGTTCTGCAGCATGCAGGAGTCCAGGAACAGCAGAGAGAGACTTTCTCTGTAGATGCCCATGGAGGAGGTATGCTGTATAGGGTAAATAAAAAGGGATAATTAAAAAAAAAACAACCAAAACAGTGTTTGAATTTGAGCTGGATTTTTGATGTAAATTAAATACAAGGTGGTTGTGTTTTTGTTTTGTTTTTAATAAAGCTATTTAAAATTAAATTTGAAAATGACAACCTATGGTATAAGGCCTAACCATACTATAATCTATGAAAATGGTGTAAATACAAAAAATAAGCAGTACATTTTTGCTGCAAAGTTTTAAAGAATGTCAAACCACTGAACTAGTGGAAGTCACTGGCTAAGCATCTGGAACCAACATTTGTAGAAGTGCTAAACCAGCTTTTGACATAAGTAGCCTCTTTTGCAGGTGCAGAGAGAATATTTTCTTCATTTCAGTTTATTCACCCATTTCAGTTCAATGACTGGTTCATTCAAAGTTAAGAAACTGATTGGGAGTTGAAAAAGCAGGAAAGCATGTGTTCCTCTGCCAATCTATGAATAAAAACTAGGTGTGAGAGGAGGAGATGTGCTAGTTCTAAAATCTTGAAGGTCATGAGGACAGGAAACAATCAGTTCATTCACTGACTACAAATAATACTTCCTTTGTTTCACAAATCAATTAGTTTTAGCCATAAAACATGTTTTGGTAAAACTTATTTTGTGTCCAGCACATTTAAGGTAGTTTTAGTTAATAAAAAAATAATAGTCTGGTTTTGTGCACCTTTAACTGAATTTGAATTTCCATACAACTAGAGCTTGACACAAATCGCAACTAAAATATTAATCATCTAGGAAATGCATCAATCAACACTTTCTAACATTATAAAAAAGAGTAAAGTGTAATAATCTAAACAAATGTAAATTAAGCTATATAATTACTTAAATGAATATGTATAGATATAGTCTATCCTCCTGGTTAGCAAAAAGGAGCACCAAATTTAGTGGAAAGGCTATATTTAGTTGCAAATCAACATGTTTTAATGGTTACCAACCAATGTGAATCAATCTGTTTACAAAAATAACTTAAAAGTTCAAATGCAAAACACAGTTAAAATCAATTTAAATGAAGATTTTCTGCTTACTGATTTAAATAGCTTTCTTTTAAATCAATCCACCCTGATGATGTGGCTGGGGGATGATCTTTGCAGAGCCCTAGTTTCATCTCCTGTGGATCCACTGGCTACATGCACTACATGGTACAGGATCATAGTAGCAACTGAGGAGTGCTACACTGGAAAAAACAATAACACTGACGCAAGTTTTAGAGCCAGGCTCAACTGACTCAGTCTCACAGGACTCACAAATGGAGCTAGAAATAGCAGTGTAGATATTCACGCTCTGGCTGGAACTTGGGCTCTGAAACCCAGCAAGGGGGTAGGTCTCAGAGCCTGAGCAGGAATGTCTGCACTGCTATATTTAGTCCCATAGCATGAGACCCAGGAGCCCAGGTGAGCTGACCTGAGCTCTGAGACTTGCTGTTGCATTTTGGTTTTGTTTCTGTTTTTGCAGTGTTGATGTACCCTCACTGTACAGGTACCCAGGGCACTGCCTCTTAGCTGGGGACAAGGAGGAGGATTACTTCTCCCAACCCCTGCATTGTCTCCTGCACACGATCCACTTACTCAGGCTTTGAAGGAGGCTGTTCACATTTCTCACTGTATTATAGCACGAACATGTAATAGAATGTTGATAAGATGTGAGCTTTGAGTTCTGGATAATTGACTAATGACTCTTGAATAGGCATTCATTATTTAAAAATCAGTTCCCCTGGGAAATGTGCAGTTGAAAAGTATTAAACTTATTAAGTAATAGCAGAATGAGGTTTCTTTTTTCTCAGCCCTGTAGGTCTGTCTGTCTTTAAATTTCACTTTCAAGAAAGAATATCCTTTGAAAGGGAAAGGTTTTTTGTTGCTTTTTCCCTCAGAGTTCAGCATAACTGCACTTTGTGTTACCTTTGCTCCAGCCTGTTAAAACATTACAGCACTGTCATTTCAAATTAGTTGTTGAAAAAACAGCTTGTCTTATTATTTTGTGGTGCCATGGAACTAAAAAGGCTTTTTGTGGTCCAACAGGGGATATTAGACATGCATCTCAATAATCAGCAATACTGGAAAAGGAAATACAGAAAAAGTATAAAAGTTCACTGGAATTTGGGTAAATTTGCAACTTCAATTGAACTGTGAATCTGTAACATTTTTTATCAATCCAGACAGTATATAGTGTGATAGACCCAGGCCAGTTGGGGACAGCAGAGTAGTAGAAGGGAGATATACTGACCACTGGATAAGCAGTTTTCTGTTCCCTGAGTGACCAGAGCAGGGGCTGCTCCAGGCTAATAAGAACACCTGACTCCAATTAACCTGCTAAGGGTCAGGTTAGACTGTTAAGCACCTGACTCTAATTAAGGCCCCTTGATGCTATAAAAGGGCTCACTCCAGTCAGGCCAGAGGGAGCCAGGGGAGAGGAAGTGTGTGCGAGGAACTGGGAGCAAGAGGCAAACAAGAAGCTGAGAGTAAGTAGGCATACTGCTGGAGAACTAAGAAGTACAAGCGTTATCAGAAAACGCTTATCAGTTCCCCCCAAACCTCCCAACTCCTGATCAAACACAGGAGGAATCGACCTGGACTGTGGCTTTTACCAGAGGGGAAGGTCTCTGGGCTGTTTTCCGACCCACAGGGTGAATCTGTGAGGAGCAAATACACCAATAAGCGCAGGACCCACCAAGGTAGAGGAGGAACTTTGTCACAGTAGGTAAACTCATATATAATAGCTACTATGCATAACTTGTTTGCATGCCAAAGATGATACAGAGATTGCAAGGACTATAGAACTCATTCATAGTGGGACACATCACATAGAAAACAAAGGAGCCTATGCATTGTAATTCCATTCCTCCACATGTATAATGCCCATTCATAGTACTGTGATGGAGTAGGTATTGAACCATTTATAAAGGCCAAATCCTGTCATCTTTACTTTCGTATTAATCAGACTAAACTTCCTTTTGACTTCAGTGGAGTTTACACACGTTTAAAGTTAAGCATGCCCTTATATTTGCTTTGCTGAATTAGGGTCATATGCTGGAACCAGGGGGGCCCAGGGGCCATGCCCCCCCAACTTTTTTTTTTTAAACAAAAAGAAACATGCACGGGGGGGAGGGGGAAATGATCATACTGCTAATGGCCAAGATGCACTATGAGATTGGATCAGATGCATTCCTAGATATCCACTGCAATCCTAGATAATCGCGTGATCAAAATTGCATTGTTTACTTTTTTTGCTTAATAGAATATCCCTTCTATCTCTACAGCCTTTTGATGGTGTTTGTTAGGTTTTCTAAAAATATATTTTTGATTTGGTTTTTTATAAAACACTAGAAAGAAAACATTTTTATGGTAGTTCTCATATGGGGACATATTTACCTCCCTTCAAAGCTGTTTCTTGTTATTTATTTGGCTGATGCCTTTTTCGAAGGAGATTTACAATTTAAGGTTACAATTTTAAAGTTATTCATTCTATATAAACAAGGATGATTTGGTTGTAATGTTACAGAATTGCAAGTTACAGTTCAATAATGTTAATTAGTGCAGTATGAACAGTGGAATGTACGTAGTAAAATGATAAATGCAAGTGAAGTACAATAAAAGAAGTGCAAAAATAAAATGAAGTCCTGATGTTTAGAATTAGAGGTCTTATTTTTTTCATTTGTGCATACTATAATTATACCTTAAATGTTATAATATGGCTTTCTTTTCTATTCTGGTCACTTAGGTTACAGTTGCGCTCTGCGGGATATTTAAATAGTATTTTAATTCCCCTGCCACTTTGACCTTGGCCACCCTCCCCTCCCACTTCTATAAAGATTGCGATGCCTATGGTCAGAGTTTATGTAAAGCTCTCATGATTTGGGCTTAAATGAGGATATGTTAGCCTTAGACATGTGAGTGATGCTTACATGAATCATTTCCTCCTCCCCTCAGTGCAAGCATAGACTTTACTCCAGTATCACACAAGTCCTCAGTTTTCCTTCCCTATCCCATGAAACACTACACTGCCATAGGATTTTTGTTAGCTCTAAGTTCTCTTTAGTTCTGTAATACTAATCTTATGCTCTGTTTCTGTATTTTAAAATTGCTTCACTTTTTCTTTCTGTCGTAGTAATAAGCATTTAAGTTACCTTGGGCACACTTGGCGTAGGTTAGAACTGTATCAAACAATATCTTCCCACAAATAGGGAGCATGCAAACTTTCAGAGCAGCAGACCCATCTTCCCTGAGGGGATCCATGATGGCAATAGTGACTTAGATAGAAAATTTCAATGCCTGAAGTTACTGGAAAACCTAAACAAAGAGATGTGCCTTACGCATTGCTGTAGATCGGAGTCCAAGATGCATGTCTGTTTGGATCAAATTCCAGAGACAACTGAGAATTTTTTGCCTGTGATTCCCCATGAGATTTTTGAGTCACTTTTTTGAAGTGTTCTTTTATAGACTTGTTTCCATGGTGGGTGTTAGGAAGAGAGCAGACTCTAAGATTACTAGGGTCTATACCATTTAGGGCTTGATTGATACTAAGCAATGTGTTTTTTTTCCAGTCGGCTGTTTTTCCATTTACTGAAAGTACACTGGTACAAAACTTTTTTCTTTCTTTCTTTCTTTCTTGGTACTCAGATGAGTATAGGATCAAACCAGTGGAAGAGGTCAAATACATGAAAAATGAGGGAGAAGATGATCAGAAAATAGCTGCCAGGAACCAGGAAAATTTGGTAAGGACTGAACTTATCACTTATTTAACAAAATTAACATGAACATGATTCTGTCTTTGTAATGAAATATGCAATGTGAAGTATGTTTATATTACAACTTACATGCTGCAAAAGGATTTTCTTGAAAATGCCATAACTATATATAGCTTGCATGGAAGATGCAAATATTACCTTTTCCTGCTTGTCTTTATGAATTAGCCTGTACTTGATTTTGTGGAGAGTGCTTCAGTGGAAGTAGTATTTGTGTTCAACTCCTTTGCAAATATAAATATATGCAGGTCATGATGAATGTATCTGTGTGCAAAGGAGTTCTTAAAAATACTTAAATTCACGGCTGATCAGAAGAAAACTATCTACTTTAGGAACACATCTATAATTTACTCTGTGCTTCCCTACTGTGAATTTTAAAATTTGCAAAATCAGATGCTCAGAATAAGTAATGTACCTATAACACGGGGTTGTCAACAATCAGTGTTCAGTAATTTGATTGGAGATCAGTTATTTTCTTGTTTATCATCAAATTAGTATTATCCTCAAGATTTACCCTTATATAGAACTCAAGATTTGTTTCCTTTTGTTGCTCATTGAGCATATCTATTACACCTCTACCCCAATACAACACTGTCCTCGGGAGCCAAATAATCTTACTGCTTTATAGGTGAAACTGTGTTCTATCCAACTTGTTTTGATCCACTGGAGTGCGCCCCCCCCCCCGAGCACTTCTTTACCGCGTTATATTCAAATTTGTGTTCTATCGGGTCGGGTTATATCAGGGTAGAGGTGTATTTGTTCCCTTGTGACAGGGTCAGGCCAGATGGCTACAGGAGAGTGTTAGAAGACAGATATATTAGTCCCAGATTAAATAGATCTCTTTTCCCTGGGTAAGGTAACAGGGGCAGTTCCAGAACAAGGAGGAACTTGCTGGAACCAACTAAGGCAGGCAGGCTGATTAGGATACCTGTAGCCAATTAAGAAGAAACTGCTAGAATCAATTAGGACAGGCTGGCTAATCGGGGCACCTGAGTTTAAAAAGGACCTCACTTCAGTTTGTAGTGTGCATGCAAGGAGCTGGGAGCAAGAGGCACTAGAAGCGGACAGTGAGAAGACATATTGCTGGAAGACTAAGGAGTACAAGCATTATCAGACACCAGGAGAAAGGTCCTGTGGTGAGGATAAAGAAGGTGTTAGGAGGAGGCAATGGGGAAGTAGCCCAAGGAGTTGTAGCTGTCGCGCAACTGTACCAGGAGACACTCTAGACAGCTGCAGTCCACAGGGCCCAAGGCTGGAACCTGGATAGAGGACAGGCCTGGGTTCCCCCCAAACCTCCCAACTCTTGATCAGACACAGGAGGAATTGACCTGGACTGTGGCTTCTACCAGAAGGGAAGGTCTCTAGGCTGTTTTCTGACCCACATGGTGAATCTCTGAGGCGAGCAAATCCACCAATAAGCGCAGGACCCACCAACATAGAGGAGGAACTTTGTCTCACACTGTAAGTTGAGAGAATTTCTATCTGAAATCATCATTACTGTTATTACTTCTGAGGGCTTGTCTACCTGGGGGAGAAGTGCAGAGTAGCTGGTACAACGTAGTTAGTGTACATTAACTACTCTGCACCAGCTCCTTATGTGGACATTTACTCTGCAGTGAAAGTGCCTTTGTGCGCTCTAGCTGAATACACTTCCAAAGTGTATTCAGGTAAAGCACACAAGGCACTCTTAGTGCAGACAAAGAGGGAGCTAGTATGGAGTAGGTAATTTGCTGTAATTTAAATTCACACCCTCGCTAACTCCACACTAACTTCCCTATGTAGGCGAGTTTTAATTATGTTACTGTTGTTTATCCTTAGGGGGAAAAAACAGGTTAGATGAATCAAGTCAGGCTTGACTTTCATGTGGAAGTTTATTTTTCTTCTTAAGCTCGAAATAGAGGGGTCTGGAGGATTGATATAGTTACTACTTTCAAAGACATTTTAAAATGCTGTATTTTGTCTGTGTAACATTTCAGATTTCTGGGCCTATTTCTTCCACTGAGCTTTTTTCATACAGTTTTTTCCGTTCGGGTATACTGAGGGGAAGATCATCCGTTAACTTCAATGGAGCTATGACCATTAATAACAGCTGGGGAATCTGCCTGTCATCTATAGTTACTCTGACTCTTGGGAATGACACCATTTTAATATTTTTTTCATCACTGGTGCTTCAGGCAATCCCACCTACTGTACATTTCTCTCCTAGGTGTGTATTCTGGAGATTGCAGTACAAAACTGCAGTACATTACTGTAGGTAAATAGCCCTGTTTAGCACCTTGTGTGCTATTCCAGCCTGACATTTCAGATTGTGGTTGAAGGCCACTAAACAGCACAGAATATGATTTTCCTCAGTCTCTACTCTAAATATATGATTTCCAGTTTGCAGTTTTGCATTGGTGATGCTCCATTGGACAGCACAAATTTAGCTTGCAGCAGGATGTTTTTAGTGTGCCTAAGAAACATTGCTGAGAACATCACTTTTTCTAGCAGTATCTGCAGTGTCTTCAGCGTTATCGCAAATGTAAGCGTGTTTGTTTTTGCTTAACTACTTTTAAGAAATGCTGCTGCAGAAATTATCAGTAATTTTGGAGTCAGAGATGCTGCATTGGTGAGTGCAATGGAAGAGGAATTGAGAGCTGCTACTAGTTTTCTGATAAATGGAAAGATGCAGATCAGTGTGGTTGTAGATTGGCTGCCAGCCTTAAGTGATACAGCATAATTTAGAGAAGAATAAGATTCCATTTAAATGACAACCAGGAAGAATTCAGAAGGCTTGAGTCACTTTTAGAAGTCTAGGTGACATTTAGAAACAGGATTGATGATCTTGTGCTTTATTAGTCCCTTCTTTCTTGTTGTAACATTTAATTTTTGTATTGGTTATATTTATTAAAAGAGACATTTCTGTAGAAAAGTTGAATTTTATGTATATAATGTATTGACAGGTTGTTTTTGAGCGGGGATCGCAGTTTCCTTGGGGGAAAAAGTTTTTAATATGAGGATTGGGGATAATGATACCACTCCCTATCTATAGAAATCTACAAAAACAAAGTGAAACCCTTTAATCAGAGAGGATGTATATACTAGATATAGGTTTTTTAAAAGATAAAAAACATATCTTAGACATCCAGACAGTTGGTTTTTCACTTTCTTCTCATCTTAGTTCCATTATAAAGATACAGCATCTCTGTCTGTAAATGCGTACAGTTTGTTAATCCTAGGAATTGACAAATCACTGACATTTTAGATTTTTAAAGCTGAAGATTCGCTCTAGTAAACTTGTTAAGTTCACAACTTAGAAGATAGTTTGTCATGTATCACTAAGGCTTTAGTTTTCCTAATGGTTGTAAAGTTGACAATCGTCAGTTATTTAATCTTGACCCTTCATCAGGCACTTCTAGGCAACTGAAGTTTTAGGCTATGGCTACACTATGCAGCTTTGCGTGCCACTAAAAGCCGCACCGTGCAGCTACTGTTTGTCAGCAGGAGAGAGGTCTCCTGCTGACAAAAAAAACTTCCACCTCCCATTAGTGGCAGCAGCTTTGTTTGCAGAAAAGTGTTTTGTTTTGTTTTTTTAAATACTCCTGAATGACAAAAGTTTTGCCAACTAAGTGCCAGTGTAGACATACCCTTAGGAACAAGAAAAAGCTCTGGGAGAATCACGAAGCCCACATCCCAACCCTTTTTCTTAATCCCACATTTCTGCCTTGTCACTATGCTCCCCAGACTCCACCTCCCATGGAAAAGGAGTTAAAGTGAGGTGTGTAGCTTGGATTCAATTGTATTCTGCTTCAATCACTTTCTAGGGTAACTGACTCTGTTACCTTTGCCTGAAGTAGTTCTGCTTGAATTTCCTATTTACTCTTAGTTACCTATGAAAGTGGCTGGTGCAGGTGAATGCTTACTGCAATTTATTCAGTCCCCCTCCACTCCACTGTTATGCCACAACAAAATAAAAAATATAGTGCCAGCTTTTCAATGTTCAGGTGCAATTGTGTGCCTACATTTGTGCGAGCATAATGTATGCAAACACGCAGCCCTCTTGGTACCTAAAATGGCTATTTGTGCGTGCAAATACATGATTTGTACATACACACAAATGAGCAGTGCAAGGCTGTTGCACCTAATTTATAAACTCTGGCCCATAATTTCAGTCACCTGTTATTAAATGAATTAGTCTTTTATTAAATCAATTAATTATCTTCACAGGACTAAGGTTTTTATGCCATACCAGCTGTAACCCCAAATGGAAATAGTTTTTATCAGTTGCTACTCAATAGATTTAGCTAATGGATCTAACTAGAAGCAAAAGCCAGTGGTGTGTAGTCAGCATGCGTAATGTACCAGTTTATTTGTACTTAAAAAAGGCATGGCTAAATAATAAAACTGGGACAAACTAATATTTTAAAAGCCAAACAAAGTCTTGGTTGAAGACATCTCTAGTACATGCGGGTCTTACTGGAATAAATAACACAAGTTTGCCAGCTTTAAAGACCCATTAATCTTTTCTTTAGAACTCATTGTTTAGCTTGACAGCATCATATTAGGTATACAAAAGTACCATCATAACAGACTAATTAACATTCATAATAGGACTAATTTAATTGTCCTCATTTACATACTCATGGAGTGCTAATGGCATTTCATTGTGAAATTACACTACTGGATAAGGTAAAATGCCTTAAAATACCTTAAAGGTAAAGTACTTTCTATTCATGCAGCTTGGCCTTCTTTTACCAAAATGTAGTGAGCTATATTGGTTTTAATTTGAAACAGTTTGCTACGGTACAGATTCTTCTTTCTATAATCATCTTATGTTTTCAAACATTTAACTTAATTCTTGGGGGGGAGGGTTACTTCTTAGCTTTTTTTGCAACTTCTACTTGTCAAAATCTCTACTTGCTATATATATAGATAAATAATCTATAAGGGCTATATGCTAGGATTTGCACACATTATCAGCTAAACCTACCAAGCAGTTTGACACAACTACGCATCTTGAGTTGGGAGAAGCTAAGTACTGGAATAGCAGGGAAGTTACAGGTCAGGGCTAAGACAAATTCACAGAGGAGTTTGTAGACAATTGAATGAGAATCACTTATATACCTGATTGTTGCCAATATCTCACTCAGTTTCATGGGGGTGGGGGGGGGGAAATCACTTATTTTTCTTTCAAGATGTATTAGTTTCCACAGCAGTTATTTGAGAATGTAATTTGTGCCACCCATACCTATGCAGTTACTTTTAGGTTATGTTTTGAACTCAAACCAGATTCTAGTCTCAGTTGGATTCATGCAATCATTTACTTAATTGATGCTTAGTATTTCAGAACTTCAGTTTTCACTCTTCTGTAGTTGATCATTGTCATCACCGTAATCAGTTATATGCTTTTTTAAAAAAATAACTAATAGCTAGCAAATAAATGATTGTATCAAGTTAAAAACCCAGTAGGAAATGATACTTCAAAGGTTTATTTGGTACCTTTAATATTATATTATTAAATATCTATATATTTATAATTATAAATATTTAAATATATGTATATCTTGTATTATATATATCAGTATAATTGTTTATATAGATTACAAAAATACTGATATTTACATTTCTGTATTATGAAATAATTTTTTAAAATACCATTTTTAAAAAGATTACTAAATTATCTACAATGGGTGTCATTTAAAACAGTAAATAAGTTACAGTGCCACTCATGGTAGTGAAGTTTATTGTGGCATTTGTGGTATTTTCCATTCTAAATATGGGGAAGACTGCAAATGCATCTGCAAATTCAAAAGCCACAGTGCAGTAAATGTTGTCTGTTTGGGTTTTTTAATAATGTCCATTGTCTGAAGCTTCCCTTGATTACTATTTTTAGGTATGCATTGAATGGCTATTTATGTTTAATGTATTGCTCTATAGTTTTCATAGTTTCATGCACTCATACAGTGCATTGGTAATGTACAGCGCTGTACAAATGTTGGTATTGTATAAATGCTAAATGGAATTATACGAAGAGTTTAGCATGTGCGTTCTTACATAATTTTTTTAAACTTTACAACAATACTGTTCCAGAAGAGCTTATTACAAGATACAATAGAGTGCACACACACAAACACAGGATGTATCATGGTACCCAGGAACTTCCACTTCAAAATCACAATCCTCTACCACTTGAACTAAAGAAAACTCTTTGGCCTTCTCCACCTGGAAGAATTTGGCATGCTTTACCGTATCAGCCCCTTAGCATGCTTGTTATTCATCATGGGGGGGGGCCAATAACAGTCTTCAGCTATTTTAAGGGCTGTTATAAAGAGGTGTGCGATCAATTATTCTCTTTGCCTACCGAAGGTAGGAAAAGAAGCAGTGGGCTTAATCTTCCACAAAGGAGATTTAGAGTAGCTATTAGGAAAAACTTTCTAACTCTAAGGGCAGGTCTACACTAAGGGTGGGGGTCGAACTAGGGTACGCAAGTTCAGCTACGTGAATAGCGTAGCTGAATTCGAAGTACCCTAGTTCGAACTACTCACCTGTCCAGACGCCGCGGAATCGAAGTCCACGGCTCCAAGGTCGACTCCGCCACCGCCGTTTGCACTGGTGGAGTACCGGAGTCGACCGCGGCGCTTCCAGAGTTTGAACTATCGCGTCCAGATTAGACGCGATAGTTCGAACTCCGAGAAGTCGAACTCACCGCGTCGACCCGGCTGGTAAGTGTAGACTAGCCCTAAGGGTAGTTAAGCTCTGGAATAGGCTTCCAAGGGAGGTTGTGGAATCCCCATCATTGGAGGTTTTAAATAACATGTAGACAAAAACCTAGACCATCCCTGACAGGTGAACTTGGTCCTGCCTTAGTGCATGGGACTGAGATAGATGACCCCTCAATGTCTGTTTCAGTCTTACATTTCTATGATCCTCTGAAGGTGGCTGCATGCAGATTTTGGCTGCTGTCAGCTCTGCCTGTTCCTGACTCTCACCATCTCCGATTTCCAGTTTTAGACCTCAATTCATCAAAGCACATGCTTATCTGTCATTGATTTTATTGGGACTTAAGCACATGCTTCAGTGCTTGCTTGAATTGATTCCTAAAGGAGGACACACAAGCTTAATAAAAATAAAACTAATAAAATGAATTTAAAAAAACACTTTTGCTTTGTTCCTCAGGAGTAACAAAAAGGGACAAAATCAGTGCAGACATATAGACACCCACAGAAGCATTCAAACACTCAATAATGTACATACTTTACTGGTGGGCTGCCACGCTGTCCACCCACTACCTCATCAGCTCTACTGTACTCCTGAGATCTAAAAAAGAGAAGAGAACAGAGTCATTAGCTAACAGACGCACAGCAAAATGAATTCCATCTTCCCCCCAAGTAAAGCCACATGCCTCTCCCATGTGCTCCAGCACCCATTTGTCCCTGATGCACAAACCTGCGTCCCCTGGGGGCTCCAGTGCAGTAGGAGGAGAAGAAGAAGGAAGGAGGGATCTCACTGAGCTACACAGAGCAACTTGGAGGGATGTCCTTCCTCTGGACTGCTCCTATCTTGGGCTTATGGAAAGAAACCACAAAATAGAAGAATCCTTCATTCAGCTACAAAATGAGAAAAGAAGAAAAACAGGAATGAACATTTAAAATTAAAAAATAGAAGAAATGAATTAAAATAATCAAGCTTCTTACCCCCTCAAAAACCCTAAGGTGACAGGGCTCGTCCTACTATATGTACTGGGCCTCCATGCCTCAGGGCTTGTCTACACAAGTGGTTCTCAAACTTGGGCCGCTGCTTGTTCAGGGAAAGCCCCTGGTGGGCCAGGCGGGTTTGTTTACCTGTCGTGTGTGCATGTTTGGCTGATTGTGACTCCCACTGGCCGCAGTTCGCCGTCCCAGGCCAATGGGGGCTGCGGGAAGGGTGGCCAGCACGTCCCTCGACCCATGCTGCTTCCTGCAGCCCCCATTGGCCTGAAGCGGCGAACCGCGACCAGTGGGAGTGCGATCGGCCGAACCTGTGCACGCAGCAGGTTAACAAACTTGCCCGGCCCGTCAGGGGCTTTCCCTGAGCAAGTGGCGGCCCAAGTTTGAGAACCACGGGTCTACACTACTTGCAGGATCAGGGGGCAGCGATCGATCCAGTGGGGGTTGATTTATCACGTCTAGTATAGATGCGATAAATCAATTGCTGAGTGCTCTCCCGTCAACTTCGGTACTCCACCAGAATGAAAAGCGCAAGCGGAGTCGACGGGAGAGTGTCAGCTGTTGACTTACTGCAATGAAGATACCGCGGTAAGTAAATCTAAGTACGTCGACTTCAGCTACTCTATTGATGTAGCTGAAGTTGCGTATCTTAGATCGACCCTGTGCAGTAGTGTAGACAAGCCCTTAGAATCAGTCTGGCAGTAGCCACAGTGAGAACTGCTTACTCTCCATCCATGATATTTGCGAGTGCCAGGTCAGAGCCTCTTCAAGGCAAAACCATTTAAAGTATTTGGGAACAGCCTGAACATATCCTAGACATATTGCACATGGACCTGGGAACCGGGCTGAGCAATGTGAGATAGGTGTAGCAATCCACAGGCCCTGCAACATTTAGAGCAGTGGTACTCAACCAGGGGTACACGTACCCCTGGGGGTATGGAGAGGTCTTCCAGGGGGTACATCAACTCATCTAGATATTTGCCTAGTTTTACAACAGGCTACATAAAAAAGCAACAGTGAAGTCAGTACAACTAAAATTTCATACAGACAATGACTTGTTCATACTGCTCTAGTCTATACACTGACATGTAAGTACAATATTTATATTCCAATTGATTAATTTTGTAATTATATGGTAAAAATGAAGGGAAAAAAGCATTTTTTCAGTAATAGTGTGCTATGACACTTTTGTATTTTTATGTCTGATTTTGTAAGCAAGTAATTTTTAAATGAGGTGAAACTTGGGGGTACACAAGACAAATCAGTCTTCTGAAGGGGGTATAGTAGTCTGGAAAGGTTCAGAGCCACTGATTTAGAGGGGGTGCTCTGTGTAGCCATGAGTGCACTGTATGCACTTGAAATGGGAAATCCGCAGTGAACATATCACACCATTACAGCTTATACCAGTACAATCACATCAGTGCAAGTGACAATGGTGCAGTTCACTAGTGTAGACATATTCGGTTAGGTGTGTAATAGGGCTTTATATCCTCTGTAAAGCAGCCATTAGAGGGCACTGTGTACAAGTGCATGCATTTGAGGATGGGGACCATTCAGTGCACCAAAGGTGTGTGTGTGTGCGGGGGGGGGAGGGGTGACCAGACAGCAAGTGTGAAAAATCGGGACTGGGTGGGGGTAATAGGTGCCTACATAAGACAAAGCCCCAAATATCGGGACTGTCCCTATAAAATTGGGACATCTGGTCACCCTATGTCTGTGTATACATGTGTACATGCAATATATGCTAGATGGTACATGACATAATCATGCTGAACTCCTCACCATCAAGCAAAGCTCATCCACAAGTGTCTGGGGCTCATAGGAGTTAAAATCCAAAAATAGAGTGCCATTTTGTAATGATTCAGTTGCTGCATAGTCTTCTCATCATCAGCAGGGCTGCCATTCGTGACCTACATGCGGAAAGGGACAGATTTCCCCACCATCCTCTGAGATCCTGTTTGTTTTGTTTTGTTTTTAAATCACCTGCTTGGTGAAAAAAAGAAAAGGTCAGAAGCACCTTAAATGAACTTTGCCATTGACTTCTATGGGATTAGGCCAAAGATGTGCTTTTTGGAAGTACATGAGAACATAAGAATGTCCAAACTGGGTCAGGCCAATGGTTCATCTAGCCCGGTAACCTGTCTTCCGACAGTGCCCAGTGCTTCAGAGGGAAAGAACAGAACAGGTAATCATCAGGTGATCCTGTTGCCCATAGTACAGCAGATATATTTGCCTGTAGTCTTTATTGGTACACACGCTGGGTTGGTGTCCTTCATTCTCTCCCTTCCCCCAGTTTGGTCCCCTGCCCCACCCTTTGCATGTTTGGCTTTGAGTTTTCCTCAGGAGATGAAAAACCATGTATCAGATTTTTAGCTCAGTTTGTCTTATTTGGGGTTTAGACACCATTTACAGATGTATTAGATACAGCAGCGGCATAGACATTAAAATTAAGTAGCAGTGCAATATATCAGATATTATAAACTATTCTGTTAAGCTTGTGTCTCTGAATGGAAAGAGATGCACTTGGAGTGAAGTAGAAATGCAGGGAAAGAACACTGTTATGAATGTGTCTATTTTAAATACATCATGCTATTTCTTATTTCCTTATTTAAATAATCTATTTTATTTTAGAACTGCTATGATGCTCTTTAAAAGATGATTTCCCCTAATGAGCTTATGTCAGTTTAACTCATTTCAGTTATGGGTCACTGCATATTACTTAAAGATCAAAGCAAATTATTATATTAAGTATTACTGTTCTTTTTTTCCTCCCAATTCCTATAAAACAGTTTTAGGTGAGGGAGGTTAATGTGTTCTCTTTAGTGACTAGCATTTGAAGCAAAATACATTCATGGTATAACTGGATATTTTGACAGGGCAGAAAATTATATATGGATATGAGAACAAATGCATTTTTATGACCTAGATATCTTGATTTAAAATTAGTATTGATTTAAATCTTCACACTTTATTATGAAAAACCTTGCATTGTATAAAATACTGTTGATTTGTTCACATCTTAGAATGGTAGTTTTTATTGTGATCTCAGTGCACACTCATTTTTAAAGTAGGAAGTATTAAAAAATAAAGTGATATTTCTCTGTAGCCTTGAAAATGCATTTTTATGGGGACATCCAGTAGCCACATGCAGTTATAGGTCTGCCAGCATTTGTTAGAAAAGCCTATTATTCTGGGGTTTTGAAGTAATTAAGGCCATCGAATGTGTTTTGGTCAAACTCATGTATCTAGGAGTATATCTATGATTTTTGTGCCATTATTTTCTGCTACTCATATACTTTATTTAACTTTGTATCTGGTAAAATAATTTAAAATAAACAGTTAGGAGTATTTTAATAATTGTTATGCTTTTAGCCCTTGCAGCATTTTAGCTCATTCCATTTCAGATTAACCTTTTATTTAAGAAAAGAACAACTAATTTTCCAGTAAAGCTTTTAACGCTTTTTGTTTATATACTTTGCTGTTATGAAACACAGTAAATGTTTCTGAAGTGCTCAGTTTCTTTAAATGCAAATACAGTGTGTGTCCAAACTGTCACTTTGATTAGGCAGCTTCTCTAGAGAATGTTACTGCTGTCATGGGAAATTTGCATTCACCTAAGTCTCGTGTAAGGTTTTAGAAAAGGCGCATTTTCAGGGACAGCTGTATGACAATATAACAGTTTTTCTGTTTAGACCCTGAATGAAGAGACATCTAGTTTACTTCAGGAAGCTGATCACTTACATGTGGGGTCGATTTTTAACTGTTTTTTTTCTTTGTTGCAATGACCATTCTATGTTTGTATCCACCCAGTTTTCACTCTGGAAAAGTTGATGCCTTGGAGAGAGAGGACAAAAATTCATTTGTGAAACAGGAAAATAAACTTCATTTACTGTCAATAATGGACAATAAAATATACGATACTATGTACCATTTTTTAATTTCTAACGATTCCTAATCCTTGCCTGCCAGTGCCCTTGACTCTGGGTGTTTTTGATATGATGGGCTAGATACTCTGATGGTGTACACTAGCGTAGTTCCATTGAAGTCCACTTGAGGATCTGGCCCAATAACTCTTTCTGTGTCAGTCATTGATCTAAATTCAGGTGTGATAAATCCCACCAGAAATTCATTGGTAATTTCTGCAGAGAAAATCCAGTTTTTTCTAGAAATCCTACCCTGAGAATAAATTGATGAGTTTAAACATTGTAGCTCTGACTAAAAATGTGTCAGATCACTTCAGTATTCTGCATACAATACAACAGAGCCTCAGAGTTACAACACCTTGGGAATGGAGATTGTTCAAAACTCTGAAATGTTCGTAACTGAACAAAATGTTGTTGTTCTTTCAGAAATTTACAACTGAACATTGACTTAATACAGCTTTGAAACTTTACAATGCAGAAGAAAAATGCTGCTTTTAACCATCTTAATTTAAATGAAACAAGCATAGAAACAGTTTCCTTACCTTGTCAAATCTTTTTTTAAACTTTCCCTTTATTTCTGTAGTAGTTTAGGTTTGGTACTGTACTGTACTGTATTTGCTCTTTTTCTTTTCTTTCTTTTTTTTTTTTTTTGGTCTCTGCCACTGCCTGATTGCGTACTTCTGGTTCCAAATAAGGTGTTTGGTTGACTGGTCAGTTTGTAACACTGGTGTTTGTAACTCTGAACTGTATTTATAAAATGTGAAACCTAAATTGATTGTCACTTCAAAACTGAAAAATGGAAATGGGAGTACTAATTTAGAACTACCAAGAGCAAGTTCTTAGCTTTTTTCCATCTATAATCACGGGATGTTTTTCTTTTTTAAAAAGTGAAAATATTATGGCATATATTCAGGAAGAAGTAGTAATATCAGAACAAACAGCTACATGTAAAAGTCCAGATGCCCCTACCTCGTAGGCACAAATTCTACGTACATACAAGTTGGAGCTGCATGTTTGTGTATACTCTGTGCATGCGCGTGCAATCTCAGTTTTAATGTGTGCATGATGGATTTACACATCTAACTGGTGTGTGTTAAAGTGCACATGTATTTTTTGTGTGCAGCCATTAGAAAATTTGGGTTATCCTGTTAAGGCTGATAGGCCACAAAATTTACTGGTCTCAGTAGCTGTTGGCCCTATTACTTCAGGCCTTTATTCAATAAGGTTCTTAAACTGTGACTAGCTATAAGGACATGAGTAATCCCCATTTACTTCAGTGGGATTAACCATGTATTTGTTAGACACACGTTTATATACCTACTGAATCAGGGCCTGAAGTATTACACATATATGTAAACATTACACTTATGTATGTTTCTGTATATGCCTTTTTTAAAATTGATTTTTGCTGGGGGAGGGGGAATACATTCCTCCTGCTCTTTCCCACAAACTTAGTGTGCAGTGTATATTCTAATGTTGCAACTCTAGGGCATTCACAAATCATGAATCAGGCCCCAAAATCATGAACTTAAAAATATATTATTTGGGGCTCCTGTTATGTGCATTCTGATGTTGGAGCCCTATATGTTCTTGTTTTCAAGCTTTCCTCCGCAATCAAAAGAGCGAAAAACTTACAAAAACAAACAAAAACCTGAGTGTCTTACATAATAACATGGTTCCAGGAGTTGGGACTTTAATAAAAACAACCAGTAGTGCAAGACTTACAATACAATCATGAGGGTTGGTAGCACATTATGTCTTCCATTTCCTGTCACAGTGTGCATCCACTACCTTTTCTGTGAGTCATGTGATAAGCATTTGATAGTTAATTTTTCTGGAACAGGAGGTGAGGCAAGAACAGGGAAGAGTGAATACATGCAGAAATGCCTAAAACAATGTGAAGTCACCATTAAAAGAAGAAAGCTGCAACTGCAGTCTCTGAAGTTACAGTAAGTGTTAGCAGCTGTCCCTGTTACTAGCATGGAACTCCTTGAATAGCAGCACAACTGCTGCTAGCTCTGTCAGGCTTCTCTCTTGATCATCTCCCCTTCCCCTGTGCAGTAAGCCCCGATTCACCCCATCCTCTCATGTAGCTGCAAGAAGAGGCGTCCCCTAAATCCTTGATCCTTTGTACCTCATGACATGGAGAGAAACCCACTTCTTTCGTAGCAAGCTTGGGGATAGCAAAGACACCTCACTTGTCCCCTAAATAATGTTTATTATCTAAAATATATGTGTGTCACTGTGTAGGAGGTGAGGAGGAGTCTTCTACATGCATGAAGTTTTTAATGATGCAAAGCTCCCTTCAGTTCACGTGGAGAACCGTAAGATTCTTGGTGTGCTTTGTTTTAGTCACTGCTCTCTTTGCTCCTGCCCCAGTTCAGAAAATCACTTGAAACACAGGCTTAAGTCCATCCTTATTCATGACAGCATTTATGCACAGACTGCTGCACTGGGCAGCACAGCCTGGTGAGGAGGTGACCAGACCTCTGTGGGAAAAGAAATGGTTCAGGACTATTTAGAAAAGCTGGATAAGCACAAGTCCATGGGGCCGGATGTGCTGCATCTGAGGGTGCTAAAGGAGTTGGCGAATGTGACTACGGAGCCATTGGCCATTATCTTTGAAAACTCATGGCGACCGGGGGAGGTCCCGGATGACTGGAAAAAGGCTAATGTAGTGCCCATCGTTAAAAAAGGGAAGAAGGAGAATCCGGGGAACTACAGGCCAATCAGCCTCACCTATGTCCCTGGAAAAATCATGGAGCAGGTCCTCCAGGAATCAATTCTGAAGCACTTTGAGGAGAGGAAAGCGATCAGGAACAGTCAACATGGATTCACCAAGGGCAAGTCATACCTGACTAACCTAATAGCCTTCTGTGATGAGATAACTGGCTCTGTGGATGAGGGGAAAGCAGTGGACATGTTATTCCTTGACTTTAGCAAAGCTTTTGATACGGTCGCCCACAGTATTCTTGCCGGCAAGTTAAAGTAGTATGGGCTGGATGAATGGACTATAAGGGGATAGAAAGCTGGTTAGATTGTTGGGCTCAATGGGTAGTGATCAATGGCTCCATGTCTAGTTGGCAGCCGGTATCAAGCAGAGTGCCCCAAGGGTCAGTCCTGGGGCTGGTTTTGTTCAATATCTTCATTAATGATCTGGAGGATGGTGTGGACTGCACCCTCAGCAAGTTTACAGATGACTCTAAACTTGGAGGAGTGGTAGATACACTGGAGGGTAGGGATAGGATACAGAGGGACCTAGACAAATTAGAGGATTGGGCCAAAAGAAATCTGATGAGGTTCAACAAGGACAAGTGCAGAGTCCTGCACTTAGGACGGAAGAATCCCATGCACTGCTACAGACTAAGAACTGAATGGCTAGGCAGCAATTCTGCAGAAAAAGACCTAGGAGTTACAGTGGATGACAAGCTGGATATGAGTCAACAGTGTGCCCTTGTTGCCAAGAAGGCTAACGGCATTTTGGGCTGTATGAGTAGGGGCATTGCCAGCAGATCGAGGGACGTGATCATTCCCCTCTATTTGACATTGGTGAGGCCTCTTCTGGAGTACTGTGTCCAGTTTTGGGCCCCACACTACAAGAAGGATGTGGAAAAATTGGAAAGAATCCAGAGGAGGGCAACAAAAATGATTCGGAGGCTGGAGCACATGACTTATGAAGAGAGGCTGAGGGAACTGGGATTGTTTAGTCTGCAGAAGAGAAGAATGAGGGGAGATTTGATAGCTGCTTTCAACTACCTGAAAGGGGGTTCCAATGAGGATGGATCTAGACTGTTCTCAGTGGTAGCAGATGACAGAACAAGGGGTAGTGGTCTCAAGTTGCAGTGGGGGAGGTTTAGGTTGGATTTTAGGAAAAACTTTTTCACTAAGAGGGTGGTGAAGCACTGAATGGGTTACCTAGGGAGGTGGTGGATTCTCCATCCTTAGAGGTTTTTAAGGCCCGGCTTGACAAAGTCCTGGCTGGGATGATTTAGTTGGGGATTGGTCCTGCTTTGAGCATGAGGTTGGACTAGAAGACCTCCTGAGGTCCCTTCCAACCCTGATATTCTATGATTCTATGACATGCAGTTCCTTTTGACTTTAGTAGGACTTCAGCTTGTTCTTAAAGTTTAGCACGGGCTTAAATGCTGTACTAAATAGGGCTGCTTTCCTGATTCAGGGGCTGAGTAGCCTTAGCCTTCCCTTGACCTCTGTGCAATTTGTAAAGTATGCAGAGACACACACAGTCAGACTGAGCATTCCTTTCTTGTGCTTTAGAAGCTCTACAGCTGAGGCAGTTACAGAAGACTGTATATATTATATTGATGAGAAATGGTATATCATCAGGTCAGTAAATATTGTATCCTAATGTACATGCATGTGGGGGCAGTTAAAGTTGCAAGGGCAACTGTCCTTCACTCCAGTGTTTTGAGTGCTTAACAGTGATTCCATAACCATCTGTTGATGTGGTTTTTGTATGGAATAGAATACAGTGCTGCTCCTGGGGTGTGAAGTTTGTCAGGGTGCTGACAGAAGGGATAAGCCATCTTATAGTTCACAACTGTTGAATTTACTAATGCTGAGAGGATTTTCTTTCTTGCTCTCAGGCAAATTCTTCCTGTACAAAGTTCAGTCTTTTGGACTTCTCAGTGCACCTTTGTTGTAACTTGGGGAGGGCATTGTCCTCTTTCAGTTGCAAAATCGTTTTCCTTGTGAGTTTATATAACCAGTGTTTTCAAAGTTAAACTAAAGGAGATCGCCTTTGCAGAGTCGGTAAAATCAACAGCTGGTTGAATGTAAACTTTCTTCTTAATGGTCCTGTAAATGAAAATATTTCTTTGTTTTGTGTAACAGGTCTGCATTAAAGTTATTCACATAGAAGCCTGGTGACTTCCTATAGAGGCTTGGAAGTGTCAATTTTAAAGAGACTTTTTGTTATATATGGAGGGTCCAGTATATAGGGGTGTGTTTGTGTATTTAACAATATTTACAGAAACAAATATAATATGTGCAGTGGGTTTCACAGTCTGATTCCATGCTGTGTGAAAAAGTATTTCCTTTTATTGGTTTCGAATTTGCTACTTTTCAATATCATTGAATGTCCCCTTATTCTTGTGTTATGAGACAGGAAGAACAGATGCTCCTGATCTACTTTCTCTAGACCATTTATTATTTTATTTACTTCTGTACTGTCTCCTTTCTAAGGTAAACAATCCCAACCTTGTTGATATGCCTTCATATGAAAGTTTTTTCCATTCCCCATATTGTTCTTATTCCCTTTCTCTGAACTCTCTCTTGTCATATATGTACATAAGTTATCAGCTATAAGATACTTACAATAGAAATGTTAAAGTAAAGACTACTTGCAGGAGTAAGAGTTGCAAGAGAAAAAAATCCCAAATTATTCAACAAGCCATCAGAAACAGTAATGTGTCTGGCACAGAATGAATACTATACTATACTTACATTACTGTACTTACCTGCTATAATACTCAGTGGTTTTTTCACTAGGAGACCTATAATGTGTTCTGATGCCCTTTTTATTTAAAAATATATTTTAAGGATCATTGAGCAGCACAGTATCCCAGCCACAGTTAAGAGGTAGAAAAGGACTTCTTCAGAATTTTGTTCTTGCTGGAATTCTACAGTGAATGTTCTTTAACATAAGGCCATTTTTGTATAAGTATCCTAATTGTGTACATCTTTTAACTTTTGTTGCAGTTGTTTCATATTTCCCTACTGCTTCCAAAAGGCTTATAAGACTGATGCGTAGGTTAACAGATGAATCACATTTAAAATATACATTAGTATTTACTGGGCAGAAAATGAAGACATCATAAAACAAATGAATTGAAACCATAGTGTAGGTGGATTTTTTGTGGCCTAGTCAGCAAGCATGGTATTTGTATACAGGAATGTGTGTACAGGAATTTTATCTCCTTAGGCTTATTGAAACAACACTATAGGTGAAGTGACATTTGTGTTCATGTTGGCAAAAACCTCCTCCTGGTTTGATACCATTTGTCTTCTCAGGAGAGGGTCAGAGAAAGATGGAAATTGCTACTAGGGAAGCTCATTGGCTGTATTAACTTAAACTTGCTCATGATAGGCCATAGCTCTGTAGTTTCAATTAATGTACATTTAGAATGCTATGCTTTGCAAGTAGAATTCTCCCTGACACTTGGGGTGAACTCGTGATGCATTGTCTTATTTGTGATCATGCAGTAAAACATTTTTTAAGACCACAAGGAAAGTAAAAATATCTCAGAATCTCTACATTGTTAAGAATAGCTAACTGTGTTTGTGGTAAGCAGTGCAGGAATAGTTCAAAGTGATCTGCTGAATAGGAATGAAAGGAGCTTGCAGAGTAGAGTAGTAATTACAGTATAGGGACTTGTATTAGCAGAGTACTCTGAAATGAGAACAGGACTGGGAGTCAAGAAGTCCTAAATGCTAACCATGGTTCTGCCACTGACTAGCCGATTGATCTTGGGCGAAACTCTAGCTTCTCTGCTCCTTTCTCCGCATCTGTAATATAGGGATAATCATGGGATCGGTTTACCTACTTCACAAGAATGTGGTAAGGAATAATTAGTCGTGTTTGTCCAGTGTTTAAATGTGTAAAAAGATATGTAAATGCTAAGTATTACTTTCAGCATTTAGATGCCATAGTAATAGTGCTGGTTGGAAAACTTTTTGCTGGAAATTTTTTTACTTTTGAAAAATAAGCTTTCCAAATTTTTTGTTTAAAAATTTTAAATCATTTCCAAGCAGCGCTAGTAATAGGTACCTTGGAAATATGTAAGCTAAGTAAATAGCAATAATAATACATCTCCTTTGAGAATTGCCTTTGCAAATTCCCAGTCCTGGATGTACCTGCCCACTGAAAAATAGTGACAGTTGGGTAAAATGAATGCCACCCTTGTGAATCCAAATGAATGAAAGGGAGTTTGTTTGACTCCTAATAATAGATTGCAGGTGGTGATGGTATAATATATATCGCATGCAAACAGTGTAGATGTCAAAAATTTCTTCCATTTTGAAATATTACTGATTCTATAGAGAGAATATCTTTCACCCTAGCAGAATATATCAAAACTGTAGAATCTTCTGTGTATTTAATTTAATATGTACAAGCAGCTCTTGGGATGTTGAGTGAAATAATGGGAAGAGTTTTTTGATGAGAGGAATATTTGGATATAAAGTGTTATCATTTGTACATTTTATTAATTATGTAAGGTGCCTAGACCTGTGGCTAGGCACTTGATATATAGAGAGAATTTAATTTGGGGGTTCTTCTGCAGTTAGAGATGTTGATTTGAATATCTGAAATGTCTTTACTTTTAAATTATTCCAAAGAGAACACCTACTGAGAAGTGGAAGAAAGCTGCGTGCATGTTTGGAATCCAGGTGATCATAGGCTGAGCTAGTAGCACTGCCTATAGTTATGATTGCCTGATATTTCCCATTATAACACTTTTTTTGTTTTTCAGTTGCGTATAACTGTGTAAAACTCCAGCCATTATGGCTGAAATTTTCCATGTCATGTGTCTGCCTCAGGTTGAAATTGTATATATAGTTTCAGCAAAAATAGTTCAGCCATTTCCAAGGACAAAATCAGGGGAAAATGCATTGTTTTTCCCATGTTAAAAGGAACTCGTATGATTGTTTTGTTTAGCACCTCCATGTTTTGGAGCAGGAGAGGGATTGGCTCTGGTGTCAGGGGTGTGCTTTTTGCTGTCCCTGTGAAAAAAATATCCAAATTTGGCCAGTTATAAGTCTTTGAAATATCTCAATTCATACATCTTCAGTAGAGTCTTGTTAGAGTCTGGCAGCTAAGCTGTCCCAAGATTCCATCTGCACTGAGCATGATCTAGTTCGGGGTAGGCAACCTAAGACACGTGTGCCAAAGGCGGCACGCAAGCTGATTTTCAGTGGCACTCACACTGCCCCTGTCCTGGCCACCGGTCTGGGGGACTCTGCATTTTAATTTAATTTTAAAAGAAGCTTCTTAAACATTTTAAAAACCTTATTTACTTTGCATACAACAATAGTTTAATTATAATATTATAGACTTACAGTAATAGAAGATCTCTTTCTATATTACTGGCACGCAAAACCTTAAATTAGAATGAATAAATGAAGACTGAGCACACCACTTCTGAAAGGTTGCCGACCCCTGATCTAGTTGCTGCAGGGCACTTGACAAGGGAGCAGAGAGACCCTCTCTCTCTCCTGTGCTCTTAATGCTCCTACTGCTGGGGTCCTGACAGCATGGATGAATAGGAAAAAAACAGACTGACTGAAATGCAGAAGCATGAGGGACTGGGTCCAGAGGGGGTTGAGGAGAGAAGACAGTAGATTGCACAAGGAGCCTGGTGGGGGAGCCTGGGAGCTGGGCTGCAGGTGGGAGAGCTACTGGGACTGGCTTGTTGAGAGATTGGTATGATGAGCATGGGTAAAGAGCCTGGGCATGGGAGCTGGGATGGAAGGAAGACTGGGACTCTGAGGAGGAGCCTGGAGGAGAGACTGGGACTAGCTGGACAAAGAGCTGGGAGTGAGTGGAGACTGGGATGAGGAACTGGGTTGGGTTGGGATAAAAAGGACAGTCACAAGGACTGGGAGGCAATGGGGTCTGGGACCAATAGACATACTCTCCTCTAGAAGCTGGAATTGAACCCAAGATTGCTAAATCTCAGAATATTAGCAACTATCTGGCAGTGTATGACCTGCCAGTGGTGGTTCAGTTAGGGGACTACAACCTACTGATACTATCAATTATCCCATTAGCTCATGTGACAGAGGTCTGTGCAGTGGATCTAAAGGTTCCAAACCTGCTGATTAACTATGTAGAAGTCAGTATGATTCCACCTGATGAAATTTGTTTCTTCAGATTCCTTTTTTAAAAAATTAGGAAGAAAGGCTTGCGGGACTTAAGACATTTGGGGGAGGGGGCTTTGTCAAGGCCTCAGTGAATAGGAAGACATCTGTTTTCCTGGATTTGCTGCGTTTTGCGGAATGTTGCAGCAGTTTGGCGTATCAGCGGGGGGGCGGTGTTAGACAGGACAGGTAGCCATGGTGTTGGAGTCGACTTGAGGGTTTCCAGGATGCACTACATCACTGTATTTAGTTGGGCTATCCAGAAGTCGTGTGTGTCTGCATCTGCTCTATATGGTGCACAACATTCAGCTACTGAATATACAAGTGTTTATTGCAGATGTTCGCAACACTGATGCTGATGCACCCCAGGTTGTTTGCTAGTTTCTGGATTATGTTGGCTCTCATTTTTATCTTTGCAGCTACCTTCTCAAGATGATCATGGAAGGAGAGAGTGCGGTCGAGTGTCACTTGGAGTTTAATCATGTTGCACATTTTTACCACAGAAAGCTACTTTGTGTGTTTTTGGCATTCTTTTTATCAAGATGAAATGCGCTTACTGTTGTTTTTCCAGGGTTTGGTTTGAGCCTCCATTTCTGGAAATATTGTTCCATATTTTGGAGGTCCTCAGTTAATGCTTTCTCAATGTTATGGAGGTTTGATGCTTGGATTGTCATGGCAAGATCATCTGCATATCCAAATTTTCGTGATTCAGTTGGAGGCATGTCACTTATGTAAATATTTAAAAAGGTTGGCACAAGTACAGAGCCTTGTGGTATCCCGTTGTTTGATACGGGGTGAGCTGGTCTTGTTACCCAGGTACACTTGTAGGCGTCTGTTACTCACCATGGTCTACAGCAGGAGAAGTGTTTGGTAGCAAGGTATAATTTTAGAAAGTTTCAGCATCAGACCCTTAATTCACACAGTATCAGGGGAATGCCACGGCTGCCCACTCCAGGGCACCACCAGCCAGAGGAGCAGCTGCCCCGCACTGCCTGGCTCCAGCTTCCTGCCTAGGATCTGGCCAAAGGTTGATCCCTGAGGGGTGATGAGGGAGAAGAGGAAGGGGGTTTGGAGCTGTCCTCATGACTGCTCCACTCTGAGTAAGGCACTGCAGTTTGGTGGGGGGCAACACCCTAATGCCCCCTCACCTCTGCCCATGGACTCAGTGGGGGGAACTCGGGGTTTCAGCTCCCTGACTCTCTGACTTTGGGAGACAGGGGGGAGGGGAGGTCAGAGTTTCAGCCCTGCACTGCTCCCGGCTTCGGGGGAGAAAGGGAGAGAGGGGACCTTGGGGTTTCAGACCTGTGCTGCTCCCGGCTTCGGGGGAGAAAGGGAGAGAGGGGACCTTGGGGTTTCAGACCTGTGCTGCTCCCGGCTTCGGGGGAGAAAGGAGCTTGGGGTTTCAGACCCATGCTGCTTCCAGCTTCAGCGGGGGTGGGGAATTTGGGGCTTCAGCCCCGTGCTGCTCCTGGCTTCAGGGGGGAGGGGGAAGGGGAGTTTGGGGTTTCAGCCCCATGGAAGAGGGGCTGCATCAGGAATGGGGCTTCAGCCCCACGCTGCTCCTGGCTTCAGCACCTGCAGGGGAGCATCAGGGATGGGGCTTTCAGTCCTGCACCACTCCAGGTTTGAGCCCCACGGGGGGGGGAGGCGATGGGGCTTGGGGTTTCAGCGGTGGGGCCCTCAGGGGGGTCCGCATACCCCCAGTTGAGAACTGTGGGTCTAGATCAATTTACAAACACCAGAAGACCAGGAGCAGAAATAAAACCATAAATCCACAAGCTATTTTTGCAACTAAATATTCTGCATCATGTCAACTCCTTTTCAAAAATAAAACGTGTTCTTGATCTTTAAGATGTAGGACTTCAAGCAACCGCTTTGAAGCTAGTTACATGAGAGTCCCACAAGTCATCTGAAACAGAGATCTGAAGACCGGCTACACATAACTCAGGCAATCCAGATGAGTGAGGGAGTGATTCACTACTTGTGTCATCTAAATCTGAAAATAGAGAAACTTGGTACATATGCCAGCATTTCACCAGAAGCAACACAATGTCCTGGCATTTTTTGTATGTTTTTAAATCATGCCCCCATTCCCTTTCATCTTTGGTCTTTATAAGAACACCTCTGAGGCTTGAACATGAAATCTGTTCCCTTGATACCTTCACAGTAGTTTCTCGTTTGCTCATGATAGCCAAGCATATCTGCAGTCAAAGGGGAAACGGGAAGCTCTGAAGCATGCTCCGTCCGCTGCCCAAAGTGTCCCTGATACCCAGAGTTGTGGGTCCACATGTTTGGACGGATGGATAATAGTCTCATTGTTACCTTGTGCTGGCTACATCAGGGATAGCAGAATTTATTTCAGTAATGCCGCCTTCATATTTATAAATTGGACAGTAGGTAGTGACATGTTCGATGGTCTGTCGTGGGGAACCACACTCGCACACCAGGGAGTCCTTGATTTTCCATTTGTGCATTAGATATCAGCATCTACCACAGTTGGTTCGAATTTGGTTCAGATGATCATGGAAGGTCAAACCTAGGAACCTTGTGTGTGGGATCTGGCACAAGGTGCTTATTTTTTAAGTCTTGGTTAGCCCAATCTGCTTTCTAAGCCTCCTTCTGATCAGATGCTGATGCTACTCCTGATGTAGCCATTTGGCTCGATCAACTCAGGGCCTCCCAGAGGATTCAGGGGGTCTGGGGCAAAGCAATTTTGAGGGCCCCTTCCGTAAAAGAAGTTGCAATACTATAGAATACTATATTCTCGTGGGGGGCCCTGCGGGGCCCAGGGCAAATTGCCCCACTTGTGCGCCCACTCCGACTCCCCCCCCCCCCCCCGCGGCTCTGGGAAAAATAAACATTTAAAAACCTTCCGCATCTCGGCACAAACCCAGTTTTGAGAGAACTTCTTTTCAAGTCACCTTTACAAGGCATCACTGGTTCTCAGCATCAGCTAGTGCTAAAAGGCACTAAAGCTCATTAAAAGGGTTGGACAAATATTTTACATCAAAATGTTTTTTGGATAAAAAACTAGGGGTTTTTAAAAAGCAGAAAAAAATCACGGACAATGTCTGCTTTCCTTCAAAATTTGTTTTTGTTTTTTTTTAAATTGAAAAGCTGAAATTAGTCTGCCAAAACCTGAATATAGTTTGGGGTTTCAGAAGTGTGTGGCCAAATATTTGCTGCTTGCTGTGTTGATTGTTTAAAGAAACAGTAAAAAAAATTCTGCTTAAAAAAATCCAAAACTTTTGAGCCATCTTAGCTTGAGACCAAATGCCTGAGCCCATCCAGTCAGAGATTTTTCCAGTTTTCTGATACTCTGCTGGCTTCCTTGACTCTCATCTGTCTGCATAACTTTGGGTTCATTTAGGTTAGAACATAAGAATGGCCATACTAGGTCAGACCAAAGGTCCATCCCAGCCCAGTATCCTGTCTACCAACAATGGCCAGTGCCAAGTGCCCCAGAGAGAGTGAACCTAGCAGGTAATGATCAAGTGATCTCTCTCCTGCCATCCATCTCCACCCTCTGACAAACAGAGGCTAGGGACACCATTCCTTACCCATCCTGGCTAATAGCCATTGATGGACTTAACCTCCATGAATTTATCTGTTTCCTCACAAACTGGAGACGGTTACTGTGGGTTTGTCTTTAGAATAGCTTATGTACATACTCCACGAACTGAGCATTTGAGCTTGTTCCAGAATCTGGGATGAGCCTATGTTGTGAAAACAGAAATGCTCAAAATAGCACATGCATGTGAATGGACACAGCGTGCTAAAATTAAATTAACCCAGGGGGGTCTCAAACTGGGGTTCGGGACCCCTCAGGGGGGTCATGGGGTTATTACTGGGGGTTGCGAGCTGTCAGCCTCCACTTCAAACCCCGCTTTGCCTCCAGCATTTATAATAGTGTTAAATATATACAAAACTGTTTTTAATTCATAAGGGGGGGTTGCACTCAGAGGTTTTCTATGTGAAAGGGGTCACCAGTACAAAAGTTTGAGAACCACTGAATTAACCCCTCTGGAGCCTCGGGGAATGCGGGGGGGGGTCTCCCTTGGTAGGGTTGGGAAGGAGGTAGGTGGTGTAGGATATTGCTCTTCTCATGTGATCCCTCCCCTATGGCTCTCTTGGCTCTATCACTGTTAATCTAAAGTGGCTAATTTTAAATGAAGCTGCCCTCCCCTGACATGAATATCCCTATGGCACTGAAATTAAATATAGACTATAATTTGGCATTTGAGAAGTGAAAGGGATGGTAGCCCTAAGGGAAAAGATTAACAGCTTGGCTGTTTGTGTTAAATAGCTGTCTGCAAGCCTCAAACTGCTGAATGAGCTTTAGGGTAGGGAAAGCTGTGCCCCCCCCAAACAACCTGGCCCTGCCTCCTGTCCAACCCCCACCCACTTCCTGCCCCCTGACTGCCCCCTCAGAATCTCCAACCCATCCTGCTCCTTGTCCCCTGACCACCTCCCAAGACCCCCAACCACCACCCCAGGACCCCACCCGCCATGAACCCCGCCTCCCTGTCCCCTGACTGCCCTGACCCCTATCCACCCCTGCTGAGTCCTGACAGACCCCGGAATGCCCACGATCCAACCCCTGTTCCCCTTCCCTGACTCCCCAAAAATCTCTGTCCCCTGACTGTCCCCGGGACTCCCTGCCCCTTATCCAACCCCCCGGCCCCCTTACCCTGCCGCTTACCCCCGCCTCCCCCCTTTCCCGGAGCCTCAGCGAGCCGCATTCAGGAGCGGCCCTGGATAGTACTGCAGCGGCGTGGCTCCAGCGGGACCTCAGCTCCCACCGCTCGGCTGCAGCTTGCAGCTCCGCCCCCTTACCATGCGGCTTTGCACAGCAGGAGCTCAGGTCCTGCCGGAGCCACGCCGCTTTAGCTCTGTCCAGGGCTGCTCCTGGGCACGGCGCACTGAGGCGCCAGTGGATGGGGAAGGCGGAGGCGGGGGGGGAGCCTCAGAGATTCTCGTGGGGGCTCCTGCGGGGCCTGGGGCAAATTGCCCCACTTGCCCCCCGCCTCTAGACGGCCTTGGATCAACTTCAGGTGAAATTGTAGTTGCTGCTTTACACCAGCCATACGAAAGAAGAAGCAGCTCCTAGCCCCCTTTGACTGCCCATGCAGCTGGTCAGAGCTGTCCAGGCGAGGACCTGGCTCCGGTGCTAGTAGAGCCCTTGGGGAGCAGCCACTGGCACACAGCCCCACCCAGGCGGATGGCCTGCTGAGGTGAGGGGGTGGAGGTGGTGCTCCCTTCCTGGACCCTGCTGTGCAGAGCTGGCTTGAGCCCTGCCAACCCTTACTGCCCCAAAATAGAAGTCAAACTATGCATGCCTATGCCCAAGGATCCCACCCCTGGCCCCGAGTCCCCACTGGGCCCTGGAGTTTTTATAGCGGGGGGGGGGGCGGCTCAGAAAGAAGAAGGTTAAAAACCCCTGATCTAGGCTGCATATATTTTTGGAAAATCTTTCAATCATTGCTTGCTTTATTTGGACAGTTAATCTCCTGAACAGCATATCACTGCTAACGTGCAGGTCTGTGACTGACATGGAGTTCATGGTTCCTGTGGAGTTTAGGACTGCAGGAATGGGGTATAGTGGTGCATCCTTCCAGGACACATACAATTCATACTATTTCATGTACTCGAGTATATTTGCCATATCCTTTTTTGCAAAACAAAACAAAACTTTTCACTGGGTTTGCACTCTAGAACAAACTTTTGATAGCTTTGCTCTGCCATGGAAGGAGGCCTTGTAGCTGAAGTCCTCCAGTGCTGGCTGACTTCCAATGCATTTGCAAGCTATATCCTACATAAGACAACTACTCTAAGAATAACCCCCTTTGCTTACTCTTTTAGATGTTAGAAACATACCCAATCTCATCTAAACAGTGGATGTCGCTAGTAAGAGGGTGGGCTTTTTGTTTCTAGTGTTTTCACAGTAATGCCTCTTCATTAACTTACATCTGAAACAAGGTATCGCTATTCTAATAAATGTTTTTGGCTTTATTGCAGTGGATCAGTACAGAAGCATAACTTGATCATAAGATAAAAGGATACATATTTTCTCTTTCTAAGGGTATGTCCACACTACCTGCTGGATCAGCAGGTAGTGATCGATCTATCAGGGATTGATTTATCATGTCTCATCTAGACACGATAAATCGATCCCCGAACGTGCTCCCCATCGACTCCAGAACTCCACCAGGGCAAGAGGAGTCGACGGGGGAGCCACGGCCGTCGATCCCGTGCCCTGAGGACGGGAGGTAAGTCGATCTAAGATGTGTCGACTTCAGGTATGCTATTCTCATAGCTGAAGTTGCATATCTTAAATCGATCTCTCCCCCCACACACACCCCCAGTGTAGGCCAGGCCTAAGTGTCTTGTTTCAGGGAGTCCAGAAACATGGTCAGGGTTTTTTTTTTTTTTTGTTGTTGTTTTGTTTGTTTTTAAATTAATGCTGATTATCTGAAAGTTTCTTCAGACTTAACGTTGAAATTTTTCTCTAACAGCGTACATTGACACTTCGTTTTAAGATTAGCATGAAAAAAGTCTCATTTTCAATCACTAAATATGTCATCATATATTTAAAACTGCATTTGTGAATCTGTCAAAACAAACTAGACTATGAAATGGTAAAGATATGTGAATGTCCTTATATCAGTGATTCTCAATTATTTATCATTGTGGGTCACATCCAATACAACCTATATAGCCCTGAGGATGTCTCATGGGCCGCAGCTGTGTGCTGATTGGGCCACAGGTTGAGAACCACTCCTTATACTATCAACAAATTAAAATGTACTCATCAATTGGACTTGAATCTTACTCCGGGCTTATGCCTCCTGGCGTCACCAATTAATGTTGACTGCAGTTACATTTGTAGAGGTGACAGTACTCAAGCAAACTCTAAAGAAGTGCCTCTATAACCATGTTGATTTGGAAGCCCTACATCACTGTTTTTGACTAGTCACTTGACGATTAAAATAAAAACCAAAAGATTAAATCCTCTGTTTTCATTTTTAAAATAAACTGTTGTATAAAGGGCCCACATTTGCTCCTCCTGTTATTTACACACACATATTCTCTTCCAGAGAAACAGTGAGGTCTACTAGCAGACTGAGCATGAGACCGGGATCCCAAGTAGTCCTGTGTTCTAATCACATCACTGCCACTGACTCACTGTATGGCCTTGTGAAAGTCGCTTAGCTTCTGTGCCTGCATCGCCATCTGCAAAATGAGGTCTGCAGCTACTGAATATGAATATTATTACACCATGGCAAATATTCCCTTGTGGAGGGAGGAGGGGAGATTGTTTCAGACAATGCCCAAAATTTTCAAACATGGATACTTAACATTAACCTCCCAAATCTATATTTGGGAAACTAAATAGAAATGACCTAATTTTCAAAGGTGGTAGGAATCTGCAGCTCACATGGGTTTTGGTGAGACTTACAGATGCACACCACCTTGGAAAATCAGGCTATTCCTGTGTAAGTGCCTAAATATAAGTTTAGGAGCCTAACTTTAGGCACCAGGTTTAGAACATTTGGCCAATGTTTTACTTTCCCTTTTTTTAGAACTGTTTTTCTTATGGTGAACTGACACAATCACATTAAGTTCTCAAATTACACTTCCACAAATGTTTTAAAATAAACAAATCCTGTACATAAGTCAACCAGCAATCTTTCACATTTATTTTGACCACAAAGCTTGAGTATTTCCTTTAAAAAGTATCACGTCAGTCTCTTAGGCTCATTCATTTTTATGTAAAATTGTTGAGGCTTTTTTTATTGTTATCTGAAGAGGACACAACTAAGTTTTATTGTATTGTAATACTTTTAATTAGCTATCTTTGTAGATGTTTCTGGTTTTAGTATTTGTATTTATGGGGGTTAGATTACATATCTTTCTGTTATTTATTGGATTCATTTTATGATAATAGCGGAGGCCAAACAGCTAAATTAAGTTAAAGAAACAAATGTAATATAAATACAAAACATGGCAAATAATTCTGCATGATATGTATTGTTTCATTATCAATCAAAGTGGGATTTGTAATTTAGTGTTTCAGTTCTTTGTTGGAAAACCATGATGGAGCTATTGACCATTAAGTCTTAAATGTCTCATAACTTCTGGGCCATGTATCAATGAAATAACATTTGTAAGTTTACAAATGCTGAAGGTTTAGCCTGAAAGGACGGATTACATATGTGTGTCACAGCCAGTCTGAATTGTCTAAAAGTGACATACATCTGGGGCAAAATGAAAAAACCTGTATCAAAGGAATAGCTTAAATAACTACTATTGATTAAAATAGTACAGTATGTGAATTTAATAGCCTGACTTCAAGAGTAGAAACTGGTTTCTGTATTACTTTGGCATATCTCTCTGGCAAATGGTGAGTTACCAGAGGATCTGTGTGATTAATTGCATTCTCTTTTCTTGACTAAAGAATTTAGCCTTGGTGTGGGAGATAGGGCAGTCTACAATTTTACTCTGGATAAGTCTTCTTTTCTTGCTTGAAACTCATTCTAAAACTTCACTGTTAAAGTTGCCAGGAGGGAATCTGAAAGTTGTGGCAGTCACGTAGAGACCAGTGGGATCTTTCAGTACCTAGGAGGAGTGGAAGGCAGTCTGAAGTTGTAGAATAAGCACATTAGTTAGATTCTCCTGTTAAAATTATGATCAGTGAAGTAGTTAGCAGTATTGACTTGCAAATTGTCAAAAAGGTTTCAGATTTACCCCACTGAGATTAATGGAGTAGTTCACATTTTTCAGAGTTATTGTAGGATTGTCTGAAGACAGCTGAATGGTCTACATCAAGGCCTGGTGTATACTTAGAGTATGTCTGCACTAGTAGCTCTACAGCAGCACAGCTGCGCTGCAGTGTAGACTATGGAAGGGGGGTTTCCATTGCTGTAGACAGTAAATCCACTCCCGGGAGGGGCAGTAGCTAGATCAACAGGAGAATTCTTCTGTCAACCTACCTGTGGCTACAATGCAGATTAGGTTGCTCTAACTACATTGCATCCCTGAGCGATGTAGCTAGGTCGACATAGATGTTAAGTATAGACTAAGGGCTTCCATCAATCTAGCTATCGTCTCTCAGACCTTGATAAACCCCTTCCATCACTGTAGGCTGCATCTATGCTATGGAGTTATGCCGGCAGAGCTGTGGACATGTCCTCAGGAAATGCATATTGAAGTAAGCTGCACTAGTGTAAGCCCTGCTTTGTGCAGTTGTGGTGTTCTTACCTTGAGGGTTTGCTCTAGAATAACTAAATTGATGTAGGCAGAGCCTCCAACACTGTTAGTTCACACTGGGTTTGCATTTTTATGGTTTTCTTGGCAAACATTAGGGCTAGGAAGGGAATCTTTCTTTAAAACAAAAGCTTAGATTCTGGAGCATAATTCAGAGCCATGGAATGGATTCTGCTAGCAAATTCTGTGACCGTAGCATTATGGAAATGCAATGCCTTGGTTATACAACTCAATCATAAATAGTGAAGCATATATTCAGTCTGAATAATTAACCTTGCTGTATAAGTATATTTAGCTTTCAGGACATTGTCTGTAACATACCAGGGCACAATCCAGACTAGTGGGGGGCTGTATCACCCCTGCCCTGCAGCCTTGCATGCCTTACAATGCCTTGCTGTAGTAGCTCCCACTTGGGCAGCTCACAGCCTTTCAGCATGCAAGCCACACCCTGATTCTCATCAGCCTTGATTATACTGCAGAGTGACACACCACCCCACCCCACACCACCCCCTGACCTGGATCTTCCCCGAGAAATGTATGTCCTGTAATGCCCAGCCCACACTGGACAATACAAATATATTAAGTCCATGATTCCTTTAAGCGAGTAAATATGACAGTTTATTATTTTAGATAGTTACCCAGACATTTCAACTTAAACACACTGGATTAGATGAAACAGTAAAACAAGTATATTAACTACAAAGAGAGAGATTTAGATAAAGGTAAAATAAAGATAAAATGCTTACTAGTATCTATTTAAGAAACTAACTTTGTTGCAAAGCAAACTTTCTCATCAAATGTTTCGAGCAAGGTTACTGACCAAACTCTTCGGATCAGGATCCCTTCCTCAGAGTCCAATGACTGTTTCTGTGTGTCTTCTCAGGTGCATAGAATGAAGTGGGTGAGGCGGGGGGGGGGGGGGAAGGGGAGTAGAGGGGCATTGGGGTGTTTGTCCCTCCTTTTTTACAGTTTCAGTCCCTTTCTTGAAAAGCATTTCCAGTTGACGCCCAGGAGACAGTCTATGTCAGGGGTTCTCAAACTGGGGGTCAGGACCACTCAGGGGGTCGTGAAGTTATTACATGGGGGGTTGCGAGCTGTCAACCTCCACCCCAAACCCCGCTTTGCCTCCAGCAGGGCCGGCTCCAGACCCCAGCGCACCAAACGCGCGCTTGGGGTGGCGTCCCGCGGGAGGGCGGCAGGCGGCTCCGGCGGACCTCCCGCAGGCATGCCTGCAGAAGGTCAGCTGGTACCGCAGCGCCGGTGGAGCATCCGCAGGCATGCCTGCGGGAGGTCCACCGGAGCCGCGGGACCAGTGGACCCTCCACAGGCACGTCTGCGAGAGGTCCCCTGAAAGGGGTCACCAGTACAAAAGTTTGAGAGCCACTGGTCTATTTGGAAGGATGTTCCCTGATGAGGGCCCCAGCATGGACTGACCGGGAAGTCTTGGATCTGATCGCTGTGTGGGGCGATGAGTCTGTGCTTTCGGAGCTGCGCTCCAAAAAACGGAATGCAGAGACCTACAAGAAGGTCTCCAAAGCCATGGCACTCAGAGGATACAGCCGGGATGCAACGCAGTGCCGCGTGAAAATCAAGGACCTGAGACAAGGCTACCAAAAAATCAAAGCAGCAAACGGACGCTCCGGAGCCCAGCCCCAGACATGCCGCTTCTACGAGGCACTGCATGCCATTCTCGGTGGGTCTGCCACCACTGCCCCACCAGTGACCGTGGACTCTGAGGATGGGATAGTGTCGACGGGCAGTTTCTCGGCGATGTTCGCGTATGGGGAAGATGAGGAAGGGTTTGTGGAGGACGAGGCAGGCGACAGCCCTTACAATACTGCTTTCCCCGACAGCCAGGATCTCTTCATCAGCCTCACAGAGATCCCCTACCAACCCTCCCCGGCCGTTAACCCGGACTCTGAATCAGGGGAAGGATCAGTCGGTAAGTGCTATAAACATGTAAACATTTATTTTTTTAAAAACAGGAATAAAAACTATATGAAAAGAAGGTCAATACATATAGGGATCGAACAAAAATCCTCTTGGGACAGTTCCACGAAGCTCTCGTAGAGGTACTCGAAAAGCCTCCGCAGGAGGTTCCTGGGGAGAGGTGCCTTATTGGGTGCTCCGTGGAAGCACACTTTTCCGCGCCAGGCCATCCTGAGGTACAGTGGGAGCATTGCCTCGACCAGCATGGCAGCATAGGGCCCTGGTCTGTGCAGGGATTCACGCAGCATGCGCTCTCTGTCTCTCCTAGTGACCCGCCTCAGGGTGATCTCGCTCGGCGACTGCTGCATCTAATTAGGGGAATTACTGTAATGTTACTATTGTGAATGCTTGACTTTTCCTTTGCATAACAATGACCGTCATTTAACAGCCACGTGGTGGAGGCTGCAGAGGAAAAGCATACAGGGATCTTTCCCGGGGACAGCCGTGAGGGGCTGGAACAGGGTCAGACTTTATGCTTTCCAGATTGCCTGCAGCAGGAGGGCACTGCTATCCATTAACTGTTAAGCAGCCTAAAGTTTACGGCTTACCAGGCCTGGCTGCTACACGGATTCTGCTGTCCTGCCCCGCTTGTCCGATCTCCAGTGCAAGACCCCAGGCAATGAAAGCGAATGCCGAAAATTCGAACTTGTCCTGAGAGCACATGAGATAGGTGCCCTGTATGGGCTTGTTCACAGAAACTGAGTAGACTGTGTTCAGTGTTCGCAAACATGTATCTTTGCAAGGAAATCACTTCCTTTTTCCCATCACACAGCTGTGGCTCTTTCCCGAACTGCCCCGGCATCCCCCTCACAGAGGCTGGCGCACATTAGGCGGCGAAAGAAAAAGACTCGGGACGAGATGTTCGCTGAACTGATGGCCTGCTCCAGAGCCGAGGCGGCCCAGCAGAGCCAGTGGAGGGAGACCCTCTCTCAGCAGCAGCGCTCACACAGTGAATGGGAGGACAGGTGGCGGCAGGAAGACCAGCAGGCGACTCAAACGCTGCTTGGACTAATGAGGGAGCAAACGGACACGCTCCGGCGCCTTGTGGATGTTCTGCAGGACCGCAGGCAGGAGCAGAGAGCCCCCCTGAACTGTATCTGCAACCGCCCTCCCCCGCCACAAAGTCCTGTCCCCCCCTCACCCAAAATCACAAGAAGGAGGGGCGCTAGGGGCCGTGAAAACTGTCACTCCACCCCAGCAGAGCGCTCATGTACCAAACAGCTCCCATTCCCTAAAGTATGAGAATTGCTTCCCTTCCTGGCTCACCGGATCCAAAATCCCAGTTTCATCCCCCAACTGTGTAGTTGAGTATTAAAAATAGTTTGCTGTTCATTACTGTTTCCGTCATGTTTCTTTGCAGAAGACTTTGTGTGAAGGGGAGATACGGGTTTGTTAATTGCATAGGACAGCCACCTTTACCAGGGTACAGACATGGGGGCAGGATCAACAGCAGGTCACACACAGAGTGCAGTCACTAGGCACCCGGGTCACTCTGAGAGGTGTCTGCTGCCCCGGGTCAGTCTGGGAGGTGTATGCTGCCCCAGGGTCTGAGCGCCTGGCATCCACAAATGGCAAGGCAGGCTGCCCTTACCATGCCCTTCCACCCTAGCCATGAACCTCTCCGATGCCCTGAGCCCCAGCCAGAGCCATCATCCCCCTACACCTACTCACCCTTCCCACACACCCCTCACCCCTTCCTGCAAACCCACCCCTTCCTGCACACCCTCCTGTAACCGTCCTCCCCCCAGAGACTGCTGTCGGAGCAGGAGCCTGTCAGTCCTCGAGTGTAGAAGCGGTCTGTACATCACTGCACACCGTACCCACCACAGTCTGCGTCCCTGTTTGAACCCTTTAACGCGAATTCGTTAGTAAAGAAAACTTTGTGAATTAAAAATGTTCCAATAACTTTATTTTTAAACGTCTGTTGGAAGGGGGGAAACCTGGTGAACGGGGTATGTAACCGCTGAAAAAAGTCAATAGTAACTGAAACAGGGGCAGGTTCAGCTTCTCTGTAAAGAGACTGGACAGTCATAGGTTACCCTGCTCTCTGAGGAACCTAGCTTTCAAAGCCTCCCGGATGCACAGCGCTTCCCGCTGGGCTCTTCTAATCGCACGGGTGTCTGGCTGAGCGTAATCAGCAGCCAGGCGATTTGCCTCAACCTCCCATCCTGCCATAAAGGTCTCCCCCTTGCTCTCACAGAGATTGTGGAGCACACAGCAAGCTGCAATAACAATGGGGATATTGGTTTCGCTGAGATCCGAGCGAGTGAGTAAGCTCCTCCATCTCCCCTTGAGACGTCCGAAAGCACACTCCACCACCATTCTGCACTTGCTCAGCCGGTAGTTGAAGAGCTCCTTGTCACTGTCCAGGGTGCCTGTATAGGGCTTCATGAGCCAGGGCATTAGCGGGTAGGCTGGGTCCCCGAGGATCACTGTAGGCATCTCCACATCCCCAACAGTTATTTTGTGGTCTGGGAAGAAACTACCATCCTGCAGGCGTCTAAACAGACGAGTTCCTGAAAACACGCGTGTCATGAGCCTTGCCCGGCCACCCGACGTAGATGTTTGTAAAACGTCCCCTATGGTCCACCAGTGCTTGCAGCACCATTGAAAAGTAGCCCTTTCGCTTAATATACTGGCTGGCCTGGTGGGACGGTCCCAGGATAGGGATGTGAGTGCCATCTATAGCCCCACCGCAGTTTGGGAATCCCATCGTGGCAAAGCCATCTATGACGACCTGGACGTTTCCCAGGGTCACTACCTTTGAGAGCAGGAGTTCAACGATTGCGTTGGCTACTTGCATCACAGCAACCCCCACGGTAGATTTGCCCACGCCAAAGTGGTTCACTACTGACCGGTAGCTGTCTGGCGTGGCAAGTTTCCAGAGGGCTATGGCCACTCGCTTCTGCACAGTCAGGGCTGCTCGCATCCGGGTGTCCTGGCGCTTCAGGGCAGGGGCCAGCAAGTCACACAGTTCAAGGAAAGTGCCCTTACGCATCCTGAAGTTTCGCAGCCACTGTGATTCATCCCAGACCTGCAGCACTATGCGGTCCCACCAGTCCGTGCTTGTTTCCCGGGCCCAGAATCGCCGCCCCATAGCATGAACGTGACCCATTGCCACCATGATCTCCGCGGCGCGGGATCCCGTGCTTTGTGAGAGGTCTGTGCCACTCTCACACTTCATGTCCTCACCGCGCTGCCGGAGCCTCCTCGCCCGATTTCTCAGCAGCTGACTGTGGAAGAGGTGGACGATAAGGTGCGAGGAGTTGACAACGGCCATAAGTGCAGCGATGATCGCAGCGGGCTCCATGCTCGCAGTGCTGTGGCGTCCGCGCTGTCACTGACCAGAAAAGTGCGGTAACAGATTTCCCGCCGGCGCTTTCAGGGAGGGAGGGCGGGAGTGACGGTTGAATGACGACAGTTACCTAAAACCACCCTCGACACATTTTTCCCCCAGCAGGCATTGGGGGCTCTACCCAGCATTCCAATGGGAAGCGGGGACTTGGGAACTGTGGGATAGCTGCCCAGAATGCACCGCTTCCAATGTCGACGCTTGCCCCGTTAGTGTGGACTCACAAAGTCGAATTAGTGTCCTTAGTGTGGATACACAAATTCGACTTCATAAGGTCGAATCCACCAATTCGACCTAAGTTAAATCGAACTACTCTTGTAGTGTAGACATACCCTAAGAAGACCTTCTACAGAAGGAGCATAGAGTCCTTCCTCCAGAACCAGAGTCCAATTAGCATATTAAAAATATTTAGGATTTATCTGCATTGTGGATTTGCCCTGATTCCAGCTGTGGGGTAGTCAGCCACTACTGCAGGTTTCTAGTGTAGGCAAGCAAATCTGCCATTTGAACTGGTAGTTATTTCTGCTTGAAATTGAGGTAAGATGCACTGGTAAAAGTTGTGACTCTTAGCAGTTTACCTTGTCTGTGGTGGTACAGCTATTCCAGTGGGTGAAATTGGGTCAGATCCCTAGTTTACACAAGGCCTTAGCTTGGTTATAATTTAAAAAAACTCTTAGGTCTGTCCAAAATAGCACAGATTGCCAAGTCCTGACTTTGGGCCCATTCCTGCGAACACCCCATAGCGGGCATAGGATTTACTACCAGAGGAGTAAGCTCACTGAAAGCAATAGCATTATCTATGGTTGTCAGCACCATACTCTGTATTAAGTACTTGCAAGGGGATATTTGTGTCAACATAGTACCTGTGGTGTATGGATTTTTATTTATTTTACAAGGTTGCCTCTCCAGTTACACCTGGTCGCAGGACAATTTTGTTCTCTGTTTTATGAGTATTTAGAAAAATCAGCGAAAGCTATTAGTATGGCTGAGGGCTGACTCACCTTAAGTCTGATATTGCAGTATATATGCAGTGGAAACATCAGTAGATTCATTCCAAGGTAAAATTTTCTAGTTCTGTAAAGTAGAATGCTACCGTGTGTGTAGCTGAGAACTGGAAATCATTGCCTCATGTTAATTGGGTAATATCCAGTAGTAGCCCAGCTGTAATTCCTAAGCAGTGTGCGACTCATAGGGCCACTAAAATCTAAATGAAGCGTATTTGTCATGCTGCAGTCCTATAGGATTAATAGCACTTGGATTCATTTGATCTGATATATTCCAACAATATTAAGTTGCCAGTATTTGTTTTTATTGTCCTTTGCACTTTTTTTTCCTGGCTCTGTAAGACTCCTATCTTATTTTTTGGAAACTGAGCTGAGACATGACACACATTTCTGGCCTGTATTACTAGCTCTGGCAGAGTTGAAAAGTTCTTTGCAGCCTTTATAGGTAGGCATGGATGATAGCTTACATCAAATATAGCAAAAAGTATAGTACAATATGTAGAACTTTCCCACTTTTTTCTTTCTCTTTTGGGATTAATAAACATTCTGTTTGCTTTTTGTACTAATAGATGAACTGTGAAGTCTTTCTAAATTTTTGTAAATCACTTGCAGTCCCTAATAAATATGTGTAGACACTCTGACATTTTAAAACAAAATATTTGAAAGAGATCCTTTTGTCATTTATCTACATAGTGAAATTTACCATCTCTAACTCACCCTGGGAGTCATTTCATTACATGACTTTGAGCTGGAACTTGTTCCTGGTTTTATAGTTTCTTTTATGCAACTGTATTTATTTAGCATCTCTGGTGTGTATGGCACTTTTCAGACATGAAAGGAGACAAGTTCCCTACCCAAAAGCTTTACAATCCAAATAGAAAATGAACTGGAGGTGAGAGGAACAAATATAACATGAATGGAAAACCATTTATTAGTGGTGAGACATACAATTTGTTAATTTTTCTCTTAATTTAATTTTGTGTGAATTGTACTGTGAGCCATAAACAAAGGATTATGAGGTGAAAATAAGTAAAAGGGTGACAGTTCATGGTGCAAGGCTTGCCTAAAGAAATGAGTTCTGCAGTGGGATTGGATAGAGATGATTGAGTATACTCGGTGTAGGGAACAGGGTGAAGGGCAAGGGATTATGCTTATCCTACCAAGAGAATTATGCTTATCTTTGCCTTTCTGTATTTTTCTTTCTTTTTCTTTTTTTCCATTTATTTTCCTGTCGTGCTATGAACCTTATTGTAAGTTATTAATTATTATTGTTACTTTTGTTGGCTGAGATTTTCAAAGGGAGTTTGGGGCGCAGTTTGAATGTTTAACTCCTTTGAAAAGCCATGTTCTTGATATTTGTGTCTTCTGCAGAAAGTCCTCTTCCTAACATGTTTATAATCTATAGCATGCTATAAATTTTGGAAGAGATTTTAAACCTCATGATTCTGGATTTTAAGAGAATCTCTGTTAGGGATTAGAAGGGGATCTAATGGTGGGGTGGGGGACATTTTATCCCTCATCAGCTACTAAAGGGTTCTTCCACTTGCCTCCGAATCATCTGTTGCTGATCATTGTCAGAGATGGGATTCTGGACTAGATGAACTTCAGGTCTGATCAAGTCTGGCAATTCCTATGTTCTTAGTACATGTGTATCTATAGCTAAATCATCATCTTTCTGAGATAACGTCTGTAATGGTCTATCTGTTGGGCTCACTTGGTACCTATTATAGGTTAGACAGTTGCCTAAATTGCCAACTTCAGAAGCTTAAGTGACGGGGGAAATAGCTATGCAGTGCCATCTCAACTTCAAAAGAGAGGCCAGAAGTTGGCATTGTCTGTGAAGTGCCTGTCTGAACAAAGGATATGTGTGTAGATAGATAGGCTTGGCAGAAAGGAGGCACAGTGAAGTAGTGTGAATATGCCTGTTCATACAGTTGTCACATCTGTATAGCTAATCCTTTTGTAAAGGGATATGATGGGCATAGCACAGTGAGGACATCCGATATGTGCTGGAAGAAGAGAGCCAACCACGGAAATAGTGAGGGTGACATGTATATAGTAACAAAATCTGTAATAACCGTAGAAAAATAGGGTAATGCTATGGTACTGCCAGTTTTTATTTGTAGCTTGAAATTTAAGTTGATATATAATTCTTTATATTTTGTTAGAGGGAAAAAAGTGATTAGGTGATTTTCATCTAAGAACAACTATTATTGTAGACTGAGTCATTTGGTGATGTTTGAGCAGAGTTTAAACATCACAAGACCTGCCCAATGTGTTCTCCCCTCTAGCATTCTTCTAGCAATTGTCGTATGAAAATTATTTAATTATCATCTCCCTGCACGCAGCCCTGGCATCTCATCCTGGCCTTCTGTTTTGTTCCTTCCCTGTAGCCACCTGTTCCTCCACCTTCTGTGTAGACTTTCCTTTAATTATGCAGTGCATACACATTCAGCCCATTAAAAAAATTATTTAATGATACAACAATAAACCTATAACAATGCGATTACAGGCTCACAACTTTTAGCTATTAGCATAGATTCATGGTTAGTGACACAATTATGGCACTTTGTTAGCTGTAAAATTAACCCTCAACAAAACTATTGTCTTACAATGTAACATGCATTAGGGCCACAATTCAGGAAAGCACTTAAATATGTGCTTAAATTCCATTATGGACCTAAGCACATGCTTAAAGTTAAGCAAGTGCTTACATGCTTTACTGAATCAATGTTCCAGTCTATACAGATAATTAAATTAAAAGTTTAAGTTACTGTGTCTGTTGCATGTCTCTTCAAATGAGAAAAAAAAATATTCCAAGGTCTCAGTGGGGCTGCTGCGGCTTGGTATATGATTAAATGATTGCATATTTTAAAGCAAATTTTTATAATTTTAGAATATAATAGAAAATTTCACCGATCTAAATCATTATGGTTAAAAGTATCGTAGATTGGACCAGACATTGTGCTTGATAGCGCTAAGTTAATTAAATCAGTTCTATTGAGAGAAGTACCCACCATGCAGCTGCAGGGGTGAAGGGTTCTAGTAGTAGTTTTTCTTCAAAAAAAAATTGTCTTTAGAAGAAAGGAGGAGGATGCTCTGCATTTTCAATTGGGTTTTCAACTTGCATAAAAATGTAAACAAGAAATAGTAATTTGAAGGGATGTAGTTGATGTGGTTATTAATCTGTACAATGCGATGGCAGTCCTTATTTGTATCTCCCTTCCTACATGTACATGCTCTTTCTCAATATGCTCCAGATTTGGGGGTTTAATCTTAAATGGTTATTTGCTTATTTTTTGTTGTTAGAGTCGTTAAAATGCTAAAAAGAGCACCTATTAATGTGTCGTAGGCATCCTTGGCATAAATTCAAAATACATTGTATGGAACAAAAGTGCACCAGTCAATTCAATATAGTCCACCCCCAGCAACTCAACTCCTTAGGGTATACCTACACATAAGAACATAAGAACGGCCGTACCGGGTCAGACCAAAGGTCCATCTAGCCCAGTATCTGTCCACCGACAGTGGCCAATGCCAGGTGCCCCAGAGGGAATGAACCTAACAGGCAATGATCAAGTGATCTCTCTCCTGCCATCCATCTCCATCCTCTGACGAACAGAGGCTAGGGACACCATTCTTACCCATCCTAGCTAATAGCCATTTATGGATTAGCCACCATGAATTTATCCAGTCCCCTTTTAAACATTGTTATAGTCCTAGCCTTCACAACCTCCTCAGGTAAGGAGTTCCACAAGTTGACTGTGCACTGCGTGAAGAAGAACTTCCTTTTATTTGTTTTAAACCTGCTGCCTCTTAATTTCATTTGGTGACCCCTAGTTCTTGTATTATGGGAATAAGTAAATAACTTTTCCTTATCCACTTTCTCAACATCACTCATGATTTTATGTACCTCTATCATATCCCTCCTTAGTCTTCTTTTTTCCAAGCTGAAGAGTCCTAGCCTCTTTAATCTTTCCTCGTATGGGACCCTCTCTAAACCCCTAATCAGTTTAGTTGCCCTTTTCTGAACCTTTTCTAGTGCTAGAATATCTTTTTTGAGGTGAGGAGACCACATCTGTACACAGTATTCGAGATATGGGTGTACCATGGATTTATATAAGGGCAATAATATATTCTCAGTCTTATTCTCTATCCCCTTTTTAATGATTCCTAACATCCTGTTTGCTTTTTTGACTGCCTCTGCACACTGCGTGGACATCTTCAGAGAACTATCCACAATGACTCCAAGATCTTTTTCCTGACTCGTTGTAGCTAAATTAGCCCCCATCATGTTGTATGTATAGTTGGGGTTATTTTTTCCAATGTGCATTACACTTTACATTTATCCACATTAAATTTCATTTGCCATTTTGTTGCCCAATCACTCACAGTTTTGTGAGATCTTTTTGAAGTTCTTCACAATCTGCTTTGGTCTTAACTATCTTGAGTAGTTTAGTATCATCTGCAAACTTTGCCACCTCACTGTTTACCCCTTTCTCCAGATCATTTATGAATAAATTGAATAGGATTGGTCCTAGGACTGACCCTTGGGGAACATCACTAGTTACCCCTCTCCATTCTGAGAATTTACCATTAATTCCTACCCTTTGTTCCCTGTCCTTTAACCAGTTCTCAATCCATGAAAGGACCTTCCCTTTTATCCCATGACAGCTTAATTTACATAAGAGCCTTTGGTGAGGGACCTTGTCAAAGGCTTTCTGGAAATCTAAGTACACTATGTCCACCGGATCCCCCTTGTCCACATGTTTGTTGACCCCTTCAAAGAACTCTAATAGATTAGTAAGACACGATTTCCCTTTACAGAAACCATGTTGACTATTGCTCAACAGTTTGTTTTTCTATGTGTCTGACAATTTTATTCTTAACTATTGTTTCGACTAATTTGCCCAGTACCGACGTTAGACTTACCGGTCTGTAATTGCTGGGATCACCTCTAGAGCCCTTTTTAAATATTGGCGTTACATTAGCTAACTTCTAGTCATTGGGTACCGATGCCGATTTAAAAGACAGGTTACAAACCTTAGTTAATAGTTCCGCAACTTCACATTTGAGTTCTTTCAGAACTCTTGGGTGAATGCCATCTGGTCCCGGTGACTTGTTAATGTTGAGTTTATCAATTAATTCCAAAACCTCCTCTAGTGACACTTCAATCTGTGACAGTTCCTCAGATTTGTCACCTACAAAAGCCAGCTCAGGTTTGGGAATCTCCCTAACATCCTCAGCCGTGAAGACTGAAGCAAAGAATCCATTTAGTTTCTCCACAATGACTTTATCGTCTTTAAGCGCTCCTTTTGTATTTCGATCGTCAAGGGGCCCCACTGGTTGTTTAGCAGGCTTCCTGCTTCTGATGTACTTAAAAAACATTTTGTTATTACCTTTGGAGTTTTTGGCTAGCTGTTCTTCAAACTCCTCTTTGGCTTTTCTTATTACACTCTTGCACTTAAGTTGGCAGTGTTTGTGCTCCTTTCTATTTGCCTCACTAGGATTTGACTTCCACTTTTTAAAGGAAGTCTTTTTATGTCTCACTGCTTCTTTTACATGGTTGTTAAGCCACGGTGGCTCTTTTTTAGTTCTTTTACTGTTTTTCTTAATTTGGGTTATACATTGAAGTTGGGCCTCTATTATGGTGCCTTTAAAAAGGGCCCATGCAACTTGCAGGGATTTCACTTTAGTCACTGTACCTTTTAACTTTTGTCTAACTAACCCCCTCATTTTTGTATAGTTTCCCCCTTTTGAAATTAAATGCCACAGTGTTGGGTAGTTGAGGTGTTCTTTCCACCACAGGGATGTTGAATGCTATTGTATTATGGTCACTATTTCCAAGCGGTCCTGCTATAGTTACCTCTTGGACCAGCTCCTGCGCTCCACTCAGGATTAAATCTAGAGTCTCCTCTCCCCTTGTGGGTTCCCGTACCAGCTGCTCCATGAAGCAGTCATTTAAAGTATCGAGAAATTTTATCTCTGCATTTCGTCCTGAAGTGAAATGTTCCCAATCAATATGGGGATAATTGAAATCCCCCACTATTATTGTGTTCTTAATTTTGATAGCCTCTCTAATTTCCCTTAGCATTTCATCATCGCTATTACTGTCCTGGTCAGGTGGTCGATAATAGATCCCTAATGTTATATTTTTACTAGAGCATGAAATTTCTATCCATAGAGATTCTATGGAACATGTGGATTTGCTTAAGATTTTTACTTCATTTGAATCTACACTTTCTTTCACATATAGTGCCACTCCTCCCCCTGCACAACCTGTTCTGTCCTTCCGATATATTTTGTACCCCGGAATGATTGTGTCCCATTGATTGCTCTCAGTCCACCAGGTTTCTGTGATGCCTATTATATCAATATCCTCCTTTATCACAAGGCACTCTAGTTCACCCATCTTATTATTTAGACTTCTGGCATTTGTGTACAAGCACTTTAAAAACTTGTCCCTGTTTATTAGCCTCCCTTTTTCTGATGTGCCAGATTCTTTTTTATGTGACTGTTTATCATCTGATCCGGCCCTTACATTATCCTCTTCCATCCTCTGCTCCTGACTATAACCTGGAGATTCTCTATCATCAGAGTCTCCCCTAAGAAAAGTCTGTGTCCGATCCACATGCTCCTCTGCAGCGGTCAGCTTTCCCCCATCTCCTAGTTTAAAAACTGCTCTACAACCTTTTTAATGTTTAGTGCCAGCAGTCTGGTTCCACTTTGGTTTAGGTGGAGCCCATCTCTCCTGTATAGGCTCCTTCCATCCCAGAAGTTTCCCCAGTTCCTAATGAACGTGAACCCCTCCTTTCTACACCATCGTCTCATCCACGCATTGAGACTCTGAAGCTCTGCCTGCCTACCTGGCCCTGCACATGGAACTGGGAGCATTTCTGAGAGTGCCACCATAGAGGTCCTGGATTTCAGTCTCTTCCCTAGCAGCCTAAATTTGGCTTCCAGGACATCTCTCCTACCCTTCCCTATGTCATTGGTACCTACATGTACCATGACCACCGGCTCCTCCCCAGCACTACACATAAGTCTGTCTAGATGCCTCAAGAGATCCGCAACCTTCGCACCAGGCAGGCAAGTCACCATATGGTTCTCCCGGTCATCACAAACCCAGCTATCTACGTTTCTAATAATCGAATCTCCCATTACTAACACCTGCCTTTTCCTAGAAACTGGAGTTCCCTCCCCCGGAGAGGCAACCTCAGTGTGAGAGGCAACCCCAGCACCCTCTGGAAGGAGGGTCCCAACTACGGGAAGGTTTCCCTCTGCTCCCATTGACTGCTCTGCTTCCCTTGGCCTTTCTTCCTCCTCAACAGCGCAGGGGCTGTCTGAGCGGAGGTGGGACAATTCTACAGTGTCCCGGAAAGCCTCATCAACATACTTCTCTGCCTCTCTTAGCTCCTCCAGTTCCACCACCCTGGCCTCCAAAGTCTGTACATGGTCTCTGAGGGCCAGGAGCTCCTTGCACCGACTGCACACATACGCCACCTGCCCACGGGGCAGCTAATCATACATGCAACATTCAGCGCAATAAACTGGATAGCCCCCACTCTGCTGCTGGGCTTCTGCCTGCATTATCTCCTAGTTAATGGAAGGGTGGTTTACAGAAAGAGGTTTTGGAATGTAGTTTGGTTAATAGGTTTTAAGGGGCCTACGGGGAAGGGGTTAGGGCCGGCAAGGGACTCCCACTCCCTTCCCACTCCCCTTGTGAAACTCCCTGTTAGCAGCTCCCTGGTCGCTTGTGCACAGCTTTATAAAGCCCTGGCCTGAGTGAATGCCCCGCCCACTGATTAAGGCTCAGCCAATTACCAGAGGCTTCGAGCTTTCAAACTTTCCTTTGAAGCTCACGGCCTCCAACTGCCAGCCAGAGCACACGGTCCTTCAAACAAACAGACTGACAAACACAAGCTCAGCACACAGCAAGTAACCCCCAAACACAAACAAACACACACTACAGACCGTCACTTACCCCACAGATGCTGTATTTGCTCCTCCTTCACCTGGAGAACTCCCTTGCGAAGCTCCCTGTTAGCAGCCCCTGGTCGCAAAGGTTTGGGGCAACCTGCGGTCCATCAGGGTAATCTGATCGCGGTCTGCGAGATGTTTGGTTTATGTTGACCGTCCGCAGGCACGGCCCCCTACAGCTCCCAGTGGCCGCAGCTCGCCATTCCCAGCCACTGGGAGCTGCGAGGAGCCATGCCTGCAGACAGTCAACATCAGCAAAATGTCTCGCGGCCTGCAGTCAGATTACCAGGATGGGCCACAGGTTGCCCACCACTGATCTACACTGTGATCACAATGGGAGGGCAGATCATGTAGCCATTCCTGAGCTAGTTTTAATCTAGCTAGCTAGGGTGTTGGTAGCAATGAAGCCTCAGCTGTGTTCAAGTAATTACTCAGTATTCCATGCAGGCTTATTAGTCTTATAAGAATGTATTTAGTGTTTAGACTCTATGAAATAGTTGTAAGTTGCTGCATGCATTAATCTCACTTACAATATCTGTATTCCATGCTACAAGAAAATATGTAAATTTTGCTTTATAACATTGAAAATGTTTGCTCGGAACCAGTTAACTAAGGCATGGGAATTGTCACCCCTCCCTGCCCCGATCCAGAAGTACTATCAAGAAACATTGCAATACAAAGGATTGGTTAATGGCCCTATCAGGCTTGGGAAATGATCCATGCAAGGAAGCTGTGGGCTTGGAAGCTGAATGAAGGAATTAAACAAAGCCACAGGAAAATTTCCATCTTTTTGGTTGTTTGAACTCTGAAGGGCCAGAGATTCTAAACTGCCAGAGATCTCCAGGGGCTGCCTCCTAGGTCCACCCCGAAAGACACTTTGAATCGACAGATCAGTACAACACTGTCATTCTTAGGATTTAGATGGTAACTCATTTTTGTGTATACGTTTGCTTGCTTTAACTTGTACATAACTCTTATTCTTTTTTCCTAGTTTATAAACCTTTAGATAGTTTGTTACAGGATTGGCTACAGGCATTGTCTCTGGTGTAAGATCTAGAGTACCAATTGATCTGTAGTAAGTGACTGGTCTCTTGGGACTAGAAACAATCTGAATGTGGTGTGATTTTGGTATAAGTGACCATTTATCACTAAGTCAAGTTTGTCTGGGTGGCAAGATAGACTGGAGAGTCTAAGAGGACACTCTCTGACTCCATAGTAAGTCTGTTATAGTGATCCAGGAGTTCATGTTTGTTATTGGCATGGTGAAATCTAATTATAGAACTCACTACCAGTTTGGAGTGTCTGCCCTGGTTTTGATAGTCTGCCTTGATATAGGTACTCATAGTCATGAGCCACTCCAGAGAGCATGACAATATCCTTCTTTGACCCTAATTCTTGCGGATAGGGGCAAAGCATTAGATGTCATATACCTTGACTTTTGAAAGGCTTTAGATACTGTCTCACATGACCTTCTCATAAGCAAATTGGAGAAATGTAGCCTAGACAAACTACTATGTGGTGGGTTCACAACTGACTGGAAAACCATACTCAGAGAGTAGTTATCAATGGCTCACAATCGAGCTGGAAGTCCTCCCCACCATGTCGAGTGGGGGCCTGCAGGGATCTGTCCTGGGTTGGGTTCTATTCGATATCTTCATAAATCCATTGGATAATGACATAGAGAATACACTTATAAAGTATGTGGACGATAGTGAGCTGGGAAGGGTTGCAAGTGCTTGGGAGGACAGGAAGTTCAAAATGATTATGACATACTGGAGAAATGGTCTGAATTAAATAGGATGAAATTCAATAAAGACAAATGCAAAGCAGTATACTTAGGAAGGAATAATCAATTGCACAGATAAAAAACAGGAAATTACTTTCTTGGAATGATGCTGAAGAAAAGGATCAGGAAGAGGCTCACAAAGTAAATATGGGTCAACAATGTAATACTGTTGAAAAAAAATTAACATAATTAAGGTTGCATTAGCAGGAGTGTTGTAAGCAGGACACAAGAAGTAATTCTTCCGCTCTACTCTGCTCTGATTAGGCCTCAACTGGAGCATTGTGTCCAGTTTTGTGCACCACGCTTCAGGAAAGATGTGGACAAATAGTAGAATGTCCAGAGAAGAGTAAAACAAATGATTAAAGGTCTACAAAACATGACCTATGTGGAAGGATAAAAAAACCTGGGTTTTTTTTAGTCTGGAGAAGAGAAAACTGAGGGAGGACATAAGTGTTCAAGTAAGTAATAGGTTGTTATAAAGAGGAGGGTGATAAATGTGCTCATTAGCTACTGAGGACAGGACAAGTAATGTGATTAAATTGTAGCAACAGAGATTTAGCTTTGTCTAGGCAATCACTTTTGTCTGTCAGGGTGTGAAAAAACCACACCCTGACCAACATAGGTTACACTGCCAGAAGCATCGGTGTGGACAGCACTACATCAGCAGGAAATGCTCTCTCGCCAACATAGCTACCACCACTCGTTGGAGGTGGTTTAATTATGCCAATGTGAGAACTCTCTCCCGTCAGCATAGAATAGCTACACGGGAGACCTTATGGCCATGCAGCTCAATTGGTACAGCTGTGCTGCTCTAAGGTCTCTAGTGTAGACATAGCCTTCGTTTAGACATTAGGAAAAATTCCTAACTATAAGGGTAGTTAAGCACTGGAACAAGTTACCTGTGGAGATTGTGGAATCTCCGACACTGAAGACTGTTAAGAATAGGTTAGACAAACACCTGTTAGGGATGATCTAGATCAGGGGTGTGCAAACATTTTGGCCCGAGGGCCACATCGGGGTTGCGTGACTGTATGGAGGGCCAGGCAGGGAAGGCTGTGCCCCCCAAACAGCCTGGTGCCCACCCCTATTTGCCCCCTCCCACTTCCCACCCCCTGACTGCCCCCTCAGAATCCCCAACCCATCAAGCCCCCCTGCTCCTTGTCCCCTGACTGCCCCCTCCCGGGACCCCACCCCCATCCAACCCCCCTGCTCCTTGTCCCCTGACTGCCCCAACCCCTATCCACACTGTGCAGGGAGACTTTGGCAAACCAGTAAAGTGCCTGAAACCACTATGGCTTATTGCTAAAGACAGACTAGTCAGCAAGCTGTTAAAAGCAAGTCTCAGCTTGACCAAGGCCGGAGTGGAGGGGGGTTTAGGGTGCCACCAAAAGGGCAGCTTTACCCCGCATCCTTCCTGATAAGAATTGTGTTGAAGTTGCTGATATATGCGTTTTAAAAGACTAGGATATGCCCCAGGAATGTCTATTGCGGTCTCAAGGCTGCAAGTTCTGGAAAAACCCACACCTGGTTAATCAATAATCAGAAGGAACCTCTTGCTTGAAACTGCTTTTAACAAGGTTTCTTTAAGGGACATGTCATTCTATTACTAGTGTATAAATAAGGGGACTCGTTTGGGGACTCTTTTGGACTCTCCCTCTGGATACATCTTGCAGTCCCCATCGGCAGATGGAAGATTTGGCCACCGGAAGCCTGCCGCTGTGTCACTTGAGAGCCACACTCAGCTTTGGTGATTATCAAGGGTTGGGGGTGTTTTACTAACTTGTTGCAGATGTGTGTAAGTGCTTGAGACTAGTAAAGTTTAGCTTTAAGTGAAAGCAGTCTTGTGTTGTCCTGTTTGTGCCAGCCATCTATCGGTTGGACGGCCGTGTCTCCCCTGATTTATTTCCTGACACCACCTTGCACAGAGTAAAGTTATTAAGAGCTTTGGGTTGAAAGAACCCCGGGTAACACACACCCCCGCCCCCTGACAGCCCTCCTGGGACCCCCCGCCCCGAACTCCCCCCCGGGATCCCACCCCCTTATCCAATCTCCCTGTCCCCTGACTGCCCTCCCAACCCATATCCACATCCCTGCCCCCTGACAAGCCCCCTGGGACTCCCACTCCCAACTCTCCCTGTTCCCCATCCCCTGACTGCCCCCCCAGAACCTCCGCCCCATCCAACCGCCCCGTCCTCCTTGACTGCCCCCCAGGACCCACCCCATTCCCTTACCCAACCCCCTGCTCCCTGTCCCCTTACCAGCAGCAGGAGCTCGCAGCCACGACACCTGGCCAGAGCCAGCTGTGCTCCCCATGCTGCCCGGCAGGAGTGGCAGGCCAGAGCGCAGCCTGCGCGGCGGCGTGGCTGCAGGGGAGCGGCCGGGGACTAGGCTCCCCGGCTGGGAGCTCAGGGGCCGGGCAGGACTGGCCCATGGGCCGTAGTTTGCCCACGTCTGATCTAGGTAATACTTAGTCCTGCCTCAATGCAGGGGACTGGACTATATGACATATTGAGGTCCCTTCCAGTCCTACATTTCTATGATTCTGTGATTATCAAAATAGTTTTGGATACTAAAATTCCTTAAAAGCAATCAGGAAAAGCTCTTGTCTCTTGCTAGTTCTGATTATTTTATTTTAGTTTGGATTGTTGTAATAGGGCAGAGGACTGTGATACACAAACTTGGACATATTTAACAACTTGAACCTACCTTGAGTATTGACAACATTGTCGTGGTAGATAATGTTAGGCAAGGTTTTTATAATCCTATTAAGAATAAACAACGAGCTAATTAAGTTTAAGGGAGTAATCTGATTATAGTATTGCAGCACAACAGTTAATACTGAGATAATACTTCCTTTCTAAATCCCTATTTTCTTTTAGTTATAAGTGCCCTTCCACTCACACATTCTTCCTAAAAGTAAATGAGTCATGCAGAAAAATCTAATGTTGGTCTCTGCCCAGACATCAATAATATTAGCATTTAATGAAAGACCAGCCATATTTTGAGAGTTCCTGTTGTGGAGAACCCCATTAAAGTTTACAGATGCTTTTCTTTTTCACTCAACTAAAAAAAAAAAAAGAGAGAGTATAAGTTAAAACTAAATAGTCATCTATATAGGACTGAAATGAACTGGTACCTCTAACACTAAAAGAAATTTTGGTTTAGGAATAAGCTGCTTGAAAATGACACATTTTGTTTGTGTGACATTATGTTTCTTGTCTTCAGAAAGACCCACCCAACTGTGATACATGGACTGTTTGGAGGTGCAGGTCTTTTATTGCCTGCCCATTTTCATAGCTCCAGTAATTAGTTGATTTAGCAATTGGGTGTCAGGGATATGAAGACTGTTCTGGGCCTAACAGTCTTTCAGCTCTAGAGAAGGTTCTTGAGTATCATAACCACAAATTTATATTCCTGCTAAAAAGCTTGACCATTTTACTGACCGGTTTTCCTTTTCTTCACCATTAACTCATCTCATCTTTTCAGCTATCACTGGCAGCTGAATAGATGATGATTTTGGCATAACAAACCCAAATAATGATTTACGGTAGCAGAATAAGGACATCTTAGGAAGACATTCTCTAGGAGACCCAGATATTTGAAGAGGCAGGAGCTGGGTGATTGAAAGAGTGGGGTTCTGTTGATCTGAATATGCTTGATGTGTTTTTCAAAATGAAGAATGTTTGGGTTTAGGATAAGTACTTGGACAGGAAAACTTCAAGTTAAAAAGGAGTCTATGGAACAACCTGTACTTCCTGTACATCACACATTAGATTACAAGCCTCAAACGGGACTTCAGCTGACAAGAAAATGCAGTTTCTGCTCTAACACAATAGGTTAATCCTAATGTTTTTAGATACAGAAGTTCCTGGAATTATTTGGATTTATCTCAAACGAAGATAGTCCTTCATTTCATGTTTGCTCATGTTGGATACCTTCCTGTATTCTGCACTGTACCCAGCAGCCATAGCGTTTTTTATTTATTCTTTCTGAAATACACTATTTTGTTAGTAGTTCTTATTTTTGCTATGCTGAGGAGGCACATTCATTCTATACCTAGGCTCTCTGGAAAATCCCAAGAGAGTTAGGGGCTCATCTCCCACTGAAAGTATTTCTGGTTTCAGTGGTTTGTGATGCTTTAAAACCATCAGACATTTATCTTTCAGTCTAGTATTTCTCATGGATATTCTCAGCTCAGAGTAATTTGTTGGGAGCGTAGACAAATCCATGTTTATATGTCTGGGGATTGGAGGTTCAGATAAAGACAAATGTGTGTTCTTGGTGCAATACTAAGTGATTATTTTCTGACTTAAAGAACTCAAATGCAAAATCTATATCAAAACAATGAAATGATTGCACAAAAGAGAAATAAATCAGAGTTAAGATTCTCACAGTAACCTTAATTCTGCCCTTTGTGTATAATAGTTATAGTACACATGCAGTGCTTCATCTGCAGTAGCTAATAATTGTGTACTTTGCACTTTAATTTTACAGCTCTTTCAATCCAAGAATCTCAAAGTGCTTTATGAATTTTAATGTAGGCTAGTACCCCTCCCTCCCTATTTTCCTGTAAGACAAATAGGCTTCACTGAACCTGCCTAAGAGTACACCCTTACTAGACAATACCGTTTCTTAAGAAACCACCCCAGAGTATCCCACCTGTATTGAGAAGAATCTTCTATCTTTGTTAAAAGCAGTGGATGTTTATCAGTCCCTTCTTATTATCCCCATTTTCCAAATGAGTAATTTAAGACACAGATTACATTGTGTTTCAGATGCCATTTGTTGGGCTAGGTGCAGGAATTACTGAGGGAAATTCTATGTTCTGTGTTATGCAGAAGTTAAATCTAAATGATCATTATGTTCTTGTCACAGCTCAGCTCAACTGCACCTGTATATCCCCTTCTCGGCCCACCAAGGGCACCCACCTTTAGCCTCTTGGCTCCCAGCCATTACTTCTCTTCGGCAGGGACCCACATCTGTCACTCTCCTGATCAGGGTTTTTCACAGTTCCCTGCCTACACTGTGATATCCCCAGCAAGCCAGACTGCCTAAGCAGGCCAGTGTCTGCACTTTGCTTTCTCTTCGAAGGCTATAAAGAGTATAATTGCCAGCAGTTATAAGTTACCATTCAGCCCTTTCTAAGCAAGCATATTTATTCGTAGATGAAAGCATTACAGAGAAGACATATTAAAAACAATGAAAGAACCTACGCATATGCTAATAAGCTTTCCACAGATCATCCTCCCCCTCCAACAAGGAGTCAGTCCTTCTAACCCCATAAAGGGGTTTTCTGTGGTTAACAAGTCTGCTTCAGAATCAAAACAAGCATGAATAGTACAGTCTTTCTGTTTATACAGCTTGGGTCTTTTGATCTTGGCCTCATGTACCAGGTGATTAGCAGATAAAGGCCATCTCCTCAGGGTGTAGTTTTAGCATAACCAAAGGCAGAGAATTTGCAAAATCCACTTCACACATATTGTCTCAGAAGTCCATTCTTGTCTGCCACATTGTTCAAAATAGTCCTTTGATCATCCATGCCTTACAATAATACATATATAACCTTTGCATTTAATACAATGGACTCCAAAGATACTTAAATTTAATTCAGTAAGGCTTTTCCAGGAAACTGTAGGAAATCGCTATATCTGTCACAGTTCCTTCCTTTAAAATCTATGACTTGTGCATATTCACATTGAAGTTTGCAGTACAGCAAAGAGAATCCTATTCAGTTTATTCATAAATGATCTGGAGAAAGGGGTAAACAGTGAGGTGGCAAAGTTTGCAGATGATACTAAACTGGTCAAGATAGTTAAGACCAAAGCAGATTGTGAAGGACTTCAAAAAGATCTCACAAAACTAAGTGATTGAGCAACAAAATGGCAAATGAAATTTAATGTGGATAAATGTAAAGTGTAATGCACATTGGAAAAAATAATCCCAACTATACATACAATATGATGGGGGCTATTTTAGCTACAACGAGTCAGGAAAAAGATCTTGGAGTCATCGTGGACAATTCTCTGAAGATGTCCACGCAGTGTGCAGAGGCGGTCAAAAAAGCAAACAGGATGTTAGGAATCATTAAAAAGGGGATAGAGAATAAGACTGAGAATATATTATTGCCCTTATATTAATCCATGGTACACCCATATCTCGAATACTGTGTACAGATGTGGTCTCCTCGCCTCAAAAAAGATATACTGGCACTAGAAAAGGTTCAGAAAAGGGCAACTAAAATGAGTAGGGGTTTGGAGAGGGTCCCATATGAGGAAAGATTAAATAGGCTAGGACTCTTCAGCTTGGAAAAGAGGAGACTAAGGGGGGGATATGATAGAGGTTTATAAAATCATGAGTGGTGTGGAGAAAGTGGATAAGGAAAATTTATTTACTTATTCCCATAATACAAGAACTAGGGGTCATCAAATGAAATGAATGGGCAGCAGGTTTTAAACAAATAAAAGGAAGTTCTTCACGCAGCGCACAGTCAACTTGTGGAACTCCTTGCCTGAGGAGGTTGTGAAGGCTAGGACTATAACAGCGTTTAAAAGAGAACTGGATAAATTCATGGTGGTGAAGTCCATAAATGGCTATTAGCCAGGATGGGTAAGGAATGGTGTCCCTAGCCTCTGTTTGTCAGAGGATGGAGATGGATGGCAGGAGAGTGATCACTTGATCATTGCCTGTTAGGTTCTCTCCCTCTGGGGCACCTGGCATTGGCCGCTGTCGGTAGACAGATACTGGGCTAGATGGACCTTTGGTCTGACCCGGTACGGCCGTTCTTATGTTCTTATGAAGCCAGGTTTCTGGGGCCTAATCCTCCAGCACAACTGTGGGTTGAATGGGGAGAATAAAATGAAAGATGAGAGAAACAAATCATAGGAATTGAAAAGATATGTTACTGTGATGGCATTTGCATAATTTAGTCTTGTGCATGGTACTGCAAAAATGAGCACTTATTATATGGGAAGTCTGGCTACAAAAGACTGCAAGTGGGAAATGTGGGTTACCAACTGTATCTATTCTGTGTGAGCACACGGAAGAGAATACATTATTCTACATGTTCAAAAGCTTCATGTGAAGTAAATATGTGGGTACTGGAAGCACATTGTGGCGATAATTGTTGTCAGTTGCAAGAATGCGCATTTGATTATTAGTAATAGATTCACATAATTGATATTCTTTTTGATGTTTATGTTATTGCTTTATACGTGTGAATGATCCCTGCAGGCAGTGAATGACCAAAATCTTCCAGCTACAGAACTAAATTCATACTGATGTTTAAAAGGGTTGTCAGTTTTCTCTGTCTATTACCCTCTCACTGCTGTCACTGTTTTCCTAGGAAAACTGTCATATGTTTTGCTTTGTTTGCATGTTGCTTAGTCATTCATATGGGGCATCTTTTCCAGGGTGCTGTGTTTTCTAATTCATACATAGAGCATACTGTAGGGTTCCTACCTGTTAACAAGCTGCCAGCAAGGGCTGCTTCCCTCACTGATTTCTCTTATTTTTCTGTCCATTATGGGCCTTAGTCATGAACACAGGGAAAATGAAAGCATTGTGTCCTGTATGAAATATCGGACGCTGCATATCCCACTAAAATTGGATTAATAGGCCATTTACTTAATACATTTTAAAAAAAAACCTCTAACCACTTTATGAAACTGCTTTGATGGAACTGGGAAGTGTATGTGAATTTGTTATTTTCCACCCACTTAATAAAACATTTTATTTGGGGGTAAATTACTCCAACCAATATAATTGCAGCCCTTAGGAAAAGTGACACTATTGCCATTTTGCAAAAGAAAGAAATTGTGTTCCTCTCACTGCCTCCACAACATGGCTGTAGCTGGAGAATGCATTCTTCCAACTGGTTCAAGCCACAACATAATGCAAAGCAGAGCAGTAAAACACCATGTTTAATTAGACACATTGGTCATCAGAATAAGGACTGTGTACGCGGGGCTATATTTGTGAAGAATTTGCCATGATTTTCAGAGAGCATGTGTTGAGCATGTTCTGAAAAATCAAGCACCTTATAGTGTCTCAGATGGGGCATCTGAAGCACCTGAAATCCCTAGTCACTTCAGAAAATGTAAGCCTAAGTATTTAAGAAGTGGTGCAATAATATATAGTACTAGAGATTCACGTCTACTGGGCATTTTTGGAGGCATCTAAGTTGCTTGAAAAACCATTAAAAAATCAACAAATCTTAGCAGCCATAGCCTGCTTACCATTCTAGCACAATATGCTCTTGAGGGGAATCTAATGGAGGCATGTCACTATTATAAATGGGCTGTTTGATATACCAATTTACTGTTAAGACTGTCTGCATAGCTTATGCCTGAATATAAATGTTTTAGGAGTTTCATGTAATAATGTTGTTTCATGTTTAATGCCAACTTTGAACACATTTCTGCATTTAGTGGAACATTGACTTCAGGAGACACACATGAAAAAATTGAGAGTATGAATAATATATATGTTAATTATAAAATTCTTTCAGTTATTGGTTTGTTGAGAAATGCATATTAACTGTAACAATGTGGGATTAGCAAGTGGATTAATTCGTTTTGAGTTGGGTTTTTTACCCAGAATGTTTGTAGTATACAACCACCGAGATGCACACAAATAAAGCAAGATGTGTTGAGCTTTTGCTTCTAATTGGTTTGAAACCTATAAAATTGCCCTGAGAGTCAGTGCAACCTTTTATGACTTGTTAGTGATGCAGTTTTCAGCTTTTGTCCATCTATATTTAATTTGCTAGGTAAAACTGTAACTTGTTTCGATGTTCAAAAAGCCATCTAGGGTCTGGTATATTAATGAGAATTAGATAACATATTCTACTTGATACCACTCAGAATTTCCTTTTAGTCTTGTCTGGGTATTTTTTTACTACAGAAAACTCTTCTTGAGCTTTTAGTTCCCTGAAGCAACTCATATCACACGTACGTGTGTGTGTGTGAGAGAGAGATTATTAGGAACATTTTTCAACTTGGAAAAGTAAACCACGGAGTCCCATTGCAAAATCATGTTGTATACCAAAGGTTCTCAGACATCTTCATGTTGTGAACTATTGTTTAAGATAGAAATTTCCTAAGCACATCTCCTACCTTCCGAATTTTGATTCTCTTTCCTTCATCAGGTGCAGCAGTTGGCTTTGTGAAAAAATAAAATGAGGACAATGTTGAAGAAACACAATGAAAATAAACTTTGATAAAAGACATGACTACAGTTGTTTGGGTTATGACCCCTCATTTTAGTCTACATTGTTTATTTCCTTACTCGGTGTGTTATTTTTAAGTATTGCAGAAGCCTTGGAAACCAGAAAACCCTGATCCTGCAAACAATGTGAACCAATATTGTGTAACTGGGGAGGTTTCTGAATCAGGATATTTCCAGTGCTCTATAAGGGACTAGCTGAATTATTAAAATTTGGGAATCTGATTACAGAAAGGACTTTTGAGACAGAAATGGTACAAAGGCGATAAGACCGCTAACCTTCCTGGCCCTTGTATCATACCTACTACAGTGGGTAGAAAAACTAGCAATATAATCACTGGTAAAGAATCAAGGATACGTTTGGGGTTCTTCCAGATACTAAAGGGGATAGGATGGGTAGGTGCAAATACAAGCTTCCACAGGAGTGTGTCCTTGGCCCCCTCCTCGATGGCATTTATATTCCCTCTGGGTAAGTTCATCTGCTCACATGTCTCAGTTACCATCTTCATGCCAATTACTCACAAGTCTACCTCTCTGCTCATCTTGTCCACATCGATTCAATATTGCATCTCAACCTGTGTCTCTGACATTTCCTGGATGTCTCACCATCAAAATGAACTCCAGATCTTCCCACTCTTCTCCTACCAATCTCTGTTACAGCTGACAGTTCCACCATCCTATCCTTCTCGTCACACAGACTTACCTTAAACTCCTTCCTGTTTGTCTTGCCTCATATAACCAGGGTGTCCAAATCATACCACTTCCTCCCCTGTAACACTCCTGAAATCTAACTTATGTGTTCTATCCATTCAGCTAAAACTCTTGTCCAGGCCCTCAATAGCCCCATTATTGCAACTTGCTTCTCCTCTGTAGCTTCTCAGGCACCCTTCTTCAATCTGTACAAAATTCAGCACATTTTTTCCTTGCCCATCACTTTGAACACTTCACCTTTTTTTCTATTCCTCATTTGGCTCTCCTCTTCCACTATGTCAGGCTCAAGCTTCTGGTTCTAATTCTCATTGCCCTTCACCATTCTACCTCCCCCCATTTCTTTTCTTGTATCTTATTACATCATGTTCTTCCTCCCCTCTGCAAGCGATAGCAGCTTCAACCACCCACTTATTTCACTCCTTCCACCTCATCTTTGTGCTTTCTTGTGTGCCGTTCCTATTCTTGGATCCCTCCTTGATCTGATCTGTTAGACTTTTGCTATCTTCTCCTCCTCCTATTCCAAAGTCCTTCTCCTGTGCTATGCAGCCTGTAAGGCATCAGCCAGTCATGAGGTATAGGCTGAGGAATAGTTGCGGAAGGTTTGTACTGGATGTAATCACTACACAAAATCACAAATAGCAAATCGTAGAATCATAGGACTAGAAGGGACCTTGAGAGGTCATCCAGTCCAATCTCCTGCACTCATGGCAGGACTAAGTATTATCTCTAGACCATCCCTGGCGGGTGTTTGTCTAATCTGCTCTCAAAAACCTCCAATGAAGGAGATTCAACAACCTCCCTAGGCAGTTTATTCCAGTGCTTAACTACCCTGACAGTTAGGAAGTTTTTTTCCTAATGTCAAACCTAAACCACTCTTGCTGCAATTTAATCCCATTGCTTCTTGTCCTATCCGCAGAGATTAAGGAGAGCAATTTTTCTCCCTCCTCCTTGTAACAACCTTTTATGTATTTGAAAACTGTTATTTCCTTTCTCAGTTCTCTCTTTTCCAGACTAAACAAACGTAATTTTTTCAGTCTTCCCTCATAGGTCATGTTTTCTAGACCTTTAATCATTTTTGTTGCTCTTTTCTGGACTTTCTCCAATTTTTCCACATCTTTCCTGAAATATGGCTCCCAGAACTGGACACAATACTCCAGTTCAGGCCTAATCACGGAGTAGAACGGAAGAATTACTTCTCATGTCTTGCTTACAACACTCCTGCTAATACATCCCAGAATGATGTTTGCTTTTTTTTGCAACAGTGTTATATTGTTGACTCCTATTTAGCTTATGATCCACTGTGACCCCCCAGACTACTTTCTACAGTACTCCTTCCTGAGCAGTCATTTCCCATTTTGTATATGTGCAACTGACTGTACCTTCCTAAGTGGAGTACTTTGCATTTGTCCTTATTGAATTTCATCCTGTTTAATTCAGACCACTTCTCCAGCTTATCCAGATCATTTTAAATTATTATACTATCCTCCAAAGCACTTGCAACCCCTCCCAGCTTGGTATTGTCCACAGACTTTATAAGTCTGTATGATATATACTCTCTATGCCATTATCTAAATCACTGATGAAGATATTGAACATAAGAACATAACCTGTCCCACAACTGATCCTGCAGGACTTCACTTGATATGCCCTTCCAGCTTCACAGAACCAGTGATAACTACTCTCTTGGAATGGTTTTCCAACCAGTTATGCACCCACCTTATAGTAGCTCCACCTAGGTTGTATTTCCCTAGTTTATTAATGAGACGGTCATACGAGACAGTATCAAAAGCCTTACTAAAGTCAAGATATACCACATCTGCCACTACCCCCCTGTTCACAAGGCCTGTCAAAGAAAGCTATTAGGTTGGTTTGATATGATTTGTTCTTGACAAATCCATACTGACTGTTACTTATCACCTTATTATCTTTGCAAATTGATTGCTTAATTATTTGCTCCATTATCTTTCCAGGTACTGAAGTTAAGCTGACTGGTCTGTAATTCCTCGAGTTCTCCTTATTCCCCTTTTCATAGATTGGCACTATATTTGCCCTTTTCCAATCCTCTGAAGTCTCTCCTATCTTTCATGACTTCCATTAATATAAAAAATTTAAAAATTGTGTATACAAGACAATCTCCCTCTTCCCCCATTCTGAATGTATTGTTTATTTTTCTTAAACTATAAGCTCTTTGGGGTAGTACCAGATTTCTGTCCCCAACTGGAACATCTCCATGGAAGTAGGGAATTCTCTGGATACCATGACTGTGCACTCCAGAGTTATTAGGGATGAATTATGTGCTTGATAGGGAAATTTTAAAAAATTTAGGGTGTTAACTGTACTAAGTATTACTGTCTGTTGAACAAGCTTTTGGAAGGGGTGGGGGGGGGTAGGTTCCTGGAATTTTTAGTTGGTGCAGATACTTCTGCCTTCTTTTATAATTTCCGTGTAACAAATGAGGAAACTGTAGCATGGAGATGTTAAGAATTGGTAATTTGAGCACGCAAAAATGCAGTTTGCATGGTAAGAATAGGTGCATAATTTGTGTTAATTTAAAAAATCAGGTTCAAGTAACCCACCATCCTAACTTTGACTAAGACTGTCATCTCTGCGTATCTCAGGAAGTGTCTTTCCTTTTGACTTAATGGACTTTGGATCATGCTCTTAAAACACAACAGAAGTGATTCCATGCCTGCATGTGGCCCGCGGGCCGCCTGTTAGATACCCCTGAGCTAGCCTGTGTTTCAGTTTGGAATGGTGTTTGAAAACAAGGTTAATGGTTTGAATACAGTTTGGCTGGCTGTTTATGCCTGGGCAAACCATGCTTACAAACCATATCTCTCACAAGGTCACACACCAAATTTTATTTCAGACTGATTTAGGGAGTTTTATTTGACCTTTTTTAAACATATGCAGCTTGGCTCTTGTAGTCACAGTAATAAACTTGTTTCATCTGCAGGTTTGGCACCATGCAGACTGCCACCCTCCTCTCTTCCCTGTATCGATCTTCCAATGTCCTCTTCAGTGACATCTGATCTGAGGTTATTTAGTTTCTGTTAAGATTACCACCTGGCCAGCTTTCCACTGCCTCAGCTGTTTGTTTTTGCCTGAAAGCAGCAAGCTGAAGCTAAGCAGAAGCTAGTGTTTATTTTCAATTTTTAAAAGACTTCAATAAATAAAAATATAGGGCCTTATTATTAGAAGAGCTGAGTACCTGCTGCTCTTACTGACTGGAATTGGAGGTGTGGGGGCTCAGAATTTCCTAAAAATCATGCCTAGAGACTTAGTGGTTAAAGCACAGGACTCGCCATTGGGAAATCTGGGTTCTGTTTCCAGCGTTTGCACAGACTTGCTGTGTGATCTTGGGTGGCTGGGACCTGATTTTCCAAAAACAAAACCAAAAAACCCCCAAACCTATAGCTGTGCATGGATTTTTACCATGATTTTGCAAGGAAACTGCATATTTGTGTGCTCAAAAGACCAGTCTCTTAACATCCTGCTTTCTTTGCTCATGGAAAATTCTCATGGTTCCATGCCCCCCCTCCCCCCCCCCGATAACCCTTCCCTCTTTAAGACTAAATAAGGACTCAAACATTTGGTTCTACAGTGTCATTTATTATTTACCAAAATGGACCAATAAATGTTAAGCAGCTTTTATTTTGAATATGTTTGATTAAAGCTTGAAGTTACCAAATAATAACTTAGAGTTGCTTCCTACCTTTCTCAAGAAGAGTCTGCTTTAGTCTGATTTCCTGGCTCTTTACCAGAGAGATTTTCAGTTTTTGTTTTTAATGTGTTCAGCATGTTCTTGTATTTCAGGTGGATAAAAGACACACAAGGCCATGGTCTAACAAACATTATCAATCTGTTTCCTGTTTGTTCAATCAGTAGATGGCTCATTCTTTGCTTGTAATACAAACTTCTGCCCAGTACCGTGTGTGTTTTTTTAACACGTAGTACATGAATATAAGCTGTATTTTAAAAAGTGTTGTGTTTTTTTGTTGTTGTTTTTTTTTTTTTGAAGGACCAAGGTGCTCCATGCAGCAATGTTAAAACACACAGTGAAATGAATCGGCCAGACACCATTGTTGCTTCAAGTGCCTCAATTATGAGTACTCTTTAAAATTTTGCTCTAGTGGCAGGTCGCGAGCCGTATTTTCTAGCAACCTGGGGCAAAATGTGAGTCAGTAATGGAACAGTGCCAATCTATTGACTTTGTCATGGTTGTGTATACAGGAGTCTTACAATGTGTATTCAGTCATGCAAATTACCATAGCCTAGTGTGTGTATAAGGGAGGCTGGGGACTTTGTAATGTTGTTGGCGTTTTTCATTAGCTTTGGCTGTTGATAGAAGGATGTCCTTACTTAAAAAGAAGCGTAGCTGGTGGTCTGTGTATCCCATGGGTCAGTGTGTGTTATATATTCCTCCTCTGTGTCTGATCCACAGAGGATATGGGTTTGTTACAGCTTCCAGCTGCAGAGCCTGGTTGTTTAGCTCAAGCTGTAGACGTGTACTTTCATCTCTGGGGTTCAGTCTCTGATGTTGGGCAAGATGGAAGCCATCAAGTATGCACAGTATAATATTGTGTGTGTACATATGCCACATGTAGTGGTGATGTCATGTGATTTCTTCTGGTAAATTGTAGAAACCATATGATAAACTGCTTTTATTGTGTACCTTTGACTAACTGCCAAAGCAGTCACATGTTCCACTCTTCACTGTAAAGTTATAGCCCCATAACCAGCTGACATAATTAACAGTTTCAAACTGCTGTGTGTTGTCATGATTCTAGGAAATGAAGAATGTGGTCCTGTTTACTCTGGGTAAACTTCTAGCAAAATGTTAACTTAATTAGAAGAACAAATAATTGTTCATATAAATATTAAAGGAATTCAGGTGGAATCTAATAATAGGGTTGCCAGGTGTCCGGTTTTTTACCAGAATGCCTGGTTGAAAAGGGACCCTGGCAGCTCTGGTCAGCAGTGCTGACCAGGCCACTAAAAGTCTAGTCAGTGGCACAGCGGGGCTAAGGAAGACTCTGCCTGTCCTGCTCTGCGCGGCTCCCAGAAGCGGCCAGCATGTCCGGCTCGTAGGCATAGGGGCGGCCAGGGAGGCTCCACATGCTGCCCCCGCCCTGAGCGCCAGCTCCGCAGCTCCCTTTGGCCAGGAGCTGCGGGGGGCAGCACCTGTAGGGGCAGGCAGTGCCAGAGCCCCCTGGCCCCTCTGCCCAGGAGCCAGATGTGCCGGCCACTTCCGGGAACCACCTGAGGTAAGTGCTTCCCAGACAGAGCCCACACCCTGAACTCCCTCCTGCATGCCAATCCCCTACCCCAGTTTGGAACCCTCTCCCGCACCCTAACTCCCTCCCAGAGCCTGCACCCCTCATCCACTCCAGTATCCCAACCCTCAGTGCTGAACCTCCTCTGGTACCCCAAACCCCTCATCCCCAGGCCCGCACCAGAACCCTCACCCCCGCCCACACCCCAACCCCCTGCCACAGCCCAGAGTCCCCTCCCACACCCTGAACCCCTAATTTCTGGTCCCATCCCAGAGCCCGCACCCTTAGTCGGAGCTCTTGCCCCCTCCTGCACCCCAACCTCCTGCCCCAACCCGGTGAAAGTGAGTGAGGGTGAGGGAGAGCGAGTGACAGAAGGAGGGGGGAATGGAGTGAGCAAAGAGTGGGGCCTTGGAGAAGAGGCGGGGCCTCAGGGAAGGGGCGGGCCAAGGGTGTTCGGTTTTGTGCAATTAGAAAGTTAGCAATCCTATCTAAGCCAGCAATTCTCTCTTGAATACATCGTGATGTAACTAGGTGAAACAGTACATCTCTAATGTAATATCAACTGCAGTTGGCTTTGACTTACTAGAGGAGGTAAAAGAATTCTGGTCTGACGTTACTGAAGTTTTTAAGTCTGAGGACTTGTCTACACTTACACTGCTGTAGCGGCACAGTTGCAGTGATTAGTGAAGACACTACATATGCTGATGGGAGAGCTTCTCTGGTCGGTGTAGATACTCCACTCCCTGAAAGGTAGTAGCTATGTTGACGGGAGAATCCCTCCCATCGATATAGTGCTGTCTACACAATGGTAGTATGGGGTTAGGTAGGTATAACTATGTCACTCAAGGATGTGGATTTTCCATACCCCTGAGTGATATAGTTATACCAACACAAGTTTGTAGTGTAGACCTGGGCTAACTTTTAATGGTATTTCAGGTCAGTTTATTTAGGTTTTCTTTTAAGGCTGTGTCTACACTAGCACTTTTGTCAGTATAACTTATGTCTCTCAGAGTTGTGAAACAAACACCCTTTGGAGCAACATAAATTACACTGACAGAAGCATCGGTGTGGACAATGCTATGCTGTTTACTGCCGCTCGTTGGAGGTAGGTTTAATTCTGTCGACAGTAGAGCCCTCTCCCATTGGCATAGTGGCTACACGAGCGATCTTACAGCGGCACAGCTGCATCGGTACAGCTGTGCCCTGTAAGCTCTCTGTGTAGACATGGCCTAGCAGTCATTTATTTTAAATACTATCATGCATATAAAAGTGTAAATATTTGACCTTCAGTAATAATTACTGTTGTTGTGCTGTTAAAAAGCTGCTGCATTTCAGTAGTGAATGAAGTGATCCCAGCATATAGTTTGTTTGAGAAGTGTTTTGGGATCCTACAAAATGATGAGTGGTATATAAATATCAATCATTTAAAAACATTTTAAAATATTTAAATAGTTGTGAAAGACTTAATTGATATTAAGCTGTAAGGCATTCTGAAGCTACCTTTCAGATTTATGTTGAAACAAATGTATTTTGGCTCATGTGCTAATGAGGCACAGTCATCTTAAAAAATCAAACTTCTTTCTGAGAATATGTTACCTGCTGTTGTTACAAATAACATCCAAGGCCTAAGATCATTATAACTAAAAGCTAAAAGTGGAAAAAATCCTCTTTTTTTCTCAGTCTGTTCGCTTAGTGTATTTTGACGACACTTTGAAGAATTAGCAAAACAGATTTTATACAGTTGTTCTCCAACAGGGAAAAAAAATCTCAAAGAATAGGAAAATGTGACTCTAGGTCCACAAAAATTTGCATTTGTTAGTATCTGAAACTGATTTTAAACTAGTTTTTTAACAAGCTAACTACACGTCTTGTGGACCATGTCCATTTAAAAAAATCATATACATACAATAATATGTAACTTACCTCAGAGCTATTATCTGCAATCTGGTAACTAAATATTTTAGTACATTCTCTGCTTTGGAAACCATGTCCTTTTAAAAATCAATCCACCTTATCAACAATTTTAAGTTCTTTTAAAGATGGAATTTGTATCTAGTTACAGGATTGATGTCGTGCATGTGCTTAAGGTTTTGCAAGATAAAGATCTGCAGACGTGCATGTTGAGCACCTTTACTCTCAGGAACAGTCCCATGTTAGTCAATGGGACAACTCACATTAGTAAGCACTATGCCGCTCAGCGGTAAGTGTTAGCAGGATGGGTCCTTAGTTAATGTTTCTGAGTTTGAAGTTCAACTTTCTATTTATTTTTCTTATACATTTCCTTAAAAACATTATGAACCAAAGGAACTTTTACAAACCTTGGTATGGAGGGCAATAAGAATCTGCTTCTAATCTGAGTCTTTCTATGCCAAGGTTCTGCGGAGAGAATATTTAAAATTAAGTTAATAAACCTCTTGGAAATTGGTTTGAATGGAAACACTGACAGACATTTAATTAATGTGGCACTAGTGGTTGCTGCAGTGCTAATAGCATCTGGCAGTACAGTCATTGCCATCTGTTAATACCCAGAAATTCTGGTATAGCATGTCCTTTTTGGTGGAGCTATCAATAATTAAGAAATCTATCAAATGAAATCATCTTAATTTGATGACTGCTTCACCTTGATTGTGATAAGGTGCAACATAATGGGGAGATACATCTTTGAAGTACAACACAAAATATCCATGGTTGTTATAAGACCTGACCTCCTTTTTGTTGTTGAATATTCAGTACAAATATTCAGGCATCAAACTCTGCTTTTAAAAATATATATGTTGTAAGGGGCAGTGTGGAAATAGCTACAATGTTGTGAATTTGCCACATCCTTACAGAGGGGGTGAAAGGAACCAAGGTCTCTTTTAAAGTTTAGTTTAAATTTGTAAAAAGTGTGTTCATTTCTATTGCATTCAAATATGTCATATTCAGTTCTTGTTAGTGGAAGAATATTTTAAACTTATGAATTATATAGCTGCATCAGCAGGACATGGAGCACAACATCATGGCTTTAAATTGTTCACTCACACATACACACATCCTACATACCATTTAAAGAAAAATAACTTTTCTGTTTGTACTGGTTTTCCAAAACACGTTTATGAAAGAATCTTTTGTAGACAATCACTAGAGAGCAAGGCATCACTAAAACAGGTTGCTTTTTTAATCTAAAGAAAAATGAAAAAGAGTGAAGCGTACATCTATATATTTTTTTAAGCATTTTATGGCGTGGGACAGCTATACAGGTTCTGTTGTGTTCTCTATATATTTTTATGCCATGCTCATCACTATGGTGTTTGAGTGCCTTCCAATAAATAGTGCGTTGTGATTACACATCTGTCGTGTTGTTTGTACTCATCCTTTCTCCCAAGGGAGGAGCATGTGGAATGGAACATCTTAGATTCTTATTATCTGATAAATATGCCTGTTAGTGTTTATATTACAGAAGCCAGAGTCAAAGAAATGCACCTCGCAAAGAGCAGAAAGTGGTGAGGTTTGTGATAGTCCCTAGTTCCTAGAAAAGTTCATTCCACCATAGGGCCATATTGGTGGTAGTGGTGTGGTCATATGAGGTGAAGGATAGGCAAAGCTGTGTATCCTCTGCATATTGCTGGTACTTGAGTCCATGTCCTCTGACCATTTCACCTAATGCTTGCATGTAGATATGAATAGGACTGGAGAGAGCATTGACCCTTGCAGAACCCCACAAGTGAGGGCTCTAATGGAATGATGTACAATTTCCCATCACTACTCTTTGAGTCTCTCTCTAGGAAGGACTCAAACCACCTCTCACAGGTAAGGTTGCAGTATCTCATGATCAATAGTGTTGAACATTGCAGAGTGGTTCAGGAGGATTAGAATGGTTCTCTGCCTATTGGCAGGAGGAGATCATCCATCAGTGCCACTGAATCAGATTCAGTTCTGTGTCCTGGCCTAATCCAGATTGTGCTGGTTCTAGAATGTTGGCTTTAGTTAGCAGAGCTTGTAGTTGGCCTTTTGCTAGTTTCTGTGGGAGATTTCACAGGAATGACAGGCTTGACATGCTTACATGCTGTTGAGTACTGTTATTACATTCCTTTCTTCTATTGTTGCTGTTTTTCATTTTGTGGTAATGCCCAAAGGCTCCGATGAGGATGGACCCATTGTGCTAGGCCCTGTACAAACATGTAAAAATACACAGTGCCTACCCTAAAGAGTTTATAATTTGGGATTCCAGTTCTTCAAAGCTGTAGGGCTTGCCTGTATGCAGAGTTGCACTGGTTTAATTTAAGGTTTGATTTTTAAGCTGATTCAGTTAAACAATTGCAAGAGGCTGTGTGGAAACCCCTATTTTGGTTTAATCCAGACTCATTTTGATTTAGTTTATTTTGATTAGGCCTGTCCACACAGGAAAATTGTACCGATTTAACTTAAATCAGTTTTTAAACCAGTATAGCTGAACCAATGGAAAGCCATTCTTATTTCAGTTTAAAAGTAGCTTATTTCAGTTTAATTTGTTGTGTGTGAACAGGTTTAAGTTAAACTGAAAAAAGCAACACTTAAATAATAACAAGTTTGTTCCAAATTATTTGTAAGTTTTTGTTGGTATTATTTGATCTAAGAATTCAGACAATTAATTATTACTGAATTAATTTGTCTTCCAAATTTTGGGAAATATTTGATTTATTTTGTTTATACTTTGGAGAAGTATTTCTGGAAATCTATTTTTATCAGAGCAAATATTTGTCCTATGTTACAAAATATTGCAGGTAAATAATAGCTATAAACATAGTGATGAGCCAGCTTAAGACAGAACCTTACAAGAATGATTTGGGCACAGTTTTTATTTGTCTTGGATTTTTTTTTATTCCTTTTATTCTGCCCATTACTTCAGCTGAACAACAGATGGAGAATGGAGGGGAGAAGAAACATACTCTGATTAGATAAAATAATTTAAATGTATTAATTATTGATGCCCATTTCGTAGGGTAATAGAAATTGTCACAAAAACACAGGACTGGGAGTCAAGATGGGAATCTGTTCCCAGCTCTGCCATGAATTTTTCCAGAGTGACCTTGGTAATCTTTCTGCACCTGTTCTGTCATCTGTAGTACGAGTATAAAACTATGACCTGGGCAGTGGGGGCTACGTTAATTAATTTTTTCTATGCTTCTTTGAGATCTATGAACAGAAGTCTCTATATAAAGGCAGATTATTTTTTCTTTGGTCTTTTAATTGCTCTTGATTGACAAAAGTTTCTCCTCAGAAACCAACCAAGGCCTTGTCAATAGTGAGGATTGTCCTGATTCCAGCCACCCATGTAGCTAAACTACTTTCCTTGTCTAGTGCAAACCCCAAAAGTTGTGATTTACACTGATGTAGTTTAGCTCTGCTTGAAACCAGAGTAAGGTGTAAATCACAGCTCTCTTTTCTTTTACTTTGCACTGGCAATAGGAATTGGCAGAGACATGGTGTGTATCTTTGGGAGGAGTGCAAGAAGTGGTATGAAATGAGGTGTGGCATATGAGTGTTGAGAAAGTGGGGATCACAGAATTCAACTTCTATTTTCATTACAGGCATGCACCAATAGCCACTGAACTTGCATACTTTTCGCTGTATTCTAAATCCAGATATGTGATACACATCACGGTATGTCTCCAATATCCATTATCACATGCTGGCTAGCACAACAGCAGATATTTTGGGATACAACAGCAAGACATGCCATGTATATGAGACTGGAAGTTGATCTTGTACCTCTGTTTCTGATATGTTACCAGCCTAGCATCTCTCTTTCCCTCTGATTAGCATTGAAATCTACTCCTCTTCTCTTTCACTTGACAATTTTATTGGCTTATCTTACATGCACATGTGCAAAAAAAAGTCATCGACAAAAACTGTTGAAGCAAGATTAAAAAATGCTATGAAAGCAAATGAATTCAGAAGGTGTGGGATGCACTCTTTATCCTGATGCTTCAGCATTGTACCATTGAATAATGGTGAGATAATCACTGGTAAGTGTGTGAGTGTGATCTTAGCACTTTCAACAAAGTGCTGAATTGACAGCCTGGGAGAGGGAAGTCTTTAACTCCAGCCCTGTTTTGAGAGAGCCAACTCTATAGGTAAGAGGTTAGTTCAGTCTCTGTGACCATTCAGTATTTTGCCTCACCACCTCATTAAAGGTGCCAATTAGTGGCACTTGTCATGTAACCTGTCTATGAGTACTAGAGTCAGATTTGCACAGGCCACTAGACAGTCATCTGATAATAACAACTTTGATCACTACCAGATTGTGTTGGATTTGAACCAGTGACCTGGAGACCCAAGGTTTTGTATCCTATTACAAATCCTCTGAGCCATGAGGTCCACATTTGTCATTTTTAACAAGAGTATCTGTAGGCTGCTAGCTGTACTATTACAGAACTGTTCTAGGTTTCCTTAAAGATTTTATTTGGTTTCCTCATGGTTAATGCTTTATGTTTATAAATACCTGAATTTTTACAAATCCATTTGCAGAGGCTGGTTTCTCTGTACTAGAGAGTAACATTCTGAGGACAAATATACAGAAAGTATGTTTAATAAATGCTGATTATTTATGTGTTTTTGTGTGTTTCAGGAAAAAAGTGCCAGTTCAAATGTAAGACTTAAATCTAACAAAGAGGTCCCAGGATTAGTACATCAACCCAGAGCAAAGTAAGTTACACTCCATAATTTTAATAGAAATGAATGCTTATTGAATTAAAACAATACCTGCAAAATACCCAAACTTTGCCCAAGTAAAGGCTGCATTGGGAGCTCCCTAACAACCGAAGGGTCACACCTAGCTTAAATAAAACAGAGAAGAATGCAGCCATCCTCACATTTTTGTTACAGATGGATGGCCTATTGAGAACTGCTCAGATCAAGCTGGGGCATTGCATGCCAGGATGTTTAGTCTCTGTGCGTGGTTGTATTCATGACGGAAGTACCCTTGAGACATGCGGTACAATTCCATAGGTAGTAGATGGGTCAGAGGCTGAACTTCAGCCATCCTTGCAATACCTTGTTCTTGGCTTGATTTTCAAAGATGCAAAACTTTTTTTTCTTGTTGAATAGATTTACCCTGCCACACCTTCCCAGGGTACCTCACAACATTATAGTTCTCATATGATACATTTGTTTATACACATAAATAAATACACCGTCACCCACATCCCAACCAGATGTTATTTACAAAGATTCTTTCCAATGTTTAGGCTTACTTTGGTAGATAAACAGCATAACAAATTTGGGAATTAGACTAAACTACTTCCATTTAAGATGATGATGGTGTTTGTTATGTGCTGATGGTGTGCTATGTGGCAGTCAGTTTATGCAACCCTTAAAGTTCTCTTGCTATTTCCTTTTGAAATCAGTCAGTATTAAACACAGCACTGCCATGCCATATTCATAGATTCTAGGACTGGAAGGGACCTCAAGAGGTCGAGTCCAGTCCCCTGTCCTTATGGCAGGACCAAATACTGTCTAGACCATCCCTGATAGACATTTATCTAACCTACTCTTAAATATCTCCAGAGATGGAGATTCCACAACCTCCCTAGGCAATCCATTCCAGTGTTTAACCACCCTGACAGTTAGGAACTTTTTCCTAATGTCCAACCTAAACCGCCCTTGCTGCAGTTTAAGCCCATTCCTTCTTGTTCTATCCTTAGAGGCTAAGATGAACAAGTTTTCTCCCTCCACCCTTATGACACCATATTTACCTCTTGTGACAGTACTAGTGCCAGTATTAATTACTTGTTTCATATCTCAATCACCAGTACATTTTAATCACCAACTGAATTGAAAATAAGAGATTTCATGGTAGCATAGATTTGGTACTTAATAGTGAAATGATAAAGCAGCATTGTTGCATTCTAGGCAATAAAGGAGACACTGTTCTTTACTAGAGATAAGAGCCCTGAAGGCACAGTATAAACTTAAACTTGCTGCATTCAAAGTACATTGTGCAAATTGTCACATCATATATCTTTCAAGAGAGTCCTTTTTTTTTTTTTAAGTCTAGAAAACAGATATAAATGGAAAGAAATTCATTTGGGTGAGAGGGACAATTTGTACCCTTCAACAAGGCAGTAAGTACTGCAGTATTTTACTTCACTCAAAGCATGTTCATGGATGTAAAGACATGCTTTGGTACAGAAGCACAATGTAGCTCTTCCTCTGTAGCTGCCACTGCTAGCTGGGTGACTATCAGATTGGGTTAAGGGGAAAAAATTACTTTAGTCAGCCATCTGTTCAGCTGCATCTGAGGAAGGAAGAGATTAACGATTTATTTTCTATGTAATTTGGTTGATCCTTTTTTGTTTTCAAGCAGGAGTTTAAAAAGTTCCTACAGAAATGCACCTAGATAAGATGATAGACAAGTTCTGTTGTCTTTCTACAAAAATAAATATACTGTTATCTCTTATAATATAAGTTTGTTCTGTAAAACCTGCACTATTTATCCAACATGACCTGATCCTGCCAACACTTACCCACTGACTGGCTTTACTTACAGAAGTATTTCCACTGAATTCATGTATACATTTACACAAACATCTTTGCAGGTCTGGGTACCAACTTACCAGCTAATCACTTGTTAAATATCTTTGTTTTTGTTTTTGTTTTTTTTAATTTAGAGATTTAGAAGCAGAAATAAAACCTTAAAATACCTAATTTTGGATTACAATTGGGTGTTGGTGTATTGGATGGAGAGGGCTGTTACACTTGAATATTCAAAAATAGTTAAATATTTTTTGTAAAATGTTGTTTGTTTAAAAAAAAAAGCCAAACTTGGACCAAATGTTATAAATTGAAGCATAAATTGAGGATTTTTTAAAATTATTTGTTGAATTAAGTGTACAAGTACAATCATGGAGATTCCTGCTACATCTAGCAGAATTTGGATTTTACAAATCAAAGCCAAATCTTGCAAAGACTTACTCACATAATTATCTTCTACATATGTGATTAATCCCATTAAGTAATTGGAACTACTCGCGTGCATAAACTTCAGGATGGGGACTTTAGGAAGTATAATGAAAGAAATAATCTATTTTGTACCATTGTATCTAGCCATGGAATCCAGATTTTTGTAAAACATTATTTCTTCCTGTATCAACTCATTCTTAACTGGTGGCACACTATGAAACTTATAAAATGCATACACATCAAGATATTTTATGTGTTAGACAGCAAGAGAAATCTGAAACTATCACAAGAAAAAAGATTATTCAGACATTTCTGTTTGTCAAAAGCATTTTCTTGAAGAGGAATACCCCAGAGTACCATCTTATATCCTTGGGTAGTTTTCATTCTCTTCCAGTAGTTCATTCACTCTTTATTTTATATATTCCCAGTATTATTGTAATTTTACACAATTCCAGAGAGTATCTATTAAGTCAGCATTTTCTGTATTGCATCTCCAACATGATGGCAATTTTACTGCCAAGTTATGCACTTCTGAAGATAACGGTTTATTACAGTGACAGTTTATACAGACTTTTAATGATAGAAGTATTCTAATAAACTATTTTGAATGATCTTTTTACCCACATAGCAGTAGATAATTTTTTTCCTGTAATTAAATAGTCTTCCTGAAAATTATATCTTTGGTAGGCCCTGAAAGTCTCTTATTATTGTGTTGGAAGCTGGCACTTTGAGAGCTGTGGAGGCAGACATGAATTTCAAATGCTCTTTCCTCCTAAGAAAATGTAGTATGATAACTAGGCTGTCGTGGGTGTTTGCTCATTCTGGTTGTCACTGTCATACTTTGCATGTCAATTGGGTTATCTGCTGGAGCTAAATTGCTACGTTATCTTATAAATGATGTATCAGAGTTATGTTTCTGTCCACACCAACACAGGGTGTGTACTGTAACTCAAATGGAGAAATTAGTTTGTGACCTATATATGCCCTTACTGAAAACTGGTTGGCAATGTAGTAAGCCTAATAGTGTTAGAAAGCAGATTTGAAGTAATGACATGAACAAACTGTTTTCTTTGGTTCTAAAACTTCAATCTTATTCACTTTTTTTAATCCACTCTTTAAAATTCTTTCTTGCTTAATAAATTGACCTAGATTGTAATTTAACTTCCAGCTTCCCTCTAAGAACTTCTCTTTCAAACCTATTTTTCATTCAAGGTCACAACATGAGCAGAGCGCTGTGTATGCTCATCCTCATAGCAGATACAGCATACGTGCGTGGCTTTGTTAGACCATGTCATTGGGCATTTGAGTGGGTTATTAACTTGTTACAGCTCAAAGGATCATACTGAAAAAGTCAAACCTCGGGACAATCTGGGAGTTGAATTTAACAAGCTGGATCAACTTTTCATATTAGTTAAATAGTGGCATTATCAAACTGCAATTTCTCTTTAACTGTCTGACAGCATTGTTAAGATCTGCACCCCTCTTCCATTTCTCACTCTTCCTTTATGCTTTGTTCAGTGCTTGGCATTCCTGCCCTATCCTAATGTGCCAGACACCCCACCAGACCCTCTTTTCATTCAAATTCCACCTGAAAACTCACTTTCCTGTGAGCTCCGCAAATAGGCTTACCCACATCACTAAAAATGCTCTCATCACCCAATACTTTATTGTTGTTTTTTTAAAAAGACCCCTCTAAGCACCATCCTCTGAATGTCCCTGTCCTTTTTTTGTGTGTGACCTTTCTGTATTTTCAGATTGTAAGCTCCCTTTCGGGCAAGGCCTGTCTGTTGTCTTTTGAGTCTTGTTCCATACAAGCATGCTGTCAGCGCTTTACAGATAACTAATAATAGTATTTTCCAGTGCTGCACACTAATGCAAAACACAGTTTCACTAAAACATGAGCCTCCTGGTGCCGCGGAGCTAATGGAAGTAAATGATCTGAGTGTCTGAGAGCAGTGAAACTCTTGTCTGGGGATAAAAAAAGAGAGTTGTGCAACAGATTCCCAACTATTTAACATGGAGCTTGACTGTGGTAAGACTGTGCTCTACAAAAGGACCTTTCAGGGTAAGGTTATAAAATGGGCTTTAGTTTCACATTGTAGGCCTCTGATTGGTGTGATGGTGCACTCTACAATCTTAGAAATCTTCAGTTTCAACACAGAGGGATCTGTCAGTACTTGGCTAGCTCAGCCTCCGCCTCTGGAGTATGTAGCTGAATATTAAGTTCCTGCAGTCTGTCTGAGAAAAAGAAAAGATGCTGAAGGAGTTCAGTCTCCTCTTGATATGCACACAATTCCTAATAGCATTAATGGGAGTAACATGCATACATTCAGCCAAATCTTCCAGTCCTAATATAGACAAAACTTCCTATCAGTTAATGGGAGTTCAGCCTGTCTAAAGAACTCTCACTGACTCAGTACCTTGCACTACTGGGCCCTTAGACCGCTTCTGACAGAATCCTGTACAGCTTCGGAGTGGGGAGCTTTCCAGTGTTACATATGACATTTGATGATGATGTCATTGTTGGCATGAGCACAAAGTACATCTCTTTCCAAGTGGTAATCCAGAGTCTGAGATTGGCTCTCTAAATAATTTTGGAATACTGTGTTAATTTGAAAATAGATAAATCTCTGCCTACATAGACACTCTTCCCTCATGTCTTTCAGCATGCACATCTCTGAAAGCCAACAGGAATTCTTCAGAATGCTAGATGAGAAAATTGAAAAGGTAAGAATCAAATAAATAAATGTTTTTGTGTGATAACTACAGAGAGTACAGTAGATGACTGACATACAGGTATCCTAGCCACATGAAAGGAGGAATTCAGCTACAGTATATTTAATATTCTATGCTTTACCAGTCCTAGAAGATACATCAGTTTCGACTTGAAGCAGCCACTTGTTGGCATAAACCATTATGGGAGTTAGTTGTCTCAATGACGCTTTTGTGTGCAGGAGAGATGAGAAAAGGGTAGGGCAAGAGGTTACAGAGTGAGAACAGTTTGGGAAGGAAACCTAATTTTGGGAAAGTATCCAAACCTGTCATGAATGGCAAAGAAAAAAGTTAGCCCAAGCATTAAAGGAGAGCGTGGATCAATTAATAAACAGAATAGCAAAGCAGGTTTTTATACCTCCTATGATTTTATACTCTCTAGTATTGAAGTTTTGTTTCATCTTTTTTTGGGGGGAGGGGTGTTGAAATTTAATCCTACTGTCAGAATTATCAACTGTCATTTACAGATTTTTCTTGAAATAATGCTGATGGTCTCATTTTATTTATTGACAAGCCTTTTCAAATTAACCAGCCTTGCAAAAAGCCATGAATACAGACTGCAGTTATAAGCATCTCTGCAACAGACCTTCACTGAATAGAGATGATAACACTAGAGATTTTTCAGAACAGTGTGGGAGATTTAGGCACGTTGATCCTCCTAGCCTGTTTTGCAAATCTCAAAGAATATTTTTATAGCAACTTTCATTTTAGACTCTCAGAGCACTTTACACACCTTTATTAACAAAATCTCACCGCTGTAATGTATTATTACCAGTGGGAAACCGAGGCATTAGAAGCTAAATGACTTATGCAGGACACCTAGCAAGTCAGTGACGAGTTCAGAAGCCAGGACCCAGAAGTCCTCTTTCCCTTTCCCCTTCCCCTACTATAATCACTACCTGATACTCTCTCATGAATGTGCATTTTAGGCTTAATTTGGGATGAGGTGCATCATATAATATAATCTTTCTATTTTCAGAAGCCAGCTGAAACAGAATTAAGTATACTTAAAAATTGTGGTGATGAGTTAGAGAATGGGAGGGTATTGAATACAGCTTACAGACACCAGTTTTTGCTCTGCAACTTTTCATATATAGAAAACATTCTGAGTTTTTACAAGAACTGGCAGATTGGTTGATTGTGAGCTTCTGCCATTTCTGCCAGTGATCACAGTACTTTTGAAAACTGGCAACATGCCTCACTAAGCAAATCACATATTTGTCTCAGGCAACTAAAGTGTTTTTTATTCCCTGAAAAATCACATTTTATTTTGGTGAAAGGGAAAATCTAGAGGAGCTGCAAGTATTTCACTCTGTGACACCAACAAATAGACATTACTATGAATTAAAGGGCCTTTTTTAAATACTTAGAGCTGAATTGTTAATTTGGAAGGGGAAAAAATGTTTGGCCTTGATAGAAGCAACATAAGGTATTTCAGCTGAGTAGAATTCACTCTATGCTCCCTTTATGCCAAATGATTCCACAGTGACAATTCTTCATCTTTTTAATTTAGTTGGAGGATTATTTCCTTAAATGCAATAGTCCAGCCTGAAGTCTCTCTCTTTATTCTTCTGGTTTGGGAGGATGACAGGTAAAGTGTTACACCAGAAAAGGTGCAATGTTTGTGACTGGACTGTTTGGCAGAAGAGTTCTCTGAACAAAGAAGTGTTTATAGGTTCATTATAAGAGCTTTCCCATCTCAGTACTCTACTGTTTCCTGAATATTTAATCAAACAAGGAGCGTGGTTTTATTTTAATCTGTGACATACCCCATCAAGGATTAAAAAATAAACTGTCCATCCACATTGCAGCTGCTTCTAGCCCTGATAAGTATGTTGACCTAATAAATATTTAACACTTATTGCTTGTAGTTTATCATCCTTCATAATATTAAAATGTCAGTTAAACAGTAGATACTGTAGTAAAGGACATTTTAAAAGGTGTATCTTCCCTAAAGAGTGAACTCATTCCAATGAGTTTGTCTGTGGTGTGGGTTCATGTTGTCCTTCATTTTCTGGATTTGTTTCAGGAGAACAATAGACACAATTCACCAGACAAAGAACTAAGAAGGGGGTTGACTCCTTGTTCTCACTGATGGGCAGAATCACTTTCTCATACTTTCTCCAGTGCTCCTGATAGTAATTTATTATCCCAAGGGCCAGGAAATCATTTATAGGCACAAAAGTTACAATTGGTAAAACTGAATAAAGAAGATTCTCTCTTGCTTTTCAAACCAGTGACAACTCAAGAAGACTGGCAGGGATTACTGTACAGCAGAATCCTATATTTGTGGTATTTGAGGGGTTCATTTGTTTGAGGAAATGCTCTCTCAATTTTTACTCTTCTTTAAAAGTGTTTTTTTTTTTAGTAAATATTTGTCAGAAATGTAGTTTTCGGAGTATCTGCCAACATCACAAAATGGATGGGAAAATAAGATATTATTTGATTTTTTTATATAATGCTTTCAGTCCATTTTAAAGGAAAATACAGGACAATAATAAAACATGCAATTAAAAGGAACTGAAAAAAGTTATAAATCTGATTTCAAAAATACTGAGTGAATTACTTGACTTTGTTTGAAGTGGAGCCTGCCCTGCCCCCCAGTGCACGTTGGGCCGGAGCCACTCTAGGTAAATGCTGTGGGGAGTGGAGGGGGCCGCGAGGAGCTTGCGGGCTGCAGAAAATAACCCCGTGGGCAGCCTGCTCCGTGCAAAAGGGAGGGTTAAGGCACAGGGCAACCACGCTGACTCTTTCTCAGTAGTTGTCTCACACACACACACACGCACATGCACACGCACACGCCATAAAGCGCACAGTTCCCTTCGTTTGGCCAGCCAGCCAAATCTCTTCCCCCTCCCCCCGCTTAAAGGTGCAGGGCGGTCAGTCTGGTCACAAAATGCTGTGAACGTGCCGTCTCCACTACAAAACAGAACTGTGTTGAAATCGAGTCATGATGTAACTGCATCCACAGACACACTTGTATTTGTAGTGGAGATAGGGATGGAGACTGGCATTATCTAAAGCTGGTATATCGAAGCTATAAAGTGAATAATTTTAAATAAGATAATACCTCTGAATTTAAATTTAAACCCCTCAGGCTGTTAATCAGCTAGTGCAGTTGAGTAAATAACCCAGACATTATAATGTGAACACTATGAAGAATGGAGAAAGTTAAATGTATTTTAAACTGATTGGGAAAGAAAAAAAGAAAAACGATGACAACTGAATGGGTAGGAAGACTGGTTAAAATAGTAATGCTGCAATCCAAACATGAAATTATAAGAACAAGAACTGATGTTTTAGCAGCTGAAAATATTAAGTAGTTATCAATCCTTGAGATCAAATAAACGACAGTGATATAACTTAGAGAACTAGTATAAGATGGAGTGAGGGAAGTCAGTGTCAAAAAACCAATACCCAAGATCTGGGGGAACACTAGGCCAGTAGAGCTATACTTGGTACTGGGACAGTAGAGCTGAATTAACTTCCATAAAATGTGATCCAAGGGTAGAACACAGAATGTCATTCCCAACTGAGAAAGTTTCTGTCAGAACTTACTGTAAAAAAAACCAAAAACCATTGTGAGGCATCCAGATGGAGACATCTGTTATTTTTCTTTGAGTATCTGTCCTTGGTAGAAGACTGAAAAGGAATAATATAAATGGATATCAGCATAATTATGATGATGAAAACCATATGACTCAGAACACCCGAGGAGTAAGTAAATATAAAATGAAGAAAGCTAAGGACCCAGTACTGAATTCTGAATTATACCAATACATTTAGAGCATAACATGAAAAGCCTGAGCCATTTGTTGTGGCTGCATCCTGGGTCTCACTAGGTTCAGTGGAAGTTTTTCCAGTAACTTCAGTGGCATCAGAATTTGGTTCTTGATTCAGAAAAAAATGAAAGGCATACAATGGGAATCAAATAAGCATTAAGCCATGTGGAAACTTCAGGATGATCAGCACTGAAGTAGTGTTGAATGGTCCATAGTATTAGAAACAGTTTAACTGCCAAAAGATCACTAAGCAATTCTAGTGGTGCTTTTTTAGTAGAGCAGCAGCTTATACCCAGAATGAAAAAGGTCCCTCAGCTCATGCAGTAGAAGTTAATTTTAAATATTTAGTAAATAGAGTTCTGGGGATTCCATGACAATGGTTTCCCCTGCTGTTAGCATAGAAATCTAGAGAAAGCAATAGTGCCATGGGATGTGCTTAGCCCTGTGGTACTGCTGGTTGGACCACCGTAGAGCAGGTACACAAGATAGTGGCTTCAGTTCCTGCTTGATGCAAATATTAGATATATAAAGTAGCTAGTGAGGAAGAACAGTAAGAGGAATAGGGAGTCTGAGGGTGTCTCCCTCCCTGCAGCAAAGCAAGGCCTGAGAGGAGGTTGGGTCAGAAATACTCCTACTGGCTGCTAGTAGCTACAGTCCCAGTCTCATGAAATTTTCATGCTGGCATGGAACTACTGTGAACATAGTCACAGGCTTTAAAATATGACACACGCATACAAGGAGTTCAAAAATAAAGGGAAGAAATGAGAGAGAATGAGAGGCAGATAGTTAACAGTAGCTTAATCCAGTGACAGCACTTGTTAAAAGTGCTCACCAAAGCATGCCTGAAATCACATAAAAACTTCCCAGTGGAGAGTGAAGAATTTATAATAGCATCAATTAAGCCTGAGGAAAGAGCCCCTGGAGTAAATTAAAGAGAATTGGGTCAGAGGGACAAGTAATTAGCTTGACCTTAGAAATCAAGGCACAAATATTATCTTCAGAAACTCTAGATAGGGAAAGCAACAAAAGAGAAGAGAATAAAACGAAGAAGAGTAATTCTCAGAGTCATCATAGATAGATGATGGTCTCTGAAGCTGATTAATTTTGCCAGAGAGAGAATGCAACAGAATCAACCAGAGCAATTTGTAACATATGCCTGAAGAGGAGTGGGGAGAGGGGGAATTTAAATAATTGTCACAGAAATGGGCATTGACTGTAACATAGTGTTATTGTTGAGGATGTTAAATGGCCATTTTTTAAATGGCACCCACTGTAAAACCTCCAAGGAAAATAGAGATGTATTCTTGGAGGAGGTAGAGACTCCCTGTACAGACACACAATTTTGGTGCAGAATACAAAGATTGGCATCTTCAAGTGTTGCTCAGAATAATGAAGCAGGTACCTCAGCTCATGCTGTTCTGAGATGAATCAGAGATGTAATAATGCACGTGATGGAGCAATGCAAGGAGCAAAATTATATCTGAATTAACAAAATTGCTATGAAGCACAACATGATAATCAAGATCACTCAGAGCTGGTGATGAAGAAGAAAAGAATTTTCATGTCCTGCTTAAAAAAATATTCCAATCTGTGCTTCCCCCATAATCCAGCAAATAACTGAACAGGAAAGAGAAACCCAAAATTTACTTGGGCCCTGTTCCTACAAAGGTTTTATGGCACGTGTTTACCTTTACTGAGTAATCCCTTTAGCTCCAATAGGACTAGTCAGAGTACAAAGTTAACCATGTGATGCAAGTCTTTGCAGGCTCTGGGCTTTATTTTGCAATTTGGGGGGGGGGGATTATGGATGTGCATATGCTTCGAGTACAATGGGGCCCTGATCCTTATCTGGGGTTCATAGGTGCTACCACAGTGCAATTATTATGTAATGATGATCATGATTTTAAAAAGGGATCTGAAGTGGGGAAGTGGAATATATGCAAAATTGCCCTAATTAAAGTGTTTGGTGGAAAAAGAATAATCCTGACAAATGGCCACCAAGCATTACTATTTTAACCAGATTCTGAAAAATGATTGTTTTACCTTAGCATCACAAGTATGAAGCATAATATTAAAAGGAGAAATGAAATTATCTTCATTATAGTCAATATTTTATTTATAAATTATTGTCTCTGTCTCAATCTGTAGGCACATTTAACATACTCTTAGAGCAAAAACATCAAAGCTATGAGATATAATTACATACCTAACAATTAATGTCTGGTCTGTGCTGGGGATTTTTTTCATCAATTGTAGTTTCATCAATATAAAACCCTAGTGCAGACTAGGGCAAATCACTTCTTATACCAGTGTGAAATACCTACACTACATATTTATGTCAGTGTAGCTACTCTCGTTCAGAAAACGTAAGAGTGTAAACAATTTCTAGAGCTGACTTTTTCACGGAAGACCTAACCTTCTAGAGAGAAGCAGTAGAGGATTTTGAAGTTCCACAATATTTTTAAAGCTTTTGTTCCCTCATTTTGGTATATAACTGATTAAATGATGATGCATTTTCTGTTGCCACTTGACTTTGGCAAACCCTGACTCCAAAAGGAGTTAACATCCTGTTCCTGAATCTCTTAATATCTTCTGAGCACACACATTTATTTATACATGTGACTCTTTTGTTCTCTTTCCACTTAAACAAGTATTTTATAAGTGACTTTGTTGCTCTTAAGAAATGCCAGATTGACAGCCCTAGACATTGAAGACCTCTCTCCACAAAACACATTTACAAGGCAGACTTCTGCACAGTGCTACAGCAATGTGCTTCACCCTGATCTAGAGGGATCACCTCTGGGATTCGAGAGAAGCTAGGTCTCTCTAAGAATTCAATCTGTCTTTTCTGCTGAAAACTGCTCACAACGGAACTGTTCACAATAGTGTTCTTTTATGTTTATACCTGTGCATTGAGAATTGGATTTAAGATCATCAACTTCCATTGGCATAGGCCACCAAATAGTCATCCTATGGTAATGACTCAGTAGATCTCATTAGTAAAACTGTGGGCGTGAGACCCAATCAGCAACACAAAGCAGACTCTTGTACAGTGTGTAAAGCGTGCCGTTAGAAATAAGTAATTTGCTAACTGAAACATATGCGAATGCAGGAGTTTTAGACTAAAACTCATTAGTAAAGTGGACTGTTCTTAATGCAGCCTTTGATTTACCTTACAGAATAAGAAATTAAAAATTAACTCAGTGTACAGTTATTTTGTGCCTCCTCTTAGCAATTTCTTCCCACCCCTTCTGTGAACACTGTAAACAAAAACAGATTGATGAAAAGAGTTCCCACCGTAAGAACTACTTTAATGTTTCCCAGCTTTGGGATCTATTCTGAAAGAGGCCACTGTGTAGCGTCAGCCCTTTTAGCGATAGCAGAAGAAAGGACTGTTTGGTGCAATTCATTTTACCCCATCAGGCCAGCAATCCTCTTCCTCCTTCCCCTTTATTTGCTTTGGGTTCCAGCTAAAGGATTCTGGTGCCAAACTTTGGAGCGATAGTGGAAGCAGTGTCTCCTTAGATACCTTTTTTTTTTTTCTTTTTTCTGCGTAGAATTCTGTCAGCTGCACAAAAAGCCGTTTAACTGGGAAGGCTTCAGTGTTCCTGCCATGAGAGTTTATTTATCCGTCTGTCATCTAGAAAAACAGAATGAATTTTTTTGTGTATAAAGGATATCATAAAACATACAGAACACTTGCCGTTTCTAGATGCAACAAAAATGGGGGAAGGGGAACCCACCTACTAACTTTTTATTATCCCCAGTGTGTGAGCTGTTGAAGAGAGCTGCATACCATCTTTTTCCCCCCTTACACTCACAGACTTGTATTAAAGTATTTTTGTGGTACAGATAATCCTACAAAAATAAGAACTGAGAGGCCAAAAAAGTGGTGTGTGCTGGAAATTACCTGGACTGTTTTTTCCCTCCTTTTATATTTTTACTTGATCTTGGTAACTGATTAGTTATATTGATAACTTGATTAGTGGGAGCATTTTAAAACTTGTGCTTATTATATTGAACTGGCTATCATATTTATAAGAATGTTACCCCTTTTGACCCAAGCAGTTAGCCAATGTTCAGGGTCTTGTGGGTTGTTCCCTTTAGAAAGACAGTTTGATACCATCCTGTTTATTTACAAATAATGTACACAAAGTTCTGTTTCCCTGAGTACAGTAGGAACCGAGATATTGTGTCAGGAAACTATTCCAAGCCTTTTTCTAGCCAACACTCTGACCAGAAAACTCTGTGTCTCAGTCTATTTCTACACAGAAAATGAAGGTGTGATTGTAGAGTGGGTAGGCAGTGCAGGCTAGTTACCTGAGTACGAGCTTGCTGGAGACCCTGGGTATATAGTCAGGCAGCAAGCCCACCTGTGCTATAATCACACCATCCTTTGCTGTGTAGAAATATCCTTAGTTTTCTCCCAGGGTCACACTGCAGGTGCTTCTCTGGCTGCTCTTGGCTTTCTGTTATCGTCTCTGGCTGCTTCGGTGATCTTTCTGTCAGCTTCTCTCACAATCTCACACACTTTCATCAAACAGTACCTAGCTCTCTGCATTTGCATTCAGACACTAGTGAAATCCCACTGTCTGTATAGCTCAACTCCTGACCAGCCTCACATGTGGCCTGGCACTTTGGGTGGTGGCTCTTAGTGTTTCATCTATCTTACTCCAAAGGCAGCATATCTGCTTCTTGCATTCGTCCTGAATGAAGGGTGGCTGTCACACACACCAGCCTCAAGGGGGAGTCACCTCCCGCCCGGTATGTCTGTAGTTTTTCATTTTAAATGTAACAAGTAACTATCTGACTGTGGACTTGATCTTTCCAAAGCACTGAGCACAGTGGGTCCTTTCTAGGCCCATTAGGACTGCTTACACACTCACAAATGTACTTAAGCACATGCTAAATTTTAACATGAGTAATACCATTGACTTAAGTGGGACCACTCACTTGCTTAAAGTTAAGCATGTGCATGTTTTGCTGCATCAGCGACAGAGTGCTCAGTGCCTTGCAGGGCTGAGCCCTGTGTGGTTTGTACAAGCAAAGAGTCACATATGAATTGCCTTAGGTCATGTCTACCCTTGGAGTGGTCACTATAATGGTATAGCTATACCGGTATAGTATATCAGCAAAGCACTGCTCATGTGGATATATCTTATGCTGGCAAAACCATGCTTTTGCTGGTGTGGCTTATTCCAGCCCCCTAAAGTAAAACAAGTTACCAATAAAAATGCAATATCTACACCAAGGGTAGGCAACCTATGGCACGCGTGCCGAGCTGATTTTCAGTGACAGTCACACTGCTTGGGTCCTGGCCACCAGGCTGGGGTGCTCTGCATTTTAATTTAATTTTAAATGAAGCTTCTTAAACATTTTAAAAACCTTATTTACTTTACATACAACAATAGTTTAGTTATATATTATAGACATAAAAAGAGACCTTCTAAAAACATTAAAATGTATCACTGGCACACGAAACCTTAAATTAGAGTGACTAAATGAAGACTCGGCACAGCACTGCTGAAAGGTTGCCGACCCCTGATTTACACTGATGCCACCCCAGCCTCATCAGTCAAGGATTGCAACTCTTCACACCCCAACCAACAGTATTCTGTAACAGAGACCTGGCCTTAGTCGTAGGCTGTTTCTTCATTAGGGAAAAAAGGTGTGGTGTTAACTCAAGTGCGTGAATATTGGCACAGACCAGGCAGTTTTCAGTCTAGTATTGGGTTAAAAACCTAGTCTTTGACTGTTCCTTCTAACTTGTGTGAAAACTACAAACTGGTTTGTCTTTAGTGGAAACCTTTATTACAAAGAATTCAGTTTTATCCCACCCTAAAGTTATGGGGATGGGGAGGGAGCCTATTACAAACTTAAGTAAATAAAACTGCTGGTTGTCTTCAAACTAGACTGCTCCCTCTTCTTCTTGAGAGCTGGTGGATCTGTTCAATGCCATTCCTCCTCACTGCTCCATTTGAAGTTAAAGTGAGAAATGAATCCATATTGCGACTTGAAGCTTTTTAGTGTGTAAGCACTGATGTGAGGATGCGGTACAGTGCTGAGATGGCTGTTTGTATTAATTCAAATAGGGCCCTGTTTTCACTTTGTAATTCAATTAGTATGTTTGGCTGAAGTCTCTTCTCCTGCTAGTTGCTTTAAGGGATCGTGTGTAAAAGATCTACATGTCATGCTTCAGGAAAATGTGGGCAGTATCCCGGGTATTTCACCCAGCGCTTTCACTCTTTCTCTTTCAAGTGCAGTTGCTGCCTACGCAAGCTAATTGGAATCAGAAAGCTGATAGAATGCTTAAAAAGTAGATCAGGCATCTGAGCCGACTGCCAAACCAGGCAATAATTACTTTAAAATGGTCATCACAAGGGAAGCAAACATGGAACTGCCCCACCTTTTAGGCACAGAAGTGAGCAATCCTTTATGCAGTGAAGCAGATAAACAAAATGTCTGATGACAGTACCCCAACTTCAATTTAAATTCAAGGCTGGGGCAATGAGGGTGTATGTCCATAATGCTGCTAAGATTTATTCTATGTATGTCTTCAAAAACATTTTCCTTCCATCTTTCTGCTTCACTTTCAAAAATACAGTGGGAAAAAAAGAAAAATGGAAGGAAGAAGAGGGGAGATGCTAGTTAACATTAAACAGCCTCTAACAGTAATAATGATGCTCAGGGCAGAGCATTTCCCATGGAATAAATGACCAGCTAGTGTTTCCACTTATCACCAGGAAATATCTTGGGCCTCGGTTATTGTTCTTTAAGGGTGATTTTCACAGCTATACAGTATGTTGGCCCATGTTGACAAGTACTTCATCAGTGCTTAATCAGATAGTTTTGTTAAGAGTTTAGGAATTGTCGGTCTCTGAAATAAAGGAAACCAGGTGGTTTTGGCCTTTCTGTAAAATGTTGCCCTGTCTGTCCCCTCCCCATCCTCCCCCCAAAAATCACATATATTAAAACCAAGTGATTTTTTTAGCTTTTCTGATGACCAGAAAGGTGGGACTAAATATATGGTTGTTGAGTGCTAATCTTTTTTTAATCTACTAACAAAACCCACAAATTTCCATCTTCAGCCAACAAAGCACTGCTGGCCCTAGGGTTTAGACTGGGGGAGGACTAGTGCAAGGAAACACCACCAAACCAAAGTGGACATGGTTATCCCATGGCAGCTCAATGGGTTTGAGCAACAAACCCAGAGCCACTTTATAGCTTCTATTCCTAGCCAATGTACAGTGCGTGTGTCATGTGCATCAAATAACTTTTAAGCAGCGGCAGAAAATGAAACAAGATGGCTTTGAACGTGTGTGTGTGCGTGCGCACACACACACACACCGGAATTATTGCCCAGATATGCCTTTATTCTTTGCCATTTTTAAACAATTTACTCTTAAAAATCTCTTCCTGAGCATAAAGACCTGGCAAGACTGGCCCAATTTCAGTTGTGGGGTTTGGGCACAACTCTATTCAAGCTTTGCAGGAGGATTGAATTGTCCCTCTGTGCTTTCAGAATACTATCAGGCTTGTATTCCAGCCGGGGCCCTCTCTACCCCAGACTTCTCCAGAGACATGAGCTTCCTCTGTTTTTCCTCCTGTTCCTTGCCCCTAGTAACTAGTTCTTTGACATGCTTCAGCCAATAATTTTTACCTGTGTGTTTGTGCTTGTGTTTGCTGAGTAGCCTGCACATAGGAACAGCAGGAAGTAGTGCAGATAGGCTTTTAATACTTGGACTAGGTTTCAAGGATTAATCTTGCCTGTGGACATTTGGGGTTTGCGTTTGTAGCATGGAGGACCAAGGTCCTAGCACGAGCTTTGGTATTCACTGTGCTTTGAACAGGAGGCCTGGTCTCTTCCTGTCCAGCCCCTTTGGAGAGGCTAGTGGAGCTGAGGGTACTGGCATTGCATAGACCTTGCATTCAGGGGAATACGTTGTGTCTAACGCCTTCATGGTGGCACCAGATTGAGTGAGGCTCTTTGCATCCTTGATGCACCCATGCAGGGCCTGGCACCGTCTGGCCCTTGATGTAGAGTAGTTTTGTGGCATTAGAAATGTTTTATAGCATGTATAAATCTTTCGGCATTTATATGGGCAAAATAGAATGGCAGTCTCTGCTATGCAGTGCAGTTTGGAAAGTGTCTGTGTTGCTCAGCAGGCTTTTAGTTACATTGAAGAGTTTAATAATACTGCTAAGTGGAATCTCCTCAAGTATTGGTGATGTAGAAAAGCTTGATGAGCAGGGGAACTGTACTACTGGAAGTTTCATATTTGAGATGAGACATAAAACATAACACACCTGGTCACTAAGGATTCCCTGAAACTTTTTCACAAGTATTAGCCTCGTTGTCCTGGTTTAATTTCAATATGGATGTATTTTGCTTATATAAGAATCCCTTGTTGCTTTTAATGGATAAAGTATTCCTTTTATTTTTCTGTTCCCAAAATGGTTGTCTTATTTTGCTAACACTATTATAATGGCTGCTGCCTTGCACTCCATAGGTTGCTGCATTCTAGTGGTGGATCTACATCTCTGCGTCTATTTAGATGCATCTACGTGTAAAGTATCTTTGTAAATCAATGTATAGAATCCACTGGGATATGTGGATGAAAGATGTGTGTATTATCCTGTAAACCTCAGTCATGCTACCCAATGTTTCCATTTACTTATTTACTTTTCATTCTCTCTCTCTTGAATTGTTCATTTGTGTGTGTTTCTTTTTAAAGGGTCGTGATTATTGTTCAGAAGAGGAGGATATCACATAGTGCCAATTCTGCCAATCAAAACAGGAATACTACTGTGTAAATAGATTACAACCCGGTCAAAATCTTTTGGAAGTCTTCTAGAGTGAGCAGCACTACATAGCAAAAGAAGATCATTTCCACATTGTATGCTCCATTCAGTTACAGCGTTTCTTAAAAAAAAACAGACAAGGAATATTGCTAAGAACTCATATGGAACTGTGTTTGTTGCTGCTAGTTAAAACTTGTTGCAACTTTTCACTTTTCTGTGTCCAGGTATGCAGGAAATCTTTACATTTAATCTGAAAGACACTGTTGATTTTACTAAGGTTGCTGGCCTATTTTCTATCGGATGAGGTAGTGTTATACAAAACTTCCATAACTGAACAGTCAAGCTTCTAAGAAATCCTCGAGCTGTTTGTCAGTCCACAGATGGGCTGGAGTGCTTAGTATTACTGGTGATTTCAGCCTTTGGAGATGGGATGTGTTTGCCATAACAGGCCTTGTTTCTCTACTGGGAAGAAGTTGAGAAATTATTGTCCGTTAAAAGCATGTTATCACACAAATACTGGAAGTGATGCAGGAGCAGAAATTTGTATTTTAAAGGGAAAAATTTTCATTTAATAGGTATCTTAATCAAGGACTAAGCTTACCGTATTGGCTTTTCTGAACGCGAATGGAAGTGTGATCACAATCATTTGAATCCCTTTTTTCTAAGAAAATAAACATTTACTGTTTTTATGTATTCTTGTCTTTTACCATTCATACAGTTCCACCCTTTATGAGTCTGGGGGACTTGGGAAGGCAAAGGCAGCCCTCTACAGCTACAACTCCAAGATGCTAACACTTTAAAGCACCTGTGCCAATTTGGAATGTCTGTTGTGTGTTCTGTAGAGTTTTATTTTTCCGTATTATGCAAAGGAGGATATTATCTTCTTACGGGGCAGATGTAATATTTTTAACAAATATTGTCATGAGTAAAAATAATCCTAAAGGGGTGGCGGGAGGGGGGAAGAGACACCTTTTGTATTTATTCTTTTTAAGTAGTTAGGTAACTGTGCCTGTCTTTATCTTTATATGATAGTGTGTAACCCCAAAAGATGACCACACGAAGAAGAGATTCTGTTTTTGTCAATGTGATACCAGGACACAGAGGTTTCTGTATTAAGTTTGTTTCAGTGCTGTTTTGTTGGATTATATATGTGGAACATACTGGGGATTTTGAAATACATTCAAGACAAGATTTTCCAATGACTCCTGATTTTAGGTGCTTCCATTTTTTGGTGCCTAATTTGAGGCATCTTAAAGGGCCATTATTTTCAACTAGTCACATTTGAAAATCTTGTCTAAAGTAATGAATCCCTGAGTATTGGGAGTTGTGGAGGGCCAATGATTAAAGAGGTCTCCAGCAACAGAATGCAGTGATGCTAAGGGTAGAGTTAACAATCAGTATGAAAAGGCTTTGTACTGTTTTGAAGTTGTCATAGTGGAGCAATTGATGCTATACTGTTGCTTGAATGGTGTACAACACGACCCTCAAACTTTTCCCTTCTCTCTCTCTCTCCCCCTCCCCCCACTTCCTCATTTTTCCCGCCAGACTTTTTCCTTTTTCTGACCAGAGGGCAGAGATAGAAAGCAATGAGGTAGAATCACATATTCCACCACATGCGCACTCTTGAATAGTCAACATAGTATATTAATACTTGTTACATTTCATCTTCACACAGGACTGGTTCTATAGCAAGAGTAATATGTCAGGAGGCTTTAGCAAGACTGCTATATCAAAAGAGTCCTAAATCCTGCCATCTGATGAAGGCATCTCAACCTGCCATCAACAGTACTGAGAGTTAAGTGCTCAGTACATCACAGATTAGGGCACGAAGTTACCAATAAGCAGCTAATATTTTTCAGGGTAAGATTCCAGGAACAACTGTCCTAACAGACAGGGATTCTACCAGATTGCGTGGATTTTTATCCTGTTTGTGGCTGAAAATTGCAGGAGAATTCCAGTTTCCCAGATCTTCATTCAGTTTTATCAACTGATTTTAACAATTCAGTCTTTATTTTGTGGTATAGCATATCCCAAGCTGACCAGAAGCTACATTTTCTCATCTGTGGTCCAGGTGTCACATCATTTTTATCAGGATTGTCCTGGTTTCTCCTGGAGTTGAAGCACGATAGAAACGGTTTTGTGTTCTCCTACACTGTGACTGTGCCTCTGTAGTACTGAACTTGTTTCATGAGTGGTGTCATCTCTCAGTAAGGTAGCCATCACCAGAAGGAGCATCAGGAACACTCGTTTAAGGAATTAAAATAACTTGGGGCCTGGTTTTGCAAGCCCTACTCATGGGAGCAATCCTTACAAAATTAAACCTCACTGGCTTCAAGAGAATTATGAAGGGTTGCAGGATTGAGCCCTTTCTTTTCAAATATAGTTAATAGTTTCCATGTGATAAATGTTTCTTGCCATGCAAGTTCTGTGTTGAAAAACACATGTACAGCCATCCTTAAATACATCAGCCTCCGTCAGTATGGAGTTACTTTCAGCGTGCTAATACTAAATGTAAATAAAAATGTATAGTTGTTTATAATGCTAAAAACAAAGTTGGTTGCTGTTGTATACTGTTGTAAGTCTTATGAAGGAAGAAAAAAACATACCTGACCCTTCTCATGTGTCTAATGTGACTGTACTGTTAAGCAGCTAGTGTTTTAAGCCTTTGTGTAAATTATAACCTGACTTGCGTATTGCTGCCTTCAAGTGACAAAAGCAGCAAATGCTTGGGTGGGCGGTTGTATTGGTGGCTGCAATGGTGAGGGGAAGGAAGTGTTGGGAGGAAAATTTGGAGGGAAATTAATAGCTGCCAGTTGCTCTTTGTGGAATTCAAGACTGCAGCAGACTGCCAATGGGTGTGGAGGGATTGTCAACAAGATTCATAATTACTTTACCAATTTTATTGTGTGGTAAGTGTGAATAGAATTGAGAATTTTATTATTCCTGTTGTTGACATCTAGTCGACAAATCCTGGACCATCACAATATTTGTTATCATTGACGGCCACCATGCAAAAAAGAGAATTTTGCATTGACAGTTTTCTGTGCTCTCTCTTTGGCTATTGCCTGATTATTTAACTAGCTGTCTTACTCTTTTTTACATGAAAAAAGCAGTATTCTGCAGTTGTGATAAAAGGAAAGAAACTCTGTTTTCTGAAACAACAAAAAAACATAGCAAAAGTCTCTTTTTTTTCTAATCTCCAGTGTCAGACAGAGTTCTGTGAAATAAGATGGCTTCTGAACATTTAAGGCTCTGTTTTGACATCCTTCTCTCTACACCTGGACCACTGAAAGCTGTCTGCTTTGTTTGGCAAAGCAAGAGGACTCCATTGGAATGTTTCTTGAAGATTTGATCAGTGAGGTACTGAGAGAACTTCAGCAGAACAAGTGGAGAGAGTGCATACAGCTGGCTGGAAGTAATATGCTGGAAAGTGGGCAATGAAAAACTGGACCTCCTTTAAGTTGAAAATGCATAGGAGTGAGATCTTAACTAAATGCCTGTTCTATTTTGCCATTGGTGAAAAATAGTATTTAATTTATTTATTGTTTTTTGTAAGAGAGAGAACTTGAAGGTACCAAAAGCAGAAGTGTTAAGCTCTTCATATAAATTATATTTTTAATCAGGTCTATTTTGTTTCCTTTGACAAAGACATATCATATTTTGCTAGAAATCTAAACATATAGTGCCAGTCCTCCTCTGCTAAAAGTCTATAATAATATAAGCAGATTACTGTAGATTTAAAATGCATCTCTTCTCAAGTTGTACCTCAAAGATACTTTTACACGATCAAATACATTTTGGGGGAGGGGGAATTTAACTTTACACACCATATGTGCTGCTGATTATTTTTAAGACATGTGATGCAAGAAGCACCAAGAAAGTGATTCTAGACCAAAGTGTATTGTTAATAAGGTGCCTTTACCCTGGAAGCTTAGGGTGAAATTCTGGTTCTCTGTACAGAGCCTGAATTAAAGGGCTTTGTGTTTGAATCTGCACCATTTGAATTTTCTTTTCCACCCACAGAGCCCTGGTAAATGCTCACATATATTGTCATAATTTATCTGCATTAAGGACCAAATCCTGGCCATAACCCCACAGGCATCCTGCAGGTTTGTGCAATGTGTGGGGTGAGGGAAGAATTTCATAATCTATTAATAGAAAACAGTATCACTGTGCTAAGCATTTGGGCTGGTTACTAAAATTCATTAGCATTTTTATAAGGGCATTTATTTCTATACTCTGGATCCTTAGGTAAATAAAATACCAAACTTCTGAAGAGCATTAAGAGACACTGAAAAGACAGTCTGGCACCATTGGAGTGTGTTCACTACCTAACATCTGGTAGAACTGTGCTGAGTTCTCTGTGTAGTAGTGTTAGCACAAAGGCAGAGGGCCACTAGTGGATACTGCCAGAGAACAGGAGGGAATGATGGGATGGGTTTGTCCATTTCAAAGCCCCCTTTGGTTGTGGTGAGAATTTCACCATTACTGTACTTGATTCAGACACAAAGGAGGGGTGGGGGTGGAGGTGGGAAAGTGTTTGGCAAAGGCAAAGCTCAATCTTCAAAGGATCTAGAAGGGGGATATTTGATAACATGTGCTGAGAAGTGAAAGGGTTAAATTTCTCTTCCTAGGCAAGAGAAGGTCTCCAGCTGTTGAGAGTCACTGAATAAATGAGGCAGACTGCAGCTGGGGATGGTTTCTTATCAAGCAGATAACCCTCTCCAAGGGAGGTCTGAGGAAGCTGCACTTTCCTGCTGAGAATGTCTCATGGAGGGCAGGGCTGCTTTGCCCACAGGACTCTTTTTATAGTGCTGATTAAAAGGTTTTATTTTTATTTAACCATTGAAGTTGTTCTCTCTATCTCCTGAGACTAAGCCATGACCCATTTTTTCCAGGGATTCAGCTCTCTTTAGGCCTCCACATGGCAACAACCCCCCACCTGTAGCCTTTGCTCTCATGCAGAATTTTGGGAAATAGGTATTTACTTGCATCTCCAGAACAGAAGGAACTTTTCAGTGTGAACAAGATGGCACTGTGCTTTGTACAGGAAATATGCCATTGAAGCTGAAGAAATAAATTGCCTGGGGCTGCACTGAGAACATGGACAAGAAGCTGCAAGTCAGGATTTTTATGTATGTATTTCTGTTTAAGTGAAATATTTTCTTCCAGCAATATCCTCATGTCTTGATTTAACAAGTATCCTTGTGAAGTAAACACTTAATACAATGTGCATATAAGTTGATCTCTGAAATCAGGGTATTGCTGAATGTTAAACTAAAGGTACGTGACTGGCAGGAGAGTATCACACTTCTAAAACCTTAATCTTGGGTATTGTCTTGAATTGGTCATTGAAGGGAATCCTGGATCAGCTCTGTTTTGTGGACATCTGGCACTGGGGTTGCCAATTTTGGTTGGATGTACACCTCTACCCCAATATAACACTATCCTCAGGAGCGAAAAAATCTTACCACGTCATAGGTGAAACTGTGTTATATCGAACTTGCTTTGATTCACTGGAGTGTGTAGCCCCACCCCCCCTGGAGCGTTGCTTTACCACGTTATATCCAAATTCATGTTATATTGGGTCGCATTATATCAGGGTAGAGATGTATTCCTGGATGTTTCATCACATTACATAATCTTTAATTCAAGGTTAATCTTTAATTCCTGGAGACTCCAGGACAATCGTGGAGAATTGGGGACCCTAACATATTATTTTAATACATCTGCCACTTACATCGGGGTGTGGGAGGGACTAGAGACATGGGAATGCTGCATGTGTGCTTGTCTTGTGAGGCTTTCTCAATCTTCGCTTCTGCCAATGTTCCGTCTCAGTTTCTGTATCTCGTGCAATATATGTAGGTACACCTCTACCCCGATATAATGTTACCCAATATAACACGAATTCTGATATAATGTGATAAAGCAGTGCTCCGGGGGGTGGGGCTGTGCCCTCCGCTGGATCAAAGCAAGTTCGATATAACGCAGTTTCACCTATAACACGGTAAGATTTTTTGGCTCCCGAGGAAAGCGTTATAGCGAGGTAGAGGTGTATATTAAAAGGTAAACTTTGGCCCAGCCTTAGTGTTGCTGCTTTGTACTGCCATGTGGAGAAAATCTAGCTTTAGGATCTAGACTCATTGCCCAAGCCAGTGAGTTCTAAGGGGCATTGCAGGATCAGCTTTTTCACTCTCTGAGCATCAGGAATGTCATGTGTTGGTCTTCACTGACCCCTCAACCAATTAAAGGTGCTAACAAGATAGTTTCCACAGTTGCTTTCTTAGTAGGATTGTGGCCTTGTGGCTAAGTGGAAAGGTGGGAAAACCTCAGCGCTTTCTTACATATGTCTAATAGCTGATGGGGGGGATCTGACTGTATGCTACACTTGTGATGGGGGTGGTATTATGAGTCATTTCAGTCGCTAACTTCTGTGATCTCCTTGTCAGAGTACTCCAGCTAGCATTCTTGAGATGGCTGCAGTAGTGTTCTTGTGGCTACAGAACCAGGCTTACAAGGGCTACAGAATTTCAGTGACCTTTGTCATGTTAGAGCGCATGAGTTAGTGAGAGATGGAGAGAAGAAAGCTGGATCTTAACAGGATCCTGTTAAAAAAACAGAATAGACAACTTTGTTCTTTGTATCTCTTATGTTGCCTAATATTAAAGCCTCTAGATTTTGAATGTTGAGAAAATAACATGAGAAAAAGATTTGCTGTCCAGTTGCTCTTTGTTTGTTTGTTACCTGGATGTATTCTCTAATCAGCACACAATGTCAAATGGCACTGGTTCCTCTCAGCTTATAATAAATTTAGCTGTGGCATTCTAAGCCCCTGAAGCAAGAAGTACTGCATTTGCTCCCCCATGCAAAATCATTATATATTAATAATAATACCTTATATATAGTGCTCTTCTATCATGCTTTTCGTCTGTAGATCTCAAAGCACTTTACAAAGTAGGTCAGTGTCATTACCCTTGTTTTACAGATGGGGAAACTGAGGTACTAGGCGGTGAAGTGACTTATCTAAGGTCACCTAGCAGTCGAGTGGCGGAGTCGACAATAGAATACAGGTCTCCCGAGTCCCAATCCAGTGCTAAAGCTTTTAAACAGAATCTTATGAGAAACCCTGGTAAGGCCCATAACTGCTTTTTTCAAATGAATGGCATGAGGTTATTTCTGTATGTGTTTGACATCACCAGATCTTTGCAGTGCTGACTACAACAATTCAAAACATGTAGATTGCATGGTGAGGTCACAGCAGACAAAGCCAACAACCCCAGGTGTACATTTTTGTCTTAACACTTGAATGAAGTCAATCAAGCATCTCATGCTTAACTTTGAATATACATAGTGTTGCTTTTTCATTAAGACTTACTAATGTTCTTCTGTAGTAACTGTTCTATCTCAAGGGAAGCCTGAGTCTTGTGTGTGATGTTTTTGTGTTATTCTGTGATACTGACAGTTGTAGGATGCTGAAAATGTCAATAGCCCAAGCTTTAATGGAGGAAAATTCTGTTCTAGCCCAGAGTCACAGAAACAAATTCTGTTCTTTCACATTCAAGTAAATTTCAATCACATTGATTCCAGAGAAGTTACTCCGCTTTTACATGCGCTTTTACGTCATATAACTGAGAACAGAATTTGACACAAGCTCTGTCTCAAGTCATGAAAATCTAGTTTAAAAAATACACTTTAGGTCAGCACTTTTCTTTCTTCTCAAAGGACAGGAGAACGGTGATCATTCAACTCATTCAAACACTGGGCACATTGACTAGGTTTCTCTAGAAACCTGGAAGCATAATCCAGTTGCTGGCACAGGTTGTAGTGACTGAGCATGTCAAAGGATTTTAAAATCCTGCAAAAACAGATGTCAAATGCCACAGCTCAGCACCCTTGATTACTGTTGTTGTTGTTTCCATTGTGTAGCCTGCTGTCAGTTTCCTTGGTTCTGGGCTGCAGGTCTCATATTTGCTCCAGCCTCCTCCTGTGCTGGAGCTGAAAACTCATCAAGCTCGTTCCCAGGCCTTTGTTTCTGTGTGGTAATACTCTTCCAGCTGCTCTGAACTGTAGTGCTCTTGAAGGGAGATTGCAAATGACTCTTCAGGTAGCATCTCACCTTGACTGAGGGATCACAGTGTTACAGAAGTGTTCCTGTAACTTCAATGCCATTGTATAGAGCTAGTAAACTGGATAGGGGAGTACCTAACTAGTATGGCAGTGCCTGGATGCTACAATAATGGGGGATATGTTAAAAATAGATATACAAATTCTAGCATCAAGAGTCTGAAGGCAGCAGAGGTAAGAAGATGAGGTAACACAAACCTAGGAAAGTACTCCCACTAGTAAAGGGACCTAGGCCCGTAGCCAGAGACATCCCACATAGACCTCCTCCCCAAACAGACACCGTCATTTCTGTTGACATCCAGCTGCTTTCAAAACTCAAAGGAGTGGACCAAAAGTTCCTGCTTTGGCTGCTGGACTCCATGGCTGGCTTCTCTTTGCAGCTGTCTCCCAAGCCCGTGTGTTGGTGGTGAGAGATACCACCCTGGGTCCTTGTGTTCCCAGAGTCAGAGTGGGATCGAGAGAAAGAGTGGCCCTGGCTGGGCCCCTTTTTCCCCATGCCCCTCCAGTCCCTGCTTTGGCTGCTTCTGGTCCTACTGGCTGGCTCCTCCTTCCAGCTGGCTGCCAAGCCAGTATGGCATAGGGGATATGGGAGAAGATACCACCTGGGTCCTAGTGCCCCCCAGAAAGTTAGGGCGAGTCTTTTCCCCAGAACAGTTCAGAGTATTCCGTTTGTGTCATGCAAGAAATACCAGGAAGGGACCCAGCATACCTGGCTTCTCTGTGTGTTCTAATCACACAAGAAACTGAGCTACTGTTAAATGAATATGTCCTACTCTGCTTGCATTTGCTACTTGTTGCCATAAAAAATGCAAACACGTTGTGGAATATGTATTATTAACTCTGTTGTTTCCGAGGAAGAAATAATTTATACAAGGAGGGAGGGTGGATAGACACTTTGCATAGCTATAGAGGTGCAACTGTGCCAGGGCCCAAGCAGACAGAGTGGCGCTCCAGCCCTTCATCTCATGCATGGGGTCACAACACTACTCAAATTTGGCCTTGCTGCTCCTCTGTCAGGTGAAGGAGTGGCTGGGCCAAATTTGAGTAGTGTTGTGACCAGGCGTGCAGGGGTTGCAGCACCCACTCGGGTTTGGCCTGGCTGCTCCCCTGTCATGAGAGAGGGGGCAGCCAGGCCAAACCAGAGTGGCGCTTTGACCCTATGTGCCAGGCATGCAATGCTATTCGTCACTCAAATTTGCCCATGCCATGTGAGTGTGGGTTGGCCAATTGGAGCACTGGGATCAAGAGGAGCCACCTTAACCCAGGATGGGAATGGTGAGTAGCCAGGAGGCCCCAGGGACAATAGGTGAGAGTCTGGGGGGTGAGTTGTTAGTGGGCTATGGGGTGAGTTGGGGAGTGTCAGAAGGCTTTTTGGTGAAGGGTTGGGGGCAAGTGAGGGTACTTGTTTAAAGGTGGGAGAATGTGGGGTGTTGGGGTGAGTGGGGGATGTTGGGAACTGTGGTTGATAGGGCTAAGGTGTTTGGGGCTGCAGTGAGTGGGATGTGTCAGGGCTGCTGGGAGGTGGGAGGGAACTGTCAGTATAAGTGAGGGCTGGTGGAGGAAGGGTATATGTGGGGTTGGAGGTTCATTCAGGGGTCTGTGTTTGTGGGGTGGTAAAGAGGGGCATTCTGGGATATGTATGGCACTTTGCTGAGTGGCTTCTGATCAGAATCAATTTCTTCTCTCTGTAAGGTAAGCAACATTTTAGATTTGGAAATTGGGAGGCAGGCCCTCACCTGTTCATGCACCAGCACCGTCTGGGCCCTTGTTACACCAGGTAAATGACCCCTTGTGGAACACTATGGCGCAGGTATTGGTCACAGAACATGGAGTCTCACATCTAAGTCATTGGCTCAAATGCCCCCAAAGTTGTTTCCATCTGATAGATGTTTAGTGGTGAAAATAAGCTCAATCTCAATTCAGTTCCCTAAGAGAGAGAGGTGCACATCACAAGATCCAGTGCTGTCACTGCTGCTGTCTCTGTGTCGTACTTTAAGCAAAGAGGCCATGAACTGAACTAGTCTGAAATACTGATTGAGGCAAACAGGATGAGTAGGGTCATGTTTGGGAACCTTGTGTCCATACATAGTGCCATGCCAGTGCTGTGTACCTGTTCTATGTAGTAATCCTCATTGTCTAGCACTCTCTGTCTAATACTCTCTGCGAGCATTAAAATCAGTAAAAACACACATTTAAATATAGATATTTTTGAAAACAGCTGATGGTTCTGATAACCCCCCAAGAGAACACATCCATTTCCTTCCAGATGTTGAATATAGGGTGTGTACACAAGTACAAAAATATAACCATGGAACTAATCTGCAACAAATAATTCTGCAGAGGGACTTCAGCAATCTTCCATCTTAGTCAGATCAGCCTTACCCTCAAACTGAACTGGTTACTTGGCTGTTGAACTATCCATAACAGGCATATTGTGCACTCCCATTTATCCTGTACCCCATCCCCACTGAGGCTGATGCCCAAATACAGTGTTTTCTAGGAATCCCATTGGGAACTGCAATGGTGTAGAGTTTATATTGATATATCTGGGCTACCTTTGAAACTTGGTAAAGATTAATGGGAAGCTCTATATTTTGCAGAGGAAGGAGAGGATGCCAGAAGTACTAGGCTGGTGACAGTGTGTTCCCTGTAGTGTGGTAGGTTTCCCCAGACTTACAGGGAATGTTGACTATTTGGCAAATGTCCTTTCTCCAGACAATCCTGTGTGGAGATGAATGGTTATGCAATGCCATAAAAATCTGTCAGAAGGATTCACTTTTTGCAATTAGCTTTGAATGTTTCATTGCAGGGCAGTCTTGTGCAGCACTTGTGCAGTGCTTTTGAAACATCTAGGACAGATGGTTGGATGGTGGGTGAACAGATTTTACTGAAAACCGCGAGTAGTTTACAGCTTTTGGCCAAAGCAGCTTATATTAGAAACTGGAACATAAAAACAATTGGCTAATAATGTGCTAGTAATATTGCTGCTCTGGTTCCAATGTACAGAATTTTAGGCCCAAGGAACTATGAAATGGGAATCGATCCCACATGCCCTCTTCATGTCCACTGAGTTTATTTGCATGTGTGTAAACCTTGCAGGATTAGTCTATTGGGGCTTGATCCAGTGGGAAGTCTCATTGATTTCAGTGGGTTTTGGATCAGGCCCTTTATAAAGAACTTAACTTTAGAAAGGTGACTTGGGAGGATGTCCAGGGATGTAATAATTTTTGGCCATGCACATAGCATTCTTGATGGGGAATGTTTTGATAGTCTTCGCTGCTTCTCATTTCAGTTTGGTAAATACTCCTGCTTTAAAAATCCAGGTTTATATGGAAGAAGAATCTGTTTTTTGCAGGAAGAGAAGAGAGTCCATCTGTCTTTGCTTTTAATATAATATCTGGTCTGTCTTATCCTGTCTTCCCCCCACTTCTGCAAATATTTTCAGTAGTGTTTGAATTTTCAAATGTATCAATATGTATCTGAGATTTGGCATTAGATGAGGGTGGCAAAGGCTCAATCTAGATATGACCAAGGTGAGGTGGGTTGGTGGGATGCAACTGGAAAGAATTGGTGAGGATTATATTGACAACCCTAATTAAGGCTAAGAAGCCACCATTATATGATGCTGGTTTGTAATTTTGTGGTCTTGTTAAATCCAAGGTAGCTACTTGCTGTTCCAGAAGCAGCTGGAACCTTTTTTATTTTTATCCCCCTTTTCCCCACCTGGCAAGACAAGTGCGACAGTTTCTTTTGGATGTGGATCTCGTTATAACAAGCCATGCCATTGCCACCTTAAGACTAAAATACCGCCATGTGGTCAATATGCAGTTATATCTTGAGACTATCCAGAAACTAAACATGGTTTCTGATTCCTTTCAGAGAAGAATCATCATCTTGTGGTTAAGGCACTTGTAATGGAGGTGGCACCCACCCCTCGCGAAAGTCCCCTTCTGGTCGGGTGTGAGCCTGCCGTTTCTTAGCTTTTGGAACGGGGTGGTATCCATGTCTTGCGGGTGGCCCCCAGCCAGTGGCATGTCCCTGCCTCAGCCCTGCCACACTGAGCTATCCATGGTCCTGCTGCTCTTCCAACCAGCCAGGAATCTGGTCCTCTCTTCCAGCTCCAGGCAGCAACTGACTGCTCTATCTCTGTTGCTTCTTTTCCTATGGCCCTCCTGGCCCCTGATTGGCTGCTTCTACTCTAGGCCACCTTGAGGACTTCTCTGTTTTTTTCTGGGGCAGGGTTAGGCAGGGCCATGAGGCCTTCTAGCAGGGGTCCTCTGGACCTAGTCCACCCAGTCACAGCACCAGACTGAAATGTAGAAGGTCTGAGTCTAGTCCCTGGCTTTGTCATAGACTGACTGCTTGTCTTTGAGCCAAAGCCTAGTAATCTTGCTGTGCCTCAGTTCCCCATCTGCAAAATGGGGATAAAAGCACTTCTTTGTTTAGATAATATAAACTCTTTGAGGCAGGGACTGTGTATGTTGACCAGCACAATTGGCCACTGATATCATGTGGGGCCACTAGATACTACTTTAATTAAAAAAACAATAATTTGTTATAAGGAAATGTAGGCAGTCTTTAATATTACACATAATGGGTTCGGGATTTTTTAGAGTGCGCATTTTTAGTCATTGTAAAAGTGCCCAAAGTAATGGATGGACACTTGTTACAAAATAAAATAAATATTTTAGAATCTGAGTTATAGTCCCTGCTATAAATAAGAATGAGCTGAGAAGTTGAGCACTAAAAAGGCAAATTTGAGCTCCAAAATCTGTCGCGGTTATAATATAAAAATTAGTTTTATGATAAACATTCAAAGCTCATCTTATATTTTAATTTTAGCAAGTTTATAAAACAATAATTATCTGTCATTTTGATTTGGAGTTAGAGAGAGATGATTCATCTCAATCTGCTTGGTTGACACAGTGGGCCTTTACAATAAGGAAAGCTTCCTACTGCTTAATATACACGGTTACCAAGGAGTGAATTAAATGTAAGTTTAAAAGAAGCCTGATGCCCAAATGCTTTTGAGCTTTTCCTGTCTTCCTAACAGCATCAGTTAGCTCTGCTTCTTCTCAGATCACGGGGCCCAAAAGGTTATTTTTCCTGCTCTCTTAGAGGACCAATCTGTTCTATAGCATTTGTAACATGGACACCACTTTAAGAGGCCAATAATAATAATGCTGTGGTCTCACCAGTCAGTGAGGCTTTCGTGTAGACTGTGTGTGTTTGTGTTTCATGTGCACATTTTATATGCATAATACACATTTCTATGGTGTGTATCCCCATAATGACTATTTTCCCCACCCTCTCTAAACCTGAGACTCCCTGGGCATGCAGTTAGTCTTTGCAGAATAATTTGAACACCAGCAAACCTGAGCTTTGACAGACCAAAGGTGAAGTGGATACAACAATCAAGGCCCCTTCTCTGAAAGTGCCCTACCTCTGGGCCAAAGGTTCCCCAACTGTGGTATCTGTACCACTGGTGGTGTGTGAGCTTGTTTAAAGTGATACACTGTAACATGGTGGTCTGACTCCTGTAAGAGGTAGTGGGCCTGCTCCAGACATGATCCCTTTAAGGAAACAGGTATTCAAGAGAGCAGCAGACCAGCTGAGGAAGATAGCTACTTCTTTAAGGTGATAAAACCGAGCTGCTAGGTGACACTTCCAGGAAGATTAAGAGGGAGAGGGCATGTGTTTGTCTACCCGGGCTTTGACCTGCACCCAGCATGCACCCAGCTGCAGGAGAGACATACTGTCCCACTGCCAGAGGCCTTGCTGCCCTTTCCCCCAACACTTACCCACCACCAGAGCCCTCCCTGTCCTTTTTTCCTCTCTCTTTCACCCCACCAGGGCCCTCCCTGTACTCCAGCCAGAAGCCCTACCCTAAGTCTAACCTGTTAGAGCTTGGCAGGAAATGGTTTTCCTGTCTTGTGAAACTTTTTATGATTTCTAAATTTTTCCCATTCTGCATTGGGATGAACTTGAGATCTTTTGAAGTTTTTCTCTCTCACACACTCACATACACACACAAAAACAGTGAAAAAGAGAGACACCCACTCATAGCCAATAGCCTGGTCATCAAGGTACTCCTCTGAATCAGTGACTCAGACCTGGTACTTGAGCCTTGGTCTCTCACATCCTAAGTGCCCTGACCACTAGGCAGTGCTGGAGTGGGTCCTTTTCTCTTTGTGATTTTGACCAGAAATTGTATCCTAGACCAGAGAAACATTTTCTAATGAAAACTTTCCCACAAAGTGCCCCCGCAAAAATTGGTTTTGACAAATCGGCATTTTCTGACCAAAACTTGTTTAGCTGAAAAATTCCCAACTATATCTAAACATTATGTTCTCTAATCCTTGCACCCAGATTTCCCCCTGCCAAACTCCCTTCCCTTCTAATTTCCCTCAAGCTGCCCTCCATCAGCCTAATTCAAAATTAGTTTTACAGTGAGTCTCTAAATACTTAAGATTGCCTATTTAGGCCACAAAAGGAGAAATTTGCATCTAATGCTTCAAACATTAAGAAGGTGGTATGTGAACCCATAAAATTTGGGAACCACAGTTTTAGGCCCTTCACAATTAAATCAAGGGGCTGCTAGTCAGCTTGTCAGCTGATCCCCATTGTTTGGGATCTTACAAGGAAATAAATAGTCTGAGATATTCAGTATCTGACTCAACAATGGTTTTAAAGATTAAAACCAACACCTTGAATTGCATCTGCAAACCAGAATAGATCTCTGAGCAGAGCCACAGCTTGTTTCTAGTAAGAAATCCCTTTAACAAATGGGTGAAAGTTTGAGTAGCCCCCATATAGGGAGCACTGCAGTATTTCAATCTTGCAGATGACAGAGGAGCGGGTCTCTATGGCAAAGTTCATATCTGAAAGAAAAGGTACTAACTTTTCTGGCCAAGATTAAATGATACACTGTGCTCTTGGCTGCTGCCATAGCCAGGGCATCCAGAAACAGCTGAGGCTCTGACATGAGCCCCAGCTTGCTAAGCTAAACTTTCTCAATTGAGGGAGCTGATGTCACTCTTGATGTTTCTTCCAATGTCCCCACCCCAGGCTGCCAGCATAACTTTAGTCTGTTCTAAATTAAATTTGGCTTTTTTACCTTTATCCAAGTCTCAATCCAGGCATCAGACTGAGTAAGACCTACTAACCAGGAAATGCCACCCACGTTTTGGAGATGCCACAGCACTCTGCCTCCCCCAACAGCCTCACAGATGTTACACAGGTGACATGACTGAATAGAAGGCGGCCCTTCAAGGAGCAGATGAGCAATTACACTATATTACCCTCTGGGACATCTCAGCAAGGATAGAAGAGAGTCATACAAAGTCCTATATCCTTCCTAGCACAGGTCAACAACACTGTGTCAGTAAAATAAAAATCAGCTTGGTTTTCATCCTCAGCTAAAGATCACCAGCCAGCCAAACCAAAGTGCTTACGCTACCATTCTCAGGGTTAAACCAAAAGGAGCAGGATTAAGGAAGTCAGATGACACTGCCCTCTCTGCGTATACAACTGTTCTATTAAAAAGGAAGATTGGAGACAGGGTGACAATTGGAGAGATTATCAGTGTCAAGGAATGGTTTCCTGAGCAAAGACGAAGCAATCACTTGTTTCAGGAACGGTTCCAATATTCCCTCCTGAAGGGAAGTCACTGTCAGTCCTCCACAATCATGGACCCATTGTCTCTTCATTACATTTTACCAGCCACCAAGGACAAGGGTCCATCTCACTCTTGAATAGTAGCCTGAAGCTCCATCAGAGCCTTATTGAGTGATGCAGACCAAATCTCAGTGAACAACTCTGCATTTGCTCAGCCTTTATGGAAGCCAAAAGCTCGGTCTGTCAAACCATCTTATTATGCAATAAAAACACCTACAGTGAGAAACACTCAACTTCACCCCAACGTGGAGACAACAAGGATCCATCTAGCTGCCTGCCTTCTAGAAGAGGCCCATTGATCATGACTAAGGATATGATTTTGGCATGGAGGTCACTGAATCCATGGCTTCCAAAGACCTCTGTGACTTCAGCCCCTGTGGCTGGGAGCTGCAGGGTCCCGCTGCCTCCCACAGTGGCAAGGAACTGTGAGGTACCCCCACCGCCTGAGGCAGCAGGCCCCCAAGATCCAAGCCACCGCAGGCAGTGGGGGTACCCTGCAGCTCTCAGCTGCCACAGGCATAGGATCCCCAGCCACGGTGGCTGGGGGACCCTGGCAGCTCCCTGGCTGCCACTGTGGGTCAGGGGGACCACTGCAGCTCCCCACCAGCCATGGCAGCTCCCCTGCCGTGGCGTGGTTTGGGGATCCCTGCAGCTCCCCACTCTAGCAGTGGCGGGGGGATTCCCGCATCACCTCACTGCTGGGGTAGGAGGACCCTGCAGCTCTGAGCCCCCATGGGTGGTGGGGGCCCCAGAGCTCTCAGCCACCCCACAGCTACCCAATCTCTTCCCATTTTGTCACAGATATTTTTAGTAAAAGTCAGGGACAGGTCATGGGCTTCTGTGAATTTTTCTTTATTGCCCATGACCTGTCCCTGACTTTTACTAAAAATATCCATGATAAAATCTTAGCCTTAATCATGACTTTAAGGGTGGTTTCCATTAGCGACCTGTGTTCTGAATTGCTGCTAACAATGAAAAAATTCTCTTTTTGACTTAGCTGCCTTATAGCAGTTTGAAAATCACCTATTTAACACAGGTGAAGGGTGTGGTAAGTTGTCAGGTGCACGGTCCAGGAGAGACATACTAGTTAGTTGGAAGCAACTGCAGTGGTCCTCCTTAAACTAGCCAGTTGCCTTGGAAAACTAAGTAACATGAACCTCAGTAGCTGAAGTAGTATAGATACTGCCTATGCTAAGTCTAGGGAACACAACAAATGCCATATAACTTTTGTAAGAAAAAATTAGCTAAATTGTAAAGATAACTGTAGTTAAGAGTGAAACTCATCCCAGCATAAGAGGACATATGCATCACTTAAGGAGCAGGAGGGGCTTAAGTGATACATAGAGTCTTGAGTGAAATATCGGAGGTGAAATGTTACTAAATGCATGCTGGGTGGTTCAAGAAACATACAAGCCTGATTTGCATATTGGCTATATCCAGTTGTCATTGTCTATTTCTGATTTAGTGGCAGGTTGCTATGTAACAAGGTAAGAATCCTGCTGTCTCTTTCCTTACTCTGTCGGATTGACTTCATTCCTCTGTGGTGTTGTGTGATCTCATTCTGGGCTCGTAGCTCTTTAAAATCCTGAAATTAATAGTGAAGGAGACACGAGTTTATTTTAAGATTGATAATAGTGACCGTTTCACCTTAACTGGTCCATTAACATGAAGCATTTTCCTGAATCTATTTTAGTCCACTGTGCTAGGCAGTGGTTGAATGTAATACAAATGAATGTTTAAGACTAATAATTAGCATCTTGAATCACTATCAAGCTTTTTTCCTTCAAAGGTTTGAACGTGTATAGCTCTGTGTTGAATAGAAAATATGTCCTTTCTGTTCAAAACATCTTGAAACACATAGGTTTAAAATGAGATCGTGGTTAAAGCCTAGATAAATACATGGCGACTGAATGAAATTTTCAGTTTCTAGCATTCTGATATTGCATCTATTAATAGCCTGTCTGAATGAGTCATATGGAGATATATTTATTCACTGAGCTGAAGAGAGCAGCTACCTAAAATAGCTGCTATGTAATTTTTTATGATGCTGTAATGCCAGTGACATCATTTTACAGAGATACATTATTGCCAAACTTAGTATAATTAATGCCAAACCTACTCTGTTATATAAAATATTTATGGAAATATCTCCTGTCCCTTGTATCGCCTTCCATTTTTCCCATAGCGCCTTCTCTATTTTATTTTCTTACCTAGACAAAATGTTTCTTGAAGCCTTTTTTCTAATTTTCCAAAACTCAGCTTTACATGTGGAAAGGATGTATAAAAATCTCCAAAATACCTCAGTATTGTCTATTATATAGATGCCACCAATGTGAAGAAGAGGGCCACATGAAAAAAATCACAGAACCATATATTAAACAGTACAGTATCTACCTTTAAGCACCTCTCCTGCACTCTGCCCACTAATTTATTTTTACCTAGTGTTGCTTCTAGTATTGCAAACCTCTGCAGAGCTTCAAACAGCTGTCGTTTAAATAAAAGCCACAAATGATGATCTTTTGTCCCAAAGAAATTTTAATTTTACCTCAATGCACATTATGAAAAATTTAATTTTATCTCAACACACAACCCAAAATACAACAATTGAGGCTGGCAAAATTCAGTACTGGAGCAGGGACTGGTTCAAGTTCTGATATCCTGTGACCCATTAGGGCTAGAAATGGTTGATTTATGCCATGGAAGAGCTGAACATTCCTAGTTCCCTAACGAGAGAGACAGCACTTGCTTCTAACCCTGGAAGGTTCCAAAGTGTTGACCTTAAAAACAAAAACAAAATCACAGTATATATAGAGACAAGCTATTTGGTAATTTATTTATTTTTTAGATTTTAAAAGTGTTATTGATTATAATTTTCTTCTTCTCTGGCCTGTACAGTTGGACTCCTGATACTCAGAGAACCTAATTTTCCAGACAGTGGGACATGAAACTCATTACCAAAACTGTTAAACCACTGTAAAACATTTGAAAAGGTCTTTCTATAAAATGTTGTATTCAGAACATATGAGGATGTGGAGTAAAGGTTGTGTTAGCACTCGTTTGGGATGGCCTGCATAATTCACTTGTGGCTTTGCCTCATGCGTCTTTCCACTGCTCCAAACTCTCCCTGCTAAAACATGTATGCAATCATCTGTTATACAGAATTTGTTGTTGTGTGTGTGGAGTATGTATATGTACATGTGTGTATGTAGGTCTAGATATATATGTGTGTAAACACACCCACACAAACACATTGTTTAGCCTTTGTTAATCTTCTTAATGTACAGCCTTCCTTGAGCCTTAAGGTCCCAATTCAGCGAAGCACTTAAATACGTGCTTACATGATTTGCTGAACTGAGGCTGGAACGAACCCTTATGTATTAGTGCCTTTGTTAGCCTTCCTATTGCATATTTCCCAGCATCCAAAGGTTAATAAAGATGAATTATCCTACATCAGTGTTTAATATCTTGATTGAACCTTTCTGTAACCATCTGTTTTACAGAGACCATTTGAGCATGACACATTTATTAACATTATTTTTTTATATATAGGGCTTAGCATGGCAATAGGACTCTTGCACCATCAAAGCCTGGCTAGGTTTCCTCCCAAAGTTCAGTCTATTGCAGAGCTAGCTGACTGGCTTCACGGGAACCAGGATCCGATTTTTCATGAGACCACCTCGTTCCGCAAGATTTGTCCACAGTGAAAGAATTCAGAGTGCCTCTCCCTTCTCTGTGTTGTACTGAAGTAATCTTTTGTTTCTATTCATAGACAGGGCAAAACCCTGTCGTCTTGTTGTTGTTGTTGTAATATTCCTCTTTTATCCTCAAGAGGATTCAATTGTTTGCTGTTGTCTCTGATGGTTTTCCATTGAAAGTTTTGAAACTTAGCAATGCTAAATAGTTGAGCCTTGCATTGCATGGCCAGTTATACAGGACTGATGACAACTCCCTCCTACTTGCATATGCCACCAACAAGACATATTACCCCTCTAGTGACTAATGTTTACTCCAAATCCATACAGCATTCTTTCAATATAACTAAATTGTTCCTTAAATATTACCCACACATGCATCTCACAATGATTACAAATCTTGACAAGTTATGAGCTTTCTGTAGCTACCTTACATGATACTCTTTATGCATAAATATCCCATAAGTTTGGTATAGTGAGTTTGTAGCATCTGAGGTGAGAGTTGTTTGCAAAGAACAGGGGACCCTTTCCCTCTGTGTCACAATCTCCCTTCCTGTTTATCACCCAGCTTCACCTCCCTGTCCATTCATACAGCAGCCGTGTGGCAGCTACAGCACTTGTTTACATGGCAAAAGTAATAGTGGGAATGAATTTGAAAGCAATCTAGTGTCTGAAAGTGAGGAAGAGGGCTAGAGTAGCAAGTGCTTTGTGAAACACCACTGATTAACCTCAGTTACTGACCCCAACATTTCTTCTGAAGCGAAGTTCCACCATGGCCAGGTTCCCATTTATTTGTAGCTTGGTGAACTAATATCCTAGAGTGAATCCCTTATCAGTTATCAACTGTACTGTACTGATTGATACATCTCGAAACTGGCTGTTTTGCCATTAAAAATTATTATCTGTTCTCTTCTATAGCACCTTTCATCTATGGACCTCAAACCACTTTTCCGGCATTAATTTAAGCTTGTAACACGTGGCGTAAATAAATATTATTGTTCCCATCTTATGGATGCGTACATTAAAGTATAAAGAGTTCAGGTGAGTTACCTATGATCTCACAGGCAGTCAGTGGCAAAGCTGGGATCCAGAATTCCTGGCTCCTAGTTCTGTGCTTTAATCACTAGATCTGCTGCCTTATTAATGTTCTCCTGTCACTGTGATCAAGTTCAGGGTTTCCTTGAGGACTCAGATGTTTTCCTAGGATTTTGACTGGAAAAGAATTTGTTTTGGTCTTTACTGGCTGATGTCTGATTACTTTGGGAATGGTGTGGTACTCTGTGAAGTAGACAGACAACCCTGCGGCTAAGTGGATGCCACATAAAAATAATTGGCTACCTTATATTTTCAGGTGTCTGACCTTGTGTGTGGTGGTCATCCCAAAACAGAGAATGAAATCACACACTGGCGGCCAGACTGAGGAGTCCCACTGGAGGGGTTTACAATCTGGCCCTGGAGCCTCTACAATTTCAGTTGTTTTGGGCAAACAGAAATACAGCTGCCTCTTCTATAGCAGATCAAGTTATTGTAATGGCAGAGAAGAATGGGCAATTTGTGACAGGAGCAGAAACCTCTTAGTTAAATAATATAGAATCATAGGACTGGAAGGGACCTTGAGAGATCATCTAGTCCAGTCCCCTGCACATATGGCAGGACTAGATATTATCTAGACATAATGGATAAAGATGTAATAGAGAATTATTTAAAAAACAAACAAACCTGAAAACACAGAAAGCTACTTCCCTTTGCAAATCTGAATTCTCAAAGGGCTAAGGGAGGCCGTTACTACACTCCATCTCTCTTACAGGCTTCAGATCTTTGGGAGCTTTTATTACTAATTTTTTGTAGGGGGAAGAACTGGAGCTTGCTCCATATTGACTTAAAGTGCTCTCTTACCAACCCCGATAACATAAAGTCCAATTCTCTGCTTGCTGCTATTGTTAAATAAACTTTTGTACAGTATCAGAACTGGGGAGTGAAAACTGAAACAGAAAGCAATTTGCCATAGGACTTTATACATCACAAATCAAAGCTGGTGATTTCCCTGTAAGGGTGACCTACTGATAAGTTGCTGAACTGCAAGAATGAAGGAAAGAGAGAGGATCACAGAGACAAGGATTGAGGGAAGAAAGAAGATATTTGTAAGGGAGATGAAGTTCAGGAGAGGTGTTGCTGGTGCTGCTCCTAGGACTCCTGGGCCTTGATCCCACATACTCTGAAGTCCAGGAAAAAACTCCCATTGACTTCATTGGGCTTTAGATCAGGCCCTTTGTCCCAGACATCACTAGTGTATTTATGATCTGAATTATGGTAACACCTACAGATCGCAGCTGAGATCAGGGCCTCGTTTGGCTAGGCTCTGTGTGGGACACACAGCAAGAGATAACATTGCCTTGGAAAACTTACAATCTCAATGGAGAAGATGAAGGGTGAACATACACACAGTGGTGAAGTGATTTGGCCACAGCAGGTTGGTGGAAGAGCCAGTAACAGGACTGAATCCCAGTCCAGTGCCCTTGCTGCCTCCCTATACAGAAAAGGAAATGGAGGCAGGGATCACTGTTCCCTCTAAGCTGTGTGCGTGTGTGCGCGCACACATCCTAAACCCCGCGCACATGGCAAAAAACCATGCACACAAAAATTTGCACACAAGAAATTTTTTGCGCACAAAGCCTGTCAAATATTAGAGGGAATGTTGGCAGGGATTATAAATATTCATACTTAGGGTGACCATATGTCCCGTTTTGGCTGGGGCAGTCCCTTTTTTAAGCCCTGTCCCGACTGTCCTAACTTTTTTGGCAAGATGGCCATTTGTCGCATTTGCTTTTGCCAACTGATCAAAAAGTAGGGTGAAGACTAGAGGGACGTGAGGAGGCAAGCGGTGACACCAGCCCTGCACAGAGGGGGAGGCAGGGCTTGGGCAAGCAGCGACAACGACAACCCCAGGCTCACACAGGATGCAGGCAGGGCTCAGGCGAGCAGCAATGCCAGCCCCCTGGAATGGGACCTTGTGCAAGCAGCTTAGGCCAGCCCCACACGAGCTTGGGCGAGTGACTGGAGCCATCCCCGCGCAAGGGGAAGTGGGAGTGGGGCTAGGGCAAGCGACTGAGGCCATCCCTGTGCCGGTGGGCCTTGGGGTAGTCCCCTTTGGGAAATATGATCACCCTATTCATACTCTGCCTCCCACTAGAGTTAGAATGGAAGGTTTTGTTTTGACTAGATATTCACTTTCCATGTGTTTGTGTTTCCAGCTGAACAATGGCCCCTTTGGGCATTGGTTCATTAGAAAGGCGTAACACACTGAGTCGTCATCACCACCTTTTTCGCCACTTTGAGCTTTCCTTTAGTCTCCTGTCCAAATAATGAATAAGACTGGCCCTGCGTATCTTGTGATATTTGACAAAATAGCTTGTATGGGTGCTGGGAAATGCACCAATCTCCGAGCATGAGAGATCCTCTCAGCTGGAAGAACTTTATGGCAGTTTTCAGTATATTAAGATACTCTTGTAATTAAGAAAAGCTACTAATCTTTCCCAGGTGAGCTAGATTCCCACACCCTTATGCCCAGGATTGTGTCTGATTGAATTACAAGGGTTTGTAATTTTTCAGATAAGAAAAAATCAGACTAGAGATTAGATTGAAACGTCCATATTCCACATTAGCATTGCTTGTCTCGTGCGATTAGCTCATTCAGCAGGACCTTAACGTAACTGCAGGGAGATGGAATTGACACATTGCAGCATCTTGAGGGGGAGGAGGGGAGTGAGCAGTGCTTTGACTCAGTCTGTGAAGCTGAAGCAGGGTAATGGAGGAGAGTAAGGGATGAGGATGCAGCTGCCTCTGTTTTGCTTTGTATTTTCAGTGGAATTTTTTTTTGAATGTTCTGATTCAAACCTCTGGTCTAGTTTCACCATCTGCTGGCTAGAACCCCCAAACAGAGCTCTGAAGCTGGTTTCCCAGTGCTACGCTGTCCCCCACACTGTTCTGACTTCAGCTGCTGAAGAAGGTTTTTAGTACACAGAACACTCTTCTTGGAGGGAGTGGATTTAAGCCTGTCCCGCTCTATAAGCAGTGAACAATCAGAGGTGCCTCAGTATTAAGTGGGGAAGGAGAGGGCAGTGTCAGGGTGAAATACAGCCCAAATCACCAGCTTTTTGATGGGCAGCTCAGCATGGCTGGGGGGCGGGAAGTGAAGCATCTCACCCTATTTTGTGGGCAGGGTTCCCTTCACGGGTGTCAAACCCCTGGCCTACATGATGAATTTGTCACCTGTGTGAGACAATCAGATTGTGCACAATCTAAACTTTTTTTTAAAAAATGCATGTTTCTGCCCCTCACAAGTGCAAAGAGAACCTGCCAACTATGAACTGAATGTAACTGAGGGAGTGATGTCTGCCTGAGTCTGCTGACAGCCTGAAAAAAATGGCTCTGAGAGGTGGGGACTCCTCTGTCTCTTTCAGTCACACTGGGATGTAAATTGTGCCGCCCAACAACAATACTTTAATGTCAACATTTGACTGTTGCATTATGGGTCATTTTAGGGGATGAAATGGAAAAGGGAGTGGCAATTGTTCCAGGGAAAGAAGAGCAGAGGGGAGACTAAAAAATGAAGAGAGAGACAATGAGGCTCCTAAAAGCAAGCGTATTTTCCTATTCAGTGACATAAACCAGTGAACGAATAAGTAATAATGGAAAGTTCAGTTATTTCAGCCTTCATCTTTGTGAAAACTTCCCCTTGACATCTGCGGGAGAGCCACTGTAGATGCATAGTCCTAAATTTATACCCTGGACCAATGAACCATAATTAGAAATGGAATTCAGTCCTTGGGACAGAATGAGTTTGACACCCTGATCTAAAGTAGCTAGGCAAGCACGCTATTCCCATCACTGTTCTATCTGGGTACCTGGGCTAGAATAGCATCAGCTGCCACTTTGCTAGAGTTTGGGGCCATTAGATCTGTGTAAACATGGCTCTGCTCCCAAATAGCCCCTCTACACCAGCCTGTTTTGGGTTCCTGCAGATCCCCATCTCCCAAAGTAATATGCAGAGGGCACAGAGGACCGCTGAATGGCTGCTCTGCTAGTGCCCGCCTCTGCAGGTGACTTGTTTAGTGTGAACGTCCTTGTTTAGCCCTTCAGTGTGGCTATTTCACCCACAGAATCTTCTCTCCTTGTGTGGAGTAAGTAGGCTGAGTGTATCTAGTTAACATTCACCCCGACTGACCCACTGTTGTGCTGCTGTTTCATCTCTATTCATCTCCCTATTGTTCCATCAAGTTTTGTGGCCAATGCCCTGCCAGCATTTTCATATCTTGATTCCAGAGTGAGACTGAGCAGAAGGCTGTGTGCTTGCCTGTTAGGCTCCCCACCCGCCCATGTAGCATAATGGAATAGTGGCTTGTTGCTATTTCCAAATTCTCTGAAAAGAAACATCCTCTTAACACTGGGGTTAGTTGTTTTGAAAATGTTACGGACTCCTCATGCTCTGGCTGTTTATCAGACTGCAAACTTTTCCCCACTGTTTCTGAAGAAATAATCCCCTAGCCCCATCTCTGTCACATACCCCTCCTCACTCCTCTTTCTCTCCCCTTTGGGTAAATTTTTTTAACTAATTTTAATCCGCCCTCTCTTTCTGAGAAGCACAGGTTTGTGTACGAATCTTGGGCAGATTTCTTAATTTGAGGGCCTCTGAATATTTTTCTTCCTATCTTACTTTGGCATGTTGCTTTATTTCCATTTCTGTCCATCCCTGATAAAACTCTGGGCTGTCAGGCTTTCAAAAAGGCTGTTTATGTTGAAGCAGTTTCACTGTCTCCCCCACATTGGCGTATTAACTCTGTCTGTGACTACGTTACTTTGAGCTATTTCTGATCGCTGGTTTCTTTACATAATCTTCCTAGTGCAGCCTCTCTTTACTACACATTATCCCCATGTGTGCAGTTTGCTTTTCTCCATGCACTAGTTGTTCTAATAAGTTTGATACTACTACTTTATCTGAAGTCCAGCTTCAGCACCACAAAACCAATGATGTACCTGAGATGCATCACTGATCTTTTCATGCTCTGGACAGACGGCTTAAACGCCATCATAGATTTCCATTAAACTCTCTCTGGAACACTCGCACACCGGCACCTACTTCCTGGACACCACAGTCAGCTTCAGCAATGAAATCCTACAGACAACCATATACAAGAAACCCATGGATCACCACACCTGCCTTCACAGATCCAGTAACCACCCCAGACACACCAAGAAATCTGTTATCTATGGCCAGGCATTCAGATACCAAAAATATTCTCCAAGGAGAGAGTTTGGGTTACACACCTTAACACACAAAACCATCTTCACCAAATAAGGACACTCCACCAGAAAAGTAGATCACATCATGGATCAGCCCATCCAAATACCCCAAGAAAACCTGATTCATTATATAAATAACGCCCCCTCTGACCTCACGCCCCTAGTTGTCACCTACCACCCCACACTGGAATCCATATGGGGTATCATCAAACAACTACAACCAATACTTGATGGGGAGCCCATCCTGAATGAAATCTTTCCTGATTCCCCTCTTCTGGCCTTCAAACAACCCCCCAAGTTCATCATCAGAAGCAAGCTCCCCACAGACCAGGATACACCAACCTAGAGCGGCACCAGATCCTGGCAGAACAACAGATACAAAACCTGCAGATGTATCTCCACTGCTACAATGGTCAACACCCCCCACACCTTTCAAGATCCATGGGTCCTACACATGCCTATCACAACATGTGGTGTACCTCATCCAGTGCACTAAATGCCCCAGTAACAACTATATGGGTGAAACCAGACAATTACTACGCTGTCAAATGAACTTCCACAGGACAATGATCAAAGACAAAAACACTGTATCACCTGTGAGTGAACACTTTTCACAAAGCGCTCTTTCTGTTTGACCTATGAGTCCTCATCCTCAAAGGAAACCTGCACAACACTCAATAGATGAGCCTGGAAGCTTAAATTCATAACTCTGTTGGACACCACAAATCATGGACTGAACAGAGACAGTGGATTTATGGCTTATTACAACAGTCTATAACCCACAAACTCCCATTTTTGTCCTATGACTGCAGAGGTGTTAACTCTATCTTGAATGGTCCCTTAGAACAGGGGGTTCTCAACCGTTTTCTTTCTGAGCCCCCCGCACCTCACCTCTCCGACATGCCATAAAAACTCCCTGGCCCACCTGTGCCACAATAAAGGGTTTTCTGCATATAAAAGCCAGGGCCGGTGTTAGGGGGTAGCAAGCAGGGCAATTGGCAGGGGCCCCTGTGGTGTGGGGCTAAGTTGCTCAGGCTACTGCTTCAGCCCCAGGTGGCGGGGCTCAGGGCCCTGGGCTTCATTCCCAGGCAGTGGGGCTTCGGCTTTCTGCCCTGGGCCTCAGCAAGTCTAACACTGGTCCTGCTTGGCAGACCCCCTCAAACCTGCGTGCAGCCCCCTGGTTGAGAACCACTGCCTTAAAATATGTGTTAACTGCTTATGCCAGGAGTTGGCAACCTTTCAGAAGTGATGTGCCGAGTCTTTATTTATTCACTCTAATTTAAGGTTTTGTGTGCCAGTAATACATTTTAACGATTTTAGAAGGTCTCTTTCTACAAGTCTATAATGTATAACTAAACTATTTTTGTATGTAAAGTAAATAAGGCTTTTAAAATGTTTAAGAAGCGTCATTTAAAATTAAATTAAAATGCAGAGCCCCCCGGACTGGTGGCCAGGACCCGGGCAGTGTAAGTGCCACAGAAAATCAGCTCGCGTGCCACCTTCAGCACGTGTGCCATAGGTTGCCTACCCCTGGCTTATGCTAAACAACCTGTTCCACTTTGCATTTAGCTGAGATACTGAAAGTACCTTTCCAGGACCTAAAGAAGAGCTGTGTGTGGCTCAAAAGCTTGTCTCTCTCACCAACAGAAGTTGGTCCAATAAAAGATATTATTTCACGCACCATGGCTCTCTAACACACTGGGATTGACATGGCTACAACCAAACTGCATACAGCTTTAGGTGGTCGATTGTTGCTGTGTAATAATAGCAGTAAGCCTCCACTGGTCATCTGATGGGTTCTTGGCGGGCGCTCTTATCCCTATAACCCATATAATGACATGAGGAGGCATTTCTGAGCTGCCTTTCCTTCTGAATAGTACGTTTTCCTCTCCATAAACATCAGGTCGCTCTAGAAGGAGAATTCTCACTGTGGGCTTGGAAGGCACTGAGCACCCTCCACTCTGCTGAGGTCAATGAACATCTGGCAGGATCTGAATAAAATGCAATGGCTCTTTTCCTTGTGTGTGTCTTACCAGGCTAGGTGGATAGCTATCCTCTGAAGGGGTATTTGGCATTTAGAGAATTGTTTTTCTTCTCTCTGTTTCGTACCTGATGGCTAATGGGCCTTTAAATAAATGAATTTTATGCTTATGGGAAAATCTCCTTGCCAGGAATTGTAGATTGATGGGAAGAATTCCACAATCCTCCTGGTTAGTAATGGGCCACACAGGAGAAACCTCCTCCTCTTCTAGCCAGAAGAGATTCCCTTGGCCCCAGTGAGATGCCTGGGCCTTAGTCCTCCATTTATTGGAGTTAAGGGATAGAATTTATCAGGGATGAGTCTTGCCATATTGATTCTTGGAGAAGTGCTTTTGTGAGGAGTCTGGGCACTAGTGATAGAGTTAATTGTTCCTGCCATAGGCGGATTAAATCAGGCCCATGTAATTGTTGTAAACCCCCTTCCCAATAAGGTAGTGGAATAGGTGAGGTGTTGCTGGCTAGTGGGGAGCTCATGCAGGAGTGGGGAGCTACAGCCTTGTATTCCATAGTCTTTCCTTTGTGGCACTGCCATCCCCAGTAGCATGAAGGCTTGTTTTGGGAGCAGGGTGGGGTGTGGGCACAATCTCTACCAGAGCATGTTTGGATCAGCAGCCAAAATGCACTGTGGAGAGAGGAAAGGGGAAAGATTAATTCTCTTCCAACCCTTGTGTAACCCATCTGCACAAAGCTTGTTTAACTCAGGCTTTGTGCAGGGGAGAGGGTTTGAGCCTTTGTGCCTAGACTTCTAACTGACTTCCTCACAAATTCTCCAGCTGAATCCTTGAGAATGCACCCCTTGTTTCTTTACAGGATGTTCAGTTTGTTAAATCCCCATGCAAGACTGAACAGACTGTAGAGAATTTGGAACTGATGATTAGAAAAATGCCTTCAGTGCAGAATCAAACTAGTGCCACAAATTCCACATGACTATGCATTAGTGGCTGTTCACTGGCTGTGAAAGCCATCATGTTGTCCTAGGTCTTGTGTAATAATCTCCAAAAGTTGCAGGTGTTTCAGCCAATCTTGGGGCAATTGGTTACTGATATTCAAACAACTATACGTCTCCTTCAGCACCATTTTGTACCTGTAGTAGAACTAACTATATTAAGCTGCACTCTTATACTATCTTCCTAGTGTTAGTATTCTAAAATTACAAAATGACGTCTCCTTTCAGAGGAGAAGTGTGGCTAGTAGTTAAAACAGAGCATGGGGAATTGGGAAGTCTGCCTCCCATTCCCACCACAACATGCTGCATGATATTTGGCGCTAACTCATCTCTGCCAGCATACCCATCTGTTAAATAGGTAGGTTGAAACTTACAGATCTCAACAGCCTGACCGTTCTAAAGGCCTGAGATCCAGCAAGCTGCTGGGCACCTTCAACTCGCATTGAAGAAAATGCATGTTGAGGGCTCCTAGCACATTCCATGAGCTGGCCATACATCAAGTGCTAATGAAGTATGATTTTTGTAGACTGCATTTTATAAGGAATTTTAGAGTTGGTCCTTATTTTTGAATTCAAATGTATGAAAGTTTAGTGCAAGCTAAAGGGTATATTCTAGATGAAATACAGAAAATTATCCCTAAGTAATCTAAACATCTGACTTAAAATGATAAACATTTTAACTGTTGGAATTGTGGCTGTCCATCTGTTAAGAGGTAAGTGATGTGCGAGACACAATGTGCCTGTAAATAGAGCCACTTAGTATTTATGAAATCCTGGTTTCTATCAATATTGTACACAGATCGTACAGCCCTGAGTTGGGCGAGAGGTCTCACTGAAGTCACTGATATTCTGCAGGGAGTACAGGCTGCAGGACTGGGCCTTTGGAAGTTATCACCAGAATTATGTGCTCAGTGTCAAAAGTAGATTTGTTTTATGAAAACAAAAAACTCCTCACCATTCTGTGGCTGTGGCCCCTAATGTTCTCTTTAACTCTCTCCTGGCTCTCGTCCGAGTGAGAACTTTGCATTTTTATTATTACACAATAAAAATAAAGGACCTGACAATAACTTCCATGGCTATTACCCGCAGTTCAGCCTACAGAGCCTTGGCAATAAGGAGTCAACTACATCTCACTTGGTAATGAAATGAATGGGCTGGTTTGTGCAGAACACCTGCCCTCTACTGGAGGAAATATCAAATCTGCGGCAGTTGCTATTGCTTTCAGTAGACTAGAGCTGTGGTTCCCAATCTTTAACAACCTGTGAACCCCTTTCACTAAAATGTCAAGTCTCACAAACCCCCTTCTAAAAATATTTCCAGGGATTTTCTCCTTTACCTGTGTATAAATTATAAAAGCAGTGATCTTGGAAATATAAAATTTGTTTTTAATTACATGCTTATTACACACTATTTATTATTAATTATTATTAATCATTACAGTATTCTATTACATTTTGAAAACAGCAACACTCTTCCAAGATCTCACCTTCATAGCTTGTATCACTTTGAATAAGCCTGTTATAAGACAAGGCTCCTATGTTTCATAAAGAAGTATCAGATGTGAAACAGTATGAAGGTATTTAAGAAGCCAACTCAAAGAGTTCCTCCTACACAAGCATTCAGGTCTTGAGCAGTCCAGGCAAACAACGCATGTTACGACAAAGCTTAAACTTGTTCTTCGTAATAATTTTGAAAACAATACTAGCTGCCTATTTAATTTTAAAAACAGCAAAAAATATCCACCTCCCTTTCCACTTCTTATAAGGAGTCTTGAAATTTAAATCTCCTCAGTGTGATAAACATGCTTGGTTTGATCTGCTTAGCTCTTGGAAGTCCAGGGGCTCTGGAGGCTTCTGGCCCCGTGCTGTCCAGGGTCCCTAGGGACAGCTCTGCCTGCCATTAGGGAATTAGCCCATCGTATCTAGTTATACAGAAGAATGACTAGTTTAAAAAGTTACTGTCTCTTTATTCTCTTTATGCAGTGTTAATATTTATACAATGGGCAACAATTACTCACTGCATGTGTTTAAGGAACTGCTTGTCATTACCCAGCTTTTTTTAAAAAAGCAAACAAACAAAAAACCAATCAATTAAGTCAAATTAAGATATTGTAGCTGATGAGACATGCAAGATGTTCTGGCTCAGTTGCTCTCAACCTTTCCAGACTACTGTACCCCTTTCAGGAGTCTGATTTGTCTTGCGCACTCCAAGTTTCACCTCACTTTAAAATGACTTGCTTACAAAATCAGACATAAAAATACAGAAGTGTCACAGCGCACATTGCTTGCGTTCTCATTCTTACCATATAATTATAAAATAAACCGATTGGATATAAATATTGTACTTACATTTCAGTGTATAGTATTTACAGCAGCATAAATAAGTCATTGTATGAAATTTTACTTTGTACTGACTTGGTTTGTGCTTTTTATATAGCCTATTGTAAAACAAGGCAAATATCTAGATGGGTGGATGTACCTCCTGGAAGACCTCTGCGTACCCCCAGGGCTATGCATACCCCTGGTTCGGGAACCACTAAGAACATAAGAATGGCCCTACTGGGTCAGACCAAAGGTCCATCTAGCTCAGTATCCTGTCTTCTGACAGTGGCCAATGCCAGGTGGCCCAGGGGGAATGAGCAGAACAGGTAATCATCACATGATCCATCCCCATCACTCATTCCCAGCTTCTGGCAAACAGAGGACAGGGACACCATTTCTGCCCATCCTGGCTAATAGCCATTGATGGTCCTATCCTCTATGAATTTATCTAGTTCTTTTTTTGAACCCTGTTATGGTCTTGGCCTTCACAACATCTTCTGGCAAGGAGTTTCACAGGTTCACTGTGCATTGTTTGAAGAAATACTTCCTTTTATTTGTTTTAAACCTGCTGCCTATTAATTTTATTTGGTGATCCCTAGTTCTTGTGTTTTGAGAAGTAGTAAACACTTCCTTATCTACTTTCTCTACACTAGTCATGATTTTATAAACCTCAATCATATCTCCCCTAAGCCATCTTTTTTCCAAGCTGAAAAGTCCCAGTGTTATTAATCTCTCCTCAAAAGGAAGCTGTTCCATACCCCTAATATTTGTTGTTGCCCTTTTCTGAACCTTTTCCAGTGCCAATATATCTTTTTTGAGATGGGCAACCACATGTGCACACAGTATTCAAGATGTGAGCGTACCATGGGTTTATATAGAGGCAACATGATATTTTCTGTCCTATTATCTATCCCTTTCTTAATTATTCCCAGCATTCTGTTAGCTTTTTTGACTGCTGCTGCACATTGAGTGGATGATGTCAGAGAACTATCCACAGTGACTCCATGATCTCTTTCTTGAATGGTAACAGCTAATTTAGACCATCATTTTATATGTATAGTTGGGATTATGCTTTCCAATGTGCATTACTTTGCATTTATCAACATTAAATTTCATCTGCCATTTTGTTACCCAGTTTTGAGAGATCCTTTTGTAGGTCTTTGCAATCTGCCTGGGACTTAACTATCTTTAGTAATTTTGTATCATCTGCAAATTTTGCCACCTTACTGTTTACCTCCTTTTCCAGCTCATTTATGAATATGTTGAATAGGACTGGGCCCAGCACAGACCACTATTTACCTCTCTCCATTCTGAAAACTGACCATTTATTCCTACCCTTTGTTTCCTATCTTTTAACCAGTTACCAGTCCATGAGAGAACCTTCACTCTTATCCCATGGCAGCTTACTGTGTGTAAGAGCCTTTGGCGAGGGACCATGTCAAAGGCTTTCTGAAAATCTAAATACACTATATCCACTGGATACCCCTGATCCCCATGCTTGTTGACTGGAGGTAAATGCTGCTGGTGGGAGGCCACACCCCAGCTCTGAGCCCCCTCCCGGAGTCACCACCCCAAACCAGCCCTGAGCCCCTTCCAGAGCCAGCACCTGCACCCCAACCCTCTGCCGAAACCCTGACTCTGGTCCCAGAGCCAGCATCTTATACCCCCTCCTGCACCCCAACACTCTGCCTCAGTCCAGAGCCCCCCCTGCACCCAAACTGTCTCCTAGAGCTTGCACCCCTCATCCCCTTCTGCACCCTAACACCCTGCCCCAGGCTCAGCCCCGAGCTCCCACACACACCCCCAACCCCAGCCCTAGCCTGGTGAAAATGAGTGTGTGTGGGGGGGAGAACGAGTGATGGGTGGGGGATAGAGTGAGTGGGGCAGGGCTTTGGGGAAGGGATAGGGCCTCAAGGAAAGGGCGGGGTAGATTTTGAATTTAAGGGCAACCCAGAAAGTAATCTTGGTGTAAAAAGGTTGGAGACCACTGCCCTACAGTATGTCACTTGAGCTACTCCTTGCTGGGCAGGGTGTATGTGCAGCCCCACCAGACACTGCTATTCGAAGGCTCTGAGCCCAAGCAGCCGTTGTTTGCAGTGATCTAGGCAGGCAGTCATCCCAAAGAGCCACCATTACTATGGTAAGTAATTTACAATTAATTTTTGTTAAGATAAATTGAGAAGCGTTGTGACAGTTAAGTATGTGTGCACTTAGGGTATGTCTATGCTACGAAATTAGGTCAAATTTATAGAAGTTGGTTTTTTAGAAATTGTTTTTATACAGTTGATTGTGCATGTCCCCGCACAAAATGCTCTAAGTGCATTAAGTCGGCGGACTGCGTCCACAGTACTGAGGCTAGCGTCAACTTCTGCAGCGTTGCACTGTGGGTAGCTGTGGGTAGCTATCCCACAGTCTCCACCGCCCATTGGAATTCTGGGTTGAGATCCCAATGCCTGGTGGGGCAAAAACAGTGTCGTGAGTGGTTCTGGGTACATATTGCCAGGCCGCCCTCACCCCGTGAAAGCAACGACAGACAATTTTCGCACCTTTTTTCCTGGGTTACCTGTGCAGACGCCATACCATGGCAAGCATTGGAGCCCGCTCAGTTCACCATCACTGTACGTCTCCTGGGTGCTGGCAGACATGGGACTGCATTGCTATACAGCAGCAGCTCATTGCCTTTTGGCAGCAGACGGTGCATTATGACTGGTATCCATCGTCATCGTACTCCTGGGTGCTCTTTTAGCCGACCTCGGTGAGGTCGGTCAGGGGCACCTGGGCAGACATGGGAGTGACCCAGCCAGGTCATTCCCATCTTCTGCCAAGCACCCAGGAGATGATGATGGCTAGCAGTCATAATGCAGCATCTTCTGCCGAGCACCCAGGAGATGACGATGGCTAGCAGTCGTACTGCAACATCTGCTGCCAGCCTAAGATGTAAAAGATAGCTGAAGTGGATCAAAACAAGAAATAGACCCGATTTGTTTTGTATTCATTTGCTCCCCCCGTCCCTCCTTCCATGAAATCAAGAGCCTGCTAAACCCCAGGGGTTTGAGTTCAATCCTTGAGGGGGCCATTCTGTGTGACAGTTTGTGTTTCTCCTTGATGCAAAGCCACCTCCTTTGTTGATTTTAATTCCTTGTAAGGCATGTCATCAGTCGCTCCTTCCTCCATCAGAGCAATGGCAGACAATCATCTCACACCTTTTTTCAGTGCAGAGACCATAGCACTGGGAACATGGAGCCCGCTCAGATCCACTGCACCAATTATGAGCACTGTAAACACCATGTCCATTATCCTGCAGTTTATGCAGAATCAGAATCTGCCAAAGCAAAACCAGGCGAGGAGGCAACGGCAGCGCGGTGACAAGAGTGATGAGGACATAGAGATGGACATAGACTTCTCACAAAGTATGGGCCCCGGCAATATGCACATCATGGTGTTAATGGCAGGGCCGCCCAGAGGATTCCGGGGGCCCGGGGTCTTCGGCGGCGGGTCCCAGAACGGAAGGGCCCCCCGCCGCCGAATTATCGCCGAAGCCGGACCCGCCGCCGAAGTGCAGCCCGGTCTCGGCGGTAATTTGGCGGAGGGGGGCCCCCGCCACGGGTCTTCAGGGCACTTCGGCGGCGGGTCCCGGAATGGAAGGGCCCCCCGCCGCCGAATTACCGCCAAAGACCGAGCTGAACTTCGGCGGCGGGTCCTGCTCCGTCTTCGGCGGTAATTCGCTGGCGGGGGAGTCCTTCCGCCCTGGAGTGGAAGGACCCCCCCGCCGGCGAAGACCGGAAGCAGAAGAAGCTCCTGCGCCCGGCCCCGCAAGAGTTTTCCAGGCCCCCCGGAGGGAGTGAAGGACCCCGCTCCGGGGGCCCCAAAAAACTCTGGTGGGGGCCCCTGTGGGGCTCGGGGCCTGGGGCAAATTGCCCCTCTTGCCCCCCCCCCGGGCGGCCCTGGTTAATGGGGCAGGTTCATGCCATGGAATGCCGATTCTGGGTCCGGGAAACAAGCACAGACTGGTGGGACCGCATAGTGTTGCAGCTGTGGGATGATTCCCAGTGGCTGCAAAACTTTTGCATGTGTAAGGGCACTTTCATGGAACTTTGTGACTTGCTTTCCCCTGCCCTGAACCGCCAGAATACCAAGATGAGAGCAGCCCTCACAGTTGAGAAGCGAGTGGCAATAGCCCTGTGGAAGCTTGCAACGCCAGACAGCTACCGGTCAGTCGGGCATCAATTTAGAGTGAGCAAATCTACTGTGGGGCTGCTGTGATCCAAGTAGCCAATGCAATCAAATAGCTGCTGATATCAAGGGTAGTGACTCTGGGAAATGTGCAGGTCATAGTGGATGGCTTTGCTGCAATGGGATTCCCTAACTGTGGTGAGGCGATAGACGGAACCCATATCCCTATCGTGGCACCAGAGCACTAAGCCAGCGAGTACATAAACCTCAAGGGGTACTTTTCAGTGGTGCTGCAAGCACTGGTGGATCACAAGGGACGTTTCACCAACATCAACATGGGATGGCCGGGAAAGGTGCATGACGCTCGCATCTTCAGGAACTCTGGTCTGTTTCAAAAGCTGCAGTAAGGGACTTTCTTCCCAGACCAGAAAATAACCATTGGGGATGTTGAAATGCCTATAGTTATCCTTGGGGACCCAGCCTACCCCTTAATGCCATGGCTTATGAAGCTGTACACAGGCAGCCTGGACAGTAATCAGGAGCTGTTCAACTATAGGCTGAGCAAGTGCAGAATGGTGGTAGAATGTGTATTTGTACGTTTAAAAGCGCGCTTTACTGACTCAGACAGACCTCAGCTAAACCAATATTCCTATTGTTATTACCGCTTGCTGTGCGCTCCACAATATCTGTGAGAGTAAGGGGGAGACGTTTATGGTGGGGTGGGAGGTTGAGGCAAATCACCTGGCTGCTGATTACATGCAGCCAGACACCAGGGCAGTTAGCAGAGTACAGGAGGGCGCGGTGCGCATCAGAGAAGCTTTGAAAACCAGTTTCATGACTGGCCAGGCTACGGTGTGAAAGTTCTGTTTGTTTCTCCTTGATGAACACCCCGCCCCTTGGTTCACTGTACTTCCCTGTAAGCTAAACACCCTCCCTTCCCCCCTTTGATCACCGCTTGCAGACGCAATAAAGTCAATGCTTCACGTTCATGCATTCTTTATTAATTCATCACACAAATAGAGGGATAACTGCCAAGGTAGCTCGGAAGGGGTGGAGGAGGAGGGAAGCATGGGGTGGGGTGGGGTGGGGGAGGAGGGGAGGACAAGGCCCCACTGCACTTTAAAACTTAAAATCTTTAAAACTTATTGAATGCCAGCCTTCTGTTGCTTGGGCAATCCTCTGGGGTGGAGTGGCTAGACCCCTCCCTCCCGCGTTCTTGGGCATCTGGGTGAGGAGGCTATGGAACTTGGGGAGGAGGGTGGTTGGTCACACGGGCTGCAGCTGTGTCTGTGCTCCTGCTGCCTTTCCTGCAGCTCAACCATACGCTGGACCATGAGTTTGATGCTCCAGCAGCCTGAGCGTTGCCTTCTGTCAGCAAGCTGACGCCACCTATCGTCTTCAGCCCGCCACTTACTCTCTTCAGCCTGCCACCTCTCCTCACGTTCATATTGTGCTTTCTTGCACTCTGACATTGTCTGCCTCCATGCATTTTGCTGTGCTCTGTCAGTGTGGGAAGACAGCATGAGCTTAGAGAACATTTAATCGTGAGTGTGGTTTTTTTCGCCTTCTAATCTTCGCTAGCCTCTGGGAAGGAGAAGCATATGAAGCTGGTGGAGGAAAAAAAGGTTGAGTGGTAGTTAAAAAGACACATTTTATAGAACAACGGGTACACTCTTTCACGGTAAACCTTGCTGTTAACATTACATAGCACATGTGCTTTCGTTACAAGGTCGCATTTTGATGGCTTCACCCCTCCCCCCACCGCGTGGCTAACAGCGGGGAACATTTCTGTTCAGCCACAGGCAAACTGACCAGCAGGAACGGGAACCTCTGAATGTTCGCTTAAGAAAATCACCCTATTTCAACCAGGTGACCATGAATGATGTTACTCTCCTGAGGATAACAGAGAGATAAAGAACAGATGTTGTTTGAACGCCAGCAAACACCGGGACCATACACTGCAATGCATTGTTCTGCAATGATTCCTGACTACGTGCTGCTGGCCTGGCATGGTAAAGTGTCCTACCATGGAGGATGGAATAAGGTTCCCCTCCCCAGAAACCTTTTGCAAAGGCTTTTGGAGTACCTCCAGGAGAGCTTCATGGAGATGTCCCTGGAGGATTTCCGCTCCATCCCCAGACACGTTAGCAGACTTTTCCAGTAGCTGTACTGGCTGCAAATGCCAGGGCAAATTAATCATTAAACACAGTTGCTTTTAAACTGTCTAATATTTACAAAGATACACTCACCAGAGGTCCCTTCTCCTCCGGGCAGGTCCGGGAGGCAGCCTTGGGTGGGTTTGGGGGTTACTGGCTCCAGGCCCAGGGTGAGAAACAGATCCTGGCTGTTGGGGAAACCGGTTTCTCTGCTTCCTTGCTGTGAGCTATCTTCAACCTCCTCCTCATCATCTTCCTCGTCCCCCAAACCCACTTCCGTGTTGTGTCCTACTCCATTGACGGAGTCAAAGCACAGGGTTGGGGTACTGGTGGCTGCAACCCCTAGAATGGCATCATAGAAGCAGCATGTTTGGGGCCGTTTGCCTCTCTGTTTTTTTGGTAGGCTTGCCTGAGCGCCTTATTTTTCACGTGGCACTGCCGCGAGTCCCTGTTATAGCCTCTGTCCTTCATGTGCTTCGAGACTTTTTCAAATGTTTTGGCATTTCGTTTACTGGAACGGAGTTCAGCTAGCACGGATTCATCTCCCCATACAGCGATCAGATCCCGTACCTCCCGTTCGGTCCATGCTGGAGCTCTTTTGCGATTCTGGGACTCCATGGTCACCTCTGCTGATGAGGTCTGCATGGTCACCTGTGCTGATCAGCTCGCCACAGTGGCCAAACAGGAAATGAAATTCAAAAGTTCATGGGCTTTTTCCTGTCTACTTGGCCAGTGCTTCTGAGTTGAGAGTGCTGTCCAGAGCAGTCACAATGGAGCACTCTGGGATAGCTCCCGGAGGCCAATACCGTCGAATTGCGTCCACACTACCCCAGATTCAACCCAGCAATGCCGATTTCAGCACTAATCCCCTCGTCGGAGGTGGAGTAAAGAAATTGATTTAAAGAGCCCTTTAAGTTGGAAAAAAAGGGCTTCGTCGTGTGGACGGGTCCAGGGTTAAATCGAGAGAACGCTGCTAAATTCAACCTAAAATCGTAGTGTAGACCAGGCCTCAAACTGCCGTTTTCTTCTGTCTCATCCTAAATGAAGACATTAGCTAGGACTGGCCTGCAGACTGGTCCCTCAGCAGCCTGTGAGGGAAAATATGGTGGGCTTACAACTTTGGCCAGGCTTTTAGGCCTAAACTTTGGATAAGCTTGTTTCTAGGCTGTGCTGAACTTTGGTTCAGCTTGTCTCTGTGTATAAGGGGCAGAGAGGAGTGGGACAGAGTGATGAAAGAGTGATGGAAAGTTGCTTTTGTGTGTCAAGAGGTAAAAGGAGTCACAGTGGAAAGTTCCCAAAATGGAACAATGGCTTTGTGTGTATAAAGGGCATGAGGGGGCAGAGCAATAAAGTCCTCAAGTAGCATAATTTGCAATAACCAGGCTTATGAAATATATAACCACAACAGTTGTGTTAGGTCGCTAACCGCAAAAGAACAGACAGTGAGTAACGGGGGGGGGGGGGGGCCTACTGGGCGAGACGCTTGTTTTTGCTTTTGTCCTATATTAATTTTGCAATATATTCCAAATAAGGTAATTAATGTACAATGTGTGTGTAATTTGTCTGTGGTTTTAACCTTTATAAGCTGGCTAGAAATATACGGAAGGCAGAGTAGCTTGCCACCTTTCATGGGGCCATGCTGACTCTCCTTGCATATATGCTCGTATAAAATAAAGGAGCCTCAGGCTGTCTGATCCAAAATCAATCGTGTGGTCAATTTTCCACAACAAGCCCAAGACACATTCAGAGTACCTGCACCATTTCATTTTTCAGTAAGTAAATGGCTTATTAAACATCTGGAATAGGGATGAAAATACTTTATCCCTAACACGTACCTGAACCCAGTTAAAATGAAACTTGCCCCCAGCTCCAGGTTAGGTCAGAATTTTTTTTTTAAGTTACACTGTTGCTGATATTGGGGGAGTTTTTACAGAAATATGGCAGAGCCATAACAGGGCTACTTTAAATAGGAAGATTGCCTATTATAGTCGAGACAGTCACTTAAACAGGATATTTGCCTCAAACTGAAAGACCACACGCTTGGGATAGGCCTATACGATCCATCTCTGAGCTGGAACTCCTGTCTGACCTTTGGCTGTTAGAGCTCTGGGCATACAAACTCCTTGTGATACTGAATGTTAAGACCCAATGTTCTACAGGAGTCATGGGCTGCTCTTTAATTCTTTTAATTAAAACTCCATCACTTGGACTTAAAAGAAGTGAAGCTGGGTCATGTGGAGCTGTACAGGGAATCAAATTAAAGAACTCGTTACAACAGAGTACATGGTTCACTCTGAGTATTGCCTACATATATAGAGTGTCATTCCTGAAAGTTTTACTAGCAATCATCCTTGTAGAAGATCTAATTAAATAAAGACAAACAGCCACATAGAACATCAGATTCTGAGGCTGTACCTAGGGAGTAACTGTGTGTGAAAGAATGGATGATACTCTGTGTAGCAGCTGTGCATTTCAATATTTGAGACAAGCAGTGGTGATTAGAGCTTGGTAAAAAAAATTCAGTGAATAGTACAGTAGCTGGAAAATGCATTTTGCGGGGAGCTCTGAAACTGTGACTTCAGGTCAAATGTGGCAGTTTGGGCCAAAAAAATTTTCTTTGCAAAAGTCTAAACTGTTTCGTTTGACCATTTAGAAACATTTCAATCCTTCATTTCACTTTTCATTTTGAAAATTAGCTATATTTAAACAAACATGAACACCCAAAGAGAAACAAAAAACCTTAATTTTGTTTTATTTCAGTTTTTTCCATTTCTAGTGTGTTTTGATCTGAAATGAATTTTTCAGCTCTGTCTTGGTAAGAAAAAAAATAAGTTTTGGTTTTAAACAGATTTTTTTGGAAGGGATCTTTTGGTTGGTCCCTTAAACCTAAAAATTATTTGCCCGGTTCTAGTGGTGATTGCTTTGGCTCAGTGGTTTGAGAACTGAGACACTTAACCAGCCCCTTACTTTGCATCAAGACATGTTACAATTTGTTACATAGCTGTGGGTTTATGCCCATAAGCTACAAATAAATGAAGGGACATTTCAACTGAATAAAATCTACTAAGATAATAGCTCAGTGCACTCTTGACATACAGGCTATGTAGTTTAGGGCAGGTCTACACTTAAGTGCTACTGCTGAACCAATGCAGCGTTTTAAGTGAAGATGCTCCAATGCTGATGGGAGAGCTTCTCCCAGTGGCATAGTTATTCCACCTGCATGAGAGTAACTATGTTGACAGGAGATGCCCTCCCACTGACAGCACTGTGTGTTAGCTTGGTGTGACTATATTGCTCGGGGCTGTGGATTTTTCATTTATATAGGTGTAACACATATATATATATATGTCAGTAGTGTAGACCTGGCCTTAGTCTTTGTTGGTAATTCTTGTGGTTTGGCTGGGAAGTGGAGACTGTTAGATAAAAACTTCAAGTGCGGCTGGAAGGTCACGCTATCCTCAGGGAAAATTGTATATGAGAACACCCACCAATTTAATAATCCTCCTTTCTGATGTCAATAAAACAAGGAGGAAGGAGAGCTATCTGAAAAAGGTTTGTTTCATCAGTGTTGAGAGGTAGGTTTAAATCTCATAGGTGTGGGTCTATGAACAGATGGAATGGCATGTCATAGCCTCTTGAGAAATCTCTTCACTGAAAAATGACTGAGCAGAGTGGAGTCTTGACAGGGAAGCTGTAGTAGGATGGACTCTGTCAGTAGTAGGAGATGGAACAACAGCAGACCCAAGCTCAGTCTGGTTGCAGATTGCCCCAGTAGAGAATATTTTTCATTTTGCAGCATGGGTTTATCTAGGACAGTGGCTTTCAAACTTGTGAACCCCTTTCACTAAAATGTCAAGTCTTGCAAACCCCCTCCTAAAAATGAATATTTCCAGGGATTGTTTCCTTTACCCGAGTATAAATTATAAAAGCAGTGATCTTGGAAATATAAAATTTTTTTAATTACATGCTTATTACACTATTTTATTACATTATGAAAACAGCAACTCTCTACCAAGATCTCACTTTTGTAGCTTGTATCACTTTGAATAAACCTGTTATAAGACAAGGCTCCTATGTTTTATCAAGGAGTATCAGATGTGGAACAGCATGAAGATATTTAAGAAACCAACTCAAAGAGTTCCTCCTACACAAGCGTTCAGGTCTTGAGCAGTCCAGGCAAACAACGCACATTACAACAAAGCTTAAACTTGTTCTTCATAATAATTTTGAAAACAATACTAGCTGCCTATTTAATTTTAAAAACAGCAAAAAAAAATCCACCTCCCTTTCCACTTCTTATAAAGAGTCTTGAAATTTAAATCTCCTCAGTGTGATAAACATGCTTGGTTTGATCTGCGTGGCTCTTGGAAGTCTAGGGGCTCTGGAGGCTTCTGGCCCCATGCTGCCTGGGGTCCCTAGGGACAGCTCTGTCTGCCATTCAGGAATTTTTTCCCTGAGAACCCCCGTAACATTTCACAAACCCCAGTTTGGGAATGACTGACCGAGGAGAAGCATTACAGCTTCTTGGTAACTCTTGCACTTACAAACCTGCCATGTTAAGGCTTCAAACAGTTGCAGGGATTTCAGGTCCAAGTGTAGAATGCTTCCCTTTTAAAAATGAGTAGGCTAGGAATATGCTATGCACTAATAGCTTAAGAATAAGCCTTTCTACCTAGAAACTATTCTTGCTATGAGTAGACTTGTGGGTCATGGATGCATGGGGCATTCCAAATCTATTAAGTCTTTGGCCAGTTTAGACAAATTAGAGGATTGGGCCAAAAGAAACCTGATGAGGTTCAACAAGGACAAGTGCAGAATCCTGCACTTAGGACGGAAGAATCCATGGACTGCTACAGACTAAGGCCTGAATGGCTAGGCAGCAGTTCTGCAGAAAAAGACCTCTGGGTTACTGTGGATGAGAAGCTGGATATGAGTCGACAGTGTGCTCTTGTTGCCAAGAAGGCTACCAGTGGTAGCAGGTGACAGAACAAGGAGTAATGGTCTCAAGTTGCAGTGAGGGAGGTTTAGATATTAGGAAAAACTTTCACTAGGAGGGTGGTGAAGCACTGGAATGGGTTACCTAGGGAGGTGGTGGAATCTCCTTCACGGTCAGGCTTGACAAAGCCCTGGCTGGGATGATTTAGTTGGGGGTTCGACTAGATGACCTCCTGAGGTCCCTTCCAACCCTGATTATCATAGAATCATAGACTATTACAATAAGGTACTGTTCAATGAAGGATTGGGGTCACAGCAGTCACCCAAACAGGCTGAGTTTTCTCTCAACAGCTGTCAGTTTGAAGCATAATGCTGTAGATAGGCAGGGTTAAGGATTTTAACATCTTTCAGGGCTAGTTAAGAGAGGAGATAGTTGCTGAGGTCACTGCATCCTGCAAGAAGGAGGAATAGGTTCCTACTCTCTTGAGGATTCATAGAATCTCAGGGTTGGAAGGGACCTCAGGAGGTCATCTAGTCCAACCCCCTGCTCAAAGCAGGACCAAACCCAACTAAATCATTCCAGCCAGGGCTTTGTCAAGCCTGACCTTAAAAACCTCTAAGGAAGGAGATTCCACTACCTCCCTAGGTAACCCATTCCAGTTCTTCACCACCCTACTAGTGAAAAAGTTTTTCCTAATATCCAACCTAAACCTCCCCCTCTGCAACTTGAGACCATTACTCCTTGTTCTGTCATCTTCTACCACTGAGAACAGTCTAGATCCATCCTCTTTGGAACCCCCTTTCAGGTAGTTGAAAGCAGCTATCAAATCCCCCCTCATTCTTCTCTTCTGCAGACTAAACAATCCCAGTTCCCTCAGCCTCTCCTCATAAGTCATGTGCTCCAGCCCCCTAATCATTTTTGTTGCCCTCTGCTGGACTCTCTCCAATTTATCCACATCCTTCTTGTAGTGTGGGGCCCAAAACTGGACACAGTACTCCAAATGAGGCCTCACCAGTGCTGAGTAGAGGGGAATGATCACATCCCTCGATCTGCTGGAAATGCCCCTACTTATACAACCCAAAATGCCATTAGCCTTCTTGGCAACAAGGGCACACTGTTGACTCATATTCAGCTTTTCGTCCACCGTAACCCATAGGTCCTTTTCTGCAGAACTGCTACCCAGCCATTCGGTCCCTAGTCTGTAGCAGTGCATGGGATTCTTCCGTCCTAAGTGCAGGATTCTGCACTTGTCCTTGAACCTCATCATATTTCTTTTGGCCCAATCCTCTAATTTGTCTGGGTCCCTCTGTATCCTATCCCTACCCTCCAGCGTATCAACCACTCCTCCCAGTTTAGTGTCATCTGCAAACTTGCTCAGGGTGCAGTCCACACCATCCTCCAGATCGTTAATGAAGATATTGAACAAAACCGGCCCCAGCACCGACCCTTGGGGCACTCCACTTGATACCGGCTGCCAACTAGACATGGAACCATTGATCACTACCCGTTGAGCCTGACCATCTAGCCAGTTTTCTATCCACCTTACCGTCCATTCATCCAGCCCAGACTTCTTTAACTTGCTGGCAAGAATACTGTGGGAGACTGTATCAAAAGCTTTGCTAAAATCCAGAAATAGTACATCCACAGAGCTGAACATTCAGTGTTCAGAAAGTAGTGCAGGGCCTATTACCACCGTTAGCCAGAATGGACTATTATGAGCATTGATCTTACTGTCTGTATACTACTAGGTAAAAGTCTATGGTCTGTATTTCCTACATCAAGCCCATTGGCTGTGGTTGACCTAAAGCTTACTTTCCAAAAAGACATCCAATCTTGATTTAAAGTCTTCATGCAATGGAGACCCCACCATCTGTTGTTCCAATGTTTTAATTACCCACATTGCTCAAATCAGGCTAGATCTGAGGCTATCTATCCTTTGTAGAGCCTTGCAAGAGACCTGGGTTTGGGAGGTGGGGTGAGTCCCTGCTCTTGTCTATACCAACAAAACACAAGGCCCTTTGCCGAGCATCTCCCTGGGACAAGTGAAGCTCTGTATGTGTGTGTCCACCATAGAAGGGTACCATGTGCAACATAGTACCAGGGTGGCTAATAAGGTAACGAGTGTTAGTCCCCCTCAACTGAGACTAAAGCAGTTATTTAAACTGGAAGATGTACAGCTCAATGGCACTAGAGGAGGTTGTGATTAGATTCTTTGGCTGCTGGAAGGAAATGAGTGAGGGGCCAGGACTCCTCCTATAGCCTCTGATACTGTGAGGGATGATGGTAAAGCTTTCCAGAAGGGGATGATGTGGATCATGCAGGCAATTCTCAAAGGATATTTACATATTTTATTAAGTCTTTACAATCAACCATTATAATCCAGTACACAATTATATACAAGGATTATATACATTTTAGCCCAGACTTTACATCACAGTACATAGTTGCTCTTAGAAATATTGTATACACTTATCACCAGACAGTAAAACCCAACAGTAGTATTACAGCACCTGTTATTAGATATTTCATAAGTTACATCATAAGAAAATATACAGATGTAAATCGGGCTGGTAAAAAATCCTATAAAATCTGAACATACAATATTTCATTCACAGAATGTTTTTTCTATGTTCTGACTGAAGCCTTTGCATAAGGTGTCCTGTTAACATTTACTACAATCTCGACACACATGGTTTCACTGACTAAAGACAAGCCTTCAGCTAAAACCACGGCGGGAGGAGGAGAAACAATGCTCATCTTATTTTAAAACTTCATAGATTATGAAACAGTAAGTGTAAATAGAGAATATTCCTTTAACATCAAAGGAACTATTAAATTGGCTTCTTTGAATTACATGAGGGAATAAGATGTACTAGTTCTAAATAAGAATCCTAAACTCTTCAGTGTTCTAGTTAATCAAATAGCACAATCATACACATGATATTGACTTACCGTGATGCAAGAGCAATATTCTCTAAGCACAATGAAAGTTTTTAAAAATTTGCAAAGTACACCCTACTCCCCTCTCCAAAATTATCTTCTGTTCAATCATACATTCCTTTTTCTTTTTAAAATGGCATAGACATGTTACAGAAAATGTTGTTGTATTTTTAGAGTGATATGAAGAGGTTAAAACTAAAGTCTATTTCCATCTTTATTAGGAAAGACACAGTGAAAAAAACCTGAATAAAATTGTCCCCTAATTTATCCTTTTCTTTCCCAAAAGGTCAACTTTACCTGATTCAGTTCTGTAAATCATGGATCTACGGCGGTCATAATCACTTAAAAAGGTAAAGTTAAATTATCTCAAAAAAGGGGACATTTATCTGAGGTAGACCACCACTCTCTAGATGCTTCAAAAATTATATCAAGGGATTCTCTTAACAAGCCCTCACTTCAAAGGATGGAATGTGCTTGTGTCAGAACTGTCGTGCCGGTGTTTACACTTAATGTAAGGTTAGTCAGTCATAAAAGATTACCTTGTGGTGACAGGGAGAATTAGAGCATCAACTTCTAATAATGTTTCTAAAGACAAATTTTAGACTTAAAAACTAAATCACCTTCTGCAGGAAGGAACTGAAAACTTGAGCTGTCATATTAAAATTTAATTTGACAAACCTTTTGCTAATGTAATGACCAGAGAACCACTTTACTTACAATCCTTAAAAATACCTAAATGGAGCAAGACAGAAGCTGTGCAGCTTTTACTAGCGTAGCCTACATCCAGTAGCGTTAGAATAAAAACCTTCATTAGTGGCACTAGGTTCTGATGTTTGGAAATATTTAACTCCTTTTTAGAGTTAGGATTTCTGAACTACATCACCCTATGGTGCAACTGGCCACTTGCAGCCACATCACCTTTTGCCCAGTAAAACACGCACTGAAGTCAATGGATTCTGTGGCCATACCAGGCATGCCTCAATTGCATGAGCTGGGCACCCAAGTTACAAAGGACACTTCAAAGATTTTGAGGAATAATCCCATCCTTTAAAATCAATCCCTCAGTCTAAAATGACAAAGTATTAAGCTTCAGCACTGTACCAATATATTAAGCCCAAACCTCCATAGTTATTTGTGCAAAGAAATTAAAACTACGTTTTAAAAGGACACTTATTCACTAGTTCCCTACTGCTTCACTATCTCAAAGTTAACTACACCTCTATTCAGTTAAATTGTCATTCAATTTCTGTATAGTATTATGATTGACTAACATGCTCTCAAAGGTACTTGTGCATTTTGATACCCTTGAGAGCAAGTGTCATTGTCGGATTACATGTATACAACATTTGTCTGGGACTTGAAACTGTATATGAATATACATAAGTACAATACAGTATGGCTGTACTGATTGGTATTTGCATATTCGGCACATTTTAATCTCACCAGTAAAATGAAAGGTGCACTTCAGACAGGGATACATCTGTCTGCCAGTATAAAGACTATATATAAATATTAAAACTTTCAGTTTTAGTCTGGTGCATGATGTAGGCAGTGTTAAGTCTCTCTCTGAAAAGGAAAAAACAGATTAAATACTGAATTGAACCATAATTAACTAAAACCTGTGTTTATATATCAACTTAAACTAGAATTTTGGCAGTTTTAATTTGGACACAGTTAAGCTAACTGCTTCTTGTTTGCTTAAACAGACTTGTGGTTTAATTAGAGGATACTTCCAAAAACATGATAAATTAGGAACCATGCTTACCCGTATTAACACCACCCCCCTCCCAGAAGTATCATATCAATTATTCTTTGACTTCACACCACTAAATTTTGAATTATGGACCCAACAGCTAAAGGTAAACAGTTGTGCTTCACTATTGATACTGGCCTTCTTGCCCAAGTGTTACAAATGTAAGGCTGACAGATGTATTTCTTCTAGAGAAAACAGAAATTGTCACTGAAATTCTCATCTATTGAGTATCTATTTTCAGAGAATAATAATAATGCTAAGTTCTGTGTCTTAGAGTAGTTTTAAGCTTGATAACTTTAAGCACGGAAGGCCAAAAAGGAAAAATTGTATTAAAATGTGTTTTGCCCAATTTACCTTAATTCAAGTAACAATCCTCATAATCACTGTGAACCTTTATGTACTAGTCCTCTAATTAGCAAAGCTTTCTTAATTTTCCTAAAAGAGCTTCCTAGTAGAGCATGTTACCTTTGGTTTATACAGCCACTCTAGTTGAAATAAGAGGAAAAATCCAAGTCATCTTGGTCATTCTTCAAAACAACAGATGGAAGGAGTGATGAGCAACACTGCTATATCTTATTGGGATATAAATGTCAGGACAAATTGAGCTGTTTCTAGCTGTGTCTTAAAGACCTTACAGCTGGAAATGTCTCACCATTTCACCTCTCTCTCTCCATAAAGGCCTTTATCAGTGAAACTGCACCTTCAACTAGAATAGCCTCTGACTATTGCCTTCAAGTGCCATAACCAGCCAACAAGTGGTGCATTAATCCCATTACATTCAACTTCTACCTTTCCAGAGGCCAAGGCAATCTGCTCTCCAGAAGCCTGGAATGCAGAAATCTGATTAATTCCCTGAATGAAACCTCCTGTATTACAGCACCATGCAACAGAGCCATACAAACAGTTCAATTGCACATTCCCATTTCAAAACAGGAAAAATTAAAACTATATAAATTATAACATGTGCTGGGTTTCTATTATATTATCCAGGTGAAACCTGGTTGCTCATCACAATACTGAACAATTTCTAATTCTTAGATATTAGGGCCTCTTTTACCCAACAAATTTACCGTTTTGTTTATCCACAAATAAGTTATTAGAAGTCATAGTTCATCCTTTTCCATCATTTCAAATGCTTCTATATCTTCATTCCAATCTGCTAATATGGATTCCATAGGCTGGACTTTATTATCCCAATTCACATTGGAGCTGGAATCTGTCTCAGTCTGAGATTGTTCCTGAGGCTGGTTATCTAATTCTGTACTTTCTGTCTCTTGAACATTAGCCTCATGGATTTCTGTGATACAGGACTCCTGGTTTGAAATGGAAATGCTATCACTGTCTGCATCAACAGGAGATAATGAATCAAGGTGAGTAACATCAGAACTTTCTTCTCCTTCAGGCTCTTGACTGACCAAGCTGAGGTCCTGAGATGCTGAAGTCTCTTCTGGTCTCTGCTTATGTGAATCATTTTCAGATGACTTCTGGTCCATGTTTTCCATTTCTAGATCTTTATTTAAAAAAAAATTGTAAGTACTTTCAAAAGGCAACTGAAATACACTGGAAAATGAACACTTACATTTTATTTTCAATTGTCTCCCTTGATCTTATTCCAGACCTCATGAAGGTTCAGATTTTTATTAGTATGGAGAATCTTAGTCCCTTTTGAGTGCTGTATATTAAGCCTTTTGCAAATACTGTTCTTTAATTATAAAGTTAATTTATCATTTGCTCATAAGTTTAGTCAATTCAGGATACTAGCATCTGTAGTGGTTCTTCACACTTAGCTAGCAATGCTCTTATGTCACTGCTGTCTGCTTCTTAATGATGAGTGTACACTCCAGCCCACCATGGCTCTTGAATTATGAGACTGGAGTTTATTGCAGCCCAAAGAGCCATGGAAGGTAGTGGGTACAACCACAAGGTCTTCATTTGATAAACTCGCAAAGCTATGATCTATTCTTTTAAATTTAAATTCAGACATACTAGTACATAAAACTGCACCCTACCTTGGCTCCCCATTATGTTAATGTTAGACGGTGGTTCTGGTTCAATTACGTAAATGTTCAAAACTAAAAAACTGACACTGCTAAATAAAGGAAACTGTTTTCAAGAATTCTAGGTAGTCCAACTGTATATAACTTGATTATTAATATAAGATACTTACTGCTATCAATAATGTAGTTTGGAATCATTTTACCTTTAAATATTGTTGCTGAAATTCCAATGGTAGCACAAGGAGGGGAGAAAGCACATATGCATTAAAAATCCATAACACACAATATCCTCTTGTGTTTGGTGGAAGCGAAGGATTGGTTTGTTTATACTGCTGTTGCCCTAGAAAGGATTTAATAGCGAAGAACTACTCTGAACAGCTCACCCATTGGTATAAATAGGTGGACATCAAGATTCCATGTGAGGAATCCAGAAGTGCTGTAACTTTGTGTTTCAGCTTTGTATATACGGTGGGGAAAAATGAATGGGCTGATGTTAGTTTACTAGAGAAGTTAAAGTTCATATGCTGCTCCCCAAAATAGCCTGTTTGAAAAAAAAGCAGTATTACTGGAATTTAAATTCTATCTGGGGGAAGTTTGCTAGAATAGAGTCTAGAAATAATCTCCTAGCTGTGCATTTTCACTGAAAATATATCCGCTATCTATGCTGATGGAATGGATACTGCCACATAAGCAGGATAATTAATATAATGTAAAATTACTGGTACTGACAACTTTAATCTCATAAGAACAGCCATACTGGATCACACCAAAGATCCATCTAGTCCAGTATCCTGTCTTCTGACAGTGGCCAATGCCAGGTGCCCCAAAGGGAATGAACAGAACAGGTTATCATCAAGTGATCCATCCCGTTGCCCATTCCCAGTTTCCGGCAAACAGAGGCTACGGACATCATCCCTACCATTCTGACTAATAGTCATTGATGGACCTATCCTCCATGAACTTATCTAGTTCTCTTTTGAACCCTGTTATAGCCTTGGCCTTCACAACATCCTCTGGCAAGGAGTTCCACAGGTTGACTGTGCGTAGTGTGAAAAAATACTGCCTTTTGTTTGTTTTAAACCTCCTGCCTTTTAATTTCATTTGGTGACCCCTAGTTCTTCTGTTCTGAGGACTAAGTAACACTTCCTTATTTACTTTCTCCACACCAGTCATGATTTTATAGACCTTGATCATCTCCCCCCCTTAGTTGTTTCTTTTCTCATCTGAAAAGTCTATCTTATTAATCTCTCCTCATACGGAAGATATTCCATACCCCTAATCATTTTTGTTGCCTTTTTCTGAACTTTTTCCAATTCCAATATATCTTTTTTGAGATGGGATGACCACATCTGAATGCAGTATTTAAGATGTGGGCGTATCATGGATTTACATAGAGGCAATATGATATTTTCTGTCTTCTTATCTATCCTTCTTAATGATTCCCAACATTGTTTGCATTTTTGACTGCCGCTGCACATTGAGTGGATGTTTTCAGAGAACTATCCCCAGTGAATCCAAGATCTCTTTCTTGAGTGGTAACGGCTAATTTAGATCCCATTATTTTATATGTATAGGTGGGTTTATGTTTTTCAATGTGCATTACTTTGCATTTATCAACACTGAACTTCATCTGCCATTTTGTTGCCCAGTCACCCAGTTTTGAGAGATCCTTTTGTAGCTCTTCACAGTTAAGTCCCAGTCAGACCATCTTGAGTAGTTTTGTATCAGCTGCAAATGCGGTAAACACCTCACTGTTTACCCCTTTTTCCAGCTTATTTATGAATATGTTAAATAGGACCTGGCCCATTATAGTACAGACCCCTGGAGGACACCACTATTTAGCTCTCTCTACTATGAAAACTGACCATTTATTCCTACCCTTTGGTAACCGGTTAAAAGATAGGAAACTTCCCTCTTATCCCAGAACTGCTTACTTTGCTTAAGAGCCTTTGGTGATTGGGCCTTGTCAAAGGCTTTCTGAAAATATAAATACACTAGATCCACTGTATCCCCCTTGTGCACATGCTTGTTGACCCCCTCAAAGAATTCTAGTAGATCGGTGAGGCATGATTTCCCTTTATAAAAACCATGTTGACACTTCCCCAACAAATTATGTTCATCTATGTGTCTGACAATTTTGTTCTTTACTATAGTTTCAACCAGTCTGCCCAGTACTGAAGGCTTACCGGCATGTAATTGCTGGGGTCACCTCTGGAGCCCTTTTTAAAAATTGGTATCACATTAGCTATCCTCCAGTCATTTGGTACAGAAGCTGATTTACAGACTACAGTTAGTAGTCCTGTCATTTCACATTTAAGTTCCTTCAGAACTCCTGGGTGAATACTATCTGGTCCTGGTAACTTATTACTGTTTAGTTTAGAGGAGGTTTGGGAACAAATTGATAATGTGGTCATTCTATTTTATTCTATTTTCCTCACTAGGATTTAACTTCCACTTTTTAAAGGATGCCTTTTTGCCTCTCACTTTTTCTTTTACTTCTTCATTGTTTTAGCTATGGTGGCTCTTTTTTGGTTCTCTTAATTTGGGATATACATTTAAGTTGAGCCTTTATTATGGAGTCTTTAAAAAGTTTCCATGCAGCTTGTAGGGATTTTACTTTTGGTGCTGTACCTTTTAATTTCTGTTTAACTGACTTCCTCATTTTTGTGTTGATCCCCTTTCTGAAATTAAATGCTCAATGAGAACCACATTTGCCTAGTCTTTGCAGTGAGAAAAATCAGGTCTATCTTTACAGATATGAAGAAAATCACTTGGAACTGAGAAGCATCTACAAGTCAGGATCCTGAAACATACACAGCCTATTCCTGTCTTGATATCAAAGCAGAATATGAAAACCTCTTCCAAGAAAAAAGGGTTTAAGAGGCTTTAAAAAAAAATGCTATAGCACTACTAGTCAAATTTGTTACACCAAAATTATAATGTTCACTTTTTCTATTGTTTAAAGTGTTTCAAGTTAAATAATTTGGACATGTATTGGAAAATTCTAAGAGATTGTTAGTTTGAATGAAACTAATTCAACAAACTAGAATTATGGAGGTCAGATTGAGATGAAAATTCTATCTCAATCCACTTATTTTTTCAGGTAGAAAGTAAAAGCCATTATTCATTTTATATTTCACATTATGCCAACAGATAAAGATAAGTAATATTAAGACACACATGGCTTTGCCCTTACCTCTGTCTTTTGCTTTATCAGAGAGAAGCACTTCTACAGACTCATATTCTCTGATTGCATCAAGTATAATATTTCCTTCTTTGTTGAACAGGAAGAGCATGGGGATTTTGATGTCATCTGTATTCTTTCCATCACCAGCCATTTGGAATAGAGGAGCAGTGTCGCTGCTGCTTCCCTCATTGTCATCTAGCCAATAGAAAGTCAGAGTAAGCAGGCTTTTCCATTCTGTATATAGTTCAGATTGATGCTCTCCCATTTCACAGGATAATGGTAGCTTGAATAGCTGGTGTGGGAATTTCAGAGAATGTGCTACAGTTTAATTAGAATTCCCCAGATTTACAGTTTTCTAACCTTATTTCCTGTTGGAGACAAGAGGTTTCTGAGTGGACAGAAGCAAGTTAAGTTGAAAGGTGGAATGTATTTCAATTCTATTTGCTCGCCTAAAATGGTGATGAGAATTTGTGGGTGGGAGGGCATATTCTTAGGCATCTCCAGCATCTTTAATTCTGTATTTTCAACTTGCCTCAAAAGGCTCAATAGCTGATGGATGCCTGCCTGGCTGTGGAAAGTCAAGAATAGTGCTGGACCTAGAAGGAAAAAGCTATTTCACGAGCAGATGCATTCCTGAATGTAAAAGGTCTCAATGTACATCATTTCAGGATTGCTACTAATCCATTATCTATTTTCAATACTGAAAGAATAGTTACTCAACTTTTAATAAGGAATGTAAATGGTACATTTCTCTCTAGAACTACTAACTTAGTTGGGAAAGCATAGGTGAGGGAATGAAGCTGATAGAACAGAGGTAGGCAAACTACGGCCTGCGGGCCATATCCGGCCCGTGGGACCTTCCTGCCCAGCCCCTGAGTTCCTGGCTCGGGAGGCTCACCCCTGCCCCTTCCCCCGCAGACTCAGCTCGCTCCACTGCCACCGCAATGCTCCGGGCAGCAGGGCTGCAAGCTCCAGGGGCAGCGCAGCTGCAGAGCCCAGCCTGACCCAGTACTCTGTGCTGCACGTGGCTGGCTCCAGCCGGGTGGCGTGTCTGCAGTGTCGCCAGCCACCGGTGCTCCAAGGAGCATAGGGAGCAGTCAGAGGAGGGGTTGGATGGGCCGGGGTCCCAGGGGTGGGCCACGCCCCCCCTCCCCCCCACACACACCTCCAAACTGGCCCTCCATACAATTTCTAAAACCCGATGTGGCCCTCAGGCCAAAAAGTTTGCCCACCCCTGCGAATAGAACCACCATTCTCTTTCATTTCACAACACTGAGCTACAAACAAAAGTTAATTTGTAAATTCCAATTTGTCAGAACAAACCCCCACACTGAATTTTTCCACTAGTAGGTTTCTGTCTGGCTCCATTCTTGTGTGCAAGCAGGATAGTAAGTATACACACCTCATTTGTTCCAATAACAGGATTTCTGTACCTTGTTGTACTGACTGCTCACAAGAATGTAACAGATGCCTGCCAGCCTTGAAAATATGCTTATATATAATCTAAATAATCCTGGGAGAAAAAACAGGTTACATTTGTACAAAACAATAAGGATAGTTTTATTTACCAATAACAATGCCCCCTATTGCTCCAGCTTTTTGGATGTTTCGTGCCTTTTCAGCAAACATGCACTGGCCTCTCTGCATCAAAGCAATTTTCTCCTTCACTGCTTCAGGATTAGTGATCTCCGAGCATCCATTGTAAGGTTTACTGGTTGCAACAAATCCTCTTGTCTGTTTGAGAGATGTAATGATTTAAAATACTGGAGTAAAGCCTGTAAATGTTTCCTACCTTTTATAATTTTTCCAGTCATTCCAAAAAGTCATCCAGTGTTTCTCAGCATACTACAGGACCTTTATCCTAGTCTTTATTATGACAGAGTCTCAAAAAAGTTGTCTAATCAACAATTTTTGGACTGATTTAGTTTTCACATGGGCCAACATCTGTAACCTTTTATGTTTGTACTAACATCTTATAATAGCCTTTAAGTATAGTCAACAAAATATGGAATAATTATGGTTAAGATTATATCACCACAAACCATGTGAGAACACAGATATCCTTAGAACTTGTTTTAGAGCTAGAGCATACTCTGTGGGCTGAAATCCTGCCCCCCTTAAAGTTAATAGGAGTTTTGCCATTGACTTCAAAGGGGACAAGTAATTTGTCCCCGCTTTCTCTGTACTTCTGATGGGCTAAGGAGAGCCTAATCCTCATTAAACTTTTAAAATGTTGTAAATTCACAACTGAGTGGCAGCCATGCTGAATCCTAGCTGCTTGACAAGCTCTCTTCCCTTACACTGGCCCCTCCCTCTAGGATGCAAGAGGGATATTCCACATATAGCATTCAGAAAACAACTGGAGCACCTATGTGTGGAGTCTGAATCATGACTGGTGCCAAAGGAGAAAAAGACTGAACTCTAGAGTGTCTGAGTCAGAAGAAAGAATTTTAGATTGTGTGTTTCTAGCTATTAGATTTATATTAAAGAGCTAGCTGAGTATTTTGAAATAAATGTAATACTAGAAAATTAAGACCAATGCAACAGAGAAAAAGCACAAATAAAAAAAATTCAAGAGCAAATCATATGTTCTAAAGATTTTCACATTATACACACCCCTACGTTGTGTTTGGATAGGTCCATTCCAAATTGTGCTGGCCCGGCTGTCAATACCACCCTGCCAAAGAATGGGTGGGAAACAATTTGAACAGCACGAGGGGGTAGCTGCTGCTCTTTTTGTTGCTGACTGGATAGTTCAATCATTTCCTGCATGAATCGCAAACCATCTTCAGCATCAAGTGAACTTGCTGCCTAAGGAGTAAAGATATTAGGGTAAGTGGCTTCTTAAATATTTTGCAGAACCAAAATTTTACTGTTACTGGTGAATTCCTCCAAGGTCAGTGTTATAGCCCACCTCCTGGAAAAAGAGCTGACTTCTTCCAGAATCTGTCAGTACTGCCGCCAATCAACCAGGCTGAGAAGGAAAAAGCAATTGAGAGCACTACATTCTAAAGTCTAGCTCCCACAGGCCCATGACCTGTCCATCAGCTGTTTTATATGTAATTCTTTGGTAACAATTATACTTTAAGCATCTATCAAATTTGTCACAAGTTTCATTTTTTCCAAATCTCCAGTTTATACAAGTTTGATTATTTTTAAATTGCAATGGAAATAGTTGTTTTTAAACTAATAAACCTTTTCCTGCTATGTCTATTTCCAAGTATTACAGCAGAAAACCTGAAGCCAAATCTAAACAAAATGGGAACCGACTTGATTCTCATTGTCCAATCTGAGAAATGCCAAAGTTAAACAGCACAGACTATTAAAACCAAAAATTCTTTAAAAAAAAAAAATCTAATTTTTCTTTATCAGTAACACAGAATTATGTTTAAAATTTAAACTAAAGAAAGTTATCTTATTGTAAAGAACATGTGTCAAACACTAATGCAATAGACACTTAGCAGGGAGGGATAGCTCAGTGGTTTGAGCATTGGCCTGCTAAACCCAGGGTTGTGAGTTCAATATCCTTGAGGGGGCCATTTAGGGATCTGGGGCAAAAATTGGTCCTGCTAGCGAAGGCAGGAGGCTGGACTCAACTCAATGACTTTTCAAGGTCCCTTCCAGCTCTAGGAGATTGGTATATCTCCAATTATTACCTTTTATTACCTTTATTACTTCTTATAGGTGGTCAAGTTGACTGACTTTTTTGTATAGGGTGATCAGACAGCAAGTATGAAAAATCAGGATGGGGGTGGGGAGGATAATAGGAGCCTATATAAGAAAAAGACCCCAAAATCGGGACATCTGGTCACCCTAATTGTGTAAAATACATGAATGTGCTATTTTGCTGATCTGGAATTAGTGGTAAATCCTTACTTTTAAAGCAGTCTTCAAACAAAATATGGTTTGCAGAGAGAGTCAAACTGTTGATACTTTATCAAATAAAAATGTGAAAGGTAGAAATAAGTTAGAATTATTTCTCTGTCGCACAGTTGGTCAAACAATCATACTAGAAACACCACCAATTAGAAATTTCTGGATGACACTGTAGACCAACATTAGGATTTGTCATACTGCTAGAGTATTTCCAAAGAATATCATCTGATAATTACAATACTTGTGTATTTGTACAGCACCTTTCATGTGTCCTTTAACATTTTTCACTGTACAAAAGTGGGTAATTATTTTGATAGCATTCTGGTTTCTTTCTCTAATCCTGACAATTTTTATGCTCCAAACTAGGGGCTTGTGTGAATTTTGCCAAAGCCAAGTATAAGATTATAAACTCTAAATCCATGACACAGCAAGTGCAAAGTATTTCAAAATGTATTTGAAACCATCCACCTCAATGTAGCCTTGGGCTACTATGATACATTAGGTGCACCGACTTAAATAGACATCAAATTAATCTTCTTTTAAATATCAATTTATTGATGGCATTTACATCACTTCTACAAATGTGCCAATACTATATTAAATAGTGATCCAGGTCTGGGATGCTGTGAGACTTAAATATTAGTTTGATCACTTCATAGTTGTCTTAAATATTACATCCTCTTACTAAAATGAAAAAAATCCAGTCACATACATATGTAGTACCAAGACTGTACTGTTTGAAAAAGATACTTTTGTTCTATTATAAAGAACTATGCTTTATTTAGAGCTTGATGCCAATCTAAATAAAACACTAGAGCTTTAGAAATGCACATTTAAAATGATTTAGTAATTATTTTATGATCATGCTGTTTGAAGGAGTCATTTTTTACTCTAAAGCATGTTTGAACAAAACATTGATTTTTTTAAAACTAAATGACTCATTTTTTCCCTTGTCTGTGCTATTTTTAGATTTGTTAGAACAAGTGCTCTCTCTTTCAGTCCAGCTTCACCTTACAATGAGCTTTTAATTAGGGCACTATATCTTCTACAATTCAGGGACTGCCAAATCTGCTGAGGAAACCAACACAAAATTGTGCCTCACAATCATAGACTGTCAGGGTTGGAAAGGACCTCAGGAGGTCATCTAGTCCAACCCCCTGCTCAAAGCAGGACCAATCCCCAGACAGATTTTTACCCCAGATCCCTAAATGGCCCCCTCAAGGCTTGAGCTCACAACCCTGGGTTTAGCAGGCCAATGCTCAACCCACTGAGCTATCCCTCCTGCCTATTCATTTTTAAAATGAAGTTTTTAATTCTTAATGGCAGCAAAGAAAACTTTCCAAATGTGATGTATGCAAATTCTTGCAGTGATGTCAGCTTGAATCTGCAGACAGCCTGAAACAATTGTTTAATTTTGCTGGAGGGCTGGTTAACTTTGAATCTATAGCTGATAACACTTAACTGCACCTCTGATTATGCTGGTAAAGCTTAGATGCTTCTCCCACATTCTTCAGGTGCCAAATGTCTAGGGTGGCCAGATAGCAAGTGTGAGAAATCGGGACAGGGTTGGGGGGGTAATAGAAGCCCATATAAAAAAAAAGCCCCAAATATCAGGACTGTCCCTATAAAATCGGGACATCTGGTCACCCTACAAATGTCCAAGCTGCCAAAATCTGCAGCTTTCCCTCCCCCCCCAAAAAATCTATTATACTGTTATGAGTTTAGTGCAAAACTGTAGCACACTGAAAATTAAGTTTTCAGACAGCAAAAAACTGCATGTAATACCCAATTAAACAAATGCAAGGATTACTGATTAAAATGTGAATTTGTATTTTATTATTCATTTTCATGTTTAGTTCAATTTCTGCAGGTGTTGCACAATCCAAGTCTTTCGCTGCAACGTAAATAGGGCCTTGGTTGTAACAAGTAGAGATAATGGCACGTAGTTGCAAGACAAAGTTGAAGAAAAAGAGGCAAAAAAAATTAAACCAATTAAAAAATATTATTTATCACACGTAGCAACAAAGGAAAGGCAAAAAGGTATGCTGAAAGCTTCAGCAGGTCCCTTTTTAAAGCTAAGCAACCCAAACTGTGGAAGCAGAGTGAAACCAAGGGATGAAATCTGCTCCTAGTGCAGTCATTAGGAATTTTTCTACTGATTTCAATGGGCCAAGATTTCTACAAAATATATGTGGGTCTTACCTGAATTGCGTGCTGCACTAATTGTACTCTTCCATCTTTGAGGTGAATCAAACTGACTCCCATCTTCTTCAGTATCTCCAAATGCTCAGGGTTACTGGCCATGAAATCCCTGGCTCTCAGTGGCGGTTTTGGTCCACTCCCAAAACTCTCTTCTCTGCCAAAGATGGTAATGACCAAAATTTCATACTGGTAACATTTGTTAAAAAATTATCTAACAGTTTTACACATGAGAGGTGTACAAAGCTACAGACATAATATATACACAGCCATCAGAACCCATTCCTATCCTCCACTGCATGAACATTCCACTGGACTATCTCAAGCTGAAAATTAAAGTTCTAGCAAACAAAGCTCTTGGTAAAATGTTACCCTAAAATTATAATTGTTTTAAAAAGCTGAGAACTCCCCCAACCATTTTCCAGTGCAATGCTGATAATGTAAAACTGATACATCAGCAATCTGGTTAAAGTATGAGCCAGCACCCTTCAATATCATTTCTAAATGTTCAGCATCTTGGTAATGAATTTTAATAAAACCAGAAAAGCCAGTTTTCCTAACAGACTGAGCATCAGATGCATATAATGCAACTGTTACTCGGCCCTTAATTTTCACCTGCATAAATATTACAGTAGTCATATAAAGGCAGATTTTTCCAAATTTTACAGAACAACCTAAAATAAAGTACAAGACTTTAAAGTCAGTTAACTATAGAAATGAAACTGTTAATTTTCTTATTTATTCTCAGTGGTTTCAGATCCTCTTTGCTCTGTTTACAAATTGATTTTTTTTCCTAATTGGCACTACTGCAATCCTAATTTAGGATCTGCAACTCGTGCTGAGCTCATTCTACTCTTACATAATCGACTGCAGCTGGAAGTTAGCTGAACACTGGTAGGAAATGCAGCTAGCTTTACTGCCTATGCAGGGCCAAAAGGAATACTATCTTGTGAACAAAGTAAGCATATCTGACTAACATATGCAGAGGGGATTGGAAGGCTTTTTTTTTTAATAAATTGAATGACAGACAATATTCTGGCCATTCCTAGTGATGGAGGATATAAAACATGTATCTTACACTCTTGCAACGCCCCTAGGACAGCTCTTATCCACCACATTTTTCAAAGGTTCACGGATACTCTGAGCATACATAGGGTCATTTGGGAAGAGAATCTGGGTGTTCGGACATGTCCACTCAAAGTTACTGTCATCCAGCTCCGTGTATTCTGTTGTCTATAATGTACAAAGCAGATTATCTATTAAGAAACCCAATTACTCTAAATTGCTTATCAAAAGAAAATATCAAACAGTAGACTGCATCATCAAAGGTTACTTGTATACATACAAACCATATAACCATTGAAGGTAGGAAGATATCATATAACTACAATTACTAGCGAGGAGTAGTAGGACTTTGACTTGTCTGCTTTTTTGCTAGCTTCTTGGCATGTGCATAAAATGTTAAGTGTTAATGTTTGAAGCCTTTAGCATTCCAAGTGTCCCCTAGTCTCCATTTTTATATTATTTTTCTTTCTGAATAGCTCTCCTGTCTGTCTTCATAGCATTCCCAATCAGAATGGAACAAATGATGCTGGTCATGATTCTATTTTGCTGCAATTTGGTAAAGACATGAACAGCAGCAAAGACGCCAGAGGTGTGTAGCTGAAGACTCAAATGCAGTCCTGCCTTGGTTCCTATTTGGAAGGTTATCTTTGCATCCACAATGTCCAGAATTAAAAAAAAATAAAATAAAAAAACCCAAACCCTAGTTACAGAAATTGAAGGATTAGGCCCTCTACTGGTAAGTGGTGATTTCAAGCCGTACCGTACCAAACATCTGGTACCCTATGTAACTTCTTGTTCTCTGACAGGAGAAAACTGTGTTTTTTGCTTTAGGTGTAAAGTTAATAGTGTCTATATTTTTGCTGTGGCAGCTCCAGGCTATTAGGATTTCCTGTCTTATGTCAATAGACATGCCTCAGATTTTTTTTTATTTTTTAAGAATATTCCATGAGATCATCTCAGTTCAGTTAAATATCTTCTATTGATTTCTGAGCTGCCTAAGATGACTTGACACAAAGAAACCATAAAACTAAACATTAATAAATAAGGTTACTTTGCCACATATAGCATCCTGTTCATGGATTTCAATATGAACAATCCCCAGAGTCTCTTCCTCACAATCCATATAGCAACAGTCAAGTAAAGCTATGGGTGGCAAAACTATATCAACTAATTTCAAATCAGACCTTAACTGTAAATCAAATGACATTTGTTTTCCTTTGAAAGGAAGAGACTGGTTATTTGCAAATACCGCTGTTTTACTATAGCATAAGAAGTGCATAATAGTTTGATATCTGTTCCTGGCTCTGCAAATGACTTGGTGGGTGATCCCAGGCAAGTCATTTAACTTCACTACAGCCCAGTTTCCCCATCTGTAAAATGAGTATAATACTTATCTATTTACAACACACTTGTGAGAAAAGTAATTTAAGATTTATCAACAATTAATAATTCTCTAAGATCCAGTATTTAAAGGCATATAAAAAGGCTCCCCCACCCCCCAAAAAAACCCACAAAAATTCAAGTTGCTATAGCATAACAAAGTTGTTACTTATTTTATTGGAAGAAGTTGCTACATACTAAGTAATTGAGTGAGTAATATCTTAGAAGTATGACCTACAGGGAAAAAAGTCTGCAAACTAAGGTCCAGTAAAACTGTTCCCCCACTGTCTTCTATCAAATCAAATAGTGAAACAGGAGGAGGCCACCTTGCTAATCATGCACTAGGGCACAGATATTTCAAGTGGTGGCATGGTACTTAGAATAAAGATAAGCAATGCAGCCCATTAAGACATGTTCCTTTTTCCCCTCCCAGTCATTGCAATCAAACTGATTCTAAAATGATCAGTGTTTTGGTTTCAATAACCTTGTGTCTATTTTACAATTTCTTCCTTGATAGAAAAGCTCCTGACATCTGCTTTAAATGGGATCTTTTTCTATCTTTGCCTTAGTCAGATATTAGTAACTCAGACTGATGGAGATGTTTCAATGAAACCCTACTTTATCAGTATTTAGTAATTTAAAACAGTGCTTATATTGAATTTACTTTCACATCTTAGACCTGATTTTCCTCAGAGTTTTTACTGATTTTTAGGAGGCCCGGCTTCATACTCCCCAACAGCTGGACATAGCTACCATCAAGGAAATATTCTGCCTTCTATACAGGACACAATATACTCACTATACAGAACTTCGAGTTTCTACAAATATTAGTATAAACTTCATTTTAAAAGTTTTGCTTTAATAATACAGGCAAGTCACATCTTAGGCACATTTAACATGCGCGAAGTCAGCTTTGCATGGCGGCAAAAACAGGGGGGAAAAAAAACGAACAACAATAATATAAAAACTGCATCTGTAGTGCAGGCAATTCCGCCCACCATTCAACTCAATGAGTGTTTCACTATACATGGTTTTCGCTTTACGCGCTAACCGCGGAACGGAACCCTCGCATAAGATGAGACTTGCCTGTACAAGATCTGTGCCTTTTAAATCCATGCTTATCTTTTATTGGTACTATCCTGTTTTTCTGAAAGGTTTTGGAGACAGCCAGCACTTCCAGGGAAAGGACAGCGGAGCAATGAATAGCACAGATAGCTATCAGGGAACATGACCAATTTTTGTTAATGAAGGTTAACATGCAATGGCGTTAATGAATTCTGTATAGCACACTACAAATTATTTTACAAGTCTAATCTCAAAATTATTGGTCTTCAGGTTCCTAGAGCAGTATTTCCTTTATTTTCAATGTTGAATTCACTCAATATAGCTGTGAAGCTTCTCTTGAATTTACTAAGTTCTCCAGGAAGAAAGCCCTCAGCCAAAAAAAGTCTGTGACCTCAGTTTCCCACAACTGATCTGACACACATCTCTACTGGGATAAAAAACCCATGGCACCAAGTCTCAGAGCCTGGGTAACCTCAGACAGACTTTTGGGGCTTGGACTGCCAGGCTATAAAATTGCAATGTAGTGGTTCAGGCTCCAGGCCAGCCATGGGTTTTTTATTATGTTTATTATAAACATACCTTGAGTGTCTTGTCTACAATGCACAGCGGGCGAGTGTGATTTCTAAAGCACATCAATGTGTTGCACACTAACTGGTCTGCTGTCATGAACTACAGTTTCCCTATTACACATGAATATAGTGCTCTTTCAAACAGCACTACGTTAATGCACACTTGGGCCAGTTAGTGCGCAACACCCTGGAGTGCTTTAGAAGTCTCACCCTTATAGTGCATATTGCCTTGCTGTGTAAATAAGTAAGAAAATGCTAAGTAATGGATTAACTAAGAATTATCCAAGAGTGAGCACACTTCAAGTCAAAATAATGGCAGATTAACATTGGGGGAATCCCTAGGTGATAAATAATCCTCTGTTCACTTTCTCATCTGTTTATTTAGCCTGTCAGATGAGCTACTGATACTGGAAATACCAGTCTCTCAGAAGGAAAGCAGCAAGAAAAAGTACTGTTTAGACTACATCACCATGACCACTTCCAGTAGAGTCTGAGTCGACTGTTGCCACTCCCGTCAACTCCGCTTCCGCCTCTTGCAAGATGGAGTTCCGGAGTTGACAGGGAGCGCAATCAGGGATCGATTTTATCATGGCTACACTAGACGTGATAAAATTGACCCCTGATACATCGATCACTACCCACCGGATCAGCGGGTAGTGAAGCCCTGCTCTAAGAGCCTGAGTGAGCTCAACTATAGCTCTACTGATTTCAACATTTCACACCAGCTGAGGATCTGGCCCTAGAGCTGGAAAGCTAACTTGGGTTTCCTCCCAGGTACTAAACCCTAGATCAGCAGACTTGCTCACTCTGCATTTTACTTTTCCCTTAATATAAAAAATGACTTGGCAAATTTAATCTAACAGTTAAAGTATTTTTAAAGAGGAAATAAATCTGAGCTCCACAAAACAAGAAAATGTATTTATTTATTTAATTTATTTGACGATTAGGGTTTTATTGGTTTGTTTTTTGTAAGCAAGTGTGTTCTGTGACCTTTCTGCCAAGTTCCAGCCTGGAGCAAGGTTTTATGGTTGAGTTATAAATACCTTAAAAACAGGTTTGGTCATGGAAAAAACTGACAATATTCATGGGTGCCACTAATTACTGTCATGATAAAACAGTTTGTATTAAAATCTGTAAGCAATGTCAGATTTTTGAAACTTACCATTTACCCTGATTTTTCCATCTAAAAACACTTCAATTAAAGTGGTATTAAAAATAGACTGAAGTTTAAAAAGGTCACTCACTGTATTTTTCTTAGACATTGTTTGGTTTGTAGTAGAGAGCCAAAGAGGCAATAGATGAGCCTCTGTAGTGAAGATATAATCTTCTATATCGAAAACCATGTCTTCCTTATCAGCAAAGAGCAGGTAAAGGTATTTAAACATCTCAGCCAGGAAGAAAGAATCCATTCTATGGGGCAAAGGAGGGGGGAGAGAGAGAAGATAGCCTTAAGAACAGTACAATTTCCCAGAGTGGCAGTAAAACAAATGCTCAGGATACTCCATTTCCAAACAGTTAATGATACTTAGCATTGCAGGTTTGTCATGGTGGGGAAAAAAGTCAAACAGGGTCATATTCCTGTTTTTCTGTGACTTCCCCACAGCTAGAGATCCTGCCCTGGGGTGGCTGGGCTCAGCTCCCCACTCTGCATTGTAACCTGGCACACGCAGTCCCAGCACTGCTCAGGTTTAGCTCAGCTGCCTTTATGTCATGATGAAGAGAAAGGAGGGAAGCAGGGCGGCCAGGCCGCATTTGACTGAGCTGAATAGCAGCACTGGGTTGTGCTAAACCTGAGCCTGGGCATAGAGCAGAGCCCAGAGAGGGCAGGGGGAGGTACCGTTCAGCCCTGCGTGTCCCCTGTGGCTGCTCTCCTTAGGGGAAGCTCCAACATCCAGGCTGCATTCCACCTTCCCAATGATGATCCATCCTGGGAAGGGGGCTCAAGAAAGTGACAGGGTCCTCCCTTCACAACCCACAGTGTCAGGGCTCAGGTAGGGGACGCAGCTTTTACAAGCTGTTCTAAAATTTACCGAGGCTGCTCTGTGTTTAATTAAAAAAAAGGCTGTGACAAATCTGCAGCCTTAATGATAACTTTTGAGCTTATTAGCCCTGCTTGAGTGCTGCAACTACTGCAGAATTCCAATAGGAGGATATTTCCCTCTGTGTTTACAGAGGGAAATAACAGTTCAAGAAGTTCAATGGAAAAGTGGTGTTACAATAATAATATACTGCTTGAGAATTCCAAAGTCAACATTTTTCAAATATGAAATATGCTTCAAATTTAATCTACTTAACCATTGTCAAGTTTTATTAAAAAGATCTATACAGAAAATATCAGAATAGGCTGTCTTCACTTTAATACAGAAAGGTTATAATTTAAGGCTATGAATTTTAAAAGTGTTTAAGGCCAATTAGACTACAGATATTCCATTAACATCAAATCAAATATGCATAATCTGAGGGTTGGTTTATTTAGATGAACACAGAATACACCATCAGCACCTATCCAAAATTCAATTAATCTCAATACACATAAAAATAAGTTAATCAGACTCCTTTTATATTTTCTAATAAACTTAAAAATCACTACACACTTACCTGTCCTCATGGCTTCCAGTACGAACATCCTTCATTGCAGCAAATCCACAAGGTACTCTAGCATATTTGTTTAAATTTTCAATGAGCGTTTTTCCTACTTCTAGGTAGTAAGGGTCCCCAGTAGCCTATTTTTAGAAAAGTTGCACAATACTTAGATGTCATGTAAAATGTATAGCTGGTTTTTTAGAACTACTTGCTATGCATTAGTTTCTGGTATGTTGCCTTTTTTTACACATCCATTAAATGTAGTGTCATTGTTTCAAAAGAGAAGAGCCATATGCAGAAGAGAAAGTTCCTTTCAAATATAGTGCATTACCATTTACACTACATGGACAAACTATACTATGCTGGGACAATCAAAGGAAGACAAGGGAGTTACGCCCAGATTTTTAAAGATATTTGAAAGTAAGACTTAGGCCTTGCAGTGCCTAAATACCTTTACAAATCTGGGCCTCAGGCACCCAACTGTTACTGAATCTGAAGGGGCTGGGCTCCTTTGTACCTTTGAAAATCCTTCTCTTATAAAACAAAACTCTGAAGACATTTCCCAACAACAAAGAGTGCCTACATCTGGCTTGCATGCCATAAGCATTTAACTCTGGCACCAATGGACGAATTGGGGTCCAGTTTGGGACACAGCACCAATAAAATCCAAACCTTAGTACCAAGTGTCAAAAAGCCAAAGCGATGAAGAAAGGGGTCTTACTTTATACAAGAAATAGGTGCTTTCTGCAAATTCTGGTCTTAAAGGGTGCTGAGCCCAATGAACCCTGAAGTCTGTTGTGAAAGCCTGAGGAAGAAAGAATAGAGATAAATAAATGGAGGCATAAAAATATATAGACAGTGAATTATTATTTTAGATTTCAAAACAAATAGGCAGAAGGGAGCAAGTCCTGATCAACAAGCTCTACTCCTTTCTCATTTATTTCCATTTCTAATTATGAAAAGCCCCTATCCAAATTTGCTCTAGGATTCCTGTCAACAGTTAGAAGATTACTTTCTGAAAAAAATATTCTCTGATGACAGGCCTGATTCTGATCTTACATACACCAGTATAAGTCAGGCAATGGCGTTACTTCAGAGTAAAGACAGAGTTCAAAATCAGGCCCTATGCACCCATTTGATTTATTCTGCTCTATTCTGGATTCATGTAGCTGGGATAAAGTCAGACATTCAAAGTTATTCATCCTTCATGTGTAGCAAAGGTATAAATCCAGAATAGGCAGGTCTGACTATGTTAAAAACAAAACAAAACTGCGACTTATCTCTGAATGCTAGAACAGGCAAGCAGCCACCTATGGTATGAATACTACAGCAACTAGTCAGCAATCGAATGAGTACCAGAAAAACAAGATAGCCTCTGTCCACTGAAGACCAAGGACCAAATTTTTAAGTTCCTATGCAAATGTTGCAGTAATGACTGTACACGGGCAAACCGGCTTTTGTGTACACAATTAACTTGTTTTCAGGCTCAACACAATATCCGTAGGTACGTTTTCAGAGGCTCGATGCAAATATGGCCCTGAACATGTTACTTCTCCAATGGATTCAGGCTTCACTTGGCCAAGAAACAGAAGGAAATGAAAAGTCAGCGTGATTTAATAGCATAAAGCCATTACATCACCAAGAAGATAGTTTCATATCAATGTTATGTAAACTTTATATACTAGTGTGAAGTGATCCAAGGTCAGTTTAAAAAATAAAATTTATTCATTATCACTTATCTGTTATATAACAATTGTTTCCCACTATTGGTAGTTACAATATCTCAGGGAAAAATGTTTCTTATCCAGAACACCACTCCTGTTGTGCATGTGAGTTTGTACCATCTTTTTTTTTTTTTTAAGTTATACATTATGTCTAGTATTACTTGAACTGAGATCACAATTAGTTTACATAACCTTCCACCTTACCTCAGGAAGAAAGTTATGCTTTTTTATCACCTGATATAACATCTCATGAGTTTCAATAGCAGGTCTAATGTCACCTTTCAATACCTACAAATCAAGAACAATAACAATGAATACATAAAAGTCAGGCATGATAGCTGTACAAGACTGTATACATTGCCAGCATAGACAATAATATAGTAAATCATGATCCTTTGTTTCAGTGTATAATCTGCTTTATGTTTTTCTATTTAGCATGGGATAGGAAACATATGAGTGACTGCAACCCTTAAGAGACTACTATTTCACAGCAATCATAACTGACTTGCGGGAAAGAGGACAGGATCATACTCAGACTGAAATCCTGGTTTAAAAGGGAATTTGCCCAGGTTTGTGACAGATGTTACAAAATGCATCTGTAGCCCAGGACTTGAATGGACCCATTCCCTTCAGTTCAAATTTTGCTACCAGAATTGCTTTTGAAAGCTCTGAGGACAGATTCTCAATCAGATATTTAAAGCCCCTTGGGAATTCAGAGTGGCTCATATGATTGTAAAGCCCTAGCGGGCTGCAGAATGAACTTCTCATGCAATCATAATACCAGCCTTCTGAGTCTGGTTGTAAGTAAATCCTGGAACAAGAGACTATTCTTTTTATTCATCCATACAAAATGTATTCTTACAAAGATTTATTCTAAATAGAGGGAAGAAATACAAGCAGGAAACTTATGTTTCAGAGATTCCACAATGAACACTCAGAACGATCTGAAAAAGATGGGAGTGGGGTTGTTTTGAAAATCAACACTGCTACCAGTTGCAAAGTCATTTAATCTGGAAGACTATGCAGTAGGTCATGGAGGAAAGACAGGCAAGGGAACTAATGACAAACATCTGTAGCATATACATGCGGGGTGGGGAGGAGGAGAGGAGATATAATGAAGGGAGCCAATGACAAAGGTAAGACAGAAATATTAACAGGAAGCCTTAAGACCCATGAGTAGGGTGGCCAGGTATATATTTTAGACTGCTAGAAATGGAAGTTGAGCATCTGATATGCCTTGAAACCTTTTGGTTACCACTTTGAATTTGGGTAACAAAATCAGTAAACTGTGAGCTTGGCAACTAAGAACTATATCCTAAGAAGAAAAGGGATCTCTATAGTTGAGAGTTAAATGAAAAGGGGGGGGAGAGAGAGAAGAGAATTATCTTGCTCCACTCTTGCAGGAGTTTAGTTTTTTCTCCCCTAAAAATGATTTGCATATGAATTTAAAAAAAAAACTCTAATAGTTGTCTGCAGAAGTTAAGTCAAGCATTTTACATGATCTTCAAGGAGTTAAGAGGTAAAAGAAGCAGAGCCAGGTAGATAATGAAAGGGTATGAACGTTCAGACAGTTTTCCCTCTTAACAGCCAGTACAAACTTGGAAATAATTTGATGGCTGCATGATTTAATATAACCAGCAGAGAAAGCGAAGGCAAACAAATCCCTCTTCCACATCAGATAACATTTTTAAAAGTTAAATTACTGAGCCTAAATGACAACAGCTATATTATGTATTTTTCATATCTGTTTTTACGAACAATTATTAGTAAGTCCATTTAATGTGATCTGGGGACTGGAGGTTTTAGAAACCTTACCTGCAAGCCTGGGAAGAATGCAAGCAAAGAATCCATCCAGGTCCGAGCATTTAGCATTGGTTTGTGAATATGAACATCAAGCAGAAGAGGTGGCTGACTAATGTACCTCATTATGGCATCGTAGTGCTAACAAAAACAGAAACATCATTAGCTCACATCTCTTTCAAAAGGGACATGAAAACCCAGTAGTTTGCTATATTTCATTTCAGTAAGGTAATGGTCTCAGGGAAGTGCATCCCTGCAATTAGTAATGCATAAATAAAAACACAGTTCCTAGTTACGCAAATCAGAATGTAAGAGTCTGAATAATTATTGCACAGCTAAACAGTAATATATACATATACATGTTCACAAATATATCCAGCAACCATTGCCATGAATATCCAAGTTTTTTCTCTGTTTGGCTACTATACCTCATCTACATTGTCTGGCTCCTGTGGTATAGTTTTTAAGTTGGCTAACAGCAATAAAGATGGCTGCAGTTTCTCACTTACTTTGGCTGAAGCAGAGAACTCTAAAATGCATGTATAAGAAAAACACCAAACGGGAATAACTGCTGTAAAGAGTTTTAAAAACCCTTTGAATAACTTGTCTGCTTACCCACTCCTAACCCCTCTTTTCCCCAGGACAGCAGTCTTATTTGTGTTTGCATTGCAGGCCTCACAGTTTTTAATATAAAGTCCTCAACTTTCAGTTGAGGAGTTTAGGAGGTAATACTATATCATGGGCTGAACAAATAGGAAACCCAATTAAATTATTATAATGACAGCTATACACATTAGCAATATAAATTATTTGTCTGACTTTTATATTGCTTGCAAGAATCAAGAAAATTCATTTCATTTGTGCATCACCGTTCTGTATCATAGCTCAGTGGTTTGAGCATTGGCCTGCTAAACCCAGGGTTGTGAGTTCAATCCTTGAGGGGGCCATTTAAGGAACTGGGGTAAAAATCAGTCTGGGGACTAGATGATCTCCTGAGGTCCCTTCCAACCCTGATATTCTATGATTCCATGATTATTCTAGTGAAAAAAGTTCATAATTTTCAGAAAACTTAGCAGTCTTATGAATCTAATAAACCTATGAACAAAGGCACGTTTTTGCAGGTTATATTCATACAAGCATTGGGCTGGCTTAGTGTCTCTGTACTCATGGCTCTGCTCCGATAGATGAAACCCAGAATTTGATTTTCAGGTTCTGTCTGTTGCTCTGAGAGCCAGCAGGAGCTTTCAGCTTACTTTGCGATAAGAGAGGCCTTACATTAATAGGGTTTTCTGTACAACAGTGTAAAAGTAGCATTGTTGAGCTCCAAAGTAAGTGTCAATACAGCCCTCCATGGTTAGAAAGATATGGTTATACTGGTGTGGGACGCAAACAAGGAAAGATATATAGGAGCTCCTTCAGTCCCACAGCTACATAGGAGGTCTCCAACCTTGTTGGGCAGGGAAGAGGAACATACGTGGGTACGGTAGTCAATTCAAGTTTGGCTACAACACATAACAGAAAGAATGAGCAGTATGGACATTGCAAGATTCTGAAAAACCTTGCAAAGTCCATGAAGTACAAAGCAGGAATCTAACAGCTAACAGACAACACTAAAAATTATTCTTAAATGGGGAAAATACTTGAGCAAAAAGTTAAATCAACTTACTGTGTTAAATCTTTCCAGGAAACGGTCATCTCCAAGCAAGACATAGGCTTTTAATAAATATTCATAATACGAGTCTATTCCTGCTCCAACTCCACTATCTAGAAATAGCACAAGATACAAAAGTACTGTATTTTTAAATTTAAATAGTTACATGGATAAAAGTTTTCAACTGCTAATTTTCAATTTCATTTCAATGGCTATTGTTTGAATGAAAGAAAAGAGGGGATGTTCAGGACAACTGATGGTGCAAATAAAGGAGCAGGTAGATTAATGAAGGGCTGCACTGAGTAGTGTGCAGTATTTTCCTGCTTTTTTGAAAATGTGTTCTAGTATATTTGAACATAAAAGAGTATGCTCAGGCATGCTATTAAGTCAAGTGTTTAATTTTCTTGTACGAAAATATTTTTATTGCCCTGAATACACAATTACACTCTTATTTGTACTTTACTGTGCACTTAAAGTAGATTCTTTGAAAATTTGGCACTAAGAAATCTCTCAGCATCCTGGGAATTAGGGAATGTTTTCCTTGAAACAAAAACTGAGTTCTCAGGCAAGATATTCTTGCAGAGAAAGACTAGGCTTCATTATACCTGGTTTCTTCAGATCTGAAAGTCCACTTGCCTTCCTAACGGTATTTTAAAATAATTTAAACTCCCAAGAGCTGCATGTGATCATGGGTCTTAGAGTCAAAGCCACATACCTTTGCGGACCCAGTCTCCAGTATGTATATTAATAGTAACTCCCACTAAATTACTGTTGCGTTGTCTTTTTTCCCAAAGAAAATCAAGCGCCTTCCGTGCATATTCCTGCAACCAACAAAAATTTTTAATTTAAGTGTAATTACAGGGCAATGCAGGAGGCAAGAAAAAGCATCAGGTGCTGGTATACAAGCTTTTGGGGGTTTTGTCCACTAAAATAATGGAGCTCTGAAGTAGTATAGATATAGATATAGAGATATATAGATTCATATTTAGATTGAACGTCGAAAAGGTAGAACTACGAAGCTCAATAATGCATTGAATTCTCTTGAAAAGCAGCACTTATTCCATTTAACCAGTCATTTTGTTGCTAATTAAAAGTATTTGTATTCTATCTGTAACGGTTACCTACACACTATATAGCTTTGGGCAAGTCACATAACTTGTCTGTGCCTCTGTTTCCAACAGACAAAATAGGTATAAAGACCCTTTTTGTTTATAACCATTAAAAAATCCTTCAAAAATTAAAAACGAAAACCTTATATAACATTTCAAGGCCCTCCAATGAAATAGTGCAACAACTAATTTCTTCTAATCCAATGGGATATAGTCAGATTGCCTTCTAAATTATGCCTACCCCATCCCCACTGCCACATACATCTTTTCAGATGTTTCTAGGTGGCACAGTAGCTCTATCCAACAGTTAGGCTAAGTATGTGCAGTAGCCCCCTGTAAATACACAAAGGGAGGCATGAACTGGGGTGACAACCTAAGCCAAAAAAGGATACAGACAACCAGCCTGGAATGCTAGGTTTTAAGGGTGAGATAATCAAAAGTACTCAGTGTTGGCCTAACTGTTCTCATTGACTTTAATGAGAGCAGAGTTAGGCCAACACTGAGTGTTTTTTAAAAATCCAACCCCATCTCTCTCAATGGAGGATTTCTATCTTTAACATTACAAACGGAAGACAATACAGCTATGTATACAGCACTCTTCATACAGACTACTGTGAATCTGAGTTGGTTGCTCACTTGGCTGAAACAGGGCACTGCTGACTTAAGAGTCTCTTGGATGGTGACTCCCTTCTACAAACAAGAAGAGAGAGCGGCAGACAGCAGTGAGAGTCAGAAGGCTGTTGAAAATATGCAAAAAGTCTCTGATTCTAAAGGCTTCAAACCAAATGCTTGGGCAGTTTGTATTGCAATATGTTACATAATGGGAATAGATTGGTATTAAAAGGGAGTAAACCATGAATAATTTAAGATGTATTCAGATACAATAATCTAAACAGAAAGCTAGCAGTGTGCTCCAGGAATTAACTCTGAAATATTTGGTTAATCAAATTAAGAATGAAAAATATTTTACAGCTGAACCCAGAATAAATCTTGGTCGAGCCTGTTTAATTTGTTTACACACTACATCAAAGGAGAGAATCTGTCTCAGATCTCTAGTCCAGCACTCGGATTTGACAAAGCCCTATTAGTATGTGTCAGATATTTTTGACTTTCCAATGGGAATAGTTACTTAGAGACTTTTGAAAATTATTACATCTTTAGTGAATAAATTGCAGTCACCACACTTACACTGCTGTAAAGTTACAAGCCTTATTTAAAGAAGTTAGACCCCTTAGTTTTACTTTTTCACTTTAATATCTTTTTTGCTTTTCAATGAAGCAGAACAAGAAAATGCATTTCAAAAACAGTTCCACTCTTAAAAGTAGCAGTGTGAAACTAGCACCTTGTTATTCAAGTTAACTATGTATTCAGAATCGTACCTGCATTTTTACTCCGATTAGCCTTGCACAGCCAGTACAGTTAAGAGAAATTGGCTTATACTTCCCCTTATGAAGTTAAAAAAACAAACCAAAAAAACTGTGTTGCATGGCAATGAGTACATCTGTACAACCCCAGTAAAGAGAATGGGGGTTGCACACATCACTAGGGCATAACTTGGAGACCACAGATGTCACTGAGGGCCTAATCTGGTCTGCAGAATTTTTAGCAAATGAAGGGGAAGAAGAAGGAAAGACAAAGCTCAGAGTCAGGGCCTATTTATATATACTGGGCTGGCAAAAAACTTTTTTTTTTTTTTTTTTTTTTTGGGTGGGGGGGGGGAGAGAGAACAAAACAAACTTTTGCCTTGAAAAAAAAAAAAACAAAGTTCACTTCGCTATTCGTAGTAGATTTTTTTCAGAACAGAAATGCACTTTAAATACCATGTGCCTCAATTCTCTTCTTCAATGTTAGTCAAACAAATCAATAGAACCTTTCTATCCAAGCACCTCGGAAAGAGTCTATTAACCTGATTCTTCAATATATTAAGTTTACTTAGTTTTGTATTGATATTACTACTTTTACTGTAAATCACCTTCTAGAACTTTTTGAATAAAAAAATTAAAATAGTACTTAATTAGATATGCCATATTAGTATATTTCTGAAAACACAACTTATCCTTGTGCACAGTAAAGCTAAAAGATGCAAAATCCATTACCAGTCACAAATACAACTAATCAGAAATTCTTTCACTCTTTACCCATGGATTTGAATTAAAATTACAATAATGTAATAGCATGCAGTTCAAAACCTAACCCCAATAAATAAGAGACCATAGAAAGCAAACCTCAAATATTGATGTTCCTGTGAATCGGCTTAGAGCAGCAAACTCAAGTATCAAGGTACCTGCACAAGCTGTACAGGTATCAGTCTCTGTTCCTGTTCGAGCTTCTGGACTTCTTAAACCAAATTTTAAATTAACCTAAAAGAAAGTAGAGATTGTATCTTTTACTAGCTGCAAATATATATATATGTCAATGATGGGAAAGAGATAAGAACTTAGATACTGTACTTTATCTGTTCTTTATTTGTTCTAATTAAAAAACAAAAATCTTAATCTAGTCTCAGCTGACACTACAACTACTCTTAACTCTGCAGCCACAAAAAGGTATGTTGGGTAAAATTTTCAGAAGTGCCTATGTCACTTAGAAGTAGAACTGCATGGAAACCGTTTCTCATCCTACCAAAAAAAAAAAAGTTCAAGATTTAAAAAATTTTTCTTGTTCTGCATCAGGTCAAAACAGAGACCTTTCAAAATTATTTGTGAAAAATGAGAGAGAATCCAATATATTCAACAACCCAGTGGTAAGGGCTACTCGCCTAGGATGTGGAACACTCAGGTTCGAGTCCCTGCTCTGTCTGATACATTATAATTAACCAATAAGCTAAGAGTGTGCGATGCTTTAGCTTCATGTAATGAAAAGTTACAAATATAAAGAAAAATTCCAAATTATACCCCAGCAATAACCTTCGCAAAACAAAAAAACCTGGAGACTTTTTTTTTTTTTTTAAATAGGCAAACTGAAAGTTAGGTGAATTTTGAGTTGAATCCAAATGCGCATGCTGAACACTCCCAATTAACCAGGCTGTAGAAGGCACATCAATACATTTTAAGTAACACTGAAAAGCCATTGTTGTTCCAGATTATTGAGTCATGCCTAGAGGTGCAAGATACTAGTAGACAGGGGTTTCATGAGATTTCTGCCATCTCTAATGAGTCAGAATGATGCATTCTGGGTCATTGTCAGCAAACCTGGAAAAGCAACAAGCTTAGACAGCCCAAAACAAAATTAAAGAAATTAGTTAGCACTGGTCACAAAATATTAATTGATCTGAATAATTAGATATATGCAAAATATAAGTATCTGTGATAAATGTTTACACCCACAACTGACACTAATAAAAAAGGGCTTATAAAAAAGTTTAAATAATTTCTGTGCCAAATGCCTCCACAGCCTAGTTAGCAAGGACATTCAGCCTCTTTTTAACTCACAACTGAACTATTTTCTGATCCTAGATACAAAGAAAATTAATGCATAATCTGTCACAAATAAGGTTCTCTCCCTTTCTACTAAATAACTTGCTGAAATATTAACAGTTTTGCCTATCATGTGGGGTGATCTGAATTATAAAACACTTACTCTTGGATACGGGAGACCACTAGTAGTGTTAAAAGCAGGTAAAAGTTTGTAGCCCAGTTGTTTTGCCATGTGCAGAAGTTCACCACTGTACCACTGCATGTATTCACCTTTTTCTTTCAGCATAATTGCCACTGAGTGCCCACCTAAAAGACCTCTAAACACAAGAAAAGATATCCACGTGTATTTCACATCAGTAGGGCACAGCAGTGCAATAATTTCTATCATTTGTGACAAGCACTGTATAAACAATTGTGATGTATGTTTCAGAAGTGCTGAGCACATACAATTCCAACTGAAATCAATGGAAGCTGTGGTGATGAGCAGATCATTAACAATAAATTGTTCCCTATAGCATTTCACTGAATACATATAAAACACATTGAAGTAGTAGATTATTGAAGAGAACTAGATGATTAATCCTGCACATGGATGGGGTAGAGGCCAGTATCTTAAAGGTTATCATGAGCTAAATAAAGTTATGATGTTTATATAAGCCCCTAGTAATCAAATACTGATTATCATTTACTTCTATGTGAAAACTTTCTGAAAATGTAGTAAAGATATCTGAATTCTGAGGAGCATACTTGTTTAATATCTATAAACAAGCTTCTTTGAAGAAACCTGTCAGCACCTTGATGATTTTTGTTTTAAAAACACAAATAGATGTTGTCTGTCTTTTTCATCCTCAAGAGTGATTATCACCTTTCAGAATTATCCCTTAGCCACAGACCTAATATACTGCACACTCCTTTTTGACTCAAAACATAAATAACTAGAACCCATGAGATTGTACAAGTCGAATTTTATAAACTAGAGAAATTTGACATTGTGTATATCAAATGTCTGACAACATAATCTTAGCTTTGAGGCCATGTCTACACTAGGAAAATGAGGTTGTCAGCCACTGCTATCCTGGCACTTTTTTCAATTGGTATTGAAAATAGCTCTCCTGCTGGTGTCAGCCAACTGAATTTGACATCTATTATATAAGTTCCTTCCTACAACAGAAGTTAAATTCTGTTGATCCAGGGGAACCACCATTCTCAACATCAGCTGAGGTGGAAGGAAATGTTTGACAGGACATAAGCTTGAGATCACATCTTAAGTGCACTGAAAATGAAGAAAACTAGTTACTTACCCAAGGACTCTTATGTTAGTTTCAAACACTGATACAACTATGTCATTATCTAAATTAACATCTTTTATCACATTTTTTACAGCATCTTCAAACTCTTTGGTTTTATTTAACACCTGGAAAACAAAAATAACTTTAGTCATTTTAGGTTCTGATGCTGTAAAAATGATCTACTTCAAAAAGTGCTAGTGTAGTCAGACATTCAAGTATGATATAAAGTTCATTATGTTAAAAAGCAGGAAATACTCAAAATGGCTCAAATTGCTTTTCTGCCTGACCATATCATATTCTGATACATTATGTGAACAGGTATCAGTGTTAGTCTGGTTTGCTATAGTGACATACGTGAATGACAAAGTAGTTTTCAACAGGGAATAATTCACTGAAAATGTGTGTGACGATTACCCAGTTTTGTGCCTTTCTTTCACTATAGTACATTATAGTCAGTGTTTTCTACCGCCTGCACCCACATATTCTATTCCTCGAAATCTGGAACTGAACTCCACAGTTCAAGCTCATGCCTGCTATAAAGTCTGAATATAGAACAGTCAAGCGATTTAAAAAATTAATCGTGATTAATCATGCAATTAAAAAAGTAATAGTTTTTACTGCACTGTTAAACAATAATAGAATATCATTTATTTAAATATTTTTGGATGTTTTCAACATTTTAAAATATATTGATTTCAATTACAACATAAAATCCAAAGTGTACAGTGCTCACTTTATTTTTGATTACAGGTATTTGCATGGTAAACAACAAAATAAATATTTTTAAATTCACCTAGTACAAGTACTATACTGTAAATTTTGCCTAAGAAACATAAGAACAGCCATACTGGGGTCAGACCAAAGGACTTTTTTCCTTCAGAACTGGTGCTGCAGAGCTCCTGGTGGCCACTAGGGGCCATTGGACCTGGCAGAGCCCAGCTCACAAATAGAAGACACTACTGGAGGGAGGAATTGGAACTGGAGAGTTTCCCACAGCTGCAGTTCCTGGCATGCCTGAAGGAAGGACCCTCTTTCTCCCTCTGGATCCCTGGGCTCTGGGGTGGGGAGTGAGCACGGCTGGTCTATAGGGTAGGGAGGGGGTGCGGGTGTCTGATCTGGGGAGGCACCCCACGGTTGGGCTCTTGGGGGTGAGGCAGGTTTCTGGCCTGGGGGCTCTCCCGGCTAAGTTCTAAGAGAAGGGGGCACAGGTGTCTGGGCCAGAGAGGCCCCTGCGGGTGCGGGTGTCTGGGCTGTGGGGCACCCCGAAGCTGAGCTCTGGAAAGCGAGCGTGGGTGTGTAGGCCAGGGGTGCCCCGCAGCTGGGCTTTGGGTGGGAGGGGGTGCAACTATCTGGGCTGGGGGGCCCTGTGGCTGGGCTCTGTGAGGGGGGAGGGGAAGAGAAACAGGAACTGGGGGTTTGTAGGGGTTTCTTTACTCACTCCTCTTTACTCCTGAGGGAATCCTTTTTGTCGTCTGTATTGTTACAGACATAGTTGCTAATAAGTATTTTGAAATTAATTCTCAAAATAACTGAAACTGGCATGATTATATTGTGTTATTTTGACAAAAAATAATCACAATTGTGTGTAAAATTTTTAATTTTTTGGCATAGAATTCCCCCAGCAGTAAAAGTCCCGGAAGTCAACAGATTAACTTGGGCCTGGTCTACACTAGAAATTTAGCTCAGTATAACTACATCACTCAGGGGTGTGAAATATCCACCCCACCGAGCAAGAGTTAAATGGACCTAACTAACCCTCTGTGTAAACAGCACCTCGCAGGGAGGCAGAGTACCTACACCAGGGGTAGGCAAACTACAGCCCAGGGGCCGCATCTGGCCCTCCAGACATTTTAATCCAGCCCTCGAGCTCCCGCTGGGGAGCAGAGTTGGGGACTTGCCCTGCTCCGCACAACTCCTGGAAGCAGCGGCTTGCCCCTCTCCAGCTCCTAAACATAGGGGCAGCCAGGGGGCTCCACCTACCCCAAGCAACGGGGCAGCTGTCTGCTGCCTCCACATAGGAGCCGGAGGGGGGACATGCTGCTGGTTCTGGGAGCTGCTTGAGGTAAGTGCCCCCCGGAGCCTGCACCACTGACCCCCTCCCGTGCCCCAACCCCCCTGCTCCATCCCTGATCCCCCTCCTGCCCTCTGAACCCCTCAGTCCCAGCCAAGAGCACCCTTCTGCATCCCTGCCCCACCCCCGAGCCCACACTCCGAGCCGGAGCCCTCACCCTCTCCCGCATCCCAACCCCCAATTTTGTGAGCATTCATGGCCTGCCATACAATTTCCATACCCAGATGTGGCCCTCGGGCCAAAAAGTTTGGCCACCCCTGACCTACACTGACAGCAAAACCCTTCCCATTGGCACAGGTAGTGTCTACACTGAAGTGCTACAGCGATGCAGCTGTGCTGCTGCAGCATTTTAAGTGTAGAAAAGCCCTTACATTAGCAGGGGAAGCAAATGCATATTACTGTTGTAAGTTAAAAAAAAAAAGTAACAGCAACACAATGGGCATTCATTTGGATCAACTACAAGGCCAAGGAAGTATTTTAATATTTAAAAAAAAATTCCAAGTAACATCACTGTCAATTGTATCCATTGTTTACAGGTCTTTACAACAGAGTAGCTGCCTTTTGATGGAATAAGAGACTTAACTGAGTTTCCTTACTTAACACTTCACCATTATTTCAAAAGAACAGAATTCTAACCTGGAAATCTGACTAGAGGTAGATAAACAGTTTATTCGTCAATTAAACATTGCAAAACAGATCAAACCTACCACAAGAGTGTCCAAGGTATCAATCAGTGTCAGTGAAAACCTATGAAATAACATTTAAACCAGATATATAATTAAAATTCGGTATGGTTTTGGTAGATATTATGTTATGATGTTATTTTTAACCCAAAAATCTTAGAAATAATGTGACGCAATCATCACAGATTGCCAGTTGATAAAAAATATGCTAGTTTTAAATGATGGATATTTAAACAGAAAGGTGTAAATACTGACCATTCTTCTTTGAATAGACATTAGCAACTCCTACTGACCAGAATTGGAGCTAATGAATAGTTTACACTTATGATGGTAAGAGTCATTTTGACTTCTTGTTTTTAGTTACCTTTGAAAGCTTTCTGTCATTTAAAATGTGGCTTATTAAACTAGCACAATGGCCAGTAGTCTCTTGTTCTGAAGAGCTGATAATGAACCCAGCCACACCCGTTTCAGCCATTGAATTCACTGGCGGCCTTAAGTGTGCACTGATGTATTGATGATTTCGCTAAGAAAAAAAATTGTACTATACAAAATTATTCTAAACTCTTATCTCACTTGATGAGGTCAATTCCATTTTTCTTGATAAAGGAATAACTACATATCAGTTAACCTCATGGGAAGAGAGGAAAAGTGGCTATAGAAATTACTAAACTATGTTTTGTTCCCACCACTTCTCTCATTTATAATATGACACAATTCTGCATTTGTGTGCATCTAGAACAGGGGTGGACAAACTTTTGTTCTGAGAGCCACATCTGGGTGGAGAAATTGCATGCAGGGCCATGAATGTAGGGCTGGGGCAAGGGTGCAGGAAGGAATATGGGGTGTGGGAGGGGGTGCGATGTGCAGGAAGGGGTTCAGGGCAAGGAGTTAGGGTGCAGGGGATGCAACAGGGGGCTCAGAGCAGGGAGCTGGGATGTGGCAGGGGGCTCAGGACAGGGAGCTGGGATGTGACAGGGGGCTCAGGACAGGGAGCTGGGATGCAGGAGGGATGCGGGATGTGGCAGGGGGCTCAGGGCAGGGGGTTGGGGTGCAGGCTCCAACCCGGCGTCGCTTACTTTGAGCGGCTCCAGGGTGGCAGCGATGCGTAGTGGGGCTAAGGCAGGCTCCCTGCATGCCCTGGCCGCACACTGCTCCCGGAAGCAGCCAGAACCACATGCCTGCGGCCCCTGTGTGTGAGGGTGGGGAGGGGGGGCAGAGGGCTCTGCGTGCTGCCCTCACCTGCGGGTACCTCCTCTGAAGCTCCCATTGGCCACGGTTCACCGTTCCCGGCCAATGGGAGCTGTGAGGGGCAGTGCCTGCAGGTGATGGCAGCGCCTGGAGCCCTCTGCCCACCCCCCTCCTCCCAGGGGCTGCAGGGACACAGTGCCAGACGCTTCCAGGAGTGGCGTGGGGCCAGGGCAGGCAGGGAGCCTGCCTTAGCCCCGCTGCGCCACGGGGCTGGCAATCCTGCAGGCCAGATCCAAAGCCCTGATGGGCTGGATCCGGCCCACAGGCCGTAGTTTGCCTACCCCGATCTAGAAAATCAAACAAGGGTTTTGAGTGTGCATCAGCTGAAGTATTAGCAGCAAAAATCTGTTAAGATTTGCATGTTCATAAAAGATAATCACTGCTTCAAATACTAACTTTCCCAAGGCATCGTCTACATCCCCACGACTTGGTTCCTGACCCCGAACCCGTCCACGGCAAGTTAAAGGCATGAGTTCATCAGCTGGGTAGGCATGTTCCTGTAAGAACAAAACCAGAAGGTAAAGAGAGTACAGTACAGTTTAATTAAATCATTGTAACCTGTTGAAAGGAAGCAGAATTGTAGTAAACTTATGAAAATCTATGTATCATCTATCTGGCTAAACTCAAACTCAAGATAACACAGCAGCAGCTTCCTCTTCATGGTCAGTGACTGACAACCGTTAAACCACATAAAACATACTAGCAGCCAGGCCATACAGTACAATGCCCCTTCTCCCCACCCCAGAGAAACAATAGTTTTGGAGTATTTAATGGCATTTCTGAAATAAATGCTCAATTTGAACACTTGAGGTCCATCTTGTGTTTCCTGCAACAAATGCACAGTAGATTGCATTTCTGCAGTGGAGATGATCTACACTGTGAATCGAGCAGTCTCTTTCCTCCATTAAAGAACTGATCTATCATCCAACGTTAATGCAAAAACAGTCTGGGTGGAAGACTTGCTTGTTTTACAAAAATGTGAAAATAAGCTCCATTTTACAGAAAGGAGACAAGGAAGTTCAAAGGTTAAGGATAACATTTTAAAAAGCACTTAAGTGACGTAGGAGCCTAAGCCTCACTGAAAAAAAAATCAAAGGGATAGACACTCCTAAGCCACTTTTGAAAACTGGACCTAGATGCTTTGAAAATTTTACCCTTTGTGATTTGTCCAAGGTCACAGAATCAGTGAAGATGCGAAAAGAACTCAGTCAGAATATAAAATAAAATACAACCAAATGACTACGTGTAACAAAAGAAAACATGACAAGTTTGGAGTAGTTTTTGAAAATGATGGCCATTTCAGGGGTGAGGAGAAGGATTACTCTCCATTGCTCTAGCAAAACAGTTTTACTCTAACACTACGTACTTCAGTCAGTCAGTCAGAAATAACGTCAGTATAGTCCAATTCAGGTGTGCTGAATAAAATACCTGTTTATGGTCCCACTGAAGTCAATGCAAATTTTGTAGCTGACTTCAATGTGAGCAAAATCAAGCCTTAAGGCCCTAGTTCAGAGTTTGGTAACTGTCAAAATAAAAAGCAACTAAAGTTGGAGAGTCAGAAACTGAAATAAGAGTGATACCAGAGACTGGTGAAATATTTTGTTGTAAGACTTGATTTTTAAGTTTCTTTTTAAAATAGCTTTTCAAAAATTCTATTTGCTCCTGGCTTTTTTGACAAGCACATAAAGTGCTAGCTTTTTTCTTAGTAATCAACAGAGGAAAAGGCAGGAAAGTATGTTTTGTACTTAGGCTAGTAAATTCAAAGCTTTTCACCAAACAGTTTTATTTTTAAACCACTACCAGAATGACACATGTAAAGAAATAAAAACATATATACAAATTTTAATTATGAACAGAGACCCAGGTTTTTTGGCAAGTTATGAGAATTACTAATAGAATTAGGAAAATAAAGCTTTATAAAGACCAAAAAATACTTAAAATAAATGTTGTACAAGGTGTTGACTTCCTATAAGACATGTAGTATGAGGGAACAATTAGTGATGGAACATGTCTACCTCAGTTCCACTGGTTGCTGTATTATACTATCTAATTCTAATTTGAGAGTAGAAATCTAATGAGCAGCATAACAGAAGCAAACGTGCAGCAAATGAATATAGGCAGTGGAACATATTCAATATCATTTATGAGTATGTGCTGTGACAGATTAGTGTGACTGTTTATCCAGACACATGGGGTGGGGAAGAAAAAGTATGGGTTGTTTTTCAATTGAGGACCTATCGTTCTTTGAAAACCTTGCTCCGATCACCACCTTCTATTCTTCCTGAGTTCAGGTAACAGAGCCGGGGTATAGCTCTCATTTTGAATATCGTGCTCTGTACAACTATCCTGAAAAACTGATTAACAACCTGTGAAGTAGAAGCAAATTCAAAATTAAGAGATCACTAGCTAAAATTGTGGAGAAAGCCAATAATCAGGTAATTCTGATAAAGCTACCTTCAAGACAGACAGAAAGGGAACATTACTCACTAAAACAAAAGTAATAGTCTACATCCTGAAGAGCAGGAAACACTCTGAAAAATGAGGGAATACAGGTTAGTTATCTAGATCTATCTAGAGATGGGTTAAGGCTTTGGGCCAAAAGCTGTCCTGAGTTATACCCCCTTCCAATTCAATTGAGACCAGTGGATAAAGAGATGTATCAAGGTCAAAATTTGGCACACAAACTACATAGGTTTAAACATCTGTATGTCTTAAATTTATAAGAACATGTCCTGATTGACAAATAGGGCTGTTTGGTCTATGTCAGGACTCCAAATTAAGAACAGCATTGTTACATTCCACTTGCAAAAAATGCACACGGCTACCAGTGCTGTATGATTAGGTCTATTTACCCAAGGGACTAACAACTGGTTTTTCACGTATCCTTTGTGAGAGTGTGAAGAAATGCTCCTAGTTATTAGACTTGTCAGTGAGGGAATAAAAAGCTACTATCTGCCCTCCCAATTGACATATGAAAAAGTATAAAAGATAACCCACTGCATGCAAACATGAAATGTGAGCCTAATCCACTCAAGTCCAAAAACACAGAAATAGTAAATTAACAATTTTCAGCTCCTTGTCTCAAAAACTGCTTAAAAAAAAAACCCCACACAACTTAATTTTCTTGCTATCAGTGTCAAGGTTGAAACTCCAGTCTTTACTTCAAGTTAAACAAACACAGAATGTGACTTGTTTGTTTAATGCTCTAGCATACGTGGCAAGTAAATATCCTTTTGACATTTATGCTTCCAGGATATCTGAAGTCATACTTCCTCTTAACCCAACATTTTCTTGCCACAAATGTAGAGAAGGTAGCTATTAGCTTCAAATTTACAGTAATGCAAAGTAAAGCACAAATATCTCAGCTGACTGAAGAGTTTTGTCCAACGTTAGGCAAGATAGGTTCTCTAATTAAAAGCAGAAAAGACAGAGCAAGGCAGATTGAAAGCCAGACATTTGTATGTAGTTGGGTTTCAAGTAACTCTAGAAATTATTTCATAGCCTACATACCTGAACATGTTTAATAAAAAACAGTTCTCACAATAGCTTCTCTTCTGTGCTTTAATACCTTTGGTATTTATAAACAGCAAAGAATCTCATTCACTGTATGCATTATCTATTTACATGTCTCATTAACTTTTAACCTCTTTGGAAGTTAAAGGGTTACAGCATAATATTGAGCCATACGGTCAACATACTCTCAAGGGACAGTGGTTTTCCATGTGTGAGCAGGTGCAATTTACGAAAGAAAGGTCTGTGTTGTAATAAGAACACGTATATCCCCAGCAGAGAAAATACAAAGATGAAAACAATTAAAATGTTTTTGTTAAAAGTACATACTTTACTAAACTAAGGTATCATAAGAATGACTGGTATTTCAGGCCATGTCTACACTACCGCTTTTGTCAGTATAACTTATGTCGTTCAGGGCTGTGGAAAAAACCTTAGATGGCCTTAGATTTTCAGATGTACAGTTAACAAGGGTCACCTGTTTCCCCCTAAATATTTCCCATTTCAGTGTATTGATAGTATTGTATTCTCATCAATAACTATATTTTAAATGGAAAAATTCTACTGTTTAAATAAAAATATTTATTCTGGAACAGGACCAAACTAATAAATTAGGATATAACAAGATTGACTAAACAACAAAACAGTTTCATGTCCAAGACAACTGAAAGAGACTTAAAATTGTTTTGACAACACTAAATTACAACACACACACACACACACACACATATATATATCTATCTTATAAATAGTAGCAAATGTGGACCACTTAATTTACAATTGTCTATTTAGCACCAGGTTATGTAATATGGGTCTGATGCTACAGGTTTTTTATTATTATTTTTTTTAAGTGAAATTGAACGTTTGTGAGCAAAGAAGCTGCAAAATCTACAGCAAATATAACATCACAAGGCAAATATGAGGTTACATAATTAATGTTAGGCCAACAAAGTGTAAACAAAGTTATCTGCAGGAATATATAAACATTTTTATATTCACTAGCACAACCAATACATTATTAACAATTATTGTGTTCACTAGAATTTGATAACTACAGACACGTATCTTTTCAAGTGTTCTTGGTCTGTAGGTATTTTGCAACATTTTTGTTCAGAGGTCTCATGCTACCAAATAAGTCAAGGGAACATTGATTTAGTAAGAAATTTATAAGAGGAGACAAACTACATTAAGAATAGCAAGCAGGTTTACATAGAAAGGTCCTGATCCTGCAACGAGAGAAATGCAGGTTTATCTGTACAGAGCCCCATTAGCTTTTAGCTTTATAGGCTAACTGTAAGGATCCAACTGGAAAAATCGGACTTTAAGACTATATTGCAACATCTTCCCTTTAAAATATTTTTAAATTCCATAACTTAGCACTTTTTATTTTCAATTATCTTTACAAACACTTAAATTCTTAGAGACTACTGCATTTCAGATCTAGGGGGAAAAAAATAAAAAAATCAAGCATAAGTTAAGTAACCTGTCAGGAATTCCTAGCTACTGTTCCTGTGATCAAACATTACTGTCCCCCTACATTCATATTTCTCATATGCAGACATTTCAAAAGAAAATCATATAAGCTGCACATACGAACTTCTACTTCAGTTTTCCCCCCAACAGAGTTTCAGCAAGTTTTTTTAAATCTGCCAGGTCGATGATTGCTGACAAATGCAAAACAAACTTTAATTTATGTAATGTAATGTAATGTAAGCGTAATTGAAGAAATTGGTAGTTTACTTACCATGTAATTGCTATAAGCATGATCAAACATTTCTAACACTTGATTCCTAAGAAAAGGAACAGGAAAAAATTTGTTGAAATAAGTATCAGTTTCATATTTCCTCTATTTGTCAAACTTTAACACAATAAAAGTACTGTAGTTTAATATCTGGAGATTAATATCAGATGCCCATAAAAATACATAACATTCACTTCATCTCTGGAACTTTGCCCAAGTAGAGCTGATTAAGTAAAACAACCAGTGGCAAGATATTTTATGGTCTGTTTGGACCTTATGAAAGAGAGGAGAATGGAACACTATCTAAAGCTAGTCCAAGAGTAGCAGGTGGTGTGCAAACTGACCCCCAACAGGCCAGTCCTGTAACACTACTGCTATTCCAATACTGGGGCTTCTTCTGAATAAAACTTCTTCAAGTCCCTACATTTATTGTGCAATGATTTGTTTCTGGGAGCGTTGCACTTGCAAAGAGAAATGAACTTCCAATCATAAAATCCAGTTTTCCAGTGCAGTATATTTTCATTTTTTAACCACAATTATTATACTGAAAAGACCAAATAGGCTACTAGATACTTTGCTAGACTCTAAAAATCATTGTCTTAGGCTATGTCTATAATATGCAGCTTTTAGCAACTGTAGCCACTGTTTGTCGGCATGAGAGAGCTCTCCTGCTGACAAAAAACTTCCGCCCCCCACAAGCAGCAGTGGGTGCTGTTCACACTGCTTTTTAGTCGATAAAACTTTTACCATTCAGGGGGATGTTTTTTTAACACCCCTGAATGACAAAAGATTTGCTGATGAAGTGCCAGTGTAGACATACCCCCAGTATAGACAAAGCCATAATAAAGACAATGGATTTATGGCTTATTCCAACAATCTGTAAGCCACTAACCCCCCCTTTTGTCCTATGATTACAGGGGTGTAAACAGGCCACGTCACCTTGAATGGTCCCTTAGAATATGTAATAACTACTTATGATAAACAATCTGTTTGGTCTTGTATTTAGCTGACACGCTGAGTTTCTTTCTCAGACCTGAAGAAGAGCTGTATTGCTGGAAACCCTTTTCTCTCTCTCACCAACAGAAGCACCCACCTTGTCGATCTAAGAACCAGTCAGGAGGCACACTCCTCATTCAGAAAAACCCCACTACATAGTTCTGTGTTCCTTCGGCAACAGTTGATATCATGAACACCAAAAGCTATTTTACATGTTAACGGAATCATAAGTTACCAGGTTCCATATTTTCCCTGAATTACAATCTTGGTAAGTAAAGAAAAAATGGTTTCAATATTATTTATGAATGTATATATTTGTAATGTCTAAATAGTGGTCATGATCTGAAATGTCACTATATTCAATGGCACTCACTCTCTCAATAGCTGCTTCCTGTCTTAGCAAAGACTATTTTACTAATAAAAGATAGGTTTTTCCCTACTATTAGTAATGCAAATACAGAGCAAGTTTGATTCTATTCTGACTTGGACATCATCAACAGTGTTCACAAAATATCTATTACTATTGCAGCTGATATAAGAGGCAAGAAGAACTCAGCTAGATTTTCAAACACCCAACTGAGTTTACTGGCTTGGCAGTTAAAAAAAAAAAATTTTAACTCATCTAAACAAGTTTATTATCAACATAGGAAAAAGAATAAACATGGACCCCAATGATGCCTTTTTCAGTCATTTCACCAATTATAACCATTTGATGGCCTCAATTCTGCAATTTAGCTGTGCAGGTGAAATCCTAGGCCCACACAGAGCACTATCTACTTCAACGTGACCATGTGGTCTACCTATACAGAACCAGATTCAGGATCAGAGTCAAAGCCTATAAACATTGTCCAACAATGATTTAGCACATTAAAAGTTTTTCTCCTTGAAACAGACTGTATTCCCAGACCATTATCTGAAGGGACTCTGTGGAAAGTACATTCTTACCATATAAATACATATAACCTCCTATTAGCATAGGTGCTCCAACCCAGACCCCTTAGTAAATAAACACCTCTGAAAGGAAGGTGGCTTCTTTACACCTCTGCAGCATTGCAAAAGCTGAACAAATACCTGAAGCAGTCCACATTTCTGCCTGTACTGGTAGATCCTAGCTCACCAATACATATATGGTGATGGTGCATACAGAATATAAGTAGTTAATCAATGCACCTAAAATGTAAACAGGCCAGGGAAAGGAGTCTAAATCACTTGGGTAGCCATGTGAGGAACACATAGCTAAGGTATTTTTTAAGACTTTGTGCTGTACTCAAAGTGCTTTGAGATCTTTGAATGAAAGATCCAATGAGTGCACATATTATAATTAAATGCCTTTTACCTAATGATCAAATAACTGTATAATGAAACCTCTTAATGAAGCTTCACAACACCCCTGTGAAATATTACTATCTTCATTTTACAGAAGATGACAGTAAGCACAAAGGAGGTAATGAAATTGTCAAGGTGACACAGGAATTATGTGGCAATAATGATCAGAATGCAGAACTGCTTTCTAAAAAAGTCATACTCTATGCACTGGAATACATACCTCATCACTGATGATGTACTCTTTATCCTTTAAATAATTAGCTTTATACACACATGCAAATTGGGCTCCCTAAACAAGCTACTTGATTGCTCACAGTGACTCGGCAGGGATGATTTCAACTCTTATCAATATGAAAGATGTGATCTCTTATTGCTCTAAAACCTTGACTTGTTCCAGAAACACTGTCATAATCAGACCAACATGCCAAACACCTAGTGAGTATGGTTTTGACCTTTGACCACTTTTACCCATAATTATATACAATGGCTGACTTGAAATTTTCATGACCACACAGATAGTAGGGGTGATAGGAGGGAGATGACCTGATAGGCAGGTAGATGTGACTGGGGCTATCATACCAAAAATTCAGGGAAGTATCAAAGTACATCTCTGAGGGGCTAGGCACCACTCTGATGCAGGCTGGGAACGTCACACAGGTCGCTAGCTGACGGTGCTGGGGATCAGCAGAGATCCATGCGTGGGCGGAGTGGGGCTCAGCCACACCCCAGTGGGAGCCGGGGGAATGGCCAGGCCCCATGGGGGAGTGCTCCCCACGCTCAGAGGAGGGCAAGCAACAGGCTCCGCCCGCACCCCTTCCACGGGGGCAGAGGCTGAGCCCTGAAGACGGAGCTGACAGCGCGAGGGCTGTCGCAAGGGCAGCCACATCGGTCACCCCCCCGGGAAAAGGGATGCCAGAGCAGACAGTGGCCACTTCCACCCGCCCCAAGGAGAGCGACGACTAGAGCCGGCCAGGATAAGCGCTCGCCAGCTGCGCACAACCCCGCCTCCCGCAACCCCCCGCCGCGTCTCCCCGCTTACCCGAGCCGGCGCTTTTCCTCCCTGCTCATGGCTCCGGCGGCCGGGGCGGCTGCCAGCACCGAGGAGGCGGAGAGAAGGCCCAGGGCCAGCAGCTTCCATCTGCCCCAGCGGGCTGCGGGGTCCCCGCTCCCCCCGTCACCACTAGCAGCTCCGCTCATGGCAGCAGCTGCCCGCCGCCCCGCTAGGCCCGGCTCAGCCCCATCCTCGCCGCACGCAGCCCGCCCCTCTCCCTGGCGGCGGCTGCTGCTGCTGCTGCCGCTCTCAGCGCCGCCGACGTGCAAACGGAAAGAACCGGCCCTTCGCTTTCCTGTGGCGTAGCCAAGGAAACAATCTCCTTCCGCGGCTTCCGGGTTCAGCCCGTCACGTGGCGTCGCTGTGGACCAATCGGAGCCGAAGGCGTTGGGGGGGGGTCCGCTTGTGGCACGTGATTCCGGTGAAAGACTTTAGTGGAGTGAGACGTGGACAAAAGGCGGGGTCGGCTATTGGCTCGGGAGATGGCGCGCGGGGACTGCAAGTTCCAGCATGCAACGCTCCACCCCGAGCTGGTCGCTAAATTCTGGAGGGAGCACGGGCTTCTGGGAGCTGTAGTCTGGATGAGTCTGAGCCGCTAGGCTTCTCTGTACCCTGGGACCGGTTGTTTGTGAGTTGCCCTGAAAGGACGTTATATAAAGGGCCTTACTTATAGACAATGAGGGGGCTGCAGTCTTACAAGCCAATTCAGTGGCTTGGGAGAGCTTCTTGCTGGCTCTAGAGCCCCACTCCTCCTGCTGCATGTAACAACTCAGTATGAGGCAAATGTCTTGTTTCTCAGCATTCACTCCACACAGGAGCACTTACTGCCTAAGGGAAGGGGGATTTCCCACTATCACAATTTTGGCAGCAGTGTCATGCTATTTGGCGTTTTTCTAAAAGCCCCAGATGCTGGACTCGTGGTTATGTGAGAACCACAGCTTTCATTTAAACAAAAAAGTTTCCAGCATTCAGCACAAGCTTGAAACCAGCATCTGCATATAGCTCCAAAGGCTCAGAAATTAAAAGGCAAATATAGACCTTCCACCCACGTCTTTCCCCCCCCCCCCAGCAAATAAATATATGATTTTTGAGGCCTGACTTTTTTTAAGCTTGAGACTGGCCCTACTGGGAAATGATTTTGCCATGAATAAAACAGTGAAGAGTGTCTTACACAGTTGTCCTATATTTTCTTGAAGCCTGTGCGGACACTGCCCAGCATTAGCATTGAATGTGACCTTGAGCAAATCACTTCAGTGCTCCGTGCCTCAGATTCTAGGGCGACCACCTTTGATGACTGGAAATAATGGAAAATCACATGAAAAATACAGGACAATGCTTTGTTTTAAGGCATGTTTTAGGGAAACTCCATTTCTCCCTTAGCATATCATGTATTTCTCTCTCAAGCATACCTTTCTACTGCCCTGAAGTATACAATGGAATTATCATAAACTTCAATTTAATGTTTAAAATGGTACTAATGATCAGTTTTGATACATTTCAATACATTTTAAACCAATTTATAAAACTCTTTACATGCACAATGGATATTTACTTAATTTGAAGTGCAGCCTTAAAAAAAATGTAGTAGGTTTCTGCAACCCAAGTCTGTTTACACAAGGAAAATATTCTTTCCACTGCTGCATTTGAGGTAGGACTGAACATATGTTTTCCACCAGTGTTAAGAAATTGGGAGGAAGAGGAGCTGGATACCATGTTTCACAGCTCCACCTTTTCCCCTACACACAGTACCTTCCTTGCAATAAAGCATACTGGTTTCCATATATGGCAAGCATTTTCTGTTTACTTAGCCATTGAACCTTTACCTTTCCAGAAATTTTCTAAAGTGTTCCTAGCATTTCCTTACTTGTGTTACAAGTGCATATAAGAATAGTTTTTAAAAGTACAAAAACAGAGGGCTAGGTAGAAAAACTTCTGAATGTTTTAACAGGCAAAGTCTCAAACACGAAGCCACATCCTTGATTTTAATTTTAGATGTGCAATTCAATGCAGTCTTAGAACACAAAAGGAGAACCTTTTGTTAAAAGGACTAGGTTTCTTCAGGTTGATTTCTACACTGAAAACAAGATTTAATCAACAGTTTCATTCTTTAAGTACTGCTCTGCAACACCTTCCTTTACTCATACAACAAATCAATGAAATAAGAGATGGTCCTTTGAAATAAGGGATGTATGGTCATCCCCAGCCATTCAGATTTTTGTGACAACAGAGATGAAACCCAGATGCTCCCACTACCAAAGCATAGGCCACTGCCAATGCAACTAAAGGCAGGGGGTTGATGTAATGAGGAGCTAGAGGCAAAGATATCTCCCCTCTCTCCAGCTTGGTTAAGTAGTGCTCCCTCTACCATCTTGGTTGGTGTTAAGAACTGTTGCAGTCTACATTAACCACTGGCTGAAGAGGAATCTCTTTTTGGTGTTAACAGTATAGAGCCCATGACACCAAATTAAGCACTTCTGATTGTATCCATTAGAGGGATGTAGCCAACAAATACTAGCCAGTAATCTACAGCACAATTATAATTGTAATGTTACATCAGTTAGATGCATTATAGTCCTGGAGGGCCATAGCTGCCTCTTTTCTTTTGACTGACAGTCAATTTTGACAAAGGTATTTCTCACCTTGCAGCCTATATTAAAATAAACCTAGAAATCTCTTTTGAGGGGGAAGAAGGTGATGAAGCAGAACAGCATCACAACACTACAATGCTGAGAACCTGCCCCAGAGGACAATACCTAAAAATTGGCAGCCTTATGGCTCCTGGCAAATTACAGTACAGCCCTAAATTGGGCAAAGTCTGAAAGAAAATATGGCTAAGTTATTCGGGCTACTTTCATTGTTCAGGCATTTGGCGAGCATTATATATAAATTTACTATAATTTTTTTGCTATGTGGATAGGGTCAACTCTGCCATACCAGAGGAACAGGAGGTGGCTGTGGGTGGCAAGCTGTTGAGTGTATATGTGGCATTATACATTAAATTTGTGGGGCATAAGGTAAGTATGGCTGCTTTGACAAAGTTACATTGAAGAACAATATTGAGTCAAATAAGAGTTTAGTTTTTCCTTTACATTTCAATTGATGTTGAATTTTCCAGCCAGAAGAGACAAAGAAAGGTGAGAGCATAAGTGAGCATCTGGTCAGTTCATCTTGAAATAGTGCAGCAATCATATCTTTAAAATAAAAATTAGAGTCGCCAAGAAGGCAATGTGTGCAATTATTACACTTGCTTAGAATGCAAAAAGGAAGTGCTCCATAAAACATTTAAACATACTCCATTTAAATCAATTCTGACTATATTGCACATTTTGTATGGCTGTATTGTAGTGACATGCATGAGTGGAAGATTATCTTCTTTAGGAACTCTTCTGGTTTTGTTGCTTTATAAAACAACATCCTTCCTGTACGAATGTTGGCACACAGGACAGAAACCTGTCTTTTCCATTCCTCTCTGTCATTTACTGCTGCTTCCATTTTGCTCTATGGGGTTGAGATTGACTCTTCTGCCCTCCCTCCTAGCTTTCTCAAGGGTGTCCTCGTTTCCTCACATTAGTTGGTTTCCACTTTACAAGTTCATGTGGGAGTCTGTATGATGGCATCTGGAGTACCAGTTGCTGCTTATTCCCTACCCAAATTCCCAGTCCCTCCACGTTGGTGACATCCTGGCTTGTCTATTATTTGTATTACTGTAGCACCTTGAAGCTCTAGTCCTAGATCAGGACCCTACTGTATTAGGCACTGTACAAACACAAAACTATGGAAGTACTTATAATGTCACCTGATTTGTGACTTTAAATGAAAACCTCGTTATTTCAAATGCCCTGAATAGCAAAAAATAGGGTAAAGGAACTGAAAATATGACTTAAAACATTTTAGTTAGAAACAATTCCGACTCTAATTTAAAAAAAATGTAAACAAAAATATTTTTCTATGGGACATTAGCTTGTTGCATTTAACAGTGGATTTAAAAAGTATCATTTGAATGGTTGTAAACAGCCTGGAGAAGAAAGGCTCTCTCCCAGCACTGATATTGGTCCCAGCTTTTCTGTTGTAATTTAAACAGTAAAGCCACAGTGCTACAATAGACATTTTTCTCTCTTATTCTCACCAGTGTCCAGAGTTCAAGTACATGGACTCACAGCCTGGGTTTATGACAAGTGAAAGTGAATTCAGAATTTCAGCACTTTAAGAAACTGTTTTTTAAGCCTAACAGTTAAACAGACAATATCTATTCTAGAGACAGCATCACATATCCCCACCCAGGATCATCAGAGCTTAGATCTACAGCTGGCAATAATCTGAGGTTTTTCTCTAGTGACCCCTCTGATAAAAATATGGACCAGCATGAATGAGATCTGAAGTAAACTGCATCTGGTATTTCTCACAAGTATCAAATTCACTTAAAAAACCCACCTCTGACATCCAGCAACGAAAGGGATGACCATATTTTATTTAGTTATAAGCACTTTACAAAGTTATAAGCAAGTTATAATGTGTTTCTTGTTTTGTCTACTCAAGCTGGTAGCCAATAGAAATATAATAATAATAACAACAATACTTAATACATATATAGCTCTTTCCCTCTTCAATGCACTTTAGAACTCTTAACCAATTAATTCTTACACCCCCAATTTATGAAGTAAAGGAATAAGTCTTATTAGCCGTACTTTAAGAAAATTCAATCTGGATAATGTTTCTGGAAATGCTAAGAAAATTGCAAAAAAAAAATTATGATTCATCAATAAACTATTACTATTGATCAAAGGTCCAAAGCAACCTTCCAAAGATGGAAATACCAGGGGACAGATCCTTGACACCATAGTCTGCTTTGCGCTGCTTCATTCAGAATAAAGCAAATACATTTAATGTTCCAAGACTATGTTGAGTTGGGGTATGCAACTGTTTATCCTTAATCTTAGTACATAGGAAACCAAGAAAAATGTAAATAAAAACACAGAACAAACACCTACTGATATGAATAACTTGAATTCAAAACCGTAGAACAAAAGATAATATACGAGATGAGTCTTCTCAGTTCTTCTCTATTCTACTTACAAAAATACCAACCACACTAACCATTTGTAGTCAACACTGAATTACCAAATGTGTACAGAGAAGTATTGCCCCAAATCTAAACCTGTAATGTGAATGATTAAATATTACTTTGGAGGAGAACGTTTATGTTAAATTCTCTTTTGTTCTGTACATATAGAACAAGGGTCGGCAACCTTTCATAAGTGGTATGCCGTGTCTTCATTTATTCACTGTAATTTAAGGTTTCGTGTGCCAGTAATACATTTTAATGGTTTTAGAAGGTCTCTTTCTATAAGTCTACAATATATAACTAAACTATTGTTGTATGTAAAGTAAATAAGGTTTTTAAAATGTTTAAGAAGCTTAATTTAAAATTAAATTAAAATGCAGAGCCCCCCAGAACCAGTGGCCAGGACCCAGGCAGTGTGAGTGCCACTGAAAATCAGCTCGCATGCCGCCTTTGGCACGCGTGCCATAGGTTGCCTACCCCTGATATAGAAAGTACATCAAAAGAATTTCATTTCTAAATAGCTTTAGTTGTAAAATGCAGTCTTTTATGTAGGAGATAATTGCTACTATCCTGCTATTCTTCTATCACACAGAATTCCATACTGAAAATATGTCTTTCCACCAAAGAAATGGTTACAAGAGGCATGCACTGATTAACTGTCAAGCACAGCTGAAATCACTCCTTAATGTTCTCTATCAATTAAAAAAAAAACAGGAATGATCCATAAGACGATTAGTTGACAGTTGGTTGTGTGAGACTTTAGTATGAACATTTCTGCAAACAAACAAACATTCATGACCAGTCCCCCCCCCACAAAAAAATCTTGTATTTTACTCTATTCCTATAATTATGATATATGAATACACCTTGTAGTAGCATTTATTTCACAACAGCAACCTTCCACTTGATCAAGTTAACCGATATCACGGCATTTCCAAACAGATGTTTGTCTGTTCAGATAGTGTCACTTCCCTGTTAGTACTGTATAACAGTTTGATTGTCTCATGCTATGGACCTTACAAAATTTCCTACAGTTAAATGCCAACAAGACTGAGGTTATGCTGTCAGATCTTTATTACCTCTTGAAAAGGACATTACTTTCCAGTATTATTCTTTATGGGTCCAATTCTGCAACCCTTACTCACACTAAATTGTACTTATTCCCTGCGACAAACTTTTAAGGTATCTCAAACCAACCTCTAAAATTGCAGATACAATTTTAATGCTCAACATACTAAAACTCCATTTTTCACTTCTATGATTTTTTGTGCATTGCCAATTTTTGAAGCTGCTTTTGAAAATATGACCAGTTTGTCTCCCAAAACCTAAGCACAACTAGCTATTCCTTAGCTCCTTTCCCTTCCATTGCATCAAGAAATTGGAGAGTAAATGGTATGATTATGGTATATGGGACTTTTCATACTTCATTCTGATTTCCCATGCTTTTGGGATTTGGTGGTACAGTCTTATGCATGTGACAGTACTGCAGTTCAGAACTTAGTATTTTGGATTGTGGGTGAATGTACTGTATACTAGGAAGTGCAGTAGGTAGGTGCTGCATAAGGGTGCTAGCTGGTTTTATTGTAAATATTCTCATTAGATTAAAAAAAAGAAAAGAAAGAAAATAGCTGTAAAGTGCTCTGAAAGGCTGTGTAACCCAGAAGTGCAGAGTGGGATTGAGAAACCTGCTCCCAGTGTTTTCCCAGTTTTAAATATAGCAAAAAAAATCTGAACATTTCATTGTCTTAATCTATGTCAAAACTTTAGAATACTTAAGTAATCAGTTGGCTTGCAAAATTCAAAATTTACATGCAATTTGGCTGCTGAACAACCTACTAATTATTTGTTTCCTGTTTAATTACTTGAGAGATTTAAATGTTTTCCTTCTAACACACTGAATGCAGATCCTAAATGAATTCATTTAATAATATTTTGATTGACTAATTTCAGCTAAGACCTGTTGTACTACTGCCAGTCCCAACCAAAAAACATGAGTCGGCCCCCCAAAAAACAAAATTATCTTAACATTTGTGAGATTTAAAAATAAATTTTTGGTTCTTTTTATTTGCCTTGAGGTGTTCAAGCATTTAGGGAGTCATGCTTTCAAGCTTTTCTCCACGAGGACTAGAAATTAACTTTTTTTTTTTAAATGAAAGCTGAAATTTGCAGGTAATAACCTGATTCCAGCAACTGGGCCTGTAACAAAACCCTCCAAGTACTGCAAAACTTGTGATAAAACTGCAAGAGTTGGCAACACTGCAATTAGGCCCATTCCTGCAGTCTTTACTCGTGTGAATATTCCTGACTTCAAGAGAACTGCTGGAGAGAGTAATGGCTGCAGGATTGGGCTGTATATTTCTGAAGAACACTTTTTACTCTTCAGAGTGCTGCTCTGTACAACTCTCCTCACTGTTTTCTTGTGTGAGGGTTTCACTTCCTACTGAGCTTGTGATTTCAGCACATAGAGAAGGTGCACCTGCTGGCTGACACTCATCACTTGCAGTAACAGTAAAGCTTTCAGATTTAATATCCACTGTAACCTCTTCCGTTCTAAGCTCATTTTCCTCTAGCACTAGTGAAACCTGAAAATCATCAGTTGTTTCTATTCTTAAGTTTTCAATACTCAGAATGGGTACTTGTGTTGCATCAGGACTTTCAGCAGAACACCCAGAAAAGCTCTCAGCCTCTGTTTCCATTGGGACAGCATGAATGTGATCTTCACCTGCTTCCTCCAGATCAGATCTTCTGTCTTCAACTATGCTTTCAGTGTGTGCCTCTGGTTGTGATTTGTCATGAAGACCTTTGCAGCTTTCCAGATCAGTATACCAGACACTTTGGTTAGTCTCCATTTCTGCCTTTGACTCTTGAGACACATCCAGTTCTTCAGAGACCTCCAAACATTCTGCTTGAGTCGCATGGTTGCCTGCCTCTGAAATGATCATTAAATTCATATTGCCTGTACCAAAACTGGATGGAAGTGGCTGCTCCACCTTGAGCTCGGAATGTTCTACTTCTTTATTCACTACCTGGTCTGTTTGACCGGTTTCTGCATTAGTTTTGCCGTTTTCATCACTCTCTTCACTATGTTCTTGCCACTTCGAAATTTCATATTCATTTGCCACTTCCTTTTTGTTCTCAGATGGAGCAACTGCTGGTAATTCAACTGTCACCATCAGCAAGCTTCTGATCTCATTCAGAGTACCAGGGACTGTAAGACTTCTCTCCTCTCCTTGTACCTTATTTTCTTTTTCAGTGTTCCCTCCAAACTCTGTCTCCACCGCATTTTCATTCTGGGAAGTTATCATTTCCTCCACATCCTTTTCTTCGTTAGGAGTAAAAGGATGAGACGCCGGTTTGTCAGTGATGTCTGTAATGATCACCTTTTCTCTACTAATTGCAGGACTGCTAGAAACATTGACATAAACTGCTTCTTCATTGTCTGATGGCTTTGTAGCATCATGACACTTCTCCTGGATCATTTTTTCTGACACAACAAGCAGTTGATTACTTTGAGTTTCAGTATCTGATGTTTCTGTTAAAGTGGTGGATAGTTGCTTAGCAGGACTGGCTTGTGCTGATCCTGAAGGGGTCTTCAAGTCAGTTAAACTGGACACACTTTCATAAGGCAAGTTTACGTTGTCCTCAAAAAGGTTGTGTTTCTTCAGAATGGCAGCTTCTTTTATTACTAAGTAGGACAAAAAGATCAAATGGATCTAAAAAAACTGACATTTTAAGAACACTCAAAATAAAAATACTCCTTTACTATGTTTCTAATATCATGGATTATTAACAAGGCCTAATTTTAATTATCTGTGCTTTTTTTCATTTCACTCAGCTTGGACAATGGAATGTTAATAATAAGTTACACTTCCCATTTCTCATGCACTAACAGACTGCTTCTGTTTGGGTTCACAACACTATAGGAGGATATTTAAATCTAGAACTAGAGAGCTTTTTTAATTGAATATCAAAAACATTTCTATTCATTTTTTTTAAATTGCAAAACCTAAATTTTGGGCCAGAAGTCCAACCAGAAAACCATTTAGAACTTGTGGAATACAGCAACTTCCCTATCATCACCTATACATATTGACTGAGAACTTTTTCGTTCTCTGATGCCCACACAGATAAATCTTTGGAGACTGCTCTTCTTAGTACCAGTGACCTATTGGCAATTATATTTTGGCAACATACTTCATTCAGTCTGAATGTCATTAGATGTAATCAATTATTTGAAAGTTCAGGGCTTTGAGAGTGGCTTTGGGGAAGTTCAGATCTGAATCCAAAACTTCATGGCTTGCCTCATCTCTTTAGTGAACTGAATCAAAACTCTTAGGCCTGGTCTACACTGGGGGGCGGGGGTTGAACTAAGGTACGCGACTTCAGCTATGCGAATAGCGTAGCTGAAGTCGAACTACCTTAGTTCGAACTACTTACCCGTCCTCACGGCGCGGGATCGACGTCCACGGCTCCCCCGTCGACTCCGCCACCGCCGTTCGCAGTGGTGGAGTTCCGGAGTCGACGGGAGTGCGTTCGGAGTTCGATATATTGCGTCTAGATGAGACGCGATATATCGAACTCCGATAAGTCGATTGCTACCCGCCGATCTGGCAGGTAGTATGGACGTACCCTTAGACTCTTAACACTTCCAACCTCTGGGAAAATTGGGACCTGGAGCTGAATAAGGCAGCTCCGATCTATCACTAGCTCTGAAATAAGACCTCACAGACTCCATTCTAAACATTGTTACTATCACCTCGGAAGCATTCCTACCTTTTAGGGTTTCATCAAGCAATGTCTGAAATAAAATCTCTTCATAGACATTCTCTACTTGTATCACTCTGGTGTAATCAGCAAAGATGTACTGTTCATATTTCTGCAACTCCTGTGCAGAGACACAAAGAAGGAATAAAAGTATAAAAATGTGGCAATCTGGGGTCCTCAAGGGTTCATCAGCCCAGAAAAGAACCAGCTCCTATGTGAGAGATCTTTTCATGATGACAGCTCTCCAGGTCTAAATGAGCTACATATGTTTACAGTATTTTTCACGTTTACCAGTACTTTTTATATTGCATCACCTTAAGCACTCTAAATAAATAGTTCTTATATTCTAAATAATGCAGAAGGTGAGGAAGTGACTGAGTCTATGCCTGTCCTCTGAGGCAAATTCATCCTCATCAGAGTATTGGGATACTCCGGCATTTGTTACTGGGATATAGCACCTGTAGCTCAGTGGTTCATATACAGCCCAGCTAGGTAGCAACTGAGTCATTACTAAGATTAAGATTTTATCATGGTTATTTTTAGTAAAAATCACAGACAGGTCACAGGCAACAACTAAAAATTCATGGAGGCCCATGACCTGTCCCTGACTTTTACTAAAAATAACTGTGACAAAATGGGGCTGAGCCCCAGCCCTGCTGCAGGAAGAGAGAGGGTACAGCACCTGCCTCCATGGTGGCTAGGAGCTCTGGGGTTCCCCTGGTGTCAGAAATAGCTGGGAGCCTGTGACAGCTCAGAGCTCTGGGGTCCCCCCACTGCGGCTGGCAGCTGCGGGGGCACCCACCACCCATGGCAGCTCAGAGCTCCAGGGCCCCCCACCAGCTGTGACAGCTCCAGCCCCATCACTCCAGGGTTGAAACGGAGAATGTCATGGAAGTGACAGATTCAGCGACTTCCATGACCTCCATGAGATAATCTTCATTACCACTGGATGGCTATTTGGTGGTATATAGGAAGGGAGTCTAGAGGCCTCTGTCAAGTTCTTAGGAAGGTATCTGCATCACGAAAACCACCATCTCAAATGGTCTTAATAGACATCCTTGTTGGCTTACCAGCAGAGAGGTATGTGAACTATATTACTCTCTCACTCCTAGAGTTGAGTACACGGAGGTACACTAGCAGAGTGACCGCAGGGAAAGTTTGCTCCACCACTGCCTTCCCTATCCCTGTTCAGTGGAGAAAATGAGAGGACTCCATTCTCCAGAATATTAAATGTGATAGAAGTTTTTGATTTCATGCTTTATTTACAAATAAATACCACGTCCTGGATATATTGCCAATTGTCTACAAACCGTAAAAAGACTATTAGATTTGTGGATCTGAAAACAAATAGAGAGGCATACCCTACAATGTACACATGTGCTTTTGAATATATTAAAATGTCATGAATTTCAATGGTCAGATGATTCACATTCACAGACTTACAAATATAACATGCTAAAATTCATTTAACACTGACAGCTTATCCACTATAATTTCTTACATCTGTTATGTTTCACACATTATTTCTGCCATACGTTCTCACAGAAAAAAGATACTGGTTATTCCTAAATCATCCCATGTGACAAACGAATACATGGCAGTGCAATTTAGAATACTGAAATGTATTGGTGCCCTAAACAGCTCCAAATCTATTCCTTCTTATTCCTTTTAACTATAGAAAGAACAATTCTGGTTTGAGACTGTTGACCATTTCAGACTGTTCACTCAGGGGCCCTGGTAATTCTGGGGTGCAAGACACGGAAAGCATGCAGCCCACTAGTGCTCCCAACCAAATCAGAGAGGACTTTGTTTTTATTTGTGGGTGGGGGTGAGGAAAAGAAATCTGAGACAGCCACACTGGGCTATGTCTACACTAGAGTTTTATACCTCATGTTAATTGATTAAACATACTAAGTAAAAAAGACTAATAAGGAGATATGTTTGTTTCATGTTTATTTATCCAATGGATAAACAGCAAAGATTTGTTGCCTGGAACAAACATGAGAAGAGTATCCACAGTAAGCTTGACAAATGTTTTAAGCACCCCTTGTTAGGTGGCAATTAATATGAGATACAAAAGTTTAGTGAAGATAAGCCCACAGTAGTTATATATCTGCTCAACTCCTTCCACTTCCCTTCCCCTACATGGCAGTTGGTGTTGAAGGTAGTTAACAGGGAAAAAGAAGTGAGCATGCAGACTGCTCCTCCAGTGTCCTACTGCAAGGAACAGACTTTCAGCTCAGTGGCCCCCCAGAGGTGCTGTAGAACATGAAGATGGAACTACAGGCTCAGAACTTAGAACCTTAGCTTTCAGCCAGAGAGAGAAGATTGGTTTGATGGTGTCAAACATCTGCCCTGACCTTGTAATCAGATTTTCTGGGGAAGCGTCTCCCCGAGAGACTGCCCCAGTGTCTCCCTGCCAAACAAAAACAAAACAAAAAACGCATAAAGACCCTGGTCCCTTCCTCTCTCTCCATAAACTGCTGGAGCAGCATGAGGGTTATTGCAGCCCTAGGGATGGAATAATTCCCATTTACCCCCACTGCATAGAAGAGGTGATCGGGATTTGCATAGGGCTGCCAAAAGATTTTAGAAGGGAACTTATTTATTTGAATTCTCTCCCCACCCCAAATCAGATCCACATCCATTATCATTTCACCACCACTGATGCCCCAAACTGACCACCCTCAGGATCATGTTGGCCCTGTGACCGGCCACTTTACATGACCACCTGTAGCTAATTTGCATTAGGTGGCTTAGGATATAGCCATCAGTGTGCTAATTCCACCGTCCCTTTAATTTTATTCCACATGGAGCCATAAAGTTACCTACTGGTTTGCAAGCTGAAGCCAGTGTTTTCTGCATTGTGGGCAATGTGATCTGTACCAATGCTTCCTGAAATATTTTCTTCCGTATAGTACTGCTGTCATAATCATATTGCTGTCAAAACAGACAAAAGAAAAAATACAGTTAGAACAATTAATCATTCATACAAGTAGTTTGTTCCCGTTGGCCTGTTCCTGCTGGTGGGCAACCCAAAGCATATGAATTGGTGTCTTTAAATCAAGGTTTGAGGACTTCAGTAATTCTGCCAGAAGTTATGGGCCTATTAAAGGAGTGGGTAGCTGAGGTTGTGTGGCCTGCAATGTGCAGGAGGTCAGACTAGATGATCACGATGGTCCCTTCTGGCCTTAAAGTCTGAGAATTCAGATGAGCACTCTCCATGAGAACTGCCTCTCTCATGGTATTTCAGCACTTTCACTTCTGGGACCAGTTAGAATTTTGGGGGCAGATCCTCTAAATTGTCATAACTATACTGAAGTCAGTGGATCTATGAAAATTTACACCAGTTGAGGATCTGTCCCTAAAAGTGCAGTGTTGCAGGCAAATGAAGTGTGCCATAAATATTTTTTTTAAATATTAGCTAAATTATTTTAAGCCAAATTTTATCCATATGGTTTGTCCATAGCTACTTGAATACCATGAGACTAGAGAAAAGCATGGTCCAATGATTTGAGTATAGGAGTAAGAAAAACAGAATTATTATTTGAAGTCATCAGACCATTTAGGAAGGACCTAATTCTCCACTGCATTGCACCTGGAGTAGTCATTTGCAAAATGCTACTAAATTAGCGTTCTCCACTCACTTACACCAGATGTAGCATTTTACACTAATTTTGCACAGGGATAGATAAGGTGTAAGGCAGTTAAGAATATGGCCAATCATTCCAGTCACTGAAAACAAGTGGATGCATTGAAATATTTCCCATTAGATGGTATGAAACACATTTCTTCTCATTATTAAAATAATGTATGTAAAAAATGCCTTCAATTTATTACAAAACACCTAAGCAGATCCCCCAGTTTTCTAGTACACTTAAGAGTCAGATAATTTTTACCTTTAGTACTCGTAGTTTGACTTTTTCAATGGCAGCTGAAATTTTCACTGTATCTCCTTGGCTACTCAGACTGAGAAGTTGTTCAAAAGTGTACACTGCATTTTCCATAAGCTAGAAATAAAGACAAATGTGATCAAGGCAAAGGATTAATATTGCCATACTTATTGCCGGGCCCACTCCTGCTGAAGTTCATGGCAAAATTCCCATGACTTCAAACTGAGCAAGATCAGGTGCAGTTTATGACCCCTACTATTTTTAGATAGACTTCGGAATTACAACGTTACTAGTTACAAGCTTTTCCAGACACAAATAGACATTGTAAACTTAATAGTTTGTTAAGTGTGCTTGTGAGGTGGAGGTGGAGGCGGGGGGAGGGGAAGAAAGAGTACAAACCCTAAAAATCAATAGAAATGTTTTCAGGACTTCTTAAAACCAGATTTAAAATGTCAGTAGAAAAAAAGGAGTTTAGATTGGATTTGAACACTCTTTGGGGACTGGAAAAGGAAAAGAACACAACTGCAAGAGAATAAGAAAATAGAACTTACTATTTCAATTTCTAATTCAAGTCTAAGGACAGGTCTACACTAGAAAAGGTTTGCCAGAAGAACTATAAAGGTATAGCTATTTCTGGGAAGCCCTCCTAGTGCCAACTTATATATGATGAAAATTAAAGTAGATTCAGAATTCTCTGTTTTCAGGGCTTGAGAAATTCTCACACCATCCAGTGACACATTAAAAAATTACCCTAGTTTGGAGTAACTTCATTAGCAACAATTTTACAGGTGGAAATTATTTGTACTTTATGTTTTCAACTTCATTTTTAAGGGAAAACAGCCCATGACTCCATATGTCCTCTGCTTCACATAGGAACTTTCAAATTAGTATATAGATATCCATGTAATATCTACCGATTTTCCTGTTGCAAAAAGATATGGCCTTGTACGCAGTGCCCTTACCTAGGGTTTTGTTTTTTTTAATGGTTAAACATAGGTTGTGTCAAGTTTTGAAGTGTAGTTTTTAGAATTAGGTTTGCACCAGACTCAGATTAGAACACGCAAGTTGCATTTGCACATATAAATTAAGTACCCACATGTCTACTCAATATATGTATACAAGTGCATGAACATGCAAAATCTTGGACATTAAAACTGCAGGTATAGTTTTAGAGACCAGCTGGAAAGCTTAGCCACTCATGTTTTCTATGCATTTGCAGATCTTGGGCCAGATACTCCTCTTACTTCAATGGAGCTACATTGATTTATATCAGCTGAGCACGTGGCGCTAGTTTTCATAAATTAGCCAGAAGATGACAATAACCCCACAGGCTTTAAATACTACTTTTTCGGCAACTTTGAAGAGTAGGGACCTGATGCTCCAGTGCCTGGCACTTTGTGTAGGTCATTTACACCTGTACAAAGTTAGTGGGAATTAAGCCAGAGGTTTCTTTTAAACTAAAACAATGTTAATGAAGACATATTGGCCTAGTGGCTTATTAATAAAAATAAATATTATATGCCCACAACCACAAAGTGAAACTGTTTTATACTTCTCATGAGAAAAATAATGGCCTCTTTAAGAGAGAAAAGCAATATGAGCGAGCTTGTTGGAACAACTTGTACTCTCCCTTTCAAGCAACTTATGGGAAACCTTGAAAAACATTCTCTTCTATCTATCTCTTATTTCTCCTGTTTCATTATGAACTTCCTCCTTTGACAGGTGTTTTGCCCGGGCAGGAGTTCAAGGCAGTCTCTACTCGAAACATGGGAGTGAAAACAGAATTTTGTTTCTCAAAAATTCCTTGGCTGCTGATCATTCCTCATTTTAGGTTTTCCTAAAGACATCTATGGTATCTAAGAGCTATCATAATCTTCTGTGACATCACAGCTGGTTGCTTTGACAAAGATTATGGTGTCACAAAAAACAACATTTAGAGGAAAATGCAGTGCAGCTGTGTGAGGGAGCAACTTTGCTGGAGTTGGGTTTTATTCAATGGGTATGAATTTGGCCCTCTAAGTTCAGGTGGGGGAAAAGCAGCAGGAACCAACAAGATCATAATCAACACAGATCTTGTTTATAAGTAAGTGCCTGAATGATAAAGTCTCGGGAAGAAAGTGTGATATACAGGCAGAAATATTTTGAAAGAGGTTGTATTTTACAATGCGTTAGAGTAGTTTCTGGAATACTAAGGGGAGGGGAGAGGGACAGGTGGCACATGAATCCATGTAGCTACCAATACCACTGGCTATGTCAAGCACCACCACCTCATTGGCTCTACTGCAGTTGGAGTCGCAACAGAATACAGCTCCATGTCACACAACAGGTGCCTGGTGAGCCCCACTCCACAGAACTGTACCAATTACACTGCTTATAGGTCCCTACTGAACTGGTTAGATACCGTATTGACTACATTACTAAAAATACAGAAGACAACACAAGGCTATGACAGCTTATCCTGTCCTGTGCTCTGGCAATCACAAGACATCTGTGTGGGATATGCCTACTTGATCCTAATAAGTGATCTCTGTTTAATGCTCCTGAAGTAAAAAAGCCAAATATCCCTGCCAATAATTTGTGAAAGTAGGAGGGGGGTGGGATTCCTTTCTAATTAAGAATCAGGCAGGCATTTCAGCCCTCTGCATGGAAACTAGAATCACCATGGTTATTCTATCTAAGTCTCTAAATCCATTTATACCCGGAGATAAAAATGAATATAGAAATAATTGCCTATTTTTCTAATGAAATGCCTTACTGCCTATCATGAGAGACTAGAACTATAAAGAAGAACCCAGTCCATTCCCTTGCATAAATACCAGAAATACATTTTTATGATCTTTCATAAAAGACAGTGCTTGAGTACGTAAATGAGGCAGACTCTTCGTCACCTGATTTGTGTGTATCGACAGCATTTTTACTACACAAATTTCGAGGCCAGGCTGAGGGCACTCTGAAATTTGCCCTAAGACTCTGAGACGCTAAGATTTCAGAAATTCAAAGATCAGATGAAGAGATGATCAACCTTTAGCTCCTAACTACTGTGCCTTTAAAAGGAATAAACACTGATTTAAAGATGACACGCCCATGTCAGCTGTGATATTCCTGGATTTTTTCATCTCTATTTTCATTCTAGTCTATTCACCATTCTGTGAATGTGCATAACTCCCTATCAAGACTACTTTGAAGCAGAGCAGATGGGCAAACCTAATCTGTTCTTCCAAAGTGGAAAAATGGATCTTACAGTACCTCCTGCATGAAGTTCTGCGTCCTCTGAACCACAGAATCAAGATGGTAGAATTTGAAGCGGCTCTTGAGGTCCTGGAGTTGTTCCTGGAGGAGATTGACTTTCAGATAGCAAGGTTCCATTTTCACAGAGTTGAATGGCAGGTTCATCAGCTGCTCCAAATTCTGTATCCCAGTGGGAAAAATATTTTACAAAGAAAGCAATCTGAGATGGATTCTTAATATAGAAATTTAGTGATGGTCACACAACTGATTGTGGCAAATCATTATTCAATCTATTGCACTCCGTGCGTCTGAGTCAGAGGACTATTTAACTGAGAAAATCAGGAATTTATACCTGTTTGGCTGTGCAGAGCCAATATAGCTATTGCCAGGTAAGATCTATATAGAGAATTTTTATAACATGCGAGAGGGTAAAAAAGGACTGAGACTTCTTCTCTTACTTCCTTCAGCTTTGTGGCATCATTTGTCTTCTGGAAGTCCTGGCTGATCTCATTAACTTCTTTTTCAAAGAGCAAACGGACTTCACTGAATCCAGAGCTCACTGGGCCCATGAGCTCTTCCAATATGGAAGGCAAAAATGGCTGGATATTCTCCATGCAGCACTTCTCAGCAGGCTCAGAGACTGTTGCTGAGATATTAAAGAATCAGACAGACGTGTTTTAGGCCACCAGGTAGTAGACTGAAGAATCTAAATGAAAGGGCTACAGACTGTAGAATAAGTTCTATCAGAATACTTTTCCCAGAGCCATTTATGACACTTGTCCTCAAATATGACTTGGGTAAGGAAGGGAAGAGTTTGTAGAGTTTAAATGACAATTTAAAGATATTATTTCCTAGTCCTTCCTGCCAAATTATAGTGGATTGGATGCATTGTGAGCAAAGAAGAAGAAATATAGGCGGGCATTGGCAAGCACTGGGATGTTTGTAAATAGCATGGTCATTGTGACCTAAGGTACACACATTACATGTTAATTCAACAGGGAACTTTACACAGCAAGGAAAACAATCTACACTTCCTTGCACAAAAGAGTGCCCTAAAGAGAAATGCTCCAAGTTTTTTTAAAATAATTGTCTAAATCTTCATCTATTTCTTATCATCTATGGTTTCTAGAAAGAGTGCTTCAGCAGCATAAAATAATGTTTTGTTTACTTTTTATGTTAATTTACATATACATTACAAAACTATAATCGCTCACGTCATATGAGTTTTAAATTATTCAATAAGCCATTTGTTTTAAATATGCTTCAGCACTATAGACATTTATCGCTTAATCAAAACTTCCACTGTGGAGCATGTAGGCCATATTCTGCTTTTGGTTGTGCTTGTGTAACCTATATCTTCATCATATAATGTTGTACAGGTGAAACTAAAAGCAGAATTAGCCATTCTAATCAACATTTTCAAAAGTGGCTGGTGATTTGGGTTGCCTCCACTTCCGGGAATCCAGTTTGAAATACCTGGCCCCTGATATTGAGAAGGGCTAAGCATTTGCAATTCCCACTGAAGACTGTGGAAGCTGCAGGTGCTCAGCACTTTCTGTAAATCAGAATCTCAAGTCGGGCACCCAAACCAGTGGGTACTTGATAATTCAAGCACCTGAGGGCAATGGGTAATTCTGAAGAACAGCTCCAGAATAGTGAGACATGGGGAGAGGAGGTTGCTTTTTTTTTTTTTTTTAAATCCCCACTAACCTTTGATTTTTCCAGCTAAATAGTTCTTTGAGTTCAAAATCTGATCCATGTCTGAACGAATGGTTCCTTCTAGATTCTTTGTAAGATCTTTACATTCTTCCTTCAAGGTGTTTAATCCTTCTGAAACCTGTTCCTGGACCAGATTGTATGTTTCTTCTACAATCTAAAAACAAAAAATAGAAGTATGCATGAACTAGCACATTGGACAATTGCTATGCGAGACAAGAGTTGTGCGAAGGACAGTACTTACTGCAAACCAAACCCTCTTCTTATCGTTCCTCTTTCCTTTCATTTTAGGCAGGAGCATGGTCTGAAGGTTAGGCAGGAGCTCCTCCATCACAAGGTTGCTCAAGATCTACAAGGTTAAAAAAAAAATGATATTTTCAGTCCTCACCCTTCTGCTGAACACTGCACTTGTGCTACATTTTCAAATGTGGATAGCCTCAAATGTTACATAACTATTTTACTATCCCAGGTAGCCAAGACATCTTCTCACAATACAGTTTTCACAATGTTAAGATTAATTGATTGCATTCATATTGAGAGACCATTTTTGGCACTTAAGTTACACTGGGAGGCGGGGGGAAGAAGAGAGAAACGGGACCTTTATGCTTTCCTCTGACGCATTTGCTATCAACCACAGTACGGGACAAGAAATGTGACTATGTGGGCCATGGATCTATTAAAATACAACAGATCATGATTCTCTTTCCTAAAAGTTACTATGTGGTTTTAAAGATAAAAGGCTGGATCCTCTGCTGGGGAAAGTCACTGTAGCTACTGTGATTTACATCAGCTGAAGACCTGGACTAAAATATTGACAAGATGAAAGTGGTGCATTTTGATAAAGGTTCAGAGTGGAAGCCTTGGATCTCATGCTGTCGTTGCCCCAAGCTGTCTGCATTCTCGGCCACTGCTAGCTTCTCCTGCAGGGGTCACCGTGGTGGAGAGCCTATTCTACAGAATTACTGGTTAAAGGGTGCACCTAAGGCTGGATAGCCCTACTAAAAAGTGTTTCTAAGGGATGCTGAGCCCAACAAAAGAAGATATAAATACACCAATGTGGGGAATCCAAAGACTGTTTTTGGTGAGCATTATCTCAGCAAGTCAAAATGGAGGAAGAACTGGTATATGAGCAGGATGTAAATGGAAACAGAGTCCACAAACTCGGTCTAATCTTGGAATGAGTTAATGCTACCCCAGTGCTTGCACTATCAATACTCACCTTCTCATAGTAGTTGTTCTTCAAGATGTGTTGCTCATATCCATTCCAATTAGGTCTCTGTGCGCTGCATGCACAGTTGTTGGAAAGTTTTTCCCTTAGCAGCACCCGTCGGGTCAGCTGTGGCGCCCCCGGAGTGGTACCTCCATAGTGCACTATATATGACCCTGCCGACATGGTGCCCCCTCAGTTCCTTCTTGCCGGTTACTCCAACAGAGGGGAAGGCGGGTGGGTTTGGAATGGATATGAGCAACAGGTCTCAAAGAATAATAGTTACGAGAAAGTGAATAACCGTTCTCTCTTCACGTGTTTGCTCATATCAATTCCAATTAGATGACTCCCAAGCCTTACCTAGGTGGTGGGGTCAGAGTTATGGAATCGCTCATTGGAGCACTGCTCTGCCAAAAGCTGCATCATCTCTAGCATGCTGGATGATAGCGTAATGAGAGGTGAACATATGCACCGAGGACCAAGTCGCTGCCCTGCAGATTTCTTGGATGGGGACCTGGGCCAGGAATGCCGTCAATGAGGCCTGTACCCTTGTGGAGTATGCCGTAAGCGTCAAGGCTGGGATTTTGGCCAACTCATAGCACCTGCAGATTCAGGACATGATCCAGGAAGATATTCTTTGTGATGATACTGGGAGTCCTTTCATTCGGTCAGCCACCACTATGAATAGCTGGTTCAACTTTCTGACTGGCTTAGTGCGTTCGATGTAGAAGACCAGCACCCGTCTAACAACCAGAGAGCGACGCCTCTGCTCGTGGTTACTGGCATGAGGCTTAGGATAGTGTGGCAAGGCACCTTCTCAGCCTTCTCAGCCTCCACTGCTTTTAGCCCTGGTGAGACAGGCTTGGGTAATGTGGCCCCCTTGGGACACAGGGGAAGTCTGTTCCTTTTCTCCACCAGTCCTTTTTAGAGTATTTTTCTCCCTTGTGGGAGGGAATACTGCCTCTCCTCCTGGTGAGGGTCACTGTCTTGCTGCTCCTAACTTCCTGGCAGCAGGGCTCCTTCTCTCTCTTTTCTCCTCTTCCCCTTCCTCCCAGGGGAAGGTTTAAAAAGGTCTCAGGCAGCCCTTAGTTGGGATCAGCTGATCCTAATTAACCTCAGGTAGCTCCCCCTCAGCTGATTCTAATTGATACCTTGGTAACACCTTCTCAACTGAACCTGATTGACCCGTAGTTACCCCCCAGCTGATAAGGAGGAGGGCCTTTTAACCTTCTGAGACTGATTTCTACCCCTCCCTTGCAGCTGTCTGTCCTGAGTTTATCACAATAGAAAATAGGCAGGTATATGTCTTGTCTCGTATGAAAATTGATACAACCTTAGGAAGAAAGGCAGGGTAAGGCCTAAGTTGCACCTTATCCTTGTGGAAGACTGTGTAAGGTGGGTCAGAGGTGAGGGCCTTTAACTCAGACACCCTCCTTGCTGAGATAATGGCAACCAGAAAAGCTACCTTGTACGATAGATAGAGAAGGGAGCAAGTCGCTAGCTGTTCAAATGGGGGCCCCCTATTAGTTTGGAGAGGACCAAGTTAAGGTCCCATGCAGGGATTGGCTGTCTAATCTGCAGATGGAGGCGTTCCAGGCCCTTGAGAAAACGTCCCACCAGGGGGTTGGCAAATATGGAGCGTCCAGATACTCCTGGGTGGAAGGCCGAGATAGCAGTGAGGTGAACCTTGATGGATGACGCTGCCAGGCCTTGTTGTTTTAGGTGTAGGAGGTACTCTAGGATGAGTGGTAAAGGCACCTGGAGTGGAGGTGTGTGACGCTGGGCACACCAGCAAATGAACCTTTTCCACTTAGATAGATAAGTGGCCCTGGTGGATGGTTTCCTGCTGCCACGTAGGACCTCCCGTACAGGTTCCGAGCACAGAAGTTCCATGGGATTTAACCATGAAGCTTCCAAGCCATGAGATGGAGGGACTTGAGGTTTGGGTGGAGCAGGTGACCGTGTTCCTGAGTGATCAGGTCGGGGTGGAGTGGCAATGCAATCAGGGCGTCCACCGATGGTTCCAGGAGTGTGGTGTACCAGTGTTGTCGAGGCCACGCTGGGGCCACCAGGATTACCTCTGCTCTGTCCCTGCAGACCTTGTGCACAAGAGGGAACAAGGGAAAGGTGTACAACAGGCAGCCTCCCCAGGGTAGCAGAAACATGTCTATGACCAAGCTCAGGCTGTGATTCTGGAAGGAGCAGAACATTGGGCATGTCCTGTTGCTGCAGGGGGCAAACAGGTTGACCTGGGGAAACCCCCACCTTTGGATGATGGAGTGTATGACGTCTGGATGGATGGACCACTTATGATTGCGGAACGATCTGCTGAGGTGGTCTGCCAAGTCGTTCTGAGCCCCTGGGAGATAGGATGCTTCCAGGTGAATGGAGTGGGCTATGCAGAACTCCCAGAGCTTGAGGGCTTACATAGACTCATAGACTTTAAGGTCAGAAGGGACCATTATGATCATCTAGTCTGACCTCCTGCACAAAGCAGGCCACAGAATCTCACCCACCCACTCCTGTAGCAAACCCCTAACCTATGTCTGAGTTATTGAAGTCCGGGGGAGGAATGGGCTCCACCTTGCTTGTTGATGTAAAACATGGCAGTGGTGTTGTCCGTCCTCATTGCCACGCACTGGCCTTGCAGCCAGGCCCAAAATGTTTGGCATGCTAGGCGTACCACCCTGAGCTCCTTGATGTTGATATGAAGGGAGAGCTTGTCCCAAGACCATAGTCCTGCGTTTGTTGATCTCCCAAATGTGCACCCCCCAACCCAGAGCTGACGTGTCTATTACCAGGGACAAGGAGGGCTGGGGGCTGTTGAAGGGGACTCCCTTGCACACTATCTAAGGGTCGAGTGACCATTGGAGGAACTCAAGTACGTGCTCTGATACCGTCACTACTAAGTCCAGGTTGTCGCGTCCTGGGCGATAGACCGACGCAAGCCACACCTTCAGGGGTCTGAGCCTCAGCCTGGCATGCCGGACCACATAAGTTCAGGCTGCTGTGTGGCCAAGGAGATATAGGTAAACCCTTGCAGTAGTGGTCAGGAATCGCTTGAGGCCTTGAATGATGTTCGACATGGCTTGGAATCGTGTCTCTGACAAAAACGCTCTTGCCTGCACTGAGTCCAGCACTGCTCTTTCGGGTGCTGCTAGGGGAAAAACTTACCGACAACTGTGCATGCGGCGAGAGCACACCTAATTGGAATCGATGTGAGCAATCACTCAAAGACAAATCATTGATTTAACTTTTATAAAAACAATGGCCTTAGTTCACCATTATATGACTCCACTTTACATTGATGTATCATTGATTAGAGGAGTTACACCAGTGTAAAAAACAGAGTAGCACACTGGTGAATCAGATCTAACATGTAGACCCACATCAACTCAAGCTTATACTGCCACAGCCCTCAACCCAGTACCCCACAAAGTATTTCTTTACCTTTTGTATTTATCATGCTTTAATACTTATTAAGTAGATAATTTTGTTTTGTCATCAATCCCATTTATCTTTATAAAATGATGTAAGCAACAAAACAAAAACTTAACCAGGGAATTTTAAGGGTGCACAAGAGTATTTCATATGTCAGTGGGAGATGCTGAGTATTTGTTTTACTGTATATTATAGGCTTGGCAGAATTAATCTTTTTTTTTTTTTAATTTCAACAGATACTGATGTTTATTTTTAAGCATCTGTATAGATTTTTATTGATTTAAATTTTCACAGTTGTATAAAATTATGGGTATGTTTAAGCATTTTTAATTTTTAATCTACTTAAATTTTCACAGTTGCAGGTAATTATGGGAGGAGGGTCAGACAATTATTTAATGACAGAAAATGCTGTGATTAAAAAGTTAAAGTTTTATAACTTTTAAAACAAAAATTGTCAACATCATGTCAAAACACAGTAAATATCCTGAATTGAAACTCTAGTAAGCTCTCAAACAGCATTTTTCTTACTTTGCCTATCTGTAAATTTTGATGATCATCCATGGCAGTATCTTTTTTTGTCAGTTTGTGCACATACAGAGAAATCAATATTTATAAACTGTGGCAAGGCTCCCCTTCTGCCTCGCCAGACTTAGCACTCCCTCCTCTGGCAAGGACAAGGCCTGGGGTAAATCAGCCCCCAATTCTGGCGCATATCTGTCTTCCCTCTTTGGGGTTTGTTTCTCAGAGTCTTCCCGGTAGGCCTCAGGGCAGACCTGAGAAGTGCTTCTCTGCCAAACAAAGGGAAAAAGTCTATAACACACCAAAACAAAAGAGGAATACCTTTCCCTGGCCCCCTCACTGAGGCAGGTGTTGTCCTGTCGCTGGCCCCAGGGTGTCAGTCCTTCCCCTAAACAGGCACTGGATTTTGGGTGTGTAGCAGAGCTCTGACCCTGAAGGGGTTAAAACAGCCCTGGGAAAGAGCTGCCCTGGGAGAGCCAATTGTGGGCAGATTTGAGGCAGCCAATCAGGGCCTGGGTGGGCCAGTATAAGAAGGGCTCTGGGTTAAAAAGGACTCTCTCTCGTTGGAGAGAGAAGGACCTAGCTGCCTTAAGGAGGAAGGGTAAAGGAGCTGGGGAGCTCCAGCCTGGCAACTCCTCAGGCTGAGGCCTTGGTTAAGGCCTACAAAGGTAATGGGGCTGCAGAGGGACAGCCCAGGGATAGGCAAAGGCAGCAGGTCCTATCCCCTTGCCAATGATGAGTGGCCATTATTGACTGCAGTCTGCCCCAGGGAAAGGGGGCTAGATGATGATTGGCAGTAGCCACTAAGGCAAGGTGGGGATAGGAGGTTGAAGTTTCCCTGGGAGGGGAGATCCAGAGTGTGGGGACTGCTGGGGGGCAGAACCACAGGGTAAAGGGGGATGGGGGTCCAGGAAGGACATTGAGGGGTGCCAGCACCAGGCCAGACACTGGCCAGTAGGAGGCGCTCGGTATGCTGGAGAGCTAATTCCCAAGATGACCAGCAGGAGGTGCCACAGTGGTGAGTGCTTGACCTTGCTACAGGATGTCTCCCCTATGGGGAGGAGTGCAGTTTCTCATACTGGAGAAACCCATCTCCCTGCTGCCTCCAGCATTGCAGCAGTTTGTCTCTCTCCCCCCCATTCTCACCAGGAGAGAGAGATTTTAACAGGTTTCAGGCAGTCTTTCATTGGACTCAGGTGTCCCTAATTGACCTGAAGTAACCCCTTCCCAGCTTACAGGAAAAAGGGCCTTTAGCATTTTAGGGCTAACATACCTGTTTTCCCAGACCCCCCTGCTGCTGTTTGGCCTGACTTTGTCACATAACATTTACTGATAAAATCTATTCCTTCCAAGCCTATGTATATATGTTGCAATACCTAAGCAGAACAGGATAAGTTAAGGACTGCTTCGATCAATACTGTGTGTGATAACAAGTAATCAGGATGTCAATGAATGTATTAACTAGCATTCTGCAGCTTTTTGTGTTTTTAAATAGCAACAAACTTGTAGTCTGGTTGTTCCAAACCATTCACCTAGCTTGGATATTTGCCAAAAACAACTATCCTTGGTCAAAACACTTATTTTGAGAACACAGTATGCTTCTAGTATTCATCATTACATTATCATCTTCTTAGTAACTATTCTGAAGTCCTCTGATGAAGGTTCTCTTGGGGTATATGGGTTATGAGTAGGAAAAGATAATGAAACTAACATTGTAACAGTTTCATGACTCAAAACAAACTTTTCAAACCTGTCAGAGAATACTGTCCTCTTAACCCTTTGGTGGGCAGGATGGGGATTCCTTGATGCTAAGGGATTTCCTATTAGTTGTTATCAGGGAATCTTGACTCCTGACAGCAAAGCATGAGTAGATAATGGTTATACACAGGGCTTAAATTTGGGGAGTTGTCTCAAAGAGCTCCAGTAAATATTTTCAACCCCCCTGGAGTTTTTAATAGGATGTTGGGGTGGGGGGGAGTATGGGGTCTCCAAGAAATATTCTAAGAATTTAAGCCCGACCTATATATTTTCATCCAGTTTCCACATCTTCCATGGCAGCCTATCAGAATTATTCTGGTTAGTGAGGACAAAACCCTGAATCACAAATTCCTCAATGGACCCCTACATTTTCCCTATGAGTGGCATGATTTTCAAGGGTGATGAACACCCAGCAGCAGGCATTACAGTCAATGAGCTGCTGAAAGCTCAGCATTTCTAAGGGAGGAAAGTACTGGTAATCAGGGGGCAGATTCTTAGATACACTGAAATATATCTGGAATAATGCCAGTGAACTCATTCGAGTTATGCAACTCACACCAGTGTTCCAAGCCATTTATTTTAGATGCCCAAGTATAGACTTAGGAGCCTAAATTTAGCCATCCATTTTAAGTGCTGTATGAGGCAGCACATTGGCTTGTTCTAGTGTGGTTGTTGCTATGCAATGCTCTGTTTCGCCATTTGTCACAGTAACTGCAGTATCTACTAGTTTATCCACCCAAGACTAAAAGCTCCTTCCTGAAGGAGGGGCAAAGCATACTAAAGAGATTCTCCAAGAGTTTCAGGTAGCTAGTGTTCCATTCTCTCCTGGGGGGGCTTGGAGCATTGCAGTGGGACAAGGAAAAGGTTTTCAAGCCCCAGAGACTAAGGAATCTTGCGGAAATCTGACACCAACCTTACGCATCCTGGAGGTGGGCCTGCTCCTCTGTGCTGTTCTCTAGGCTCCCCTCCCCACCAGTAGAATGGCAGTGGTGTTTTTGCATCCCTTTGCTAAACCTGAGCCAGTGCACATTTTGGAAAGGGGACGACAATGATGCCTTCCATGTGAATTTCTGCGCAGAGGGGAACACAACATGTAAAGTGGCAGATCCTCACCTTCATCTCTTCCCTGGAACTTGCAATACCCAAGATGCACTAAGTTCTTGTGGCAGAGCTTCTGCAGGCTCCTGGGAAGCTCACCATGTTTGTTTCAATCCTTGCTCTTCTGTGCACACTTTGCCATGGAGAGGGGTGGCTGGCACCAAGTAGTAGACCTAAAATTTCTTTTAGGCTTTTGATTCTTAGGCTAGCCATTTATGTCATTATAATTTGGAAATACAGGTGCTCTCTCTACTCCCTATATTTTACATTAAAGCATTTTTAATATAAAATTGCATACAATGAGATGCAAAGGTCTATAGAAAGTTTTGGAACCAGTCAAACCCTACAGTCGGTATTTACTGCCACTGTTGACAATGGCATCTTTTCCTGAGTAAAGGATATCAGGATTTGGCCCACCAGTAGTTTTACTGAGCTAGGGCTATGGCAAGCCCAGTGGGAGCTAGCGCTATGCTCAGAACCAAAACAGAGGTTTTGGATGACAGGTGGGGAGATGGAGGGTGAGAGCACTTTGTAGCTCATTACAGGCTGTAAACATAAGCGTGTTTTCCCCCAAGTATCCTTTATTGCTCAACAGATTTAAGTTGCATAAATGAGGATAAGAAAAAACATTTTACCCATTTCAAAATTAAAATTGTATATCTTTCACAACAGATTTTTTTTATGATTGCAGTATTACTAGGCTTGGCAGAGTTGGTTTTTGTTTTTTTGTTTTTTACATAATATCAACATTTATTGTTCAGCATTTTCTTATCTATTTAATTTTTCACAATTGTGGGAAACTATGGAGGTGGGATTTGGACAATAATTATTTAATGAGTACCTGTTAAGATTCAAAAACCTGAAGCTATATAACTGTTAGAACACAAATTGTCAACATCACACATCAGAATAAACAAAGTAAATATCCTTAAATCAAACTAAGTTTTCAAGTAGTATGTTTCTTACCTTGCCTGTCTGTAAATTTTGATTCTTATTGCTGGAAATATTTTCTCAGTGTACAGTGAAATTGACATTTATGATAAAAATCTAATACTTCCAAGCCTAAGTATTACTATTGGCTACTGTAGTACTTCACTCTACTGTTGCACTGTTTTTTATATCCTATATCTAAGCCTCTTTTCAAACACCTCCTAATGGCCCAACTGGAGAAGTTGTTACTAGCTTGGGGTATGTCCATACTACCCGCCCGGGTCGGCGGGTAGCGATCGACTTCTCGGAGTTCGATATATCGCGTCTCATCTAGACGCGATATAGCGAACTCCGAACGCGCTCCCGTCGACTCCGGAACTCCACCACCGCGAACGGCGGTGGCGGAGTCGACGGGGGAGCCGCGGACTTTGATCCCGCGGCGTCTGGATGAGCGTAGCTGAACTTGCGTACCTTAGTTTGACAAAATCAATCCCCCCCCACCCCCCCAGGTGTAGACCAGGCCTTGCAAACTGCTCCCTCTCATGGTAAATTACCCATTTTGAAAACACCTACCCTACAGTATGGAAAGAAACAGGTGCAATTCAAGTTTCACTGAGCAATAGCAACTGAAAACCTCCTAGTAGGCATCTCCCTGGGGAATTTTTAATTAGCCAGATATTTCATTTCCTGCAATCTAGATAGCACATTTAAAAAAATTCAACACCATAAAATATATTGTGTGACAGCATGAACCTTTGCAAGGGGATCTGGAGGCACTGATAGAATGCAATTGGAAACTAGTGCAGTTATTAATGTAGTCAGTACCAACAGGGAAAATAAGGTATTTTACCTGCAAAATCATTGCAATGGGAAGGGACAGAAACATTGTAGAGCCCATTCCTGCAAACACTTGTTACGGGCCTTGTTACACTGGTGGTAGCATGTAGAGTTCAGTATAGCTACGTACAGCAATGAAAAGCAGGCTGCATCCACACTGCGGTGTAGCTACATACAGCAGTGAAAGGATCTGGCAGGGAGGCAGCGGGGAAAGGCTCTGCTGCTGGAGGGGAAAGGTTCCAGCAGCAAGATCCTACACTTCTAAAAATGGCAGTGCATATGTGAGAGGCACAGCTTAGGCAAGTAAAGAGCTGAGTAGTGTGTATATACAGATGTAGAGAGCAGTGTAGGGGTCTGACGTGATGTGTCTTTACTTGCCAAAGCAGTGCCTCACTATCTACACAGCTATTTACACCTGTGCTAGGGTGATGTGCAGTGTACATCAGCCACTGTAAGTGTAGACATAGCCAATGAGTAGGTTGTACTTAGTCCCACTGACTTCAGTGAAACTACTCACAACAGTAAGCACTATGCTCCCCAGATCTTGCAAAGACTTACACAGGTGCTTAACTATATGCACAGCAAGTGGTCCTGTGGGATTGCTCACAGTGAATGAAGTTAAAACACCAGCATAAATCTCTGCAGGATTGGGGCCTGTGCTCATTGACTGGCATTAGCAGGATTGGGCTCTCATTTTGTAACTACATTGCAAACTATTTTCACTTGCAGTGGAAATTCACTGCATAGAACATTGAATAAATTCGGTGTACATGCTTTGTGTCTGTTTACAGATATAAATATCTGAGATTTTTTTTACTCAAGGTTTCTTTCAAACAACTTTCATTTTCTCACTACCTCCACCATTCTCAAAAGCCACCATGGACAAAGAAAGGGAGATTCTATTGTACCTGAATTTCATTGCCAGTTATCATTTCCCAAGACCCATAGTGGCCTTTCTCCTGACGGAAGAACTGGACGGCTTCTAAAAATGCCTGCGCGTCAAACGTGGTCTGCTTGAGAAAATCTAAAGAAAAAAGAAATAAAGTTAATTGACTGGTAAATGAGTGCTGATTGTTTTTAAAGATCCTTTCTGATTTTATTGTATATATTTCTACTCAAGCTCTAATTTCTGAATGCTCTGGCACAATCTCCTTTCAGGCCTTGTCTAGACTAGAATTTAGAGGTGTAATGTTAGGTCTTGCATGCTAACATACTTAAAAAGTCTAGTCCTTAGTTATTTAATTTGCCCATTTCTTTGTTATGATACATATAGGAAAAATTATCTTGACAAACTCCTAACTACTCTGCCTAGGATAAAAGGTATGTTAAAGTTAGCATGTGTTTACACTAGCTAACACATGCTAACTTTAACATACCTTTTATCCTAGGCAGAGTAGTTAGGAGTTTGTCAAGATAATTTTTCCTATATGTATCATAACAAAGAAATGGGCAAATTAAATAACTAAGGACTAGACTTTTTTCATGCATTACCTGCAAAGACTATTTTTATACAACTAGTCTATTATTCAAGGTTATTTGCTGAACACTTTATACAGACATATCCTGTCAGGTAACTATCCATTGCCACTATTGCTTAAACCGGCAGTTCTTGGCCACCCTGGCCTCCATCTATTGCTACATGAGAAGGAGTCCTGGGGAGGTTCTAGTGCACAAAAGGGGGCTGCGATATGGACAAGGTTGAGAACCACTGGTTTGGAGTATTTGCTCTTTGTAAACGGTAGATGATCTGTCACAGAGTGCAAGTTACATCACATGCCATTTTCTCTGCTCTCTGTCCAACCCCACAAACCACTTTCAAGATAGCTGCAGTGGACTGTTCTGTCATGAATACATCAGTTACTTAGGTCCATTGGCTGTTCCCTTCACGTGGGAGATGCAAATAGTGCAGCTCTCTCACTGGAGTAGCAGCCATTTAGTGGGTGTATTTTTTCCAGGACCTCTGGGAAACATTCCATCTTCTCTAGCCCTGGAGAAATCCCATAGTACGGTCCAACTGCTTGAGCTGTCTGCTTGGATAGGGGTCTGGGCCTAAGACAGCACTTTGCAAGATTCTTTGAGAACCAGAAGAGCTGTGGCCTTCACAATGGATAAGTACCACTTCTGTGAGTATTACCATCTTGGGGAGATTATGAAGCTGCATTACTTAGTTCCCCCTTTTCAAGACAAGATACTTTCAGCATAAATAGTTCTAATCATAATGTGCATATAGGGGTGGGGGACGAGACGTGAATAAGAGGAAGGGGAAGAATGTTTATTCCACTGAAATTAGTTTTGCTAGGTTTTTTTTTAAGACAATTTATAAATGAGTTTTATGAGGAAGGCCAGGGAATGAATACATGAGTCTTGTCTGTAAAATCTCTCATATGAATGTATGCTGCTTTTCATCTTTGTAGGAAACTTCTATGGATTAATGGGGGCTCTGCACATGCACCGAGGACAGACCACATAGCTCATACAAATGAGCTTGGAAAAAAAAGAAATAGGGACAACCTAAGGATTTTTTAAAAATGAAACCAGAGTTAAGCTATGACACTTAAAGGTTCCCCAAAATCAGCAGATTCACAGCAAAGGTCCTTATAGACCCTGAAGTGTCTCTCTGGGTTGAAGCCATTCCAGGAGAGCAAGCTCTTTTCCCCTGTTGGTGCATCTTAATCATGGAAATAACCTGACCAGTTTGGAGAAGACTGCCCGAAACTGGAATGGGACTATTTTTGAGTGTTAAAACATTTGGTTAACTTTTCCCATTGCTTCTTCTCACTTTCACATTTCCTCTTCACTCCTCATTTTCATCTAAGGTTGGAGAATGAAAGTGCTGATCTGGTATGACAACGAGACTGTTCTCACACTATTTCCAGCCCTGTTTTGCACACTGTTGTGAGGGGGCATGGCCTCCTTCCAAGACTGACAGGGAGGGACGGCCACGGACCACTACACAGACAATGAGGTTCAGACAAACAGCTAAGTTTTTGGATGCCAATCTAAACTAAACATGAACTCTGAACCACCTGGGGTTGGCAATCCCCTTATAGTAATTCACAGTCATGTCTGTACAGTGCCTAGCACAACAGGGCCATGAACCTTGCCATTACTGCACTATAAACAATAATAATACTTTGAGATCTTGTATCAAAGCCACTATGGAAGAGCAAAGAGCTTTACAGCTGTTAAGTTTACACTCAGCAAAACTAAGGAGAGGGTGTGGGAATAGTGTTTAAGCCACCTTTCCACATCTGTGAACCTGAGCCATATACAGCCTGAAACAGCCCCTGGCATAATGAAGAACAGCTCTAAGCTGCTCTAAATTACATCATCCGCAGCAAATCTGGTGGGGCATGCTGCAATGTGCCCACATCTGAGATGCCAGCTCTCTGTCCCCTACACCAAGATGGGGAGCAGAGAGTATAGAACCAGCTGTGCCATCACTGTACAACCTAATGGTTCCCCTGCAGCAGGGGGACTCCTTGGCCATCCCTTAAGGGTAGCCCTTGCCATGTACCAGAACTGGGGCAGAGGATTGAGCACTAATGGCCCAATTCTGCAGACTTTATTCATTCAAACCATTCACTGAAAGTAACAGGAGTTGCACATGGGTAAGTTCTGCATGCTTTGGCTCTAATTAGTAAAGCCTCACAATACCACTGAGAGAGAGTACGGAAGTATTATCCCTATTTTACAATTAGTCTGGGGCCCAGAAAGGTCAAGCAACGTGGCCAAGGTCATACAGTGGGTCAGTATCAGAAATGGTAATAGACCCCAGGTTTCCCCAGACCTGTGCTAGCCCCTATATGATTCACTAATCATGACTGCAACTAACTACATGACCTTTAACACTGTCCCAGTCAAGATTCCAACCATTTCTCTGTTTCCACAACCTTGGCTTATAACATTTTTTGTCACAGCTTACACACCAAGATATTAAAACTGTAGGGTAACAATACATTTGGTACAATTAATTCTATTTTGTTGGCTGAAAAATTAAGCACGTGTCCGACCTACAAGCTTTTTTTAGTATAAAAATTAATCATTTTGACCACAAGGGGGCCAGACTGTGCTGCTGCTTGTATTTTAGATGGATTTGGCTAGAAGTAGTCAGAACTGTAATTGTTGCAACGCTGGGATTCTGACTCACATGTTTTCATTTTTAACAGCTGTGCTCATTTCCAACCAAAAGGGAAAAAGGGATGAGCCAAAGGGATGGTACTTGGATGGTGCAGATGTGACAACAGGCTAATGGTGATGGGACTCTGCTCTCTAGAATTTAGCGTTGTCATTTCCTAACTTAACGAGATAATTTATACTCTCTGTCCAGAGGTCTCTCTGCCCCAGTGAAAAAAAGGAAGGTGGGATGGTTGGCGGGGGGAAATAACAATTCAATCAGGAAACATATATAAAGCAACAAGTACAATACTGTCCCAATCATACTGTCCTTTGTGTACTAGGCAGTAGAGAAGTAGAATGGAATTGCACCAGCTCTATGAAAAGCTGCATAGAGTACAGGGAAAGGCAGTGCTATTACGCACCTTTTGGGCTTGATTCTGCAGGGCCTTGCACTTCATGCAGTCATTTACACCTGTGCAGATTGTGTGCAATCTCTACCATTCTGATTCAGTGCAGTTTTACATTCACTTTGAATAGGTGTGAGTGACTGCTCAAAGTGAAGGCACTGGGGAACCAGGACTCGTGTGTGCTGTACTGTGCAAAATTCAGTCGGAGTGAGGCACACAGGTCCCAGGTACTGTCAGAAATGGGGGCATTGTCTGAGAACCTTTGAGGTGTGGTCAAGCCCAGAAGGAGCTGCACTGTGTGACTCTCATGATTTCAGTAAGGGACCTATGCTCATGCACTTTTCTGTGGGCAAGTGTGCTTAGGCTAGCTAGCTGCAAACATCATAGAATCGTAGGACTGGAAGGGACCAAGAGAGGTCATCTACTCCAGTCCCCTGCATCCATGACAGGACTAAATATTATGTAGACCATCCCTGACAGGTGTTTGTCTAACCTGTTCTTAAAAATCCGCAATGATGGATATTCCACAACCTCCCTAGGCAATTTCTTCCAGTGCTTAACCATCCTGACATGAAGTTTTTCCTAATGTCCAACCTAAACCGTTCTTGCTGCAAATTAAGCCCATTGCTTCTTGTCCTATCCTCAGAGGTTAAGGGGGATGATTTTTCTCCCTCCTCCTTGTAACAACCTTTTATGTACTTGAAAACTGTTACCAGGTCCCCCCTCAGTCTTGTCTTCTCCAGACTAAACAAATAAAATTTTTGCAATCTTCCCTCATAGGTCATATTTTCTAGACCTTTAATCATTTTTGTTGCTCTTCTCTGGACTATCTCTAATTTGCCCACACTTTTCCTGAAATGTGACACCCAGAAATGTACACAATACTCCAGTTGAGGCCTAATCTGCCCAGAGTGGAGCGGAAGAATTACTTCTTGTGTCTTGCTTACAACACTCCTGCTGTTGTAAGCAAGCATTCCCACTTACAGCCCAGAATGATGTTTGCTTTTTTTTGCAACAGTGTTACACTGTAAACTCATATTTAGCTTGTGATCCACTATGACTAAGGCTGCGTGTCTGTCATGGAAGTCATGGATTCCGTGACTTTCCATTACTTCTGCAGCGGACGGTGCTGGCTCAGGGGCTACCTAAGCCAGGTTGTCCCTAGGCCGGCAGCAGCAGCAGTTTGGGTGTGTGGGAGGAGGCTCAGGGCTGGGGCAGGGGATTGGGAGCAGGGCAGTGCTTACCTCAGGGGAAGGGGGCTCCCATTGGCAGGTCCCTGCAGCTCTTAGGCGGAGGGGCCAAGAGGCTCCGTGCACTGCCCGCACCCGCAGGCACTGCCCCTGCAGCTCCCACTGGCTGCAGTTCCCGGCCAATGGGAGATGTGGAGCCAGCACCTGTGGTGGGAGCAGCGCGCAGAGCTTCTCCTGGCTGCCCCTCCCCCTAGAAGCTACAGGGACCTGCCAATGGGAGCCAGGTAGGGAGCCTGCCAGCCCCGCCAACCCTCCCCAGCAACAGCAGGGGGTCCTGGGCCACCCCCCAGCCCACTCAAGCATGGGTCCTGGAATGTGTGCCACTGACCGCACCCATCACTACCAGCGGGGGTCCCAGGCTGCATGCTGCCACCTCCCTCCTCCTGCATCTGCGGCACCTCCGGCCCACTCCCCCAGAGCACCCGCGGCCCCCTGGCTCAAGTTTTAGTTAGGGATATATAATAAAAGTCATGGACAGATCACGAGTCGTAAAAATTTTTTATTGCCCATGACCTGTCCATGACTTTTACTAAAAATACCTGTGACTAGAACATAGCCTTAACTATGACCCCCAGATCCCTTTCTGCAGTACTCCTTCTTATGTAGTCATTCCCCATTTTGTATGTGTGCTACTGATTGTTCCTTCCCAAGGAGAGTACTTTGCATTTGTCCTTATTGAACTTGATCCTATTTACTTCAGACCATTTCTCCTGTTTTTCCAGATCATTTTGAATTTTAATCCTATCATCCAAAGCACTTGCAACCCCTCCCCACATAATATTGTCCGCAAACTTTGTAAGTGTACTCTCTATGCCATTATCTAAATCCCTGATGAAGATATTGAACAGAACTGGACCCAGAACTGATTCCTGCGTGACCCCACTCAATATACCCTTCCAGCTTGACTGTGAACCAGTAATAACTACTCTCTGGGAATGGTTTTCCAACCAGTTATGCACCCACCTTATAGTACAGAAGTGGGCAAACTACAGCCCGTGGACCACATCCAGCCTGCAGGACCATCCTGCCCAGCCCTTAAGCTCCTGGCTGGGGAGGCTAGCCCCCAGCCCCTCCCCTGCTGTCCTCCCTCCCCCACAGTCTCAGCTTGCCGTGCTGCCAGCGTTCTGGGGGCGGGGCTGCGAGCTCCTGCCGGGCAGCGCAGCAGTGTGGCTGGCTCTGGATGGGTGGCACAGCTGCCAGTCCTGCTGTTCTGACCGGCAAGGGGGTGGGAAGCGGGGGGGCTGGATAAGGGGCAGGGGGTCCTGAGGGCAGTCAGGGGATAGGGAGCAGGGGGGGGTTCGATAGAGGTGGAGTCCTGGGGGGGTGATTAGGGGTGGGAGGTCCCAGGAGGGGGCGGTCAGGGGACAAGAAGCAGGAGGGGTTGGATGGGTCGGGGGTTTTGAGGTGCCAGTCAGGGGGTGGGAAGTGGGAGGGGGCGGATACGGGGTGGGGGTCAGGCTGTTTGGGGAGGCACAGCCTTCCCTACCCAGCCCTCCATACAGTTTTGGAACCCTGCTGTGGCCCTCAGGTCAAAAAGTTTGCCAACCCCGTTATAGTAGCTCAATCTAGGTTGTATTTTCCTAGTTTGTTTATGAGAAAGTCATGCAAGACAGTATCAAAAGTCTTACTAAAGTCAAGATATTCCACATCTACTGCTTCCCACTATCCTCAAAGCTTGTTATCCTGTCAAAGAAAGCTATTAGGTTGGTTTGACATGATTTGTTCTTGACAAATCCATAGTGACTGTTACTTATCACCTTATTATCTTCTAGGTGTTTCCAAATTGATTGCTTACTTATTTGCGCCATTATTTTTCCAGATATTGAATTAAGCTGACTAGTGTGTAATTCCCCAGGTTGTCCTTATTTCCCTTTTTATAGATGGGCACTATATTAATACATCCATATTTCACAGTGGTGCTCGGAAGATAAATTCATTAATCACTGTGATGTACTCAGATACTCTGGTGATAAGGGTCATATAAGTATTTAGACAGATACTTCAAACCTAAGGATTTTTCTACACTTGGAAATTAACCAAAATAGCAATTCTAGAATGATTAATATAGTATCCTTCTATTACAGATTAAGCTAAGGGGGGGGGGAGCCCTTTTATTGCAGAATAAGTGTCTACATTGAGGCCTATACTGAAATAATTATTTCAGAATAATTAATCCATAATAGCAATTTCAGTAAATTTCCTAGTATAGACAAGCCCTGATTCTTAGTAGCCATTGCAGATGGAGTGCTTGCTAATGGTACTTCCCTTTATAAACTTAAACTGAAAGCAATTCATTAGTACATTATCTGCTATAAAGCTCCTTTTCAAGGGATGGAAAGCCATCTGTTAGCAATATGACACCTCATATTTTTCCTGAAATTTGCATGTCTCACAAAGGCATTTTTAAGTTCATTCAAAGCATCAGATAGGTGCGTGCAATGAATCTTGTATCTGGTGAACAGAACAAGCTTACAATGTAAATCCCTTTAAGAACTCTGAAGAGAGATTCATAAACTCAACCCTAAATTAATCAAAATAGTACATGGGGGATTAGCCAGAGGACACCCATTAATATTGGGAACTGCATGGCTGAATCCTTTGGTACTCCATTGTAAATGTAGGGGTACACATATACTAGTCAAAATAATGACAAACTTTTCTGAGCACTCCATGGGCTTGACTATCAGAGGTGCTAAGTACCCATCCATAGCTCCCACTGACTTTAGTTGAAAATGGGGATACTCAGTATGTCTAAAAATCAGGTCCCTGTAGGTGTCATAACAATTCAGTTCAAACTGCTTCTATTTATGTGTGTATTGTAACAGATTATATGCTCACAATTTTGGTTCTGTGGCTATTGTTCAGAGGCAGACTGCTCAGACAAGCATTGGTGTTTTGATTTGCTTAGATGCTGGTTTTCTTAAACAGGAATTACAGAAATGCAGCCATCTCTGAAACAAAGTGTGGCTCCTACTTTATACCACCTAACACTACACCACAGTTTAGAACAAGTGAATAATTCTATATCCAGTTTAAAGTACCCGACCGTGTCTTTCTAAGTGATTAGTATGAATATAAGGCCATTCCAGGCTAAGTCATTGCACCAACAAAGGAGCCGTTAACCTGGTTATAAGACAACACAGCAATGGAAGTAGGAGTTTGAAGAAAGCCAATGATTTTTTTGGCTATTTAACAAATGTAATGGCAACAACTAATTTCTCAATATAACTATCAGCAGAACTCACTCTTCATTCTGTACTTGTGTGCAGCTGCATGGAAAAACCTATGTTTGGGGAGGTGAGTAAACTCCTAAGGGACTAGAAGTGTTTCCTCAGCTCTTGCCAGGACTTTGATTAAATGTGATAACCAGACAGCAATATAATTCCACCTTTCCAAATATATTAGGCAGTTTCGTCTACTGAGACTAAAAAGCTTCGTGGGTTTGTTTTGGATCTTCATTCATTCTGCAGTGCTGAGACTCACTGACTCATGCCCTTTGGAAGCACCATTACTTTGCTAAACTGTACAGCTAGCCAAGCCTTGTATTCAGGATACTTTGGGATGTGTGAAAACTGAACATGTTATTCATCAAAACAAACAGACCATTTCTTTTGCAATACTGTAAATGCTATTCCCCAATATGGAAAAGAAAGACCCCCCTGGGTTGCCCTTCCTTATAACAGAAGTTTAATAAATATAATATAATATATAAATTAAATAAATAAATAAAAATTATAATTAAATTGAATACAGGCTTTACACTTCTAGTACTTTTTGCTCAACGATCTCAAAGTGCTTTACAAATGTTAGCTAAATCTCTAAGGAAAGTTTTAAAAAAAAGTTTAACTGACAGGGAAACAGGCCCAGAGAAGTTAGGAGACATGCCTGAGAATAGGTAGGAGTCCAAGACTTTGCTTCCCATGCTTCAGACCAGTGCATGGATGATGGGCAATTAAGAGACCATTAAGCTAGGCAGACTGCCTACTATAAAGGAGTCAACGACCTAAGGCCATTACACACAGGTGAGCATGTTTGGGTTCGATCATCAAATAAAGCAATGGCAAAAGGCAACAGTCCAAGTTGCAGTAGGACACAGGTCACGCACGGCAGCTACAGACTCAGGACAGTGGTGGAGACAAAACCAAAGACAACTGCGGAGTAGACGCAGACAGCTGGCACACTTGGGGCCCAGGCCATGGGACAGCTAAACATGTGGGGCCAAGGCCAGGACCAGGAGAACATAGAGCTTCTGCCCTCAGCTTGCCTGATATAAGAGAGTCAGAAGAAACAAGGTATATGAGCAATACAGAGCATCAATAGGACACCATTGTGACACAAAGGCCCATTAGTGGTTCACTACTCTGTGTCAACAACTCGTCAGGACTGAAATGCTCATTACACCCACCTCACTATGGTTATAATCTGTATCTAAAAGGACTCATGTAATACACTGTGGTCAAACACTTGCAACGCCACACGTCGCCTGGGGAAGCGCATTGGCTACCGCTGGGAGTGGTGCGCGGGACACCAGGAACTGGGAGCCCAGGTGCCGCAGATCAGGTCTGACGACAACACCATTGTCACCCCGAGCGCCAGGGGCTTGCTGGAGAGGACCCTGAAGGCTGCCATCTACTCGCTGTACATGGAAACCCTGAAGCGTAAACCGGACCAGGGTAAAGCCTTTGTGTTGACCAGCAAGTGGGACGCCAGCAACCACTTCCTCGCTGGGGGTGGCTTCACCCGTTTCGCTGACTGACGGTTCATCCACCGTGCCTGGCTCAACTGCGTCCCGCTCAACGGATAGTGGTGCACCCATAGGAGGACACATCTCAAAGAACTGCAGTTGCTGCACAAAGTGAGTAACCCCTTCTTCTTCTTTGAGTCATGTCCCTATGGATTGTCCACTTCAGGTGACTTCCAAGCAGTATCTCCAAATGGAGGAGGGAGCTTTGGAACAGAGTCCAGAACTGAAGATAGAGCTGCACAACAAAGTGCTGAATTGGATCCGACAGCATGGATCAGGGCGTAATGTTTAGAAAAAATGTATATTGAAGCCCATGTAATGGCAATGCATATATCTTGGATACTAGCACACTCTTAAGTAACACCGTAGATGTTGCCTGTGATCTGGTCAAATGTGCTATCACCCTCTTGAGGGAATGAATGCCTGCAGTATCGTAACAAGCAATAATACACCCAGATATCTATCTTGATAATCTCAGAGCAGAGTTCATGAACATCTTGGATCTATCTGCAAAGGAGATGAACAGCCTAGGTGACTTTCTAAGTTGCTTGGTCCCATCTAAGTAGAAAGCAAACACCTTAAAACATCCAGGGTATGGAAACAGAACTCCTGCAAAGAAGTATGTGGCTTGGGGGGAAAAAACACTTGTAGATTAATGGATTGATTATGGTGGAACTCCAATAAAACTCTAGGTAAGAATTTAGGGTGGGGACATAAAGAGACCTTGTCCTTGTAGAATACCATAAAGTGGGAAATCTACCATCAAGGCTCCAATCTCCCTGAACCTATGGGCTAACATGATGGCTACTACAAAGGCCTTCTTCATAGATATATGGAGCAGAGAACAGGTTGCCATTGGCTTAAATGGAGGTCTCATAAGATAACTGAGTACCAGATTAAGATCCCATATTGGGATGGAGTATCTAATCTGCAGGTAGAGATTCCCCAAACCCTTAATAAACCTAGACAATACTGGGTGAGCATATATGAAGAATCCTTCTACCAGAGGATGAAAGGATATTGCAGCCAAATGGACCTTAATTGAACCAACTGAATACCCCAATTTCGAACAAATAATCCAGGATGACTGAAAATGGCATCAAATCAGGCAGGAGGCAGCGATGACAACACCAGTGGAAGAATCTCTTCCATTTCTTCAGGTAAGTATTGTGGTTTCACTTCTTTCTACTATTCAGTAACACCTGTTGTACCTCCGTAGAACAGAAGGATTCTAACCCTGTGAATCATCAAGGAACACTTAGGTGGATAATCACTAGGTTGGGATGAAGCACACGACAGGAGATGGGGAATGATAGGGAGCTTGAGCTAAGGTTGGATAAATAGGTGAAGCAGGTAAGGGTACCAGGCTTGTCTCAGCCAGACTGGTACTATAAGGATAACTTTGGCCCTGTTTTGTCAGATCTTGTTCATCACCCTTAATATCAGAGGCATTGGAGGAAAGACGTCTACGAAGGAGTGGCGGCACAGGCCCCCTTTTGAGCAGAAAAGAGGGCATTTCCTGTTCCTGGAGGTGGAAAAGAGCTCCACCTCTGTCAGTCCCAATCTTTGGAATATACTGTGGAGAATTTGAGAGTCTAGCTCCCATTCATAGCCCTGTGAGAATTGCCTGTTGAAGGCATCAGCTGTAGTGTTCTGAATGCCTGGGAGGTGTAACGATGCTGGTTCTGGCGAGACCCAACTGAGAGTGCCAATTCAGGACAAATTGCTTAAAACAGGGTAGTCACAGCCCAAGGCTGGGTTTTTTCAACCTCTAAGGCAAACCAAACCAGCCAGACCAAGAGGACTTTGGTTTCACCCCACTGGCTAACCACAAGTTACACAAGCAATTCCCTTAGACACTCCAGTTTCCCAGTATCACCACCATTGCCACTCGTCATGGGAATGAATGGTTATGAAAACGAACACCCCAGTAAAAGAAAAACGGTTCTCCTGATCCCAAAGAACCAAGCCCCAGACCCAGGTCAATATACAAATTAGATCTTACCCACAAATCACGCTGTTGCCAGTCCTTTAGAATCTAAAATCTAAAGGTTTATTATAAAAGGAAAAAGATATAGATGAGAGCTAGAATTGGTTAAATGGAATCAATTACATACAGTAATGGCAAGGTTCTTGGTTCAGGCTTGTAGCAGTAATAGAATAAACTGCAGGTTCAAAATCAAGTCTCTGGAGTACATCCACAGCTGGATGGGTCATTCAGTCCTTTGTTCAAAGCTTCAAAGCAAAGTCCCTCCAGAGGTAAGAAGCAGGATTGAAGACAAGATGGAGATGAGGCATCAGCCTTTTATAGTCTTTTCCAGGTGTAAGAACCTCTTTGTTCTTACTGTGGAAAATTACAGCAAAATGGAGTCTGGAGTCACATGGGCAAGTTCCTGCATCCTTTGCTGAGTTACAAGGCATATCTGCCTTCTCTCAATGGGTCAATGTATAGCTGATGGTCTTTAATGGACCATCAAGCAGGCTAGGCAGAGCTAACACCAACTAGTCTGGAATGTTTCTCAGAAGCATAACATAAGTCTGAAATACAGACAGTATAGAGCCAATATTCATAACTTCAACTACAAAACAGATACACACATACAGACAGCATAATTATAACCAGCAAACCATAACCCTGTCTTAGACACCTCATTTGACCCCCTTTATACAAGAGTTAGTGCCACTACAGGACTTTGGTTGCAACCATATTCTATACAGTCCCAGTTCAAATCAATAACCTGACAGGAGGTAAGCTGCTGAAATTTGGATCTGATGAGCTATGCACCAGTTCCATAGTTTCATGACTTCGGCACACAGGGAGGGGGATCTTGCTTCTCCCTGCTTGTTGATACAGAACATGCAGGATAGCTTATCCATCATGACCCTGATTGATTTGCCTGAATGAGAGGTAGTAATGAAGGCAAGTGTTCCTGTCAGCCTTGAGCTCCAACAGATAGATGCAGAGACTAGTTTCCTGAGTTGTACATCTACACCTGAATCATGAGGGCACTGAGGTGGGCTCCCCATACCCCAGAGATCAGGGTGTCAGTATCGAGAGATGCTTGGTACCCATGAGAGGGGACTCCATTTCATCCATTATTGAGAGGTCTTTTGTATATCTAAATTCTTATGGTACCAAGAAGGGGATTGGTACTGACAGAGAAACTGAGGACATGGTTGCAGAAGCCGACAGTATCATTGATGTCCAGCACCATTGCTTGCTGGGTGCCAAGGGTGCTGAAGGCATAGGTACCAATGGCTGGACTGAATGCACAGGTACCAACAGCAGGGCTGAGCTCACCGGCACCAGTCTCAAATGCCTATGCTCGACCTTTTTGCTGATACTTAAAGCTCCAGAACTTTGCGCCCCCACCGGTACTAGCAGAGGAGTCCTTCAACTCAATGGTAACAAGTTAAAAGGTTGAGGCTTTGGAGACTGTAAATCTCAATGGTGACCTGGACTTTTTTGGAGCTGGCTCCTTAAGGTGACAGTCCATACTTCTCTTTTTGGAAGCCTTTCCTGAAGCATCCAAAGTCTTCCTTTTCTTAGGGGAAGATTGCACTGAAGTTGAAGGAGCGTTGGATCTATCCAGAGATAGATATACGGGGGTGGGGTGGGGGGTAAAGAGTCACTGACTCAGAAGTTGACCAAAGCATTTAATCTTCAACAGTCTGAGTTTAATCTCCCTATTCTTCCTTGTCCTGGATTTGAGGGCCAGGCAGAAACTGCAATTCTGGGAGATGTCGGATTCCCCCAGGCAATGGACCCACTTTGAGTGGCCATGCTCACAGGTATAGCCTCTTGCCAGGAGAGGCAGCATTTGAAGCTAGCTATCTTAACCACTATAGAAAAATAGAAAAGTCCAGGCATGTTCAAGGCAGACATGCCAGGGCTCCATCTCAGGCCAAGGTGGTCGAGAAGGAATTAAGGGAAGTTCTCTTGTTCAGCCATATAGAATCTTGATGTCCGGCACAAGGAGGCACAGGGTACATGCACAGGCCAAACAGACAGTAACTGAAAATCTCTGATCGAGGGCTCAAAAGGCACATGTGCACCTGAAGTGGAGCAGAGTAACTCAGGTTGTGACCTACATGCTTATAGGCTAGCTGGGAGCATCTCAGGCTGGGAGCTACAGCAGCAAAGCATTGTAACTTGGTACCCAGGGTTGCTGGGCAAGTGGTGACACAACACATTACTGGTCTGGATTGCACTCCCCAGACCATGACAACCATCCAACAGAATAAAGGCAGCAACAGGGTTGAAGCAAGTCCCCCATCACCTGCAAAAACACAAACAAGAAGTGGGAGACTGGCTCAGGGACCAACACTTGACAGACTGTAAGACCTAACAGGCTGTAACTGGCTTATGGTAAAGACCATGTCCCTGCACTGAGCTACATACTAGTAACTTCTGGCCCCAGCAGGTCAGCAAATGCTTTGACAAAAGACACAACAACAGTTGTTATAAGGAAACATGTAGCAACCTGTATGGAACTTGGCAGGAGCAGCACAATATGCAGGAGGAAAGATTTTTAAGGAAGTACCAGGAAGCCAGTCTGTTTGCACATGGCTTTAACACTAGTTGCAGTTGCAGCATCTCTGTAAATATTTCTCTTCATAAAGAGTTTAGTTTTAGAAACACTGAGTTCTCTCACTCTCATGTTATTACTCAGTATATAGTACATGAAACAGTAATGAAGCAGAGTGGTTTGGATACTTGAAGCATCAATAATACAATGCTGATGCTGATGTTTCTCTAATGGCAATACAGTATCACGTTTATTCATAGATCATGTGGTAGAAGACCACTAACCACTAACAGAAACTCGATGAGGTCACTTCCAAACAGGATACAGCCCTGCAATAACATGCTGTATTTATAGCAAATGAAGCCTTGTAATGTGAGTTCCTGCAGAGAACAGCAAAGCACGCATTTATTGGACTTCACTATCCTAGCGAGATTCCAAGTTACTCCCATCACTTGGGAGCACTGCCCTTGTGTTTCAGAGTAAAAACACCAATATGTTATATACCTATAGAATAAAGTCTTACATTTACACAATGCCTTTCATCCCAAAGGATCTCAAAATGTTTTTACTACCTAGCTGCCATATTCCAGTTACAGATATGCACATGGCTCTCACTGAAAGTTATGAATTTTTAGCCTGGATATAGCCAGAGATGTACACAGGGGAATAATTTCACCAGCCACTGAAATACAGCCACCTCTCAGGTGGAATATGGCAGTTTTTTGGCAGTGCACCATACCTCGTAATAGTTTGAAGATGGAAGGAATAAATGCCAACATATTAGGGTCAAGTAGGCAGAATGTAATCACAACGTGAGTTTTATGCACGCTAATAGTCTTGACCTTTCAGAAGGAGTACACCTCCTACAGAATGAAAGACCTACCCCTCCCACTTAACCAGGAAAGTCAGAGGGAAAGCAAAAACAAATCCTAATGTGCTTTGAACGAATTGATGTTGCAGAGCAATAAAAACAGCAGGAAGATTAAATCAGTCTTATTCTTGGTCTTTATCCACACACAGAATCCTAGATTGTGGCTTTAAACACACCATGGGCTTTTTAAAATTTCCTTACTAATGTCTTCTGGATCATTTCACCTAACAGAAGCAACAGAAAGCATTCCTTTCTTCAGCTGTTCTTGCCAGGAAACATTGCCTTGTTTGCAGCATAAGGACTCCAAAATACTTTCTAAAGTCATTTTGGACACTTAACTATTTTGCATTATACATGGATGAGCATATGCGGTACATAAGAAGCTTCTGAGAAGGATGGAGCGTGCTCTTTGAGGAAAGGGATAGGAAAGAGATGAAAGTCTGAGATGTGCAGAAAGCAGTAGGGAAAGAGAAGAAAATGTCTGGGAAATGTCAGCATTTCTTCTGACCTAGCCCACTTATCACTTAACTCAGCCATTAAATATCTCCTGTTTACAACTCTGACTGAAGTGACAGTTTAAATCATTATCTTGTATTATGTCCCAGGAGATGCTGAGACACATTACAGGAATTAAAAACATGTAACTTAAGACAAGCAGAAATAAATGAGGAAAAACACCTGCCAGCCTGAGTAATTACTCAGAGGAAAAAATAGATCGAATATATGGGAACTGTAGACATTTTTAATGGGAAAAATCTGAGATCATATTATCTCCCCTCCCCCTGCTCCCAAATTTTGGCCAGTACACGAACATTCCCTACACAGCAATCAGAGTACATTCAGCTCCACTGCACTTTAATCTTATCAATCATATCTATTTATATCTTGTCAAATAGAATCAAATGCTAGACAGTGGTATGCATTTTTGAAAGTCTGCTAAGGGAATATTAAATCTTGCAGGGTCTGCCCTAATTTTGAGTCTCTCAGAATTACACTAACAGCTTTTTTCCCCCTCAGTCAGACTTCTTTAGATACCAGCACTGAGTGTATAGGTTTTTTTCCATTTTGATTCCATTCTGATTTCACACAGAAGAGAAGGTGGGCGAGCAATGGGCTAGTAAAATGGTGGTTTTAACAGAAGAGCAGCCTCTTTCAAAAATGCAAGGAAAAGGTGCAGCTGTGATATAAAACCATTTACCGATCTAAGTTCCATGTAGCCTTGGAAGGATTTTGCTTTTAATTAGTAAATGGTGGTTATCAACGTCTTCCTCCACCTACAATCCAAAATGTAAACCAGGAAAGTTAAAACCACATAACATCATATTAGTAGTCAAATAGTTCGCCTTTCTGCTGTCAGTTGTATCAGGCCAATCAATGAAAAATGAGTATTAGGATACAAGGGAGACAAACTGGGTGAAACAGTATTTTTTTAATGGACTAACTTCTGTTGGTGAGAGACAAGTGTTTGAGCTTACACAGAGCTCTTCTTCACATGGCTGAAGAAGAGCTCTGCGTAAGCTCAAAAGTAAGAGCTCTGTGAGCTCAAAAGCATGTCTTTCTCACCAACAGAAGTTGGTCCAATAAAATATCTTGCCTCACCTATTTTGTCTTTTTAATGCCTGGGACCAACATGGCTACAACACCACTGCATATTAGGACACAAGTTTACTAACCAATACTATCATTTTATTTCTGAATCAGTTATTAATCTCAAATTCTCAAGTGGGTGATTTTGCAAGTCTTGAGTGAAACTATACATTCACTAAAAATTAGAACTGTTATAGGCCTGCATTCTTAACATTCTCCAATCTCAACTAGATCAAGGAGTAAGAGTCCCCAGGTCACTCGTGATCCAAATCTCTCACGACTACTATCTTTTGCCCAGCTCATTTGTACTTTTGTAACAAAAACAAAAACTTTATGTGAATGTCAATATAGAAAAAAAAATAGTGTTTAATTTCAATGTTGCTTAAAGAAAAAAATAAATGTAGTGACCCTGGGAAAATATTCTGAGTGCCATATAAAATAAGGAATGAAAATAATGAAGTAGACATAATTGTGTAATACTGCAATCAGAAAATAACGTATCTTCTCCAGTGCATTTTGACTATACCTTCCCTGAAACAACTGACTGACTTTTATGCTTCATTACTGAGGAACAAAGCTTCTAAGGTTAAATTTGATCTGATTCACCAAATCTCAGAAAAGGCAGGAGGCCAAGAATTACTGTCTTAATTTCTCAAGACTCATCATTATGCCATTTTACTCTGTTCCACTAATATTACTCTGATAAATTTGCTGGCTTTGAAAAAGCCTCCTTTGCAAAGTATGTTTTGTGGTTGACCTGTGCGTCATGTTTAGTTAACTCCTTTAGAAATTCTCTTTCATAATACACAAAGCCATTTGTTTCCCTTGAGAATATTTTGAAGGTGAAATTAATCCAGATACATTATTAATTTAGCACCTGAACAGTGCCCATTGAAGTCAACAGAAAGACTCCCATTAATTTCAGTGGGCTTCAATTAAGCCCTTAGGCCCAGATTTGTAAAAGTATTTTAAAGCTGCATTCATCACTGCAACACCTAATTGATTTAAAGCCTAGGTTTTGTTTGTGAAATGTCAACCGCCAATAGGATTTTGGCTCCTAAGTGCCTAAATCCCTTTTGAAAATGAGATTTAAACCCCTAAATCAGTTAAGTGTTGCAATGCTGAGTACAAGGTTGCCACCCATCCAGTTTTCACCTGGATAGTCCAGGTTTCAGCTTGTGCATCCGGATGCCATTTGACAAGCCCTGATGTCTGTTTTTTTTATCTGGGGGGGAGGAAGAGGTGGAGCATGGCAGGGCCTGGGGAGAAGAGGTAGAGAAGGAGGAAGGCCTGGCGGAAGAAGCAGAACAGGGGTGTGGCCTTGGGAGAAGAGGTGAAGCATGGGTCAAGACATGAAGGGTCCAGTTACCAGCCATTAGAAAGGTGGCAACCTTACCCAAGAAGCCACTGCATTCCTTAGTTATTAAACTGTTGGTGGAACAAGGAAAATATGGTAGTAGAGGGAGTTTTTTGGATGTTGGTGGCACTATATCAATATAATTTAAAGTCAGCCTACCACCTCTTTCAAACTACTGGTGAGGCATTGGTGAGTGATCAACAGTAGCAAATTTGTACTAGCCATGTATATTTACCTTGACTACTCTCCCACACCAACTGGTGCTATAGAGATTTATTCTGCACCAATGAAGCCAATCAGACATTTGTCACTTTTGCCAGAGACTTCAGTTAGCAGCGGTGAAAAAGAACTAGAAAGAGTACAATACTGGCTTTGAAATATATTGGCTCCAAAAACCAAACAAACAAAAAAAAGAGAGTAGTGAATGCAAGTATAGTTTAAAATCAAGCTGCATTTGATTTGCCCTCACAGTAAAACCTGATGTATCCAGAAAGCTGACAAAGTAGAACTGTGTTATAAAGATCTAGCTGGGCAACTCCCATTTGGATCCTTACAGCTGACTGGTTGCTACACTTATATTCATCAAACAGTGAATTTGCCAGAGGATACTGCTTCAAAAAATCAAAGCATACAGCAAGTTCTGCAAGTGGGGGAATTTTTTGGTACTATGGCTGGTCCTGACTGGCTCAGTACCTCCCAAAATTTTTAAATATTCTTTAACTGCAGCTGAATTGGACTCAGAAAAGGTGCAAAATTTGTAACCAAACCACTGATAATGAAGAAAATCTGATAACTTCAAATCTGAGGGCTTGTCTACACTTAAAATGCTGCACCGGCACAGCTGCACCACTGCAGCTGTGCTACTGTAGCGCTTCAGTGAAGATGCTACCTATGCCGATGGGAGAAGTTCTCCCATTGGTGTAGGTACTCCACGTCCTTGAGAGACTGTAGCTAGGTTGATGGGAGAATTCTCCAGCCAGCCTAGTGCAGTCTATCTCAGAGTTAGGTCAGTTTAACCGTGTTGCTCACGAGCGTGGATTTTTCACACCCCTGAGCGATGTAGATACTGACCTAATTTCCTAGTATACACCAGGCTTGATCCTTATAACCCGAAAGCCTCATTGATCAGCATGAATGAAGGGCAAACACACCAGCACCAATCGGAATTGGTTTTTGGAAGAGAGCTGATTCATATCTAGAAACAGTGATCAGTAAATCCCACAGTAATTATTCCTTGGACTCTATGAATTCTGACCAAAAAAAATGAAACAAAGCTGAAACAGTTAAAACAGTTTAGAAAAAGGAAAATCCATCAGCATTCCATTGTCAAGATGACATGCTGACTCACTGCAGCGCCACACTCTACATGAAACAATCAGCGTGCATGAAGGAATTAACTTTGTCTCTTGGAAAAAAACAAATATTTCAGAAAACAAACTACAGAATTTTCAGCTATAAAACAGCATTATAAACTCAGCTTAGAACTCCCAGTGGCATTTTCAAGGAAAATAACTTGGCAATTTCAGATAACACATTGCATCTAGATACCTGGTGCCATTTTCTAGCAACTCTCCTGGCAAAAGTTAAAGCTACCTAGCACTTTTTGAGAAGATTTGGGGAGAATGGTGCCTTGACTAATGCTCCTTATCTTAGTAAAAGACATTCTAATGTCCAGTACTTTGAGTGAGTCATTGTTAAGGCTGCAATCTAGTCATGGAGGTCATGGAAGTCACAGATTCCGTGACTTCCAAAGACCTCAATGACTTCAGCCATCCCTGGCTGGGAGCTGTAGGGTCCCCTGCTGCCGGTGGTAGATGGACCTCCCGCATCTCCTGGCCACCAGGGATGGCAGGGGGGACCCCCGCAGCTCTGGGGGGCCCCAATGCTCCCCATCACCGTGGGAGGCAGGGAGGGATCCCCGCAGCTCTCCGCCTCCCCAGGTGGCAGGCAGAACCTCCAGAGCTTCTGGCCTCCATGGCAGCAGGGGGAACCCCCGGAGTTTGGAGCCACCAGCGGAGAGGATCCTGGAGCTCCCAGTCCACTCGCAGCTGCCCAGGTTTCTCCATGAATTTTTCATTATTGCCCATGACCTGTCCATGATTTTTACTAAAAATGTCCATGACAAAATCTCAGCCTTAGTCATTGTTGATTGCATATATAACTTTCATGACTCTTAGTGTTTCTTTTCTATTTTAATCTAGGAAATTGACATACAAAAAGCTTTGTTCACGTATCATTAAAGTCGTTACAGGCAATTCAACAACAAGACATACTATTGCACACATCACTAAGGCCTGGTCTATGCTAGGAAATTAGGTCAGTATAACTACATCGCTCAGGAGCATGAAAAATGCACATCCCTGAGTGATGCAGTTAAACAGACCTAACCTCTGTGTAGAAAGCACAAGGTTGATGGGAGAATTCTCCCATTGACCTAGTTTACCACCTCTCGGGGAGGTGGAGTACTTATGCCACCAGGATAACCTCTCCAATCAGTGTTGGTGGCATCTTCACTGATGCGCTACAGCAGCACAACTGTAGCAGAGCAGTTGCTCTGCTGCAGTGTATTAAGTGTAGACAAGCTCTAATAGTCTAAACATTTAAAACCAAAGGAACTCACAAGGTAAAGGTTACATATGCAATCCTGACAACAACTTTAACACTCAGTTCTCATATACATCAAACAAACAAAAATCTCTTCCCTGACCAGCACCAAATCCCTGTAGTTCTCTATGCAATATTTAAAAGGCACACACAAAATTAAGAAATATAACTTCTATTAATCAGAGTGATTGATTGAATTGAAAATGTGAATTACAAACTATTGTGTGTATAACTGGTATCATGCATGTATTTGTTCTGTATACTAAGTGTGATAGTTTGTTACAACACTGACAGTTGCAGTTTTCATCTGAAGAGCACTTTTATGCCTTGTATGGGATTAGAATTGGGATATGTTCCTACGGTTGCTTTGTGTCTCATGGTGTTTGTCTAGTTATGGGTATATGGAATTATTTTAATCAGTGGACAACATTATTTATAGGCCATTTGTGCAGTCATGAATTGTTAAAATGTCTGGTTGCATATGACTACATATGATTGAGAAAAAGCACAGACTTTATAAAACTTTGACATGAATAAAATGACTGCACTTCACACAGTTATGAGAGAAAGCACATAAACCAATATTAACTCCCTCAAATAACTGTTAGGAATATTTCCTCCAAGGGAAAAGTTACAGTTCTTTGGGTGCTGGTCAGTGCGACATTTTCTGTTAATGATGTGTTCACAAGCAACTGCATGTAAGATTATAAGAATTATGTAACATTAGCTTACAATTTCCTTAGCTTTTAATGTGCAGGCTATTCTACTGGAATAATTATGTTTTATTCTGATTTGCTTTTAGCAAGTAAGTTTTTTGAGTGGGAATATACCAGATGTAATGTGCCTTGGTAAAAATACCTTAGAGTTCATTAAAAATCTTGTATCAAATAAAAGTCTGACTTCAGGAAAGAGGCGAGCAAGAAATCTTGGAACAGGCACATATATCAGCAACAGCTGAAATGTGTGAAATATAGTAAAACACTGAATCACACACATTAAGATGGAAAAGACCAATTAGGTCACCTAGTCCCATCATCTGCCAGTGCAGGACTGTCCCCTAGAGTATGTGATGAACTTCAGTTAAGAATGGAGGCTTCCAAAAGCCCTGTCAAGTCTGTTAATACTTGTCTAATAAGAAGGAAAACAAAATCCAAAAACTTACAAACGATCCAAGTCACAGAAGATTTACACAGTGCCAGGAAAACATGATTCTATCCCTATTATGAATTCTGTAACTCGCTGTAGAACTAAAGTATTGCTTTTTAGTTTGGAGCACTTTTGTTCTGTATGATCACAGCTAAAAGAGCAGACTAATCAGAATTATAAACCACAAGGGGAAACTTTCCCTGTAAGAATGCTGTGGGAAACTGGCTTCAGATGGCAGCTGTACATGGAATATTTGTTGAAGCTTTATAGTTTCAAGATATTTGAAAGTGCTAAGTGCATATGTGTTCCTCCTAAACAGAGGCCTTTCACATATATAAATCCAGCCCTAATTTGGTAAATCTTATGCTTCTTGGGACTGAGGTTGTGTCTACATTAGGCTTTTAGCCACTAATATAGCTTCAACTGTGTAGAAAAGTACAGCTTACCTAGATTTGTACAAGGTAAGCAGAGAATAGAGAAAAATCTCTTTCTGGTGTCTTATTAAATTTGGTACTAGCTTGCAAATGAGCAAGGAAGGAACAGAAAGGAGGTATGAGGGATCACAGGCCTTGAACCCTAGATCCCCAGACAATGTTCAGACTGGGGCTGCCACCCAGCAGCTCACCTGAGCCAGTGGAAAAAGGGGGCTACCAAAGCTCTAGCTCACAAAAGGCGCCACCCACAAAGCTCCTGATTGGGGGAGAAACCCTGTCCCATTGATTGGCTGAGATGCACTACTTAAAACCGGAAAGAGGCACAGGAAGTTGTCTGAGCAACTAGGTGAATCCCTGACTAGCTGGTGCTATGGACCCTGCTTACTTGCCTAACTCCCCAGCCCTGACTCCCAGCCTGTTCCTGTCCATTCCTGCCCTCCTAATCCCAGACCTGGTCTGTTCCTGGTTCCTGCTTTCCTGCCTTGCTCCAGGTCCCTGATCCTATAACCTACATTGGATGCTGACTTCAGCTCTGACCCCTGGCTTGGTACCTGACTCTGTCTCCATCTCTGACCCTTGGATTGGCACCTGGGTCTGACCCCAGCTCCGGTTCCATGCTCCTGACTCTGACCATTAGGTCTGACTACCCATGCCTGGTCCCTAGAGGAAAGCTGCAGGACCTTGAGAGAGTCCATGACATCTGTTTACTGGTGAGGCATAGAGCCCCCAGGAGTTCATCGGTTTATGTGACTGCAAAGGTAGCACCTGCCTATGACCACCATTGAGTTCATGGGTGCAAACAGTTGCATACCTTAAAAAATCAGTTAGACACATATTGCAATATGCATCTCAGTAAGTGAAAAGTGGGACTGAGCCCTGAATGAAGACAGGAATGAAGCTGTCTTTTGCTGTTAAATGAACATTTTTGTCCCTTGGTCATTTCTTAAGATACTAATGGTCAAAACTCATTCTGAGAGGGAAAGACAGCCTCTACTCTGGAGGTTGGAAGTATTTCTTATAAGAAAATATCTGCAGTATTGTGCACTAATGGCCCCCCAAAATACCCAGTGCATAATTGTTCCTGTAAGCTGCAGTGTTTTGGATCATTAACATGCAATACCCTAGTATTTTCAGAAAGGTTCCTGGAGAAAAAATAAATTAATAATATTGTACCTTCAGCCAACGTTTATGCAGTGGAAACTTCACATACATTCATCACTAGAATTTAGACATTTACCATTACCAAACAATGGTAGCTGAGATACTGCAGCTATTTCTAATCTTAAATATATAGAAATACTGAGGTCTTCAATAGCACTATATAGAAGCTGTTAAATGCTGAAATTTTTCAGTAGTGACTATATTGTAACCTCTTAATACTGTCCCATGAAAACCATTAGCGGCTCTAAGAACTCCTTATGAAACTGGTGAGGTCAGGACTTCTTCATCTTTTTGGAGAGCCTTTAAGAAGTATCCTCAACTGACACCTCACTGTAAACCAGCCAACATTTTACTTTTGTTGAAATTGCAAAGCAAGCACAACTTTCAAGAGAGAACTTTCAGGCATGATGCAATAAAGGCACTATAGACATCTGTGGACCCTATATTCTCTTCAGTGGCTGCCTATAGAGAGGTTGCTTTATTTTAAGAGAGAAGTTGCTATGTTTTAAAGTAATCCAGTTTAGTTTTTGGACAGTGAGGGATCTGGCTATATTTGATCATTATTCATTAAGTCTTGCTCTGACAATTATGTGTGATTTGGCCCCAGCCATCTTCCAGGGGTTTTATCTTCACAAGCTAGAACAACAAGTAAACAAGCATTTGATATAATAATCCTTTGGCTGTGGCACTCACTCCCTTTGGATACCCACCTCAGCCCAGCTGTCTCGAAGATTTTAAATCATTTCTTTTTATGCAGGTACTGATTCTGCTCCCACTGAAGTCAATGTAAAAAAATACTCCCACCAATTATACTCATAGTGAACTAATAGTTTAAAAAAAGGCTTTTAGTCCCAAATACTGAGAAAAATCACAGAGTGAATGCACCACTCAGGTTCTACTGGGAGGCCTTAACTGGTGCATAGCCCTTGCGCTCCCATCAGTAGAGGGGTGAGCTTCCCCCAAAGAAAACATTAATTCTAACACCACCATTGATGCATCATCATGATCTCAATGTGATCTCTAACATATGATTTCTATAACATTTGACCAAAAATTTGATAGTGTTAAAACACTGTTAAATAGCATGCATCAGATTCTCATCTTGCTGCCAGCATACATCATAGATGGTACAGTAGACCATGTATACATAATATAGCAGGAGACCAATAAACTCTTTGGATGATTTTACTTTATGGTAAAGATTTTAAATTCCCATGAGGAACTGGAACACCATTTCAAAGAGACTAACATGTTTTGCATCCAAGCACACTACAACTTTTAAAAGCCATGTTGAATAACTGCTTGAATCCTACTAAAATGTAATGTGCTCACACTTGCTAAAATATAGCTTAACTTTAACTAGATTTAGCTGTAGCACTGAAAGAAAATGAGCTACATTAATATAGGTTTTACCCAAGGCACTTACAGGGAAGCATCTCCGAGACAGAATGGGACTCCCATAATATTTTTTTTTTCCACAAGATGGATCTTACAGCAGGCTAATCAGGCTTAACCACAGGTAACGGGTGCACAACAGGAAGCCATTATTGTACTTACCTTGGTTTAAGTGTCTGACACAGTCATTCAGCACTGCACTAAATTGTTTCTGAGCTTCTGGATCCTCGAAACAGTAGTAACTGTGTCTGAGGTAGGGCTGCCACAGGTACACTGGAAACTCTTTTGGCAGGAGAACAAATGCCTGGGCATTTTCCTTCTCATTAGAAGCTAAATAAATAAATACATACATACATAAATAGAAATATCTGGTTTAAAACAAGTTTCTGGGCTTTTCTGGCCAGTTTAACAAACATTTTTACCTTGTGATTAAAGCTATAGGAGAAATAAATCCATTAAGGTTCTCAAACAACACTTCTTTATCATGGAGGTCTGGCCTAGGAAAAGTACAGGTCTCAGGATGAAATGGTCCATCTTGATCCAAGCAAATGGTCATTCAGATCATGTTGCAGTATTGCATGCTTGAGACCTGCAATCTCTGCAGATGGCACTTCCATGTTACAGCGGCACATGTTTGTATTCAAGTTAGATACAGCCCTCAGATTGGCAAAGTTTAGCCACCTTGGAGAACCATAATTTTTGATGGATTATAAAGGCTAGTCAGCAGGGCTTTAATGGTAAAAAAAATTAAGCATGGGGAATTTTCATTTCTTTCCCTACTGTCCCCTCTGTATAATGTATTGAGCAAATTATATTTAAGCAAAAAGGAAGAGTGTGCATTCCCTCACCCCCAATTTTCCTTCCATTTAAGCCCAGATGTACTGTCTTCGGAAAGCTCTGTGCAATTCTGTGCTCTTGGATAGATCAAAGAAGGTCCAAAGTCCCTAAAAACATCAGTTTATGTTTCTATCTGGACCACACACAGATATTGTAGAACTCCATTTATAGTTAAGTAGAATAAAAGTCATTGTATCTATGCTTTGCAGTGTGCAATGGGCAATTCCATTTATGGTCTCTTTAGAGACTTTGCTTGGAGTAAAGATGTTAAACTCACAAAGCCAGATCTTTGGCTGGCACAAAGGGGACAGAGCTGCCACAAAAAGGCAGCTAGGAAGTCGTTGTATAGGAGAGTCCCCAGATGGCCTAAAGCTGGTTTATGATTACTATTATTATTTATTTGTATTAGCAGGTGTTCCAGGATCATGACAGGGCATGACTGAAGCATGCTGCCCCTGGCAATCCTGGGCCAACAATCAGGGCCACCCAGAGGATTCAGGAGGCCTGGGGTCTTCGACAGCGGGTCCCAGGGCGGAAGGACCCCCTGCCGCCAAATTGCTGCTGAAGACCTGGAGCGGAAGAAGCTCCGGGGGCCCAGGCCCCGTGAGAGTTTTCTGGGGCCCTCGGAGCAAGTGAAGGACCCCGCTCCAGGGGCCCTGAAAAACTCTCGTGGGGGCCCCTGTGGGCCCAGGGCCTGGGGCAAATTGCCCCACTTGCCCCTCCACCCTCTGGGCGGCCCTGCCAACAATCACAAGTTAGAGCAGCACTGAAAAGACTTACAGGTCAGAAAGGCAATGGAAAGATACCTGTGTCCCTTATCTCCCTCCTTCGCTATTCCAAATCCACATCTGGCCCTAGATTTAGAGCTTTCTTCCTCTTCATGGGAGGAAAAATCATTGTGGTGTATAAGCAATACAAAGTAATGTGGAGCTATTATCTACAATTAACAACTTCCCTTCTATTTGTGTGTGGGACACCCAATCAAGTGCCTTTAAAGGGAGACAACTGACATCCAACGATGGGATAAGTAAAATATGGGAGTGGTGTTTTCTAGTCTGCTTGTGGTTTTGCTTTGTGCAGTTCGCAAAACTATTCTGAAGTGACAGCATGACAACAAGTACCCAGTACTTATTCATTAATTAATAGCATGTAGTATGTGGTCTTCTGGAATTATGTTTCGATAATGGAAAACATGGAGCATTCATCTTCTGTTACACTGCTTAAAACATAGCCTCAAGGTCTAAAAAAAGACTGTAGATAAAGAGGTTGAGATTGGGCATTTCAGTTTTTGACAGTGCTTACCAACTGGGTCTGGAAAATGCTTATCAGACAGCAAATTGTAATCTTCTTCTGAGGTCAGTATTTTGCCTCCTACAGGAAGAATACGATATTTAGGGCTGAGCCCCTTCTGGTAGGCCTGGGGGAGGAGGGACATGAGAGAGAGAGAATCAAAATAAAGATTTTAAAAATAGTAGTCTCAGCCTATAACATATCCCCAATTCATTTACATGGAACTAGTACATAGATCCTCCCTAAAGATAGCAGTTTTGGTGGGCTAAATTCAGATCTATTTCCTGAAAGCATCAAATCTGAATAATGTTTAAGTGTAAAAAGGTCAGCAAAATGTGTACAAAAATGGCCCTCTGGTACTGCTTAGCTGGTATTGTGCAACTTTCAAGCTATATCTACTTAGTTTGATGGCTAAAACTAGTTTGGACATTGGCACTATTGCAGGGCCAACATTCCGGCTAAATAGAAAGCTGCAGGGTGGTATATGGGAATCAACAGATAAATTGCTAGTTAAATTCCAGTTCCAGAAACACTGGTTAGGTACTACAGTGATAGACCCCTTAGAAATGTTGATAGATGGATATATATGGGGAAGACAGAAGTGTTGTGAAGATTAATTGTAAATACTTGCAAAATGTTTGATAGATGAAAAGTGCTTAATGGATGTTGCACCTGCTTATCTGAGGACAGAATTTGATCCATTCATAATAAAACAGCATCTGCATTAGCCTAGATTCCACTCCTATTCAGATTATCGATAAGTTTGGGAATATTGAGTTCAGCAATTTTTTTAAATCTAACAGAAAGAATAAGGTGCAACAGACCCAGTCATATGTTACCAACTCCACACGGAAGCAGTAACATGCGAGAGTGAAGCTTAGAGTGATCAGATAGCAAGTGTGAAAAACTGGGACAGAGGATGGAGGGGTAACACTATATAAGAGAAAGCCCGAATATCGGGACTGTCCCTATAAAACTGGGACATCTGGTCACCCTACAGCAGCTTTACCTCTTTGCTCTCAAAGCTCTGCACTGCATAGTCGTTTCTGATCACAATATATCTCTCCTTCCATTTCTTCAGATCTTCAGCAAAATGCAACAACTCTGCTTCATACAAGATCATCCCAGATTCCACAGGGGGCTAAAAAGAAAGTGACCAGATTTGAAAGCATTTTGCACAAATACTGGCTATTTTGAAGGTTTTCCTTCTACATTTTCCAAAGGGCATATTAGCAAGGACCATTTGGGGGTTCTTTGGGCCTTCTCTTGAAATTCAGAGTAAGGATCATCTGTCTGAATCAAGTAGATGTGACCCAGGTGATTGAATTCATATGGCTTCAGAGAGTTGGGCGCCAGTGGGCCTAATTCTCTCCAAACTTATTTCTAGATTTCTGTGGCAGAGGAGTTCTTATTAACCTTTCAGTTTTCATGGTGGTAATATTAGCAAGTTCATTAATTATCTTTTGTTTTAGATGTCAGTTCTGCAGCAGAGATGGCCCATTGTTCCCAGGTACTTCTCCATTACGTGTTAAAAGACCATTTTATTTTGGAGACTAACTTTGTGATTGAAAGAATCAATTCTATCGGTATAAAATATTTCATGTTTCTTTCATTTATACTTTTTTTGGCTTTGCTGTCCCTATTACATATATATTTTTTCGAAGGGCAATGCTTGTGTTTGAGTGCTGGCTCTTTGTCTAGCCAACCCACATAAACAGTATAAACTATGAGGTTTCACACCTCTCAAGGCGAGGACTTGTGATTTCAGGCCAATCCTAGTGAAATGCTTAGGTTAGCACCTATCTCTCAATTATGGTCAACTGCTCTGAATTTCCTTCCCTTATCAAAGCCGTACATGCATGCTTCTTTAGATTATTTCATGAATTAGTTTGACAAGTGTTGGCCTTTCCTATGGAATTATGCAGGCATGGTTTACAGATTTGGTTAACTCGCCCACAGAAACTTCCGCCATAATTAAGGCTCAGATTTAGTCATGAGCAGGTCACAGGCAATAAACAAAAATTCACAGCCCTGTGACCTGGCCATGACTTGTACTATACCCCTGACTAAATTTTTGGTGTTCTAGGGATCTCCGGGGGCACAGCTGCAGCTCTGGAGGGGGGAATCTGGGGCACCCGCTGGTGCTGGTGGGGGGTGACTCTGGGATGCCTGTTGGTGCTGGGGGGAGCCTCCAGAGCACCCGCTGATGCTGGGGGGAGGGGCTCCAGGGCCCCCGCTGGCATGGGTGGCAAGTTTGTAAAAATTTTGGTGGTGCCCAGAACCTGCCCCCCAACTCCGCCCCACCAAACTCCGCCCCCACCTGCCTAAGGCTCTGGGAGGGGGCTCGGCGGGGGAGGTCTGGGGTGCAGATCCTGGGCTGGGGATTAGGGTGCAGGAGAGGTGCAGGGTGCAGGCTTTGGGATGGAGTTTGGGTGCTGGGTGCAGGCTCTGGGCTGGGGCAGGGGGTGGATGTGCAGGAGGGGGTGAAGGGTGCAGGCTTTGGGATGGAGTTTGGGGTTGGGTAGGGGTGTGTGGGAAGCGGGGGGTGCACCTTCTGGAGAGGGAGTTTGGGGATAGGAGGGAGTGCAGGGTGAGGGCTGTGGGGCTGAGGATGAGGGGTTCATGCTGCGGGGGGCTCAGGGCTAGGGAAGAGGGTTGGGCTGTGGGGTGAGGGCTGTGGGGCTGGGGATGAAGGGTTCATGCTGCGGGGAGGCTCAGGGCTGGGGCAGAGGATTAGGGTGTGGGGGGATGAGGACTCTGGCTGGGGGATGAGGGGTTCATGATGCAGGAGGGGGCTCAGGGCTAGGGCAGAGGTTTGGGGTGTGGGGTGAGGATGAGGGGTTCATGATGTGGGGGGGCTCAGGGCTGGGGCAGAGGATTAGGGTGCGAGGGGATGAGGGTTCTGGCTGGGGATGAGGGGTTCATGCTGTGGGGGGAGGCTCAGGACTGGGGCAGAGGATTAGGGTGCAGAGGGATGAGGGTTGGGGCTGAGGATGAGGGGTTCATGCTGTGGGAGGGCTCAGGGCTGGGGCTGAGGATTAGGGTGCAGGGGGATGAGGGGTTCATGATGTGGGGGTGCTCAGGGCTGGGGCTGAGGATTAGGGTGCGGGGGGATGAGGGCTCCGGCTGAGGATGAGGGGTTTGGAGCGTTGGGGAGGCTCAGGGCGAGGGCAGGGTAAGGGCAGCCTGCCTTGCCATTAGTGAAGGGCAGGCACTAGGACCCTGCGGCAGCAGACAGCAGTTCTGCCGGGAGCCCTCCAGCAGCACAGAGCAGGCAGGGGAGAGCATGGCTGCTTTCTGTCAGGCAGGGACTCGGCGGGGCGGGGGGGTGGGGGGGGACACATGGGGAGGGGTGGCGGGCGGGGGCTGGGATCTGCTCCAGGCAGGGTTGCGGTGGCGCGGGGCCCGGGGCCCGATCCAGGCAGAGCCGGGGGAGAGACCCAGCTGGAGCAGGGCACCCGGCCCTGAATATTCCTGGAGCCCGGGCACCGCACAAATATATAACCTGCCGCCCATGCCCGCTGGTGCTGGGGGGAGAAGCTCCATGGCACCCGCTGGTGCTGGGAGGAGGTGCTCCAGGGTACCTGCTGGTGCTGGGATGGGGGCAGCATGGGACCTCCACTGCTGGCAGGGGACGGCCCCACCGGCCCAAGACTGCCGTTGCTGCTACTGGCAGAGGACAGCCCCAAAGGCCCAGGACTGCCACCGACACTGCTGGCGGGGGGCAGCCTGGAACCACCATTGTTATGGGGGGTGGGGAGGAGTGCGGCTGGCCTTTGGGTCAGTCACACCTGCCAGCTGCAGAAGTCATGGAGATCAAGGAAAGTCACGGAATCCGTGACTTCCGTGACAGACTCGCAGCCTTAACCACTGCGTATCAATTTATCCTCAGATATCTATAAAACTTTGCAAGTGATCAAAGCTCCACTATTCCTCCCCTCCACACCAAATTTGATCCCTGTTGAAACGTATGTTTCATATCAGTATTTTTCTTATTCCAAAATATTCTCTTCCCCAAAAAGGTAATACAAGTTACTTCATGTCTAAACCACATAACACAGCCAAATTTTCAAAAGGCCTCAAACACAGCAATTGAAGTCGTACTTATACACATCTTTAACATTTTTACCATGTGCAAAAAGAAAACAGTTCTGGGATGCTAACTGCAACTGCACTTGCAAGTTTGTTACAGACCTATCCAATCATGCACACACCATAGCTTTAAACATACATGGGTTTAACTGTAAAAGAGATGCACTCAAGATGTTTTGTGTCCAAATTTACAGGCCATTAAAAAGATAGCCAAAAATATAAGTAAGGAAAATGGAAATACGTTATTTATTTCTTATATATATGTCACAGTTAGGATACTTTGGTTCTGATTTTCAGAGGTCCTGAGTATCTGCTGTTCTCACTGACTTTAACTGGAGTTGCGGGTGTTCGTCACTTCTGAAATTCTGCCTCTTTTGGTTACAGATGTAATCTTGAGTTTCAGAGTGCATTTTGTGTATATTTAAGATAGTTATGCTAATAAGGTATGGCTGTTTCTGTGCTAGCAGGGCAGAGCTATCAGGCAACATCTAGGATTCCTCCAAGATTTCCTGTTACCTTCATTTTCAGGAATTGAGACTGGAAGTTTCGGTGCTGTTCCAGTTCATTTTGTATGTGCTCACAAAAAGCAACAGCATACTGGCGTTGGTAGTGTGGGCTGAAGTTTTTTATTACAGCCTCGGTTTTCCCTGAAACAGAACATATGAGAATAATTACATTTAATTTATATTCATTTTAGGAATAGCAGTACAAACCATATCAACATACTGTCTAACAGAAGCCAATGCTCATTGCTTCAGAGAAAGCCAGAAACCCATAAATGTACTCAACTGTGTGATACTGTAAACACAATGGAAGTTTCTTCTTGATTCCAGCTGGTGAGCCATTTGTGCCCCAAACTGTTATTTTACACAATCTACTGCAAATGCTGTTCTTATTCATACACTATAACTACCTAATCTTTTTCTTAAAACTTACTAAAATGTATTTCCCTATAACATAAGATGCTATCTTACCATTCTCATGACATAGTGTCTCAGAACAGCCGATGTACATAGCAGGAAGATAAGGGTTTCAAGCCAAAAAAAAGATATACACAAGATACTGGGGGATGTTCATGCAAATTAGCCAGCTTTGTCACATGTCACATGTCACAGATTTTATTGCTGGCTCAGAAACCTTTCTCCAATCCCTTTAAAAAGGACACTTTATAGGTTTGGTCATTGTGGTCTCTTCTCATAAACACGACACAGATTTTCCTCTATGGGGAAACTTTTTTTTTTTTAACAGATTTAAGTTACTTTTGGACTCCAGATATCATCAGCACCAATACTGCTACGTTGTACTTCTATAATCTCCTATATGAGAATCTCAAAGCTCTTTACAAATAATAAATGAAAATTCAACAATCCTGTGAGGCAAGGAAATAAGATTATCCTACTTCATAGACAAGGAAACTAAAACAGAAGTTAAATGATTTGCCCAAGATGACTCAGTGGGCAGTTGCAGAACTGGGAACATAACCTAGCACTCCTGTCTCTCAGTCTGCATGCTAGACAACAATGCCTCTTTAGAGATACGATGGAGGCTCAGTTACAAAGATATTTATTTGAGCTGGATGGAGAAAGGTAACTAACTCCCTTTCGTGAAGGATTTTGATATTTTGCAATTTTGGTTTAGCTCCAATTTGGAACAAAATCCAATAATTTCAAGATTCTCCATGAAAGGAAATAGAGCCCTGGTTCTGGGGTAATTCACATGGCAGGCTGCCCCAGAACCATAGACTCTAGGAGCCCTGGGGTCCCTGACTCCAAAAGCAGTCCAGCAGGTGGATTGGCTGGCAAAGTTCCCGCTCAGAACTTTTTCAAAATCAAACCATCTCTGCAAAAAGGTTTCAATGTTGACAAATTGGCAAATTCTGACATAAAAAAACGTTAATAAGAATTTTTCCTACCAGCTTTGCATTTTATAGAACAGGCCACAAGTCCATAGCAGACTGGATGTACTCTAAAAGTTTTGACATATATGTTGTTAGTGGAAATGTATAACCATACAAAACTTCATCCACTATCCTCTATTTTAGTCTTACTGTAGTTGGGAACAAAGTTTTAAAAAATGAACGCATTCCCTAGAATTTTTTCACTTAATTTTGATGTTTAAAATAATCCAAAACTTTTTTAAAATATAAATTGAGTGAAAAAAATCTCTGTATTTTCCAGAGACGGAGTTAGGGACATTTTGATGTTTAAAAGTGTGAGATTTAATATTTTAGCACTTGTGAGTACTTTATTTCCTTCTGTAAATGGATCTTCGAACTCCCTATGGCTGACACTGCTGTAGGACAGAACAGCTTCTCTGCTGGGGGCTCAGGGCAAACTGCTGCTGCAAGGTGGGTGGAACTTGCAAAAGTGTTCAACACTACAGTCTTGTCTGCTCCCATTGAAGTCAATGGTAGTTCCACAGCAATGAAAGTGTAATTAAACTAGGGCATAGCACTTTTGAAAATCTCATCCACAAAGATGTTTTGTTATTATAACATGATGCTTGGTATCGAGAGCTGACTTGAATTTAGCAGCCATTATCCAGCAAGCCCACCTTGACTTCCTTTCTAATCCTTCATGTATTTGTGAGCCAGCAGATCTCTAGACTCAGAAGCCCATCTGAAAGGCTTTCCAGAGTAAATGGAAGTAATTCTGTCCTATATGCCTAGATCCAGTTAATTTCTTGATTCTTGCATAGAACCTAAGGTAGTTCTTTCTCTCTCGGAGCATGTACAGACTAAAAAAAACCCAAACACTCCTGCTTTGGCAATTTTATTTTCATCTAGTTGCAAGTCACATAAAACTTCCTGCTAAGGGGGGGGCGGGTTCATAGTCATAGTCATAGACTGCTTCATAGTCTTTTTCCTGAAACTGTACCGTCTTAGCCTGGTTACACTGGCAAGAAAGGAGAGCCCTGACTCACCTAGACTAGAGGCCTAATAAACAAATAGGGGAATAAGCCTTGCTTGCTAAAAACTTATTTTTTTCTTCTCTGAGACACCAAACTTCCAATGTCAAGTTGCTCTGTCACAGAGGGTCTAAGATACTGGACCTTAAATCTACCAGTCTGCATCTTGGATTAGTAATTTTTTCAGGGGGAGGGAGGAAAGTAAGCAGAGGTGCTGAAACAATTTGTATAGTGGGGGTGCTGAGAGCCATTGAATCAAACTGTAAACCCTGTATATGATGGAAACCACTTCAAGCTAGGGGATGAAGCAGCACCCCCAGCACCCCTAGTTCCAGCACATATGAAAGTAAGGGAATAAGTTCTACCTCTGGGGAGAAAATAGTAAATCTCCCTCCAACAGGCTGTGTTTGGGAGATATTTTCAACAGTGACTGAAGTGGCTCAGAGGTTTGGTGTATACAAAGCAGAGATGAATTAGTAGGCCAGGTGCATGTGAGGTAGCCAAAAATCTAGTATTAATTCAATTTATCATATAAAGATTATGTCATATATTTCTTCTGTGTCTGTGATATGTATGAGGCATGATATAATCAATTGCAACATTAACCAATGAGCAATTACCATATTTCCACTTCTGCACCACTTGTTGTATGTTGTCATTATGCTAGAATATTCTCCTCATAATAATAAAAGAGAAGAGAATATTCAAGTGTCATTCAGAATCTCAAACTAAATTAGAACTTGATCCTGCACCACTCAAATGAATGGGAGTCTTGACACCAGCTTCAGTGGGAGTAGGAGTAAGCCCCTGATGTACTGTTCATGTTAACTTTTTTAGTTTGTTCACGACAAGACTGTGCTTTCTGAAAATATAAATGATTGAAGTACAAGTAAAGGGTAACCCTTCCTATGAAATGATACTGTGGTATAAATACAGATCAAGCCACTTTGTTTTCTCAGCATTATCAGAACACTTAAGGAACGAGTTCCCCAAGTTCTTTCCCAAATTTAAGCCTTGGCTACACTTGAGAGTTACAGCGCAATAAAGCCGCCCACAGCGCTGTAACTCACTCCCCGTCCACACTGAAAAGGCACATACAGCGCTGTATTTCCGTGGCTACAGCGCTGCAGGTACTCCACCTCCCCGAGAGGATTAACAGCGGCTGTGGAGTGGCTGAGACGCTGGTGCTCCAGTGTAAATGGGGAGTAATCTTATTACGCAGTGATTGACCTCCAGAAACTCCCCATAATCCTTTTAAGTGAAGGTTCCTCTCCTTGTTTTGTTGTGATGCCTCTCTTTGTTTTGTTGTGAACTCCGGGCTCGGGAGCTGCTTATCAAAAAAACAAACACAGCTACTGTTTGCTGTGAATGAGCAGAGGCAGGCAGGGGGGCTTCCTTTGGAAAGCCCACAGCTAATGTTTGCTTGAAGAGAGAGGTGGTGCGCAGGGGGTGGATGGGGGGAAGGGTCCGTTTTGGTGAGGGGCTACTTATCTGGTCTGTGAGAAAAAAACAAACAGCTGCTGTTTGCTTTCAGTGAGTGAGAGAGGGGTGGAGGAGGGAGGGGGGTCAGAACTTGCAAGGCAGGGTGCTGACACAGTGTCCGCACTCCAAAAATCCACTCTCTCTCCCCACAAGCTCCCTGTCACGCTCCACCCCACCCACCCCCTTTTGAAAAGCACGTTGCAGCCACTTGAATGCTAGGATAGCTGCCCATAATGCACCGCTCCCAATGCTGCTGCAAATGTCCCACGACAGTGCGCTGGCAGCTGGCAGTGTGGACAGATTGCAGCGCTTTCCCTACTCAGCTGTGTGAAGACAGGTTTAACTCACAGCGCTGTACAGCTGCAAGTGTAGCCATACCCTTAGTGCTTCTTTCTCTTTTGGAGTTGTTTATATCAAGCAGAACAAAGTTTCCCACTTGGTTTGTTTGGCTACACTGCAACACCAGCCTTTACAAATGAAATGTGTTTTGAAAATCTAACTCTTCTAGAATAATGTTTATCCTAATAGAATGTGATATGGAAGACTAATCAATGGAAGACTAATCAAAGCTGAATTTACAAACAAGAACAAATGTCAGCCATGGAGGTTGAGGGATTTTCTACACAATTTGGATGCCAATACTGTGCACAGATGGATGTTTTTCCTTCACTGAAGATTTACATCATGGAGAATAAACTCTGCTAAGGTTGCACAAGTCTTCAGGATTCACTTCACAAAAGAAAGCCTGCATTTGCTCTTTTGTGTTGCAAAGCCTTAAAGGCAAACAACAATATATCTTTAAGAACAAGAACAAATGCCACTGTATTAGAAACATATACTGGTGATCCCTTCGAGGCAGGGACGGATCTAGAATTCCCAACTAATGAAAGGTGGTTTCTTTTCTTTCTTAAATATGCTCTTTTAAATTCCTTACATTTGCAGTTTGTTATTCTCAGTGGAGCAGATTATGGGTTCTTGGAATTTTTTTTAATCCAAACCCTTCTTTTTCTTTCCATCCATCATCAGCTAATTGGTTTGGATTTCAGAATCCAACAAGAGAATAAGAACCATCAAAATCCAGGAAGTTGGAATGGAAGCAGAAGAGTTCTCCTTTGTGTTATCAGAATTCCTCCTCAAACCCAAGACACCCCATCCCCTCCATGGTGCTTTAACAAAACCGTGACACTTTGAGAACTCACTCTACATATTTATTAATTTATTAGCTGAACACATTTTAACAGAGCACCCTACCTCATCTTGTACACCTTGTCTTCCTTTGGAGTTATGTTTTGGATATTTGCTAAAACGAGTGTTTGGGGTATATTAAGTGTGAATCATGTGCTGGACACTCTTATGAAAATTGTGAGTAATTTGAACCAGGGTATATAGCATGTCCTTATGTGCTCAAATAGTTGAAACTCATTCCCCAAGACAAATTAAACGTACTTGCTTTTATTAAGATAAACAGGTTATACAGCACTTTAAATAGAGCACAGCTTGTTCTCTGAAATTCATTGCTTCCCTATTAATCTCTCTTGGGCTACCCTGGAAGCTTTCACACCATTGTTTCCCCTCTAATTTGCATATCCTAAAAAATCATAAGTTGCCATAGTTAGGGCTAAATTTTGTCTCATGTTGAGTAAAAATGTGTTAGGGGTGCTAAGAGATGCAGGTAAACTTTTCCCCACAGCCACAGTTGCACTTCTGTAGGTCAGGCAGATTTTACTCTGCAGTGCTATATCAAGGCTTGGCATGCCTAGCAGCACTCCTTAGAGGTGCTGTAAGGTGGCTTGGAAGCTAAGGACACCTGCAAACAGGAACTTGGTAACACATATTGCTCCTTTCAGCACCAGCTGTAGCAGCCCCCACTGCTCTCCCATCCAGGCAGTTCTGCCTGCATTTGCCTTGCACAGAAAGAAAAATTCAGAGACTCACTACACACACACACGCATTTTGTAAGTAGAGCCAGAACTTGGTCTTTAGGATTTAAAGATGCTACCAATATTCTTCCTCTTCACTGGAGAAATCTCCAGTGTCATTAGCTTTCTTTACACATTGCAGCTTTTGGGCTGGATATTCTAAAGCACCCCCCATTGAGGTCAGCTCCTAAATCACTTAGGCACTTTTGAAAATCCCTTCCTTCATTCCTCATATGATTCTCAGTCTGCAAAAAACTGAGAAAAATGTTTACTTTAACAACGCAAATCCCAGACAAAAATACATGTCTGAAACAATGAGCACAGCATACTCTGAGTGCCACTAAAGTTATCACTGTAAAAGGTTGAGAAAGAAGCAGTTTCCCATGATGAAAGTGTCATAACCAATAAAAGAAAATTAAGAGAGGATAACTAAGCTGACAAAATAGGAATAGGAAAAGTTAAAGTTAAAAACTGTGTAGTATTTGCCTGCCATCAATACAGCTAGCATTGGGAATACATTTTTTAAACAATACCTAAGCTCTGAAACCACCACAGGACCCTAATGTGATACAGATGAGGTCAAATGATGAGCTTTAATGTTACCTATACCCATGGATTTATATCCTCCTTTTCTAATTTCAGAGCTTGTATTAGGGGTCAAATTCTCCCTACGCCCCTGGTGAATTTAGTTCTAGGTTCAGATAAACATCCAAAAGATTGGATGCTTGCCTGAATCTCATGAGTCTTCAAAACTGGAAAAGAAATCTCATTAAAATAGGCTATGCTGCAATATTTTGGGTAATACTTGTCTCTTCCAGTTAAGCTAGAAATATTGCAAGAACCTGTTATTTCAGCCTTTCCATTTCTGTCTATAACTTGGAAGTCCATGAAAAGAACAAATATTAGCCAAACTTTTTTGAAGGTCAGAAAAACTTTGGTTTGGGCTTGAACTTTGGATGGCTCTTATTTAAATCCAAAACTTTTGGCCCATTCTTAACACCAGCACCAACCCATTTAGTATTTTAATAGCACTTGTTTCTCCCAGCTTAAAAGACTCCATTTACTTATACCAATTGTTTCCCGCTTCTTCACAATATTAATCAGTTTAATTACCTTTAAATTAATCACAAAGCCCTTAACAGTTCCATTCCAATCTGGACAGATTTATTGGTTTCTGAACTTCCATCCCCTTGAAACTATGAGTTAAGAGCTCCTATTTCTCAGTGCACATGCTAGTGTTCAATATTAGTAAAACTCAATTCTTAACACCAATGATAAAAATCTACTTATCTGTCAATGAATAACTCTTGGTAAAGCCACAACACAAAAGAATGCCTTTGATGAAGATAGTCTTCTGGCTAAAGAATGTGCCTGGGAGTTAGGGAATCTGACTTACACTGCTAGAGATGCCCTGATTTTAAACCAGTGTAAATGAGATTTGTCCCTCTTGGCTTTAAAAAGGAATTTGGTGCTTGTGAAAGATACCAGGCCGAGAGCACTAGGCCCATGCAGAACTCTTGTATCCACACAATTAAAAATGTTATTAAGATGATGATTTAAAAAAAAGTGAACTGTGCAGTGTTTAAGCATAGAAGTTTCTGGTTATCAAGGAATAACATACAGATTATCGAGGGGTGCGAAGTTTGGTTTAAATTCGGGTGGCATAATCTACAATATCCCCAATTGGGGGCAAAAGGTTGATAGGTCAAAGTACAGACATTGAGATATGAGGGTATGAAGTTCATAAAGTGGCTATGTTTGAGTGTGGAGTATAATGAGTGGATATGATGATGAGGATGGATTGACCCTCATTTGGTGATATTTAATGTTCAGGGAGTTTATGGTTCCAGTTCATATGATCCAACGGAGGAAGTCTTTTGGTCCCTTTCTCGTAATTGAAGAAGGATGTCACTCCGGCTCACGCCTCCTAGTACTGTCGGTGGCCGATGATGTGTTTGATGTAGATGTCCCTGGACCATCGGATGGTGTCTGAGACCATGAGGCACCGCATGAACCATGCGTAGCATCAACCGATCCTGCAGGTCCTCAGCACACGCTCGTTGCAGGGGTCCCAGGCGCCCAGGGCTCCGACGATCAGAGTGTCCATCTGCACCTCGTAGCTCTTCACTCTCAGGGTGTCGGCCAGGGAGGCGTACTTTTCCAGCTTACGAGCTTGGGCTTTGCAAAACCCCAGGGTCCTGTTCTCAAAGGAGACAGTGACATTGATGAGGATGATCTTTTTCGGGGCCTCGTTGGTGACGACGATGTCAGGTCGTAGCTGGCTGTCAATACCAGGGATGGCACAGTTCACTGAGATCTCCCCCAGGTGTGGTGCAATGGCTTTCACCAGGCAGTTCAGGATGGCGTTGTGGCGCAGCTTCCAGGCTCCGGAGTGGGGTTTGCAGCTGCACAGGACTGCCATACTTCTTGCAACGCTTGTCTCAGTTCCCATGGTGGATGGCTCCATTGAGTGGGCACGGTGGATGAACCGCCAGTCAGCGAGACGGGTGAAGCTGCCCCTGGGGAGGAAGTGGTTGCTGGCGTCCCACTTGCTGGTCAAATCGAAGTCTTTACCCTGGTCCGGTTTACACTTCAGGGTTTCCATGTACAGCGAGTGGATGGCGGCCTTCAGGATCCTCTCCAGCAAGCCCCTGGTGCTCGGGGTGACGATGGTGTTGTCGTCTGACCTGATCTGCGGCACCAGGACTCCCAGCTCCTGGCGCTCCTCGCACCACTCCCAGCGGTAGCCAATGCGCTTCCCCAGGGGACGCGTGGCGTTGCGAGTGAGGGAGCACAGTGAAGCAATGTTGCACCCATCCCATCCGAATTCCCCATCCAGGGGAGCCGCTCAGGAAGGTGGAGATGTCTTGGCTGGAGGGGGCTCTGCTGATCCGCTTCTCTGTCACGTCACACAGAGCGTTCACCATGATGTTCCTTATTGTGGCATCAGGACATATCAGCAGGCGGAAAGCATGAGTGATCACCACAACGTTGCACAGGTCACCCATGCGGGGGACGTTGGCACCTCCGTGCCTGTGGGAAATGTAGACCAGCTTGTTGCTGGCTCTCTGGGGAAGGAACAGCCACTTCTTCACCAGCTGCCGGATGATCTTGTCTGCCTTGTTGAGGGGCACCTTCACTATGGCGGATTGCCTTAGGATGAACGAGATGCGTAGGATCAGGTAGGATCAGGAAGGTGCAGGGTGTTTATCTTCTGCCACAGTGCCAGCAGGGAGGCGTCAATCTTGGCGACGTCCTGCAGGATCTCCTGGATGGTGTCCTCGGGTGTCTGCCGGACATGGAAACCAGTCAGCGTGCCCAGGTGCTGGTATGCCTGCCCCTCTACCAGGAGGATGATGGGCTCACCCTGGATCTGGAACCCTGTCACCTGCACCGAGTCCCTTTTCCAGCCGTCCATGTGCAGAGTTGTGCAGTTCTTCGCATTGAAGTGGAGCCCCATCCAGTCGGCAGCTCGACTGGTGGCGTCTAGCATACCTTGGAGGCGTCTAGCATACCTGGTCGTACGCGGTCAGGACCAGGTTGTCTGCGTAAGCCAGGATGCTCACCCTCTCACCGTGGAGGTTGAAGCCATCTGGGCCGTTGGAGATCGCTTGCAGCAACGGCTCCATGGCGAAGTTAAAGATGATGGGGCTGAGGGGACAGCCCTGCTTTACTCCGCTCCAGATCGGGATCTCGGCGGTCTCCCCTTCGATCGATCGGATGGTGGTGCTGCACCCCTCGTACAGTTCTCTGGCATCCCAAACTCCTGGAGCATGGCAAAGATGTGGTGGTGGGGCCTGGATGGACAACAGCTGTACAAGTTCCCCCTGACTGTCATGCCAGCATGACCCAATCCTGATGTGGAGGGACCTTCTCCAGGGAAGAGACACTGACATTACTTGAACTGTACTTAGGTTCACTAGGATTTTCCTATGTCACATCTAGTGAATTCCTTAAGGCAGTGGTCCCAACCTTTTTCGTCTGGCAGGCGCCAGACGACGAGCCACGGAGTGCCGTGGTGGCGGACGAGCATCTGCCGAAATTCCACCAACAAGCGGCAACGTCAATAGGCGTCGCCGCTGAAATGCGCCAACAAGCAGAATCATCCAGAGGCATCGCCACCGAAATACCGCAGAAAATCAGCAGCATTTCAGCGGCAACGCCTCTGGATGACACAGCTTGTTGGCGGCATTTCGGCAGATGCTTATCCGCCGGCCAGTACGCAGGCGCACTTAGATGCCCCAGCAGGCGCCATGGCACCTGCGGGCACCGTGTTGGGGACCCCTGCCTTAAGGTAATCAGGAAATCTGTGAAAGGAGTTAATTCATAGGATATCGTCAGCTGCTTTTGTAATGTCTGCCTTCTTCCGGTCCTCTGAGATAAATCCTACACTAAAAGCTGAAAGCTGTCTACTCATGCTTTCCCATTTTCCACGGGGATTTTGCAGTGTAATATACACAAGATGTCATCTGGAAATGGTGTCTATTTAAGCCTGAAAGCCTCTGTGCTTTTTCCTAAGCATTCCCTATCGCATCTACAAACAGTTCTTCCTTTTGTTATAATTAGAAACACGACCTAGTTTTAAAGTAACTCATCTTCGTTTATAAAGAGAATATTCCTGTAACACTCTAATTAATTCTAATTTACCTTTTATTATGAACAAGAGGTGGCAGAGAGAAATGGTATAGTTCTGATCTCACTGAAGCTATCCCTGTGCAGATTTGTTTCCACAGCTGGAGCTAAACCAGGAAAGCTACACTAGTGCAAACCCCCAATAGAGATGTGTTGATCCAGTGTACAGTGGGGCTCGCCCCCAGTAAGTTGCCAAGGCAAGTTGCACTAGTGCAATCCCTGTTTTGCATTAACACAAATGTTCATGTTAGGAATTTGCAACAGTATAGTTACATCAGAGAAAAAGTCTGTAGCCCAAATCAATCTTAATGTGGGTTTTGCACTGATGTAATTACAATCAGTCACTGCAGAGTAGAATCCATGTGAGGGAGAGTAATTTGAAATAGGTCCCAAATCATTCTCTTCATATGTCTAAACATTAAGAAATCCTGGAGACTGTTAGCCAATGTGCTCTACTAGAACTGTGTGAAAGTCATCAGTTTCCTGTGCAGAAACAGAATTTCTGGTGAAATATTGCCATTTATTTTAAGACTTTGACATAGAATTTGTGCTCCTCCAGACGCAAATCTGTTCTTTGGGTTTCATATGCAAAGCAAAATAGTTTGGAATGTTTATGTAAATTTGATCTTTTTATGCCCCCTTTTAATGCCTCTGGTCCAGCAGGGGAGAGGGAAAGAAAATGACAGTTTCTGTTCAAGTTCTTAATTTTCCATCTAAATTTGCCATTTAACCTATTCCTATGTGATTTCTACAATTTTACTTCAATGTGAAGATATTTCATAAGAGTCTGTTTAATGGACTCATAATTTTGTGATAGGCTAAATTTTACATTGAGCTACACCCTTGTGTTATCACGGGAGTTTCAATAGGGTTGCATGGAACAGAAATAAAGGTAGAATCTGCTCCTAATGTCCTTTTCATATAACTTCCTGAGCAGTTCACATTTCACTATGAACACTAGACTAGAGAGCACAGACTGCAGCTGGGGTAAGTGACCCCTCTCTAACTCTAAGGAGGATGAAGGTCAAAAACAGGCTGTGATTTAAAAGGTAGATCTTGAAGTCGCAGATTAAGCCTGAATATGACCAATTTGACCAAATCTATGGGGCACAAAACTGGCTCACATATTTCCTAGATTAGAGTTCTTCTGGGAGCAAACTCCTAGAGTGATTCCTGGCAGGGCCGGCTCCAGGCTCCAACACAGGAAGCAGGTGCTTGGGGCGGCCTATTGAAAGAGGTGGCAATTTGGCGGCAGGTCCCTCACGGCTTTATCTTTTTTTTTTTTTCCCGCTGCTTGGAGCGGCAAAAAAGCGGGAGCCGGCCCTGATTCCTGGGGGCACATTCTTCTCCATCTCCCTCATGCAGGAGTCATAAGGACCATGGGGACTCCCCACTGGAGTCCACAGAGAGGATAGGCCAGTTCTTTGATCTAGTCTTAGTCATTATTAAGTTAACAGAAACTCAAAAGTTCTCTTTCGTAATGTCCACTAAAACCTATGTGTGAGTGCTCTGGAGAATAGGTTCATCAGCAATCAAATCAAAACAACAAAACTCCAAATACTTTCATGTTACCTCTTTGTTAAGAAGCTTGACATTCACTTGAACTTCATCCACAAGTTATTTATTCTAACTTTCATAGATCTAGGGTGCTTGGGGTAATATATTTTAATATCATCCAAAATTAGCAGCGCCACAAGCAAAGTCATTGAGATGGAGAGCATGCCTGCCTCCCTTTTTGCACATTGGCAGTCAGTTTTGTAACAATGAGGTGGTAGCAGGCAGGAAGACATTTGGAAAGAAATTTGAGGGACACTTATTTTGTTATTGATGCCTGCATCCTCCTGCATAGTTCAGAATCATGAGCGCTTTAATCAGAATGGATAACAAACTTTACATCGCAGCAACTAGCTGATCTGGATCTCATCATAGCGAGAAATGAAAGTGCTGATGAAATAGGGTCAGAGGATTTTTGTTGTACTGCATCTTAGTTCAGATTAAGAGAGAGAGTATTGGAGGTCACTAAGGCCTGGTCTACACTAGGACTTTAATTCGAATTTATCAGCGTTAATTCGAACTAACCGCTCAACCGTCCATACCAGGAAGCCATTTAATTCGAACTAGAGGGCTCTTTAGTTCGAATTTGGTACTCCACCCCGGCAGGTGGAGTAACGCTAAATTCGAACTTGCTAGCTCGAATTAGGCTTGGTGTGGATGCTAATCGAACTTAGCAGCTCCGGGAGCTATCCCACAGTGCACCACTCTGTTGACGCTCTGGACAGCAGTCCGAGCTTGGATTCTCTGGCCAGCCACACAGGAAATGACCCGCGAAAATTTGAATTCATTTTCCTGTCTGGGCGGTTTGAATCTGACGTTCTGGTTGCACATCGGGGCGAGCTCCGCAGCACCTGCAACGATGCAGAGCTCTCCAGCAGAGGAGTCCGGGCAATCCCAGAATAGAAAGAGGTCCCCAGCATGGACTGACCGGGAAGTCCAGGATCTGATCGCTGTGTGGGGCGAGGAGTCTGTGCTCTCAGAGCTGCGCTCCAACAAGCGGAACGCGAAGACCTTCGAGAAGGTCTCTAAAGCCATGAAAGACAAAGGATACAGCCGGGATGCGATGCAGTGCCGCGTGAAAGTGAAGGACCTAAGACAAGGGTATCAAAAAGTCAGAGCGGCAAACGGACGCTCCGGAGCCCAGCCCCAGACATGCCGCTTCTACGAGGCACTGCATGCCATTCTAGGTGGGTCTGCCACCAGTGCCCCACCAGTGACGGTGGACTCCGAGGACGGAATAGTGTACCGGGACAGTTCCTCCTCCCTGTTCGCCGATGGGGAAGATGAGGAAGGGTCTTTGGAGGACGGTGCAGGCGACATCGAACCCACTCCCGCTTTCCCTGACAGCCAGGATCTCTTCATCACCCTCACAGAGATCCCCTACCAACCGTCCCCGCCCGTTAACCCGGACTCGGAATCAGGGGAAGGATCAGGCGGTAAGTGGTACAAACAGGGAAACATTTATTTTTTTAAGAAACAGGGATATATATAAAAAATAGAAATACTATATAAAAATTTTTAAATATCAAACTATACAAAAAGTAGGTCTACACAGACAGTAATGGAGCAATAGTCCTCTGGGGACAGTTCAAAAAAGCTCTCAGAGAGCAGCTGGAAAAGCCTCAGCAGGAGGTTTCTTGGGAGAGGTGCTTTATTGGGTGCTCCGTTGAAGCACACTCTTCCGCGCCAGGCCATCCTCAGGTACAGGGGGACCATCGCCTACGAGCATGGCAGCGTATGGTCCTGGTCTGTGCAGGGCTTCTGTTAGCATCCGCTCTCTCTGTGTGCGCCTGACGCGCCTCAGGGTGATGTCGTTGTGGAAGTGCTGCATCTAATTAGTGGAATTAGTGTACTGTTACTATTGTGCATGGTAGACTTTTACTTTGCATAAGAATGACCCTCGCTTAACAGAGTTTTACTTTGCATAAGAATGACCCTCGCTAACAGAGTTTTACTTTGCATAAGAATGACCTCGCTTAACAGCCACGTGTTGCAGGCCACAGAGGAAAAGCATACAGGGTCTTTCCTGCTCACTGGCGGGAGGTGCCGCATAACGCTCATCTTTTCTGCTTTGCACATTGCCTCCAGCAGGAGAGCACAGCTAAGCACTAACTGATAAGCACTCTGTACTGTAAGGCTTACCAGGACTTTGTGCAAGAGGGATGCAGCTGTCTCTCCTCGCTGCGCTATCCAGTGCAATCGCGCCGCCAATGAGAGCGTATTCAAATATCGGACTAGTTCCGAGATCTCCTGAGACTTGTTTACCTGAATGGTCTACTTAACTGAAACAGAATAGAATGTGTTTACTGTTGGCAAACATGTATTTGTTCAAGGAAATCACCTACTTTTTCGCATCACACAGCTTCGGCTCCTTCCCGGACTGCCCCGCCATCCCCCTCGCAGAGGCTGGCTCAGATTAGACGCCGCAAGAAAAAGACAAGGGACGACATGTTCCAGGAACTGATGGCCAGCTCCAGAGCGGAGGCGGCAGAGCAGAGACAGTCGAGGGAGAGCCTGTGTCAGCAGCATCGCACACACATGGAACGGGAGGATAGGTGGCGGCAGGAAGACCAGCAGGCGACTCAAACGCTGCTTGGTCTAATGAGGGAGCAAACGGACACGCTCCGGCGCCTTGTAGATGTTCTGCAAGACCGCAGTCAGGAGGAGAGAGCCCCCCTGCAGTGCATCTGCAACCGCCCTCCAACGCCAAGAAGTCCTGTCCCCCCCTCACCCAAAGTGACAAGACGGAGGGGCGGTAGGGGCCGTGAGAACTGTCCCTGCACCGCAGCACACCGATAATGTTCGAGACAACTGTCGCGCTGTAAATTTGTACAAGCTCTTTCCTTAAAGCATCAACCAGTCCCAACTCCAAGTTCAAACCCCCCACTGTTTACTACATTATTAAAAGCGGTTTTGTGTTACTGACTGTTTCCGTCACGTTTCTGGTGTCAGAAGACTTTCTGTTGTTCTGTACGGGGGGGGGGGGGGGTTGTAATTTCACTGCATAGCCCACAGTGCCATGCTACAGACTTGGCTGCAGGGTCAACTGCAGGGCACACACAGACTGCAGTCAATAGGCACCAGGGACAGTCTGTGTGCTGTATGCTGCCCCGGGTCTTTCCTTGATGTGTATGCTTGTGCAGGGTCCTGGTGCCTGACATCCCAGAATGTAAAGGCAGGCTTCCCTTCACATGCACTTGGACCGTAGTCACGATCCTCCCCGGTGCCCTGAGCCCCAAAAAGAGACCTCATCCAGGGGCAGATACTCACCCTTCCCCCACACCCCTCACCCCTTCCAACGCCCAAACCCACAGCCGTCATGTTAACCCCTATCCAAAGACGGCACCCCTCGCCCCTTCCTGCAAACCCACCCATCAGTGCACACCTTAACCAGCACAGAATGCTTCCATGTTTCAACGAAGAAAGAGAAATGCAAAGTCAACGAAAGATTTATTATTAATTACTAAAACATGTCCTTAGTTTTAAAACGTCCTTCGGAAGTGGGGGAAACTTGGTTTATGATCAGGCTCTCTTAAAATCAAGTGGACAGTCACAGGTTACCCTGCTCTGCGAGGAAACTCGCTTTCAAAGCCTCCCTGATGCATATCGCTTCCCGCTGGGATATTCTCTCAGCACGGGTGTCTGGCTGATCGTAAACAGCAGCCAGGCGATTTGCCTCAACCTCCCAAGCGGCCAAAAAGGTCTCGCCCTTGCTCTCACAGAGATTGTGGAGCACACAGCAAGCAGCAATAACTACGGGATATTCTTTCGCTGATGTCCGAGCGAGTCAGTAAGGTCCGCCATCTCCTTGAGACGTCCGAAAGCACACTCCACCACCATTCTGCACTTGCTCAGCCGGTAGTTGAAGAGTTCCTTTTCACTGTCCAAGGCGCCTGTATAGGGCTTCATGAGCCAGGGCATTAGCGGGTAGGCCGGGTCCCCGAGGATCACTGTAGGCATCTGCACATCCCCAACCGTTATTTTGTGGTCCGGGAAGAAAGTGCCTGCCTGGAGGCGTCTAAACAGACCAGAGTTCCTGAACACACGCGCGTCATGAACCTTGCCCGCCCACCCGACGTTGATGTTGGTAAACGTCCCCTATGGTCCACCACAGCTTGCAGCACCATTGAAAAGTAGCCCTTTCGGTTAATGTACTCGCTGGCCTGGTGGGCTGGTGCCAGGATAGGGATGTGAGTCCCATCTATAGCCCCACCGCAGTTTGGGAATCCCATCGCGGCGAAGCCATCTATGATGACCTGGACATTTCCGAGAGTCACTACCTTTGAGAGCAGTTGCTCAACGATTGCGTGGGCTACTTGAATCACAGCAATCCCCACGGTAGATTTGCCCACGCCAAAGTGGTTCGCTACTGACCGGTAGCTGTCTGGCGTGGCAAGTTTCCAGAGGGCTATGGCCACTCGCTTCTGCACACTCAGGGCTGCTCGCATCCTTGTGTCCTGGCGCTTCAGGGCAGGGGACAGCAAGTCACACAGTTCAAGGAAAGTGCCCTTACGCATCCTGAAGTTTCGCAGCCACTCTGTGTCATCCCAGACCTGCAGCACTATGCGGTCCCACCAGTCTGTGCTTGTTTCCCGGGCCCAGAATCGCCGTTCCACACCATGAACTTGACCCATTGCCACCATGATCTCCACTGCCCGGCGTACCCTGCTTTCTGAGAGGTCTGCGCCACTCTCCTCACCGTGCTGCCGGAGCCTCCTCGCCCGGTTTCTCAGCATCTGACTGTGGAAGAGGTGGACGATAACGTGCGAGGAGTTGACAACGGCCATAAGTGCAGCGATGATCGCAGCGGGCTCCATGCTCGCAGTGCTGTGGCGTCCGCGCTGTAACCGACCAGACAAGGGCGCGAACAGATTTCCCGCCGGCGCTTTCAAGGAAGACAGGGAGGGCGGGATTGACGGTTCAATGACGACACATTTTTCCCCCCAGCATGCATTGGGGGGAAATCCCACAATTCCAATGGGCAGCGGGGAGTGCGGGAACTGTGGGATAGCTTCCCACAGTGCACCGCTTCCAAAGTCGAAGCTGGCACCGTGAATGTGGACTCAGAAGTTCGAATTTGTGTATTTAGTATGGATACACAAATTCGACTTATTAAGGTCGAATCCACAAATTCGACTTAAGTAGATTCGAAATAGTCCTGTAGTGTAGACAAGCCCTAAGAAAACTTAATGAATGAGCCTTCACAACTCATCTGGTCACACATGTAATATAAGTATTATTTCCCCTACTCCAGTTTTGGGGAAACTCGTGCATACGGGTGAAATAATTTGCCCCAGGTCACAGAAAAAGTCCATGTAAGAGAGCTGGAATTAGAACTCTGGAGTTCCAGACTACTAGTCCTGACCACAGCCCACTAAATGATACATTTAAAGATACACAGGAGGTCAAATGCACTACCAGGTTCCAAACCAGGGCATATTCCAAGGGCATATACTAGGGTCTTCCTTCCTCCTCCCTTAATAAAAGCAAGACTGAAGGGGTAAGCGGGTACTGCTGGTGACTTGTCCCCTTTCCTACACACTCCACTTTTGTGAGAGATCTGGGACACCAATATATTATGCCTCTCTGTGACTCATTCATCTCCAGTTGATTAATCTACTCCCTTAATACATGCACTCTCTCAGACATGTACCTCTTCATGTACACTGTCACCATATGGGTCACTCTCTTCCCACTGCATCTATGCAGCCTTGTCCAGTGAGAGGCAGACAGGTGGCCCCCCTTGCCAGATAAGTATTACACACACACAAAGAAGGGTATAAATAGCTCTGAAAGCATAACAATAACTCTGCCTCATCTATAGCAGGAAAGAGCCAATAAACACAAGCAAAAGTATTGGCTGTACTGCCCTAGTTGTACGCACGTATGACTGGGGCATACAGCTGAAGGCAACTATTGGAAAAATCTGAATGTTAACCCTTAGGGGACGGAATTCAACATTAGCACAGCAGAACTGCACTTTAAAGTGACAAGTGACTGCATAAGAGTGGCACCTTTTTACTCAGCAGATCTGCTTCTTGGGTGCATTTAGTCATTCCTGCTCATTAAAATGAGAACAGTAAGTTTTGTCACTTTTTGTTCCTTTTAGCACTGTACAGGCAAGCTGCCAGAGAGTGAGCAAGTTGGTTTGCAGAACCTTTAGTAGTGGTGATGAAATGTGAGCAGAATAACTTTCATATCCCTAGTTGAGTTTGCAAGACTCGCACTCAAAAAACCCTCTGCTTTTTATTTATTAAATTAATTTATGATATGGAAATAATTGACAGACATGAACAAAGAGTCTCACTACAGCATTGTCATTGAGTTTCTGTTCAGAGTAGACTAGCACTTCATGGGTTGTCCAAATTTGGCAGTTTTCATTCATGCAAAACATCCCTTTCTCTTAAACCCAATGTGTGTATTACAGCTGTATAAGAGGTAGTCTGTCTTGAAAGTTGTTGAAATGTATGTTCTTTATTGGTAACGGGGTTAGAATCACAATGTTCTGCTTGTAAACAACTAATCAAGATCAAATTCTACAGGCATGGGGTCTGAGAATCTTTAATTTATATACGGTATTTCCTGGCATCAGCAAACTTTTAGATTAAAAAAAGACCTATAAATTAATCCAGTCCAACTCCTGGGGAACAAGAGCGGATTATGCTTGCTCTACAATACAGTGGTGGCTCACTCTAATTGAAAGTGAACAGGCTGTCAGGCTCATTACTGCCAAGTTGTAGCAAGTACTAAAAACATTGTAAAGAGATGTTGATATCAAGTTCTAGAAATGTGAGCCAACACTGCAACAGCCCTTAAATTACATGTCTTCTCTCCTCCCCTTTAATGTTGAAACTGCAAGCAGATGTACTTTTCTGCACCAATATCCATGAGATAGAATGAATCAGAATGAATCAAAAATCTTCCATATCAGTGATTTGATATTAATAGAAATAGTCATCTCCACAGAACAGTGATGCAGGATTTGACACCATAACACCTCTTAGGCCTGATTCTCATTTACACTCAGACTGCTTTCCAAATGACCTTCAAGTGGGCACAGATTATATTTATGCTCACTTTAAAACTGTTTTATACTTGCCAGACAACCTCTGCTTCATCTGGACACTAGCTTTCCATTAATGCAGTGTTGCTGTTTTTTAAACATAGCAGCAGGAGGCACTCAGAAGACTGACATAATGTCTACTTAAGAGGACAACATTTAACCGAAATAGCCATCTCACCACAGGTAGTATTCCAATGCTGCAAGACCCTATACCACTGGTACATCTATCAGTTGGTCTCCACTCTCCAGGACCATTCTTTTTCCTTAGCTTGTGCTTCTTCCATTGGTCCAGAGCTTAGGTCTGGTCTATACTAGGAATTTTTACATCAGTATAGATACATTTCTCAGAGTGTGAATGATATACCAGCCTATTCCCCCCACCCCGCCTCTCATGTAAACTGCAGTAGGTCGATGGGGATTAGCTACACCAATGGGAGAATCCTTCCTGTCAGCGTACATAGTGTCTACTCTGAAGCACTACCACAGAACAGCTGTGCTGCTGTAGTGTTTAAGTGTAGACACCCTTAGTCTTGTTACCCTTCAGGACAATCAGGTTGAGTAAACAGAATGGCCTAGGTGGGATGATCATGAGGAATGTAGAGAGCTTCATTCTGAGGTGGGAGTTTATCCACATTGCATTTTTCAATAAACTGGTTTGGTTTATATTTTTTGTACCTGCATTCAGGGTGCTTGTAAATCTCAGAATAAATGCTTCCCAACCTAAATTCCAAGGAAGGTAGGTGGAAACTGAGAATCTGGGGTGGTGGACCTAAATAGGAAGTATGTAAGAGTCTTTAAATTGCTTCACAGGTATTCCTACTGTATGGGCATCTCAGAAAAAGAGCACGACAAAAAGCCTGATTGAGATGAAAAGTTGGAACAAAGAGCAAGGTAAACCCAATTAATCTCAATCACCACAACAGAAGAGTGGCGAAGTAACTCTCTCAAAGATTCCCTAGAATTCAATCTCCCACTTCAGTTTGTGCTTGCTTGATAGGTTGCAAAAGAAAGCCTTTTGTGACTTATGGTTGCTTATACTGCCCTTGTGTTTCACTCATTTCTTTCTTGGTAATCTTAATTTTCTAAATCAAGTCTCTGGCTATATCATTCCAGGAAGCTCTAATAACCCAAGCCACAATAAGTCACCTCCATGCTGCAAGCTTTATTCACAAGCATAAAAAACAGATAGGCAGTTCCAGTGTATTTAAAATGTTTTTCAAACTATGATTAGTTATCTGGGAAACAGAAAAGCATCCTGGAATAAGAAAAGATGTAAGTGGGGATTTTAATGTTCAAAAGTTCCAATTTCTTCTATGTACCAGTGTTGAGGAGGTGGCATGGCAAGAACAGGTTAGAAATATGTACTCCAAGCAGATGTGGTGAACAATCTAGGCTTTCAAATTGTAAACATGTAACCCTTTGAATAAAAATCAAGAACTTTATTTCTCACTCTTCTCCATATTTTAAAGGGAAACTAATTACTGGCAGTTTAAAATCATATTTTAAAAATCTTCACCTATGTACTAATAAATAATTTTAAAAGTGAAATATTTAAATATAATTTACTTTTCAGTGTGTGTCTATACATACACACACACATACACTTAAGTTTAGTGCATTTTCATTGTCCAATTTGTTTCACTTTGATTTGTAGTCAGTTTCCAGCCATTTTCACTTTCAGGTTTTCATGGATTTCATTATAATATTGGAATACCTGAGTAAAAACACCACAGGATAATATTTACCTGTTTCTACCAGAGTTGGGGGAGTAGGGAGGCAGAAAAGGGGGAAGTTATGAAAACACTTCTATTGATCCTAGAGTTTGTAAAACCTTGATTTTCCAAAACCTAAATTTTGGGTTTAAAATTAAGGTGCCCATTTAATTATACTTTTTAATTTTATTGTTTCAAAGCCCTGTGACATAATGTGATTACATTTTAACACCACATCACTACATTGTATTGGAACACTATATCACAGGACAACAATGTAATGTCATAACATTCCCGTGTTATAACATTTCATGAGCCTGAGGAGTCATTTTGCAGAGTTGCCCTGATAAAACTGGGATGATCCCAATTTGGTAATAGCAACAGTGTACCTGGTACCTGAAATTCTGAAAAGTATAGAAACATAATAGTGTGAACTATGGATAGTAACAGCCATAACTTTGAATCTCCTTGTTTTGTCTTTTTGTATAACAACTGCAAGTTCAGTTTGTCTCTAATGATAAGATACTTCAATCATGTCATATTTTTATACATCCATATAATTAATGCATAGTATGGTGACTGCTGTGGCCTAGTGGACTCACACTGGAACTTACTATGTGTGACCGTGCCCAGACCAAACGATGTCTCTGGCTGTCATTTACCTGATCTGAACCAATTCTCCATTCCTATGTTTACAAAAACAAGGGTAATATGTTTATCCACCTTTGTAAAACCCTGAGAGATCAACGGATAGAAAGTGCTCTGTTTATTCAAAATATGTTTATAATTGAAAAATATTTGGAAGTAGTATGTCACACTAGTCAATCTATTTTAGGAGCAAATCCTCCCGTGCCTCTTCACGGGAATGTACCCTCCGTTAGGCAGAGAACTGATCCAGTTCTGGTAGGGGTTTGATATTATGAAGAGAAAGAAGGAAGTCTAAGCCTCAACAGTGCTGCAAGGGAGCTCCTTCTACACTACTATGGGAGGGCAGCAACTGGTGGTAAAAAAGGTGTGTACAGTGGACCTATGATTATGCAAATACACTGACTAACCCCTTTGTGGAAGTGAAGGTACAGCTACTACAATGGCTACTTGTTTGTGGATTGTTTGGGATGATCCTGGTAATAGCAAGACAGGTGGCAACAGTGTACCTGCATACTGCAAAGGAAACATACTTCTTTATGAATATGTACAGACAGCATCAAATAAGCTGTAAAAACCAAGTTAAATAAGAAATAACAGAAATACTAATTATTTATATTAGCACAATACCTAGGAGCCCTAATATCCGTTCCTGACCTCCCTGTTTTAGCTGGAGGACACAGAAGACAGGAAAGCTGGACTCTGATCCAAAGCCCATTGAAGTGAATGGAAATTCAAGCCTGAAGGGCTTTGGATAGATCACTGGAAGGGAAACCCCATCAACTCTTAATTAAATGTGAGATGGGAATAGAATCTCCCCTCTCAAAACCTAGTTTTAAATGGTCTGACTAAATATTCCATCCCCACTCATGAACGATTCTGGGGAGGGTCCCAAGCTCGGACTGTAGCATGAGCCTGGAAGTCTACACAGCAATGAAACAGCCCCACAAGCCTGTTGGCTAGAATGGGCCAGCTGCAGGTTTTTCTTTGCTGTGTAGACATACCCCCACCCCAGTTGTCTTCAGAAACTGGAAGGCCAAGAGATGACTTTTTGGTCCCTCTTTGACACACATACCCCACCCATGTGCCAAGCTCAGAATCAGGGTCTTGGTGTTTCTGCCTTAAAAAACCCAAGCAGAATTATTTTTTAAATCAAATCACCAAAAGCAAACGTTAATTTTTTTAAATTTATTTATTTATTGCTTTGCACTTCACCTTTAAACATTCTACACAAAGATAACGGGGACTATTAAAGCCAATTAACCACTCCCTCTATACTTGGCAGGCTTTGCTTCGCTGACTCCTTCTGGGTCAGAGAGAACCTGTTGTATAAAAGCTAGTATGAAGTGTTCAAATTTAGAATTAATACCATACTCCACAATTATATCCTGGAAGCAGTTAGATTTGTATTTCAAAAAAGTTCTGCAATTACAAGAGTGAAGATGAAAAGGGCACTTCCTTACTCAGCAAATCTGCTGCTTGAGTCATTTATGTTTGTTTTATGGGGGAAAACACAAGGATTTTACACCTTGGCCTTGCAAAGTCAACATGGATACAGGATGGCCCAGTGAGCTCACACCTATTCTGCCTCATGCATAATCTGTAAAACTGTCAGTTACGATTGTAGAATTTCTATTACAAGTTACAGTGAAAGTGGTAGAAAGAAACACCTAGATTTTTCTAATCCCAGGTTGAGTTTGCAGGGATTTTTACAGTTAGAAAAATCAACTTTTAATTAAGAGAGTGAATTTGATGACAGTCACTGAGGAAAAAACTATAAATATGGGGCATGTTGTCATTTTGTAGTCACTTATTTTAATACAATTGCACTTTAATAATTAGGTTCTCCTTGCCATAACAAGAAAAGCATTTCTTCTGGGGAAGATCATGGTTTTCCCCAAACTTGTATAGTTTTTAACTTTAATTAGCAGGACTGTCAGAACTAAGTAATATTTGAATGAGATTCCTGTACAACATGCAACTATAGTTTAACTCACTATGAAATAAAGGTGTTGGCATCAAATATCACTAGGCTGGGGTTTTGAAATCCTCTGTCCTCCATGGGCCTGATTTCATCATATCCTTGTTTATATTAGGAGAAAGGAGTTTCAGAGAGCTATTGTATCCACTCAAAAGACCTTGACAATCAGCCAGCTCCTCCACATTATTTCTATCTCCCTGGGATGTGCTTCACTTCCCTTCTCAACTGTTCATCAAAGCTTCATTGAGAAGACCACAGGTACTGCTTGTTATTGCTTTGTCATTCTAATGAGAAGATGATGTCCTTGGTTACCCATTGTATTTCTTAATCACTGCATATGTTTTAAGAATTTCCCAGTCCAACCAAATGCTGCTGTCTCAATACTTCAATGTTACTTCCTTTTCTAAAATAGCTTGCCTCGTTTCCTGTTTATTAATCTTCCACATTTACCATGATAAGTCCTAGTAATAAGTACCATATTTATTTAATTTATTTTAAACAACTTTTCTATTGTGTTTGGAGTAAAAATTGGGAGGGTACCTAGTGAAATAACAACTGACTTTACTAACAGTAAGAAATTTATTCCACTGAGCTTATCTGAAACTACATAAGCAGGTAAGATAACTCCAACTTTTAGATAATGTTTTCACCTCTTAGCTCATACTACTTCCAAAGTAACTCCAGCCACCACAGCTCTCTAGGAGGGTATTAATTTACAAAAACTCACTCATCAGAGAACACTCCTTGGCATATACATACTGTGTGAAACAATGCAACTTTTAGCTGCTTAACCCTTTCATGGACGTCAAAGAAGGCACCAAAGTTGGCATGTTTTTAAAAACAGATTTTTTCTTGACTGCAATCCTTTATTAGTAGATTAGCAATCAGCCTCTTTCCCACCCTTGCCTTCATATTGTCATTTATTCTGCCCCTACATTGTGTCTCCCATTTCTGTCTTTAAACTGTTCCTTAAAATCCACTTCCATTAATCCGTCCTATGTTAACTTCTGCACTGATATTTATTTCCCTTTCTGAAAGGTGGTCTTGTGTTCTGTTTTCTGCATATCAGATTGTAAATTCTTCAGGTCTCTATGTTCTGTAAAGTGCCTTCTATATTTACAGTGCTATATAAGCATTTAAGAATATTAAAGAGCTGCTAAGGATTCATGGAAAACATTGTATTCAGAAATAATTCTACTAGTATAGCATTGTTTATTTCTCTCTTCTGTCTGACAAAATATTTTTCTAGAAATATTATGTAAACCAAATGCTCAATTTGAATTCAATTAACACAAAAATAACCCCCCTTCTGTATTAATGTAATGTATATATTCTATATATATATTTGTAGCTCTTATTTAAACATATTTAGAACCTATATAGTGGTTTACATCTTCAAAGCACTGCACCAACATTAATCTTTCCAACACCCCTGCAAGGTAGGGGAGTATTATTCTAATTCATAGATGGAGACTCATAGATCAAAGATAAGGGTCTGATTTTCAGCAGCACTGAGCACCCATACTCCTGTGGAGGGTCGTCCATGATTTGGACATTAGTGAGAGACTTCATAAGCAAAACAGTGCAGATTTTCTGAGACAACATTTTAGTAAATTAGACTAAAAAAAGATTTCAAAAAGGCAAAATCACAACAAATTGTTTTGTCCCAAACTGAAGGCTTTTTGGATTGCAAATTTGCAAAAATCTGATATTGATTTTTTGTCCCATTTCAAAAAAGTATATATATTTTTAATTATCAGATACTTGTGGGATGGGAAAACTGTTTCCTGCCCAGCCCCATTCATAAGTGACTAAAAAAGTGGGCACAAAATATTGCAGTCTTTGGTGCTGACTGGTATGGTAGTTACAGAATTAGGTTGTCTATTTCTAGAGATGTTAAATGATTCTTTTTAAACATCTTCTGGACTAACAAGCTTAGGCCTTTATAGGGCAACTGTCCCATCAACTGGAGCATCTGTGTTCAGTAAGACTGGAATAGACATACCTGAAAGATTAAGGCCAAATTTTTCAAAAGTGTCCACGAATTTGGGTGCCTCTAGTTTAGGGAACCTAACTTGAAGGCACCTTGGGTCTGATTTTGCAGAACTGCTGAGCACCCACAATTACTATGAGTTGTCAGTGCTCAGCACCTCTGAAAATCAGGCCTTAATTTTAAAAAGTGTTCCATGAGGTTCCATGTGTTGTAGGAAATATTTTTATATACCATTTATTTATTTAGGAAGTATTAACAGGTTTACAATTGCCATACAAATATAGAAACAAAACAATACAAAAAATCTATCTAATAGATTTCAGAATAGTTTCCCAAGGGAAATGGTGGAAGCCCTATTGCTTGTGTCATTTAAATCTGACCAGCAGGAAGCATTGGAAAGTGAGCTGTAGGAAACAATCCTGCCTTGACTCTGACATGGAGCAGATGATCTAAGAAGTCTTTTCCTTCCTTAATTTCCTATTAACTTTTTGACATTTCTAATATGTTTTGTTTGTACTCCTTCTATAATGTTGTATTCTGAAGTTACGCTACAACATAAAATTCTAGCACACACCTGGAAAAAAAAAAGAAGCAACAGTAGCCCTGTCTTCACAACTAGCTCACTTAAACTTCAAATATGCTATAAAAAGAAGCTTGACTTTTTAAGAATGTTATTAAAAATGAACAAATTATTTTCTGCAGAACTATTCTGAAAATCACCCAGTTAAGTCTCCGTCTGACAGTCTGTTAGCTTGCATACTTTTTATTAGCATATTATTCTGTTCAGATGAACTGTATCACAAAGAGATGCCTGAACTAAACTATTGAATTCTATAGCCCTACAGTCATAAATGAGAACTCAAGACATGATTTATGGGTCCTTCATGACTTGGGTTCCTTCACATACATGGCAAATATGATACAATGTCCAGATTGCATATTATTGTGGGTGCAATAAAGTATAACATGACAACATTATGGAGCTTGTTTCTGCATCATTCAAGTCAACTGGGTTTTTGAAGGGGAGCAGGATCAACAGTACTTAGATCACTTATAAGGATAAAGCAAAACTAGCCACACAGTGCAGAAAAGAGCTACAGACTATGATCAATATACCATTTTATCAGCTGTAATCTCTTATAGTCAAGAGTCAAAGTTTTAAATATTTAATAACACATTTTCTGACCTTCCAGAGATGCAACAGTAGATAGATATATCTGGAATTATGAAGAAAACAAAAAATGGCACAGAACTGATAAAAAATATTTTCAGTTACCATAATTGTATTGTTTTAAACTTACATCAGACAAGAGTTATTTCAACAGGAAGTCTGTCAGCCAACAGCTGGAAAAGTCATAGGCTTATTCTGGAAGGGGATTTATTAATTTTTACAGATGTCTCAGTTCCTATCTTTCAAAAGAAGTTAAAACGCTGACTACAGATGGACCCCACATCTCAAAATCTGGATTTCAGCTCCTCACAAGACTTAGGGAGGAGGGTAGATCTATGGTATCAGATTACTTTAAATACAGGAGTCACTGGCAAAATTTGGACCTGGGTATTTTGTAGAGTGTCCCCAAATTCAGCAATTAATCTACATTTGGTTCAGTCTGTTACAAAACAAAGGACTCTTTTCAAAATTTAGATTCCAAGCATGACAACAGTCAGGGGTGGTTGGATTTAGAATTTTTTTTAGGCCATCTCTTACATGAATGATAATGATGCAGGATCCTAGTGCATAACCCCTACGGTGTGTCTGGGATGAGCACTGTGGTCATTGGAGGCTAAAGTCACCAGTTCCTTAGCAGCGCATGGCCCTAAGCACAGCCTCTAAAAAAGAGGTGTTTGCTTTCTGTTTAAATTAATGAAACTAACACCTGCTAATGCCAACTGGTACAAGAAAAGCACACATTTTATTTCAGTTGACCACATTTCCTGCTGCCTAAATATTTACGGCACGCTAAGGAAAAACTGTGTAGCAAGATTAATAACTAACAAACCACAAGTTCTTGCTCAAGTTACCATGTAGTAGTATTTTATACCCATACTGACTCATTGTTATTACGTTTGTTTATGCTGGGAACACCTCGGTATCCAAGTGCGGTCTCACTTATAGGGCTCCCCAATCTGGTATATATGCTAAGTAACTTCATGCTTTTCCATATACAAGGGATATCAGTGACAAATTCAGACCAGTTTGAGTGTATTCTTTGCCCACGCTCTCTGGACCCATCCTTTCTTCCACCAAATTTGAAACCTGCCTCTCATGTGGTTACTTTAAGTCACCTTCCTTAGCTGTGAAGCCTCAGACAGACAGCCACCATTACAGTCAGATCAGACTTGCATAGCTCAGTCATAATTAAAAGAGATTACTACAAACCAATCAAGCTAACTGACTGAACCCGCACTTCTAAAGACAAAGCATTCTATCCTCCAACATGAGGAAAGAGACCTCTACAGCACCCAAAATGTTTGACTACCAGTCACAGTGTAATAAAGATGGGGTTCCACATGGTAGAGAACCTACATTTTGTCCATTTTGTGGTATCTTGTGCAGGTAATTGCCTCTCATGGCTTCATTAATGGGAGAATAAATCCTATTGGGTCAGATTTTCAAGAGCTCAGCTCCCATTTAGGCACAAAATTAAGTGGCCAGATTTTTAAAAGTACAATGAGTGCCAAGTTCTTCTGAAACTCTGGCCCTAATTGTGGGTGTTAAATGACTTGAAAATCTGACCCAAAGCATCTACAACTTCGAACAAATCTCTCCTGTACACATAATGACTATATCCTGTCTTTGATTCTCACGCACAGACATCCCAAGCACAACATAGGGGTACTGCACTAGGATCCCAGGTGGCATAAACAGGTCAGGCAAAAGGACTAATGTAGCTGCCTTTCATCAATCAACTAAGGACAGAGATTCCATAATAAGGAAGAGGACTTCTAACAGCTGATCCTTGTTTGATGGAGAGAATCACTGCAGAGACCTTATTACTATTGTGATGTAATTTTTTTAAAAGTAATTTATACAGCCTTATGCTCAATGCCCCTGTATACTCTGCAGCAACCTGGGGCTAAATTCTGTACAAGACACCCTGATTTCCATGGCACTCTGGTGTGGCAGATCATTGATTCGGTGACACATCATTTAAAACTAGCCTGATGCAGAACCGTCCATGTGCTTTTTTCTAAACAGTGGTACCATGAAAGACAAGGACAAGGAAAGGGAATTAAGCCAGGCATTGAGAGAGATGAATTGCAGAAGAACATGCCTTTGTATTCCTTCTGCAACTTATGAAAAATCTAGGAATAATGGTACTTGAGGAACAGTCAAGGAGACTACTGTGCAGATGAACATTCCATGCTCATCCTTCCGGTAGTATGGCAATTGGCTATCATGAAAACAGGCATGGATACGATAACCATCCCTTAACAGAAGATTCCATATAATTAAAAGACTTACCTCAAAAGTCTTTTCACTATGGAAATACAAATAATAAAATAATCACCACCACCAAGATATGTGTGCAAAAGGTAGTGGACTGATGAATATATCAAAGTAAAAGTTTATGCACTTAGGCTAAATATACAGCAAAAGGAACTCAGCTGCCTGAGATTACTTTGTATTTTCATGTCTACCATGCCTGGGTTTTTATAATTATTTTGAAGGTCATTTATTTTTAACCATTAATATGCTATTAAAGTAGTACATGATTTTTTAAAAATAAGAACCATTCAATGTAGATCAGTTTAATAGGCCAAGATATTCAAAAGTGGCTTATGATTGTAGGTTTCAGTTTCAAATCCCAATATGGATTGAGATCCATGGGAACACTACCAAGGTGACTGCAGGGGTGGTCCCCGAGCTTAATTGGCAGGGACCTTCCCAGGTTCGAAAGCCTACTCCCCCACACATTGAGCTAGGGAAGGGCAGTAAACCCGGGCAGAAATTGAAGCGCCCATGGATGGCCAAATTTTTGCTGGGTTTTCTCCAGAGTTATTTTCACCCCTGCAAAGTCCCAGAAATTTAGACAGGAAAGCAGAGCAGATAAAAGATTAGGAACCAGAATTTTGGCAGCAAACCAGAGAGCTGCCCTGGTTGGGAGGCAGCCCCATCAGAGAAACCACAAGGTAGCATGGAGCAGTGGAGACCAAGGGACAGCCCCCAGCATGAGCGGAAGCACCCTAAGGGACAGAGGGGAGACCGATCGAATATAATCAGGCCAGATTGGTCCCACACATGAGTGTTTTGGGCAGGACCAAGCCTATGACCCACTGTATGCAAACGTGAGGTATGAGGTAGTAGAGGTAAATGGCATGCCAGTAGAAGGGAAAACCAAAGGCCCAGGGCCATGCTATATAATCAAACATGATCTGTTCTACCAGGTAGTGCCTGTGATGTTGCACTCTGTGTGTTTATGGAAATATGCTTATGAGTGTAAATATAATGTAACTGGAATATGCTTTATGCAAAAGGTCTCTTGTAAGGTATCATTACAAAACTTATAATCTACTGAGTGTGTTCATCCTATTTGTATGAATGCATCATTCTTGTACCTGAAGCTAGAAATATGAAGTATTACTCTGAAGTCTTATTGTAACTATGCAAAGTGTGGGCCATTAATGGTGGCTTGGAATCTTGATGGCTCCCATTAACTAGGACAATTGGTTGTAAATGGCTCTGTTTACTTGTAAGTCTTCCTTTATACTTGGGTGGCAGCCAGTGGGTAATGCAGTCTCACAGGACATGTGAACATGTCACATGATACTGGAATCCATCTTAAACTTGGTGCTTTTCCATTTAGAAGGAAGGGTGGGAACCCAGAGAGAGACAAAGGATTCTCGCCTTCTGAAAAAGATATAAAAGGGGGCGGAACTGAACAAAGAGGGTTGTCAGTCATGAGAAATCCCCTAGTTACCACCTCAGCTGGAATTAACAAGAACTGTACCAGGGGAAAGGATTGGGCCCAGACTAAAAAGGAATCTAGGCGTTGCAGCGCTGCAGCGGCTTTTCCAGCGCTGCAAAGGCACCAATCCACCACTGCAGCTACACACAACCAGCACTGCACAACCTCCACTGCCTGGCGCTGGGCCGTACACCCAGGTCTGGGGGTGGGTTGGGTGCGCTGGTTCAGCTGCGCTGGCTGTCATCCTGGTGGTCTCACTCCCACCACTCACCAGCGCTCCAGTAATGTAGGGTATCAGAATGAGTATCCCTAAATTATTTTTTTTTTTTTTTATTTTGTTTTTTTTGTTGTGTTTTGTTCTCAAGCTGCTCTCTCCCGGAGCTCCAGGCACTAAGCTGCTCTGTCTTGCTGCTGCTGTCTGTGTCACTGTTAACAATGATGACATGTAATGAGGGAAGGGTGTTGCTTTTGCTGCTGAGTTGAGGCTTGGGAGAGGGAGGGGGGGGGAAGAGGGGGGGGGGGGTTATGTTGGATGCAGGTTGTTGCAGGGAAAGGTAATTTCTTTTTGATTTTTGTTTTTTTAAAAAAAACCTCTCTCTCTCTCCCCCTCCCCTCCTCCCCACCCCCCCACCCCCCCTTTGAAAACAACCACGTTTGCTGAATGCTGCTGCTGATAGCCCATTCCATTCATCACATCTCCCAACAGCGCTGCAAATGCTACAAATGGCCACACTGCGCAGCTAGCTGTGTGTGTGCCACACACACCAGCGCTGGCCCTGCACAGCTGGACGACCAGCGCTGCAACTACCAGCGCTGCAGATTTGTAAGTGTAGCCATACCCCTAGTCTATGAAAGAAGCTTATTGGAACAGTGAGCTTTACCTGTCTTCAGTTTCTTAAATGTATTAGGCTTAGACTTGCGTGTGTTTTATTTTGCTTGGTAATTTACTTTGTTCTGTCTGTTATTACTTAAAACCACTTAAATCCTACTTTTTATACTTAATAAAATCACTTTTGTTTATTAATTATCCCAGAGTAAATGATTAATACCTGGGGGAGCAAATAGCTGTGCATCTCTCTCTACCAGTGCTATAGAGGGTGGACAATTTATGAGTTTACCCCAGTGGTTCTCAAACTTTTGTATTGGTGACCCCTTTCACATAGCAAGCCTCTGAGTGTGACCCCCCCTTATAAATTAAAAACACATTTTTTATATATTTAACACCATTATAAATGCTGGAGGTGAAGCGGAGTTTGGGCTGGAGGTTGACATTTCGCTACCTCCCCCCATGTAATAACCTCACGACCCCCTGAGGGGTCCCAACCCCAGTTTGAGAACTACTGGTTTACCCTGTATAAGCTTTATACAGAGTAAAACTGATTTATTTGGTGTTTGGATCCCATTGGGAGCTGGGTGTCTGGGTGCTGGAAATAGGTGACCTGCTGAGCAGTTTTTGGTTAAAGTCTGCAGCTTTGGGGGTGTGGACAGACCTGGGTCCGTATTGAAGCAGACTAGCATGTCTGGCTCAACAAGGCAAGCTGGCAGTGGAAAACAGCTGGCAATTCCAGCACGTAGGGTGACAGCCTCAAGGGGGTCTCTGTCACCGAATCCATCACAGTGCCAATACGGGAGGGAAATAGAAGACTACTTCTTGGTGCCACGTATGCACACAAGGGCCATATTAGAGTTAGCTCACAGTCATCTGTTTGGGGGACATTTAGTAGCAGATAAGACCCTAGATAGAGTCCTAAGGAGGTTCTACTGGCTGGGGGTATGGGCGGAAGTCCAGCGCTATTGCACCTTCTGCCCACAGTGCCAGCTACATAGCTCTGGCCTCAGTTAAGGGCCTCATTGGTCCCCTTGCCTGTAACTGAAGTCCCTTTTGAAAGGCTAGCCATGGATCTAGTGGGCCCACTAGAAAAATTGGCCGGGGCCACCAAAGCATACTCGTCATCCTGGACTACGCTACATGGTACCCCGAAGCCATTCCTCTCAGAAACCCCACGTCCAAGGCAATCACAAAAGAACTGGTCCAGGTTTTTGCTAGGGTAGGCATCCATAAGGAGATCCTGACAGACCAAGGGACTCCCTTCATGTCGAGAGTAACGAAAGACTTATGTATCCTGCTCCATATCCAAGCCTTGCAGACCTCGGTCTATCATCCCCAAACAGATGGTCTGGTCAAGCGATTTAACCGCACTCTCAAGAGCATGATCCAAAAGGTGGTGGCCCAAGATGGAAAAGACTGGGATACCCTCCTACCGTACCTGATATTTGCGATATGAGAAGTTCCTCAGGCATCTATTGGATTCTCCCCCTTCGAGCTAATGTACAGACACCACCCACGTGGCATATTAGACATCATAAAGGAGGAATGGGAGGAACAACCCAACCTAGGGAAGAATCTCATCACACATGTGGCCCAGATGAGAGAATGAATGGCCCAAGTGACCACCATAGTACAAAAGCATTTGGAGAAAGCACAAGAAGCCTAGCAAACCTACTACAACCGTTGGGCAAAAACACTGAAATTTCAACCAGGAGAACAGGTGCTGGTACTGGTACCAGCAACAGAAAGCAAGCTCCTGTCCAGCTGGCGTGGCCCCTATGAGATTGTGGAAGCTATTGGGGAGGTGAATTATAAGGTGAAGGAGCCAGGCCCCCGAAGGCCAGAGCAGATCTACCACGTCAACTTACTGAAACCCTAGCTCAATCGGGAGATGTGCCTGGACATCCTGCCGGCTCCACCCCAGGCAGATGGCCCACAAGGGGCAGGTAAGGATATCCCCCGAATTAGCCCTAGAACAACAAACAGAGATGATCCAGTGGAAGCAAGACATGTTCTCCACACAACCAGGCTGTACGACACTGATCCAACACCACATCATCACCTGTCCCAGAGCAAGGATGATGATAAAACCATACTGCATATCAGAGGCAAAAGGAGAAGAAATTATGGCGGAAGTATTGAAGATGCTGGAACTCTGGGTGATTGAGGAATCCCACAGCCCGTGGTCCTGACCTATTATCTTGGCCTCCAAACCTGACACCACCCTGAGGTTTTGTAATGACTTCTGGAAATTAAACGAGGTATCCCAATTCGATGCCTACCCGAAACCACATATCAATGAGCTGGTGGATCAGTTAGGCAAGGCCCAATACTTGACCGTCTTGGACTTGACAAAAGGCTACTGGCAGATCCCCCTGGCTGAGGACGCCAAGGAAAAAAACTGCTTTCTCCACACCTGACTGCCTCTTCCAATATACCGTCCTCCCTTTCAGGCTCCAATGGGGCTCCTGAGACTTTCCAACAGTTGATGGACAGATTACTTCGACCCCATGCCAAGTATGCTGCCACCTATTTAGACGATGTAGTAATCCAGAGCCCTGACTGGGAGACGCACCTTGGGAAAGTGGAAGTGGTAGTAGATGCTCTTAGACAGGCCGGCCTCACCGCTAACCCATCCAAATGTGCAATAGGGCTAGCCAAGGCCAGATACCTCGGGTATGTAGTCGGAAAGGGCCTAGTGAAACCTCAATGGAACAAAGAGGAGGCAATACATGAATGGCCCCGACCGATCTGCAAGAAGTAAGTCAGAGCGTTCTTAGGGATAGTGGGGTACTATCACCAGTTCATCCCTCACTTTCCCCTGAGAGCAGCACCTCTGACAGACCTGATAAGAACTCAGGGCCCAGAGATAGTTAAGTGGACAGAGGCGGCAGAAGAAGCTTTCACAGACATGAGGATGGCCCTTTGCAATCATCCAGTGCTCATCACCCCAGATTTCAAGAAGGAATTCATTCTACAAACAGACGCCTCGGAGGTAGGTCTTGGGACTCTCCTTTCACAGATGCTGGGGGATGAGAAGCACCTGATCCTTTACCTCAGCCGGAAGCTCCTGCCCAGGGAGCAATGGTACACCTTAGTAGAAAAGGAATGCCTTGCGGTTAAATGGGCTATGGACATTCTACAGTTCTACCTACCTGAGCAGCAGTTGACCCTTGTGATAGACCACACCCCACTCCAATGGATACACACAAACAGAGAGAGGAATGCATGAGTGACTAGATGGTTCCTATCTCTACAACCTTTCCATTTCTGGATACAGCATAGAGCCGGACGTCAACACGGCAACACAGATGGCCTGTCATGACAACACTGTCTCTCATCCCAAGTAGCCCAACCCCATGGGGTTAAGGGAGGGGGGGCAGGAAGGGAGTGGGGAATGATATGTGATACAGCAAGGCCAGGGACCAGTGGGAGAGGGGAGATATATAAGCCCTAGGCTAATTAAGGCATGGTTCCCTGTAGACTTGGGAAGGTTCTACAGGTTAATTGGAGCACCTGTAGTCAGTTAAGGCCCTGTCAGGAACCTAATAAAAAAACCCTGCTTCATGCAGACAGGGTGGTGTGAGGAAGGAGAGAGGACTGGAGTTTGGAGGTGTGTTGCTGAGAATTGAAAGACCAGAGAACTGGAGGAAGGGAGACCCTGCTCCAGTGTCAAGGACCAAGGGTAACCCTACCCAAGGGGGAAGAGGGTAAGAAACCCACAGGGTTTGAGAGTGAGGTGCTCAGTGAGGAGCAAACTCAGACCCCTTCCCTGCTTCCCTCCTCTACCACCTTCCCAGGCCACTAGCAGGGCCCTTGGCACCCCAAAAGCAGGGACAAGGGGTGGCGTCCTAGCCCCGCCCCCACCAAGAAAAGCACGGGATCCACCATACCAACATCAGCCATTCTGCCACAAATATTAAAGAACTGGACTAGATTCATCCCTGTTCTAACTCCATTTATGACAACTGAGTTGCACTAGGGGTGAATTTGGCCTAATATTTTGTACCTAATTCTCTTGTGCTTTCAGGATTTAGCAAGGGAAAAACATCTTTAACAAAGTTACAGCCATATTTTTACCCAAACCAAGTCTGGTCTAGTGGCCTGAACACCATTCTAAAAGCCCCAAACTTTTGAGTTTTAATCCTAACACCCTCAATCGCCCTAAGCAAGTCACTTAGCCGCCCCACACCTTCATTTTCCTATGAAGCAGAAATTACAGCACTCACTCACCTTCATCACAAGGTATTTCATGCTTACCTAGTGACTTTGTAAAATGCTGTCAAGGTTACTCTGTGTTAGCAGTTTCTCTGTCTTTAGTGTAAATGTACATCTAGGCAGTTATTTGAAAATATCTAAGAGCCAAATTTTGCCCTTGTTATACTCTGTGCAACCCCATTAACAGCAACAGGACTGAACACAGGAATTTGCAACTGTGTACCCACACATCTAATGTAAATGGTCTGCACTAGAGTAAAATGGAACTTGCACTGGGTTGACTTACACCAGTAACTTACTGGAACTGGGCTCCAAGAATGTATCCAATAATCTAGGCAACTCTAATATGTTTTCAAATACTTTGCAAACAAAAAATTTGTTAAAGCACATGGTGTCCTCCCCATATATTTCCATATGAGAGTTGTGACTAATAATCCTTCTCCATTATTAAAGATTAAAATAATTGCCACTGAATACTGTGCTAGATCACTTCAGAGCATCAAGAGAGGAAGTGCCTAATGGTATGATTTCCCATTAACACGTGATTTGTTTATGCAATTTGAGATGCTGGAAACCAGATTAAAAATCATATTCTTCTAGTAAATAAGCTTTGATGGAGGCCTGGATGATTCAAGGACCAAGAATAGATTATAAACACCTTTAATCTTTAGCTAATATGTTCATATCAAGCCCATCTCAGTAAGGACTGAAAGTTATTACCATCTTGTGGCTTCTCAGTGGCCTACTGGTGGTCTTGTTTTAGAACATGGTGCATAGAGGCCTGCATCACAAAACTGGCACAAAATCTGCCTTCTTGTAGGTTACAACACAAGGTGAAGGTTACAATGAAGGTTACAATCAAGACAGCACTCACAAAAGAGTTCCCAATCTGACCTATACATTCTCCACACACACACACACACACACCCTAACATCAGCATGTCCTGCCCTCCCAACACTACATTTAAAGTCCTCGCTCCAAAGAACGGAGATACTAGAGCTTATCCTCAGAACTGGTGTAATAATTAGGCATAATGTATTTTTTCCAAATTGCTAGGCCATTTTAGCTGATGTTTCCCCAAAAAATTCAGTTTGAGGCAGACACCCGACAGAGAAAATTTCAGCCCAAATGGTTAGAGTTTGGTAAAGTTATCAGCAACCAAAAACAGGGTCTTACAATGGAAAGTGTCTAGCAACCTAAAATATACACAGTGCTAACTATAATACTGGATCAGTGAATATCTTATTATGAAAAATACTTATGATAATACTTCATTGAATATGCTTAAAAATACTGTGGTGTATTTTGTAAAAGTAATGATGTCTTAAGAATATGAAACCTCAGTACAGAGCTTTGCTATTACATTTTTTCCTTGAAGTGGAATGAAGCTACCTTTTCCTTTAGTGTGAATGGTCAGCTTTACAGAATAGCGAAGTGAGAATAATTAAAGTTCCGCTATGAGTTAAAACAAAAGCAAAAAAAGAGAAAAAAAAATTGTATTTCCATATATATATATTTAGAGGCTGATCCAGCAAGGAGCGCTGTGTGGGCAGCACCTGCAGAGCTGCTTGCAGAATTAGGTCTTCAGTCATCATCAGCGTAACTATGAAACACATTCTAGAATCACAAACAGCAACTGTGGTTTCGTACATAGGAAGAGAGAGATCACTTGCGAAACAAATTTTAGAACTTTACAAAGATAACCAATGAGATGGGTTTAAGAAGTGCTACTTTAAGGGACACAGATGAATTGGCTGTATTCTGAGCCAGAATTTTTGTTAGTGCTATCCTTTCTACCTTTTAAAGGATGGTATGCCTGCATGCCATTGAAGAGAATGCTGAATAACTCTTTGATGGGGATTACATTTCTTGTAATATTGCTAATGCATATAAAGCCAAATCCTCGGCTGGATTTTGCTAGTGTTTAGGTCTCAAAAGTAGCAGAGATTCTGTGTTGGTGCTGCTCAGAAAAACAAGTTATTTGAGATGCTCTGCAAGGGGTCCTTACAATCCCATATGCACCGAGGGCTTGCCTACACTTACCTGGGGATTGACACACGGCAATTAAAAGAACAGCTGGATTCAACTCTACCACGTATTACAAGATATTAACTCTTTCTAGGTTGTCACTGAGCTGAGTATATACTACACTACAGACAAGCATAATGGTTTGGTGGATCAAGCACTGGGTTGAAAGTCAGAAGATATGGGTACCATTCCTGGTTCTGGTACTGGGTCACCTTAGTCAAGTTACTTTACCTCTGTTCAGTCCAGCCTGAGGCCACACTGGAGGGGGAGGGGAGAGGAAGGGAAACCACTGTCCCTGCCAGTGCTGTAGAGAGCACTTATATTTGCAAGGCTGTCAGTTAACCAATGATTTCACTTACAGTACAAATCTTAAAAAGAAAAAACTCATAGGGCCAGTTCATGGCCTGCCCTTGCATGTACTGTATGTGCAAAGTGGGGGGGATGCAAAGAGCCTTCCTCTAATGTGGCTGACCCCTGTGTGAGGGCATAACTGCAAACACCCAAACACGGGGTTTTGCTTCTCCAAAGGGATGATGAGGAGTCAGGGCTTTTCTACTTAAGACTGTAAGCTCATTAAATCATGGACTGTCTCACTCTGTGCAGTGCTTAATATAAAGCTCTAGTCTTTATAGGGGCTTTTAGGTGCTACCATAGAAATAGATGTGATGCTGGTAGACCAAGCGCCAGCTCATATCAAGGCCACTAGTCCTCACTGACCACAGAGAACTGCGTAGCTGGGATGTAACATTTAAGCATTTGCTGGGTAACCATCAAAGTATTTGGTCTGAAATTGTAAACACAGTCAGAGAGAAGTATTAGTAAGTGTAAAAATCTAGTTTACACAGAGGTGTCCTCTCCTCTCCAGGGAAAAAAAAGGCCCACAGACACCAGACAAGCCAGTTTGGAACATCAGTGAACAAAAGACTTTGTGGATTATTTTCATCACATCCATGAAGAGGATACATGCACAAGTACTCATCCCATCTGCTTGAACTCTGGGGGAAGGGAATAAAAATCCTTGTCAAGAAAAAATTATCTCTATGCTGCTTGAACGGTGAGGGGCAAAGATTCACAAGCATAAGCAAGGGATCCCCAGCTGCTTAGCTTGGGTTAGCACTAGAGGACGTATAGAGCTTGCATATTACAGAAGCGTCAATTGTCTTTTGGAACCTAAGACTGTACATTTGTGTGTGTATGCTTACCTGCTTTAACCTTCTAAATAATTCTTATTTCTTAGTTAATAAATCTTTAGTTAATTATTATAGGGTTGGCTATTCTAGTGCTTGAGAAGTTCACACTCGATACTGGTTGGTGAAATCTAAATATAGAACTCACAACTAGTTTGGGATTTGTGCCCTGCTTCTTAACAGTCTGCCCTGAGGTTGGTACTCATGCTCATGAGCCATTCCAGACAGCTTGACATTAGGTATCAAACCCAGTTTTGAATTTCCCTTTCTAAAAGAGCTCTTGTTGCAGTGAAAGAGGATCAAGTTAGAAATCTGAATCTCCTTAGAAGCACTGTATAACTGATTTAGAATATAAGCCAGAGTACCTGAAATTTATTACTCTGACATCTGTCAGGTTTATGCAAAATGAGTTTGTGGTGTCAGCCCAATTTCAAATGGATAAGAGTTCACGCTGTAAACATCATTACCACCTCAGCTAGCATTGGTCACACTCTTCTTAGGCTATGGCTACACTTGCACTTCAAAGCGCTGCCGCGGCAGCGCTTTGAAGCGCTAAGTGTAGTCAAAGCGCCAGCGCTGGGAGAGAGCTCTCCCAGCGCTGTCCGTACTCCATCTCCCTGTGGGGAATAACGTACAGCGCTGGGAGCCATGCTCCCAGCGCTGGGGCTTTGAACACACTGGCACTTTGTAGCGCCGCAATTTGCAGCGCTGGAGAGGGTGTGTTTTCACACCCTGCTGCAGTGCTGCAAATTTGCAAGTGTAGCCATGGCCTTAGTTTTCTTAGCAGAGAAGCCAAAGATGGAATGAACAGAGACTGAACTGTCTGTCTTTTACAGGTGATCTGTCCAGGTCCAGCCTGAGGCCACACTGGAGGGGGAGGGGAGAGGAAGGGAAACCACTGTCCCTGCCAGTGCTGTAGAAAGCACTTATATTTGCAAGGCTGTCAGTTAACCAATGATTTCACTTACAGTACAAATCTTAAAAAGAAAAAAAACTCATAAGGCCAGATCATGGCCTGCCCTTGCATGTACTGTATGTGCAAAATGGGGAGAATGCAAAGAGCCTTCCTCTAACGTGGCTGACCCCTGTGTGAGGGCATAACTGCAAACCCCCAAACACATGGGCATTTGCTTCTCCAAAGGGCTGATGAGGAGTCAGGGCTTTGACCTTGCTCTAGGCAGCAAAACGGGCCAGCCACAGAGTAGAGTGCATACTGTACATGCACCTGCATAAAGGGTTGGCCCGTTCCTGTGCTGTCTGAGGGCTTGCTCTTGCCCCTATTAAAGTCAGCAACAACTCCCCATTGCCTATTGTGGGTGCAGAGATAGGCTTCAAAAAGATCCAGTAGTCACTGCCTGGAGCTCAGTGGCTTTAAACCTTCCCTCTACTTAGGCCTGTTCATTAATGACTCAATCTGGTCCGTAGTTTGAGAAGGAAGTAGTAGCTACATGAAAAACACTTGAATTATTTGGCACTGAACTGGGATTTTCTTAAGGCACAAAACACACTTGGTGCTTTATTGTGCACAAACCACAGAAGGCAGTCCTGGGACTTTTGTAAACCTAGTGTAACCCTCAGGAATCTCAGATTTTTCAATTCAAGGCATCAAAATAGACTAATCTTTGTAGGATTATTGGAAACAGTATGGAAAAGAGATTTTTTTTAAAAATTATATTGGCATCTTTCATTTTAAAGGAAAATAGACTGGTGAAAAGCCTCTTATTCTCTACTGATATGTGTGCACTTATTTTTTTGTAAGTTACTAGGCTAGTCATTTATAAAAGCAATTTTCAAATGTGCTTTTTAAAAATAATCTTTTGTTTTTATTATCTAATCAAGAGATACCAGAAGGATTCAGACTTGTTTAACTTCCTATATTCCCTCTTAGGTGCCAGCTGTCCCTCAAGTAATTCTTTTCCCAGTACCAAAAAATATAAACTGAATTATGCCCTTCAAAGCACTGCTAATGCCCAGTACTACGCAGGTTTGAAGATTTTTGTTGTTGGTGATGGCTGAAGATCAATCCTTAAGGCCTAGGGTACAACTGACGCCTTGTCACAAAATGAGATTGAGGTCTTAAAAATCTTTTAGGACTTAACCAGGTAATCAAGCCTACTGAGATCTTGGGAATCCTTGTGTAAAATTAAGCACATGCTGTTTGCAGAATCAAAGCCTGGGTTTTTTTATGTACAGTAGTGGTCAAAAACCTGGATACAGTTTTCACAAAAACGTTGACTAACTGCTCAATTTTTATTTCTTCCATAATATTTTACATTCTCTTCCTCTGCCCAGTGATAAAGACTGTTTCTCTGGTAACCGGTGCTAAGGTTATGGATGTGGCTGAGTTCCACTCACTCAAGACCAATTCCAGAGCCACTTATGACCCTGGTAGAGACTCTAGGAAAGTCAGGTACAAGAATATTACAGAATCCACTTTTAGGGCCTTCCCTCAATTGTTCATGTTTTCAGCTGAATGATTTTTTTAAAAATGAAAGTTTACAATCTTGCTCTATAGACAGTAAAGTCTTCCCAATAGTAACCAATGCTTAACTCCACCTTACATAAAGCAGTCTCTAGCCAAATAGCAGCAGCAAAGGTATGAATCATTTAATTACCCTCCTCCCAAACTTACCTTTAACTCAAGTGAGGTGGTGTTTAAGGAAAACTGCACCCATTTTGCTCCAAGCAATAATCTGAAAATGTAAGTGGCCAGAAATATTTCTCACCATGAATATACTAAAGCATGGTTTAAATGTAATTGTAACTGACACTTCTGAACTGAAGACAGCCATCTTGTTGTTAATGGCATTTGAAGCCAAAGGGGTTGCACCAGTGTAGCTGTGAGCTCAATTTGATCCGGTGTCTTGGTTACCCATAACATCAGCTAACATTATCACAGGGTTGAATTCTCCTCCAGTATAGATCCTTTGAAGTCAGTGGGGTTCTATCAGTGTATCCAAGAGAAGAACTTTGTCCATATGGTTTATATATTGTAATATAGTATTAGCATAATCATGCAGTTATGATTCAATCTTTGGCTCATTTACATCTACCTCATTTGGTGAACTGCTAAAACATTGTGTACTATTATGCTATTTATACAGATTGTAAACTCTTGTGGGCAGGAACCCTATCTTCACAGAAGCCTGCAAAACACCAGTACACCCATTCTCTTATAATACTACTACGTTTAAATACTGTAACCTCCATGTATTATGTAAACTTTATGTACTTTGTAAAATATCAGTTAGAAATACTCTTAAAGAAAGTTAGAAACTGGATTACAGATTCTTCCACTAAGCTCCCATGCCACAAATTTTACAAAGACAAGTTGCAAGATAGCCACTACTTTGCAGGATATCTGCCTACAGCCAAAGTTTCACAAAATGCAGCATGTAAGGATATATCCCTTTAAGCCATGCATAAGGCACAGACTTGTCCCCAGCCCACAAAGCGCCCACTGCCACACTCAAAGTCTCTTTTGAGGCATTATTGTATTTTCTAAACATAGGCAAATCACAAACAGTTCCTCAGCCCACCCTGAGCTACAGGTCCCACAGTATTTTCCCTCTTGTCTCTCCCAGTCCTTCCTGTTTAAGAGCTCACTGCAGGATTCTTCCATGCCCTTTTAACAATGCACTTTCTCCCAATAGGCCCTTTTCCCACTACCTTCCCTCCCAGAGATAGGGGAAGGCCAGCAGCCACTCCCAAGCAACCCATTCCCACTCTTAGCCCACCAACCTTATTGGCAGCCTGGCTCTTTATAGCCCCAGATGCTGGCCCACCATCTTAACTGGCCAAACTGGGAGCACCTGTTCTAGCACAGGGGTGATGGACCTGCTTCATTTAAAGGGGCCAGCCACCCTGTGACACCACCATACATCTGTATACATGAACCCCAGGACTGCTGGCAAAGTCAATCAGCATGCAGAACTTCTTACTGAGTGTAAAGCCTACTGGTGGAGTCAAGCCTGTAAGGCAGTATTGGATGTGTTCCTGTGCCTGGATTTACTAAGGTAATTTTTTATTACCTTATTACCTATTACTTCCTAGCAAATAGCATACAGCAGAACATAGCAGCGAAGGTTAAACTCAAAAACAAAATTAATCTGGAAATTTTAAGAACTTTGGGTGCAGATCTATAGACACTCAGTGCAACTCCCATGCAGCAATTGCAGTTGTGGGTCCATTGTCTCTGTTTATATTTTCTCTTTCCTCATCCATTGCCTAGGAGGCAATACTCAAGTGTTTTCTAGGATGCTCCTGCCTATCGAATATTCCTTTAAATCTTCCATTTTATTTTCCAAACTCAACCTCTGTAGCAACTTCCAAATTAGCACCTCTTTTCTTCCCAGAGAAGAATGGGCATTTTACTGTTCTTTGTTTAATTTTTGCATAAACATGAGAAGATGTGGATTGCTTTGGTGTAACAAAGCATACACTTTGCCACTGGACACTGATATCTTTGCAGTGTCCAGGGCCCAAACTCAAGTGCATCTTCCTGATGCCGTCCTGAAAGAAAAAGAGAGAGCTACAGATGAAAAGCGCTATATAGGAAATAAATATACATAGACAGCTCCACATATGTCACATTTTATACTATATCCTCAGTTACAACCCAGCTCACTTGCAAAAATTCAAGACGACTGATTCCCTAAACACTGCAATGCATAATTTGTACAGATTAAGAGAAAAAAATCTCATCAGAATTTGCCAGTCTTTTGCAAAATTCTGTTCTACTTGCAGACATACAGCAAGTTAGAAACTGAAAGTATGTATTACAGTTTAACAGAAAGTCAGATGTACAGTCTGAGAGCTACCCTGTAATCCCCTCCCACCAAAAAGGCCAAATTTTTCATAATCTATTCCAGTTCTCCAGTGTCCCTGTTAATGATTAAATTCAAACTGGCTCCTGCACTTCTTACAGCTGAATTCCACAGCTGCCTGTGTTCACCCTGCAAAAGCAGCCTTTCTTCAAGTTGCAAGGACCAACTTCTCTCCTCGATACCTAGGGGATTTGAGAGTATAACTTCAATAAATAAATTTCAGAGTGGTAGCCGTGTTAGTCTGTATCAGCAAAAACAACGAGGAGTCTTTGTGGCACCTTAGAGACTAACACATTTATTTGGGCATAAGCTTTCATGGGCTAAAGCCCACTTCATCAGATGCATGGAGGGAAAAATACAGTAAGCATAATATATATTACAGAACATGCAAAGATAGAAGTTGCCTTACCAAGTGGGAGGTCAGTGCTAACAAGTCAATTCAATTAAGGTGGAAGTGGCCTATTCTCAATAGTTGACAAGAAGGGGTGATTACCAAAGGACAAAAAATTACTTTTGTAGTGCTAACGAGGCCAATGCAATCAAGGTGGCCCATTTTCCAACAGCTTACGAGAAAGTATGAGTATCAGCAGAGGGAAAATTACTTTTTGTAGTGACCCTACACTCAGGTCCAATATACGCCCAAATAAATTTGTTAGTCTCTAAGGTGCCACAAAGACTCCTCGTTGTTTATTTTCCCCCTTCAATAAATGACTGATTTCCCTATTTCTTCCTTGTGAGTAAAGAGGAAAATAGGCCCCATCTAGTCTCTAAAACCCTCACACACAGAACATAGTTCTATTTGGAAGTTGAGGGTGTCCAACAACCCTCAGAAGTTAATTGTGTTTAATTAATCATTTAATGATTAATTAATCATCAATTGTAAATTACACTTTTATTAGTTACATACTAACCTTATAGACAAAAACAATTACTAGGAGCCCATTACAAACAGAAATAACTAATAGTTTTCACAGCTGAAAGATAATTAGCATTATAGGGAAGATTTGATAGTGAAGAGTCAAAAATGTGGTATTCTATATGGTTCATTACTTCATGCCAGATTCTACTCAGTTACAACTGTGCACCCACACTTCATTCCACGGACAGAATTTTCAGAAGGGCTTAGCACTAGAGCTGTTTAAAAAAATTCTTTTTTAAAAATACATAAAAAAGTATTTTGCAAAAAGTTTCATAAAAATGACCATCTGTCATTTTTTACCAGCTTTGCTGGTACTAACAATTGGTGGTAAATTTTAAGAAGAGCTCAGCTTACATTTAGAGTCAGCTCTGGGTGCTGAACTACTTTGAAAGTCTAGCCCCAATAGGGGGCTGGGTACTTGAAGTCTGCTCTTAAACCCTTTCAAAAATCTGGCCCTATAAAGCTGCATATGGATTACTGAGCAGAATTTGGCCCATTAACTCTAAATTGGGAAACTGGTAAGACTTGCCCGGTCATCTTGTGCATCCTCCAGCTATGTAGAATTGTTTCCTAGACATGACACAAGTATTTTTTCCTTGTTAATATTAAATGTCTCAAACAATAAGGCTTCTGCTACTTTCCTTTGAAATCTATGGCATGGTCTATTAGATCTTGCTATCAAGAAATTTTTCCTTAATGTCACCACATTACTTCTAGTTATACTCCCTAGTATCACCCTAAATAATGCCTTTCCCTGTTGGGTGTTGCACGCACTATTAGACAAATTATGTTACACACACCCAGCCACCACTACAAATGTAGTTCATGCTTAGTCAAGTTAGATTTATAAAATGTTATAATTTTTCCACATAAATCAATCCCTCCAGCTTCCTACTTATCATTGTCACTCTTTTCTAAACTACCTCCAGCTTGTTGACAACAATCTGCAATTCCTTCTTTTAGGGCCTGATCCAAGATCCATTGAAGTCAATAGAAAGACTTTAACTTCGGCAGGTTTTAGGTTAAGCCCTTAGCATTTACATTTCTTATATATTTGTCATTCTGACATCCTGGGGAACTTAAAGCTTTATTGAATTTTTAAAAATCAACTCTTTTAAACCTATAGTAAATTAAATACCCCCTTCCTGTGTGGAAGTAACAAGAAAACCCTACCAATTCCCAAGACTGTAAGCCATGGTAGTGCCCAAACTCAGCAGAGCAGTGTGAGGTATGGGGGAGCTGGATTCAAGGAAACCTGTAGATCTCCAACATTCTACAAGGTAAGGGGAAGTCAGGACCCCAGTGAGCTACTAACAAAGAAAGGCCCAAAAATACAGAGTTTAAGAAACAACAAAATGGACAAAGCCTTTACACAGAGGTTGCAACTACATATTTTCAACAAAAAAATCTTACAGTATTAAAGCCCTAAACCCTTAAAAATATCGAAGTGAACAGGTAAGTGAAGAGAGATAAATACCTAATTCCACTCTCAGTTCATATAATCTCTTAAGTGTACATGTGTACAGGAAGTGGTGTTGGCAGCTCAGCGGTGTTGCACTCTTCCTTCTGAGTCAGTACTGATCTAATACGTCAATAGACACTGTGCTGCTGGAGGTGCCATGTTTTAGATGGTTGTGTTCATTAAGGATCCTATGCCACTTTTTGTAAGATTAACATTGGTGTTAACCTTGATGTCTTGTCCAAATTCCAAATAGGGCAATACACATGCATACATACGTTCCACCTGCAGTCATAATTGGCTGTGATACACAGCCCTAACCCACTATCAAGTGTTGCTGTATGCTATTATACAGCTGCTGCTTTTCAGCCCAGAGATTACTACTTTTCAGTGAGAAAAATATTCCTTTGGAGAGAGATTTTCAAAATCACCTAGGGGATTTGGATGCCTGCACCAGGGACTAACCCACTCTGGTTTCAGGTCATCCACTACCACTCAGGTGATTCTGGGGCTCCCAGCAATTAGGTTTCTGAGACAACTTATCTGGCTAAATCACAACAGTCCAGAGTTAATCCAAAGGAAATGTAAATAACAGAATAAATAAAATAAATCTTCTACACTAGACAACTGCCAGATACAGCCCCTCTTCTTTTTAGGGTCTGCCTCTTCTTCAACAGTCCTTAGCCCATCTTTTCGGCTCAGCTTTCAGTCCTCCTGGGCTGGAATCAGTCTCTTTTCCCCCATTGTTGATGGGAATAAATGTACCCCCCTCAGAACATGGCAACATAAGGGACCTCACCTTCTATTGTGGGTTCCTAACTCGGTGTCCCTAGACAACTGGGATATCCACCCCTGTACTGCAAGCTGCCCTGTCTTTTCTTCCCTGGCCTTTTCCTATATGCTCAGCCTGGCCTTCTTACTGACCCTTTCCTGCCTATCCTCCTGCTCTTTAACAGAGCATCCCCTTCCAGGTTCACTCTCTCTGGGGTCTCCCTCACCAAACTCAAGTTGACCTTTTCATCTCCCTGAAGGCCTGGCTCTGACTCACATGCTCCCATCATATTCATCCTGGACTCATTCCCTTTCCCTGGGGTGTCAGACTACAGCTGGGCAAGTGTAGCTGAGCCCAAACCCTTTAAGAGAGCCAGTTGCCCTGTAAGAATACCCTATTCTCATCAATTTCAAATGGAAACTGAACAGCCGGATCTCTGAAGTGGCATTGAAAACTCTACTCTATACACTTCTGTTACTTTACCCTCACAAAATCCTGGTGAGTGAAGTCATTACTGCATGAAGCAAAATACTGAGATCCTCACATGAAAGGCCCTATACATATATTTTTTCCATATGCATCTTGTTAGACATTTGTGACCTTCTTTCCCTGACCCAGACTTCAGCATGGTGATCCAGGCCCTCATGGTTTTATGAAGAACAGGAGTACTTGTGGCACCTTAGAGACTAACAAATTTATTTCAGCATAAGCTTTCATGGGCTACAGCTCACTTCTTCAGAAGCATAGAGTGGAACACACAGACAGAAGATATTTATACATACAGAGAACATGAAAAGGTGGAAGTACGCATACCAACTGTAAGAGTCCAATCAATTGAGATGAGAGAGCTCTCCTGATTACATAATTAAAGCACCTCCAATGAGTAGCAGTAGCAATGTCAGCGGGAGAGTATCTCCCGCCGACATAGCACTGTCATACCAGCACTTCTGTCCGTATAACTTACGTCAGTCAGGGGTGTGTTTTTTTCACGCCTCTGAACGACATAAGATTTACCGACAAAAGTGATAGCATAGACATAGCCAAACTCTCCTTAAAATATTCTTCTTCCTGGAAGTTGCTATACTCTAGTACGCCCCTCAAATACACAAGGAACAAACAAAGCCCGGAACCGTGGAATCTACCAGATGTGTATATTTGTAAGCAAAGTAACCACATGATGTTACTGCATATCTCATTCATCCTTACCACACATCATATCAAGTAAAAATGTGAGACGGGGTTATCTTATTACCATGTTTGAACACAAAGCAGTGTAGATAAGCCCTTAGAGTCAGATCCCAAAGTCTTTACTTAGGGGCTCCTCTAAATGAAGACACTCAGAAAAATTAATCCAAATTAACTAAAGGTGTGAATTTAAAGTGGATTAGTTAAACTGCATTAAACCCCTCTGAGGACTCTCTCATTCAGAATTAAAGTGGTCTTAATTCAGTTTATCTTAATTCACTGTGAATTAAGTAAACTAAATTAAGGCCACTTTAATTCTGAACGAGAGTGTCCACAGAAGGGTATAATGCAGTTTTACTAATCCACTTCAAATTTACACTTGCAGTTAATTTGGATTAAGTTTCCTGACTGTCCATGTAGACAAATCTTTACTTAGTCAAACTGCCACTGACTTTAAAAGGGATGCAATAAAAATGGATAAGAACCTCAGGATTTTGTCTTTAGGTTTTAAACTCCTCAAAGCTGAGACTTCATCTTTTATCTGTCGAGAACCACGCACATTTGCCCATTATGGGCCAAATTCACTACTGGTGCAAAGGTCTGGCAAAGCCCCGTGCACTGGTTTAACCTCACATAGAATATAAGAACATAAGAAAGGTCAGGTCAGGTCCATCTAGCTCCAGCATCTAGCCCAGTCTCCGACAGTGGCCAATGCCAGGTGCCCCTGAGGGTGAAACTAACAGGCTATGAATGATGATCTCTCTCTGCCATCCATCTCCATCCCTCTGACGAACAGAGGCTAGGGGACACCCATTCACCATCCCACCCATAATAGCCATTTATGGACTTAGCCACCATGAATTTGCCATCTGTCACTCATACAACATAGGAGTTGTATGAGTGACAGATGAGTGGAGCTGCTACATCAGGGTACCGATGAACCACCTCAAAATACTAAACTGATCTCTGCACAGAAATTTATGGGGCTGGTATGGAAGGTCAGGAGCTGCAGATACTAATTAGGCCTGCAAGCTGGAATTGTAGCCTAGCTCCCTGACACCAATTTGGGCAGTTGTGGAAATGACATTCATAATTATTGAACATGGTACACTCCATCTACACAGAGCACCAGACACTGGGGCTTTACCCCAATGCAATGTTTCCCCCTTTCTAAGTTATTCCCATGCAATCTAAGATATGTAGCTGAATGCATTTTCTAAATAAAATAAGAAATATGAAGTACTATTGTTATGCCTGATCCTGCAAGACTACTCATGTGAATAGTTCCACTGAGGTAACATGAATAAGTGTTTGGGTTTATTGTTATTTAGAAATTCACATGCTACTGGCATATAGTTTTACTGACAAAAAAGAAACAACAACAAAAAAGGGGAAAAACAGCTGTCTCTTCTCATTTTGCTGTTATTTCTAAAGCCCTCCATTACCCTTGTTGTGAAAAACATTCAACTGACTTTCTAAAATTAAGCAAGATTGTTTTAATTGCTTGCCTTTCTAACATAAACACTAATTTATCCTCCTCCCTTTTCGAAAGAGAAGCATTGTCACATCCTCTCTGGTTTCTAGAAGAACTTGTCTCATGACCTCTACCAAAAGATAGCCATTGATAAACAAGGTCTGAATCTTGCAAACCCTCACCAAAGCCAACTGGAGTATTGTTTGGGGTGCACTTGTTGGACTGGGTCCTAAATAGGTATCAAGAATTAAAGACACTCTTCCATCTTCCTCCCCTCTCCCACTAAAAATAGTACTGTAGGCTGCTTTCTTCCCAAAATTAAAACAAATAAAAAATAAAAATCAACCATTATTCGTAGCAGGCGTTTGAAGCAGGGACTGTTTAGTTACACAAAGACCCTTTCCAATAGATCACAGTACACAGACTGAATGGATTATGGCCCGACACATTCTAAATAAATATTTACTTCTTAACTGTCTGGCAATGGCTCTCTCCATTCCCCTCACAGACAAGAGTGCCAAGAGCAGGAAATTGCAAAAGTTTTTGCTTTCATGCATCTAAAGGGCTAGTATAAAACAGTCGTCTTAGTATCTGCAGTAACTAGGTATTGGTCCTTTAAGAGACTCTCAACTCTCATCATCAGATTTCAATGACCAAGAAGCTGAGATACTGGCTTGAAGTTGAAAATTATACTGGGACAAATCTTGCCCTCTTGTCCTTCCCCACTGTATGAATGGCAGGAAGGGGAGCCAAGGAGGTGGAGCCTATTGACATGTTTCTCCTGGTTCTGTCCTGTGCTGAGTCTATCCTCCACAGTCTGAAGGAAACTAACAGCATACAGATCTCCCATGTAGGCTCCACAATTTGGCCCATCATTCTTCATCTGATAGTGATTTTTTCATTTTAAATCTTTCTAATTTGGGCAGACTCATGAAAGACATAGTTCCTCATTCATTTTCCATGAGGTTCCTAAAGGAGTGGCAGTTCTACATTCTTACTCCAGCACAGATCACACCACAAACAAAATAATGCAGTGAATGCCAACTAAAATAGTAAACATCACTGAGCAGTCAGACTGCATTTTGTACCAAAAAGGTTTCGACTCAGTTGGCCCTGAACCAGTAGGACTCATACTAGCCTCAATAGAAATTTTATCTCAGTACTGACTATATGATCCCCCCCACCACCTTTTTATACACATTTTGTTTAGCAAAAACAGATTTTCAGACATTAAATTGGTCACATAAACATCAGCTGTTACTACAGTGAGGGGGCATATATATATCTAGACAGATAGTAACAAAGGGTTTGACACCTTTTTATCTGTTTCCCTTTACAAGCAAATATATATATTCTGGAAAATTAAGCTGTCATTTTCTTTATCACTTTAACAATAAGCATATAAACACAAGTTTTGTAGCAGGTGTGACAATCCAGGTCCAGACACTCTAAGTGGAGAACAAGAGGGGTTGAACCCCAAGAATAAGCAGTTGAATCAACTGGTTGTATACAATGTTATTGTGTATAAATATACCTCAAGTAAGGTCTTTTAATAAAAACTTGGTCATTGGGGAAACATGTTTACAGACTATGGCTATGAATGTATGCTTGCATAAATGGCCAGGTCTACACGGCTACTTACTTCAGTATAACTGACATTGCTCAGGGGTGTGAATAAGCCACCCCTCTCAGCAACATAAGTTACATCAAACTAAAAGCAGGTGTGAATAGCTACTGCCTCTCACAGAATGGATTTATTATGCCCACCAGAGCGCTCTCTCCTGTCAATATAGAGCACCCATGTGGTGCTTCTAGTGCAGACTAGCCCTTTGCGTAGAACACTAATGGTAACTTGGGTGCAACTGCCACATCACTTCAGTGTTGGGAAGTAATCAGGCAAGGAGGGACATCTCACAGGCTAGTTGCTTCCCTTCCAACAACCTATTATGGCACAACACAGGGGAAGACAATAGTGGACTATTAAAGTTAATTGAAAGACATTGAAATGGAAAAGAAAATCCCAGTCTTGGATAACTAAGGAAGGAGGGAGTTTCCCCTGCTCTGTATAAACACAAATTACCATAGTCTGAAAGGCGAAAGGGGAATTTAGATAATATAGAAGTGTAAAGCCTGAGACTGCATCTTTATGTTTATTTTCTGTGTAACTTGTCTGTTTGCTTTTCCTTACTGTTTCACCTTTGAGTCTATGATTTCTCTATTAAACAAACTTTTATTTTACCCCAAACTGACCTCTGCTGTGCAAACTGTGGGGCGTGTGTTTGCCAAAGTGGACTGATAGGTGGGGAGAGGTTTCATTCCTTGAGGGATGATGAGCCGAAGTGGAAAAGTCTGAATGTCTGGTCATTAAGAACTCAGGGAAACAGATTTGGGGGAACTCTGGACCAGAACAGGAGTTGTTGAAGTCATTCTGCAAGGAATAATTAGGTTGGAGGAAGGCAGAGTTGAGCCCTTTATGCTTGTAGGCTGGCTACTGGTGTCAGAACTCTGAGCCACATAGGCATAGTATTAAGGTATCCAACATTACAAGGCAGGTGGTGACAGAACCCCTTACTGGTCTGGGTAACTCAAGTCCTTTCTGGATTATCTATCTAATCCAAAACCCAGAGGAAACTTTATTGGCTTCAAAGGACTTTGTAAAATTGGGCTCTTAGGGCCAGCATACAAAGCTGATAGTGCCATTTATAGGACCACAGAGTTGAGGTATTGACATCAGGTGGACACTCTTTCCAGTTTCAGGGAATTTTGGCCCTCTCTGATTTCATGTGTTTATTTTTAGGCAAAGCATGGCCAATCATTAAGAGTAAAAAAGCATTATTATTGACATGTGAAAAATCATTTGCTTTGAATCATGTTGGCCCTCTCTGAAGTGATCTGCCCCGTTCCTCAATTCAGCACATGGTTAAATGCTTTGCTGAAGTCCCACAACTTTAATGGGACCCAGACAGCATGGAAGATATTTTCAACAATGGGAAGATGGTATAGTTCACATACTTTCAATGTATAACTGATAATTATCCAGTCTCAACTGCCTGGTTTTATTGGGTTACCCCTAAAATTGAAAAGCCTCCATCTGGAGAGGGCGATGCAAGCAGATGTATTTACTTTTCAAAAACAAAAATATTTGCCTCCACCGGGTAAATTTCCTGCCCTGCTTCGCTCCCCCTTGCCGAGTTTGCCTAATTTATACACTAACTTCAGGCTGAGACTCTAGTTTACTGGGAGTCCCTCTGTAAAAGGGCACTAGCACACAAACCCACTCATTCAGTCCCCTGTCCCATTGCCAGGCAGAAAGGTCTGGGAGACACTCTGTCATGCAGTGACCTGCCACTCTAGCTGTTCTGCTTTCTGCACGTCTGGTCCTGGAGGCTCCTGAGAACAGGCTTTGCCTGATTCGTTGGCCGGCAGATACAGCAGGGTCGGTGCTCATTACAATAAGTTACCCAGAAATATCAACTTCTCCTGCCTACCTCTCAGATCTCTCCAGTGGTCACTGTCCTGTCTGCCCGCTGCCTTCACTTTCTACAAATCCCGAACACTGCTAGACTTTTAAGCAGCATCGTTTCTCCGCAAAGCAGCCAGCTTCTCCCCCTCCCCTTCTCCTCCCTCCCCGGATTAAAATTCAGATGCAAACGTGGTGGTGGCCGCTGCCTGCCTCCTGTCACTGGGTCTCAGGGAGCATCCAGCCTGGGAGGCAGCCACCCGCCAAATACTTTGCAACTTCAGAACCGCCCACGAATCGCCGCGTCCCCCTGCCTAACTTGTACCGACTGTCTGCGGGCCGGCAGGCAGCAGCGCCGTACGGTACCTCGGATGTAGCTGCATTTGCTCTCGTCCAGCTGGCTGGAGGCAGAGCCGCCCATGGCGCGGGCAGGGGCTACAGCGCCGGACACGGGCTGCGGGAGGGCGAGAGCGGCTCCGAGCGCTCCCGGGGCCGGTCTGCAGGAGAGGCGGCTGGCGTGGGGGAGCTGCGCGCCGCTTCGCAAGAGCCGCTCAGCCGGGCTGGCCGCTTCGGATCGGGGGGGTGTTTTTCTCTCTCCCTCCTCTTCAGTCGCAGCGCAAACTTCCTCCGAAAGGCACCGCCTCCTCCGCTCCCCGGGCGGGGCGGGGGAGCTCCGCTCGCCCCTGGGCTGGCTCCCCCCAGTCCTCACTCAGCCCTGTTCCCGCAGCGGGCTGCTCCCGCCCTTCTCCCGCCCTCCATTTCTTGCTGCCCCTTCAGGCTTCACGGTTCCTGCTCCCCCGCCCCTCCTGCGGCTTCCCCCGCCTGGGGCTGTCACAGTTCAGCGCCACTGCCCCCCCCAGGGAGCTCGGGGGTCCCCCTCTCCGGGGCCAGCCCCTTAGCGAGCCTCGGAGCGGAGCCCGCTAAGGGGGAAACAACTGCCGCCCGGCGCCAGGTAGCGGGGCCTTAGCCCGTGTGAAGCCGCACAGCGCAGCCACAAGCAGCTGTGGCCTCCCGCTCCCGCCACCCCCGTCACACGCTGCCTGGGTCAGAACAAGGGGAAACCCAACGATAATGTCACTCGGGAGACCCGCTTGCACCAGGTGAAGCTTCTCCTGCGTGGCAGGGGCAGCTCTAGCTTTTCTGCCGCCCCAAGCATGGCAGTGAGGCTGCCTTCCCGGGGACTGCGGGGGTCCCGCGCCTTCGGCGGCGCCTGCGGGAGGTCCACGGGTCCCGCGGATTCGGGGTACTGCCACCGAATTGCCCCTGAATTCGGATCGGCGGACCTCCCGCAGGCGCGCCCCCAAGGCAGCCTGGCTGCAGCCCTCACAGTAACCGGCAGGCGTGCGGCTTGCAGACCCAGGCTGCGTGGTGACTGAAGCTCCTCCAAACACTATATGTTCCCCACACAGGCGGTATCAGAGGAAAAGCCCCCGCACACGTTCCAAGGAATTTGGGGGGGGAACACACTATTTCAATTAATTCACCTTAATTCTGTGTATAAAGTGTATAATTTTATATGAAGTGAGTTCCTTTGAACAGAAACTAATTATGTATTGCACATTTCCAGTAACTGAAAATTGCATATTTTAGACATTTGAATACATTTGTTTTAACCATTCTACATTGATCACAAGCTCCAATTTTGTTTGAACAAATTAAGCCTACTTTTGTTCCACCAACTGTATTAATGCATTTGATACCTCAACAATTTTATATATTGCTATTTCATCATCAAAAGCAGGTTAAGAAATTTCTAGGGCTGTCAAGCAATTAAAAAAAATTATCGCGATTAATTGTGTGATAAAAAAAACTCAATTGTGCTGTTAATAATATAATACCATTTATTTAAATATTTGAATGTTTTCTACATTTTCAAATATATTCATTTAAATTACAACACTTTGATTATAAATTAAAATTTATATTTATTTTTAGTAAAAATATTTACACTGTAAAAAACAAAAGAAATAGTATTTTTCAATTCACCTAATACAAGTACTGTAGTGCAATCTCTTTATCATGAAAGTTAAACTTACAAATGTAGAATTAGGTACAAAAAAATAACTGCATTAAAAAATAAAACAATGTCAGACTTTAGAGTCTACAAGTTCACTCAGTCCTACTTCATCCAATCACTGTGACAAACAAGTTTGGTTACAATTTGCAGGATATGATGCTGCCCACTTCTTGTTTACAATGTCACCCATAGGCGCCAACTTTCCCTGGTGCCGGTGGGTGCTCGTGCCCCCCTGCCCCGGCCCCGTTCCGACTCTACCCTTTCCCCACCCCTGTCCCACCCCCATTCCAACCCTTTTCCCAAAGTCCTCGCCCCAACTCCACCTCCTCCCTGCCCCTATTGGACCTCTTCCCCAAATTCCTGCCCCAGCCCCGCCTCTTCCAGAAGCGCTCTGCATTCGCCCTCCCCCCCTCCCTCCCAGCACTTGCAGCCACGAAACAGCTGTTTCGTGGCACAAGCGCTGGGAGCTAGGGGGAAAAAGCGGGCATGCAGAGCAGCGCACCCACCAATTTTTCCCTGTGGGTGCTCCAGCCCTGGAGCACCCACGGAGTCAGCACCTGTGATGTCACCTGAAAGTGAGAACAGGTGTACACATAGAACTGTTGTAGCCGGCGTTGCAAGATGCACCAAAGATTCATATGTTCCTTCATGCTTCAACCAGCATTTCAGAGGACATGCGTCCATGCTGATGATGGATTCTGCTCGATAACGATCCAAAGCAGTGCGGACTGATGCATGTTAATTGTCGGCATCTGACTCAGAAGCCACCAGCAGAAGGTTGATTTTCTTTTTTGATGGTTCAGGTTCTGTAGTTTCCGCATCGAAGTTCTGAAAGCATGCTCCACACCTCGTCCCTCTCAGATTTTGGAAGGCACTTCAAATTCTTAAACCTTGGGTCAAGTGGCTTAGCTATTTTTAGAAATCTCACATTGGTACCTTCTTTGCATTTTGTCAAATCTGCTGTGAAAGTGTTCTTAAAATGAACATGTGCTGAGTCATCATCTGAGACGGCTATAACATGAAATATATGGCAGAATGCGGGTAAAACAAAACAGGACAATTCTCCCCTAAGGAGTTCAGTCACAAATTAAATTAACACATTCTTTTTTTAACCAGTATCATCAGCTTGGAAGCATGTTCTCTGGAATGGTGGCCAAAGCATGAAGGGGCATACGAATGTTTAGCATATCTGGCACGTAAATGCCTTGCAATGCCAGTTACAAAAGTGCCATGCGAACACCTGGTCTCACTTTCAGGTGACATTGTAAATAAGAAGTGGGCAGCAGTATCGCCCGTAAATGTAAACAAACTTGTTTGTCTTAGCAATTGACTGAACAAGAAGTAGGACTAAGTGGATTTATAGACTCTAAAGCAGTGGTTCTCAAACTGTGGGTTGGGACTCCAAAATGGGTTGCAACCCCATTTTAATGGGGTCGCCTGGACTGGCGTTAGATTTGGTGGGGCTTGGGCTTGGGCTTTGCCCACCCACTTGGGTGGCAGGGCTCAGGCAGGCTCAGGCTTCGGTCCCCCCTCCTGGGATCATGTAGTAATTTTTGTTGTCAGAAGGGGGTCACGGTGCAATGAAGTTTGAGAACCACTGCCCTAAAGTTTTACATTGTTTTGTTTTTGAGTGCAGTTATGTAACAAAAAAAAAATCTACATTTGTAAGTTACACTTTCAGGATAATGAGATTGCACTACAGTAGTATGTGGTAAACTGAAAAATACTATTTCTTTTGTTTATCATTTTTACAGTGCAAAAATTTGTAATAAAAAATAATAATATAAAGTGTGCGCCGTATACTTTGTATTCTGTGTTGCAATAGAAATCAATATATTTGAAAATGTAGGAAAACATCCAAAATATTTAATACATTTCAGTTGGTATTCTATTGTTTAACAGTGTAATTAATCAATTAATTTTTTTAACTGTGATTAATTTTTTTAGTTAATCGCATGTTAACTGCGATTAATCAACAGCCCTAGAAATTTCACATCCAAGCTGACAAGTTTTTAAATTAATAATCAGCTTGATACAATTTGAAACAGCCAAAAAGATTAAAAAAAAATTATACAATATTAATTAAGTATTGTGCTAAACAACCTTTGGTAAGCAGACAAATAAAGCTTACTTAAGGCAGTTGATCAATATTAATTTGCTGATGAATGCCACTTTTATACTGAAATGAGGCAATTGTTTAACTGTTCTAGCAAGGAGACTGGATGCATGCAGTGCCTTAATAAAGACTGGCTCTCATAAGTATTTGGATATCTTAACTGAGACTCAAATCAACAGCACTCCTAGAGGTAAATATAAATAGGGGCCTTTCATCAACATCTTCATTTGTTAAACTTTATTCACAAGGTTTTAACTTGTAACAATGTGGTGGTTGCAGTAGTGTGATCATTGCACATCCGCTGTGAGCTGTCTGAGTAAAAAATAAACAAACGAGCTACATTGTGCACCGTCTTGCAACTTTAAAGTGTTTCATGTAGCATCAGTGCAGAATATTAATATATAGTGTTGCATGTCCTGTAGTGTCAAATTTATCTCCAAAGCCTGTAGACACATCTGAGACGGAAGAGATAAACCATGCAATTTGCATGAACTATGTTATTCTAAAACAAACTCCTGTTCTATCTTTATAGTTCAGAAAATAAAAATATATCTAAGAGCAGAAGCTTTAGAATAAATTCTGAGGAGCAGAAAGGCAGAAAGCAGTGCACATACAGAATGGAAGTGAGATTTTTAGTCTACACACACTTAGGATAAACACAAAATAGAAGAACAATGTCTTTAACAATAATTATTTACACTTCAGTAGTACCTTCCACCAAAAATCTTGTGGGGGGGGGGAGTTAATCTACATTCATTCAAGTTAGTCCAGTGTTGGGCTATTTCAGTCCAGGACACCATAAATTCAAAAGGCAAAGATATCTCTCACTCTTTGTACAACCTGCATAAATATCAGGCAGAATAGTAGTCCCTGCTCCTTAATGACTCCTCTGGCGGTGCTGGGTGTTCCAAAGAAGGTGGTGGGAATGGGTTGAATAATTAGATCGGCCCACCCTACTCTCCACATGCAGGCCAATAGAAGTCCACCCTTCAAAAAGACTCTTAACAGGTACAAACTAGCCCTAAAAGCTAGGGTGACCAGACAGCAAGTGTGAAAAATCGGGATGGGGGTGGGGGTAATAGGATCCTGTATAAGAAAAAGACCCAAAAATCGGGGCTGTCCCTATAAAATTGGGACATCTGGTCACCCTAGGTCACAACATAAAGACCTTTTTTATACCTTCCTTCTTTCTTTGTGCACGCCTCACTATCTGCTGTAGACTGAGAGTAGTGGATGGAACTGACTCTGCAGTCTCCGCTAACAAAACAATCATGTTACTTGGAATTCTCTCTAGAAGGAATCTCGCATCATTTGAGACTTTATCCTCAACTCCACTAATATACTGTTACAGCTATTTAAAATATCTCCAGAAGGTGAGAAGAGGTACAAACAATACTTATTCAATACTTAGTCTAATATGAGTAATGCAGTATTGCAATAACCATGTTGGGCCCAGGATATTAGAGACAAGACTGGTGATCTTTTATTGGACCAACTTCTGTTGGTGAGAGAGAGGAGCTTACACAGAGCTCTTTTGCAGGTCTGGGAAACATACTCAGGCCTGGTCTACACTAGAAAATTAGGTTGGTTTAACTTCATTGGCCAGGGGCATAGGCGGCGGGTCGCATAGGCTGGGGGAGGCTTTGCCTCCCAAACAGCCAGGCATGCCCCACCCCCTGCCGTGATGCTCCATATGTGCGGCTCCAGTACTCCAGCTCCAGCCCCCCAGATCTCCATCTGGGAAGACTGGGGCTGCGCACTGCCCGCCTTCCTGTGCTCCAGGGCTGGGAGGGCTGCGGGCCACCCACCCTCCTGGCATTCTGGGGTTGGGGGTGCTGGTGCCGTCTGCCTTTCCGTGCTCCAGAGCTGGGGAGGCTGTGGCCACATGCTGCCCACCTTCCCAGTGCTCCAGAGTTGAGGGGGCTAGGGCTGCACACCACCCGCCTTCCCTCACTCTGGGACTGGGGGGGCTGGAACCGTGTGCCGCCTGCCCTTACGCTCTCCACGACTGGGGGGCCTGGGGCTGCGTGCTGCCCGCCTTCCTGATGCGCCTTTGCGGCTGTGAGGCTAGCTGCAGGACTGGGCTGGTGGCCAAGGTGGAGGGGGGCTCTGGGCTCCGGCGGGGGATGGAAGGGCGAGCCCTTGGGCCAAAGGGCCAGAGCCAGGGGATAGCCTCCCCTAGCTGGCGATTCACTTGCCATGCATGGTCAGGGGTGTGAAAAATCCACTACCTCTCAGGGAGGTGGATTACCTACACCAATGTAGAATATGCTACAGTGGCACAGTTATGCCGCTGTAGTGTTTTAAAACACAGACAAGCCCTTAGAATGTCACAGCCAAAGGTAGAACAGAATGTTTACCATAAGTAGTTAGCATAACACATATTTCAAGGGACCATTCAAGGTGAAGTGGCCTATTAACACCTCTCCAGCTACAGGGGGGAAAGGAGAGGGTGGGAAAAAAGCAGGGGGAGTTACACTATGTCTACACTACGGACCTTACAGTGGCACAGCTGTACCGCTGCAGTTGCGCCACTGTAAGATCTCCTGTGTAACTTCTCTATGCTGGTGGGAGAAAGCTGTCCCACCTTCATAATTAAACCATTCCCAATGAGTGGCGCTAGCTATGTGGGCGGGAAAGCATCAGACCGGCACCTTAGTGGGTTACAGATTGTTGTAATAAACCATAAATCCAGTGTGTTTATTCTGTCCATGATTTTTAGTGTCTAGCAAAGTTATTAATTTAAGGCTTTGTCTATACAAGCACTTTTGTCAGCAAAACATTTGTCGGCCAGAGGTATGAAAAAACACACCCCTGACCGATGTAAGTTTCACCAACAAAAGTGCTGGTGTGGACTGCGCTATGTTGGTGAGAGATGCTCTTCCACCGACATAGCTACCACCGCTTGTTGGGGGTGGTTTAGTTATGCTGGCAGGAGAGCTCTCTCCTGCTGGCATAGAGTGGTTACACAGGAGACCTTACGGCGGTGCAGCTGCAGCAGTACAGCTGTGTTGCTGTAAGGTGCGTAGTATACACATAGCCTAAATTCATCTTTTGAAAGTGTTGTGTGGGTTTCTGTTGAAGATGTGGACTGAGAAGTCAGATATAGAATGATCACTTTGTAACAACTGTTCACCCACAGGTGATAGGGTGTTTTTGTCTTTTATCATTTATCTGTGAGAGTTAATTTGAGAGCATAGTGATTATTTTGTTTCACCCCTATAGCTGTTATTGCATCATTTAGTGCACTGGATGAGGTATACCACATGTTGTGATAGGCATGTGTAGGACCGATGGATCTTGAAAGGTATGTTGTGGGGTAATGATAATCACAGCAGTGGAGATAGGTCTACAGGTTCTGCATCTGTTGTTGTGGCAGGGTCTGATGCTGCTTTGTGTTGGTGTGTCCTGATATGTGGGGAGCTTGCTTCTGAAGATGAGCTTCGGGGGTTGGTTGAAGGCCAGAAGAAGGGATCAGGAAAGTTTTCTTTCGGGATGTGGTCCCCATTGACTATGCATAATTGTTTAAGGAGACCCCATTTTCTTTCCAGCATGTGGTGGTAGGTGACAACTAGGGGTCTGCGGTCAGAGTGGGTTTTATTTCTGTGTTGAAGGTTCTCTCAGCATATTTGGTTGGAGGGTCCATGGTTGGTGCAGGTGGTTTTAAGTGCAGTAAAGTATGTGTCCTAGACTTTCTCCTTGGAACATATTCTTTGGTATCTGAGTGCCCTGCTGTAGATAACAGATTTATTGGTGTGTTTAGGGTGGTTACTGGATCTGTGAAGGTAGGTGTGGTGATCTGTGGGTTTCTTGTGTGTATAGTTGTCTGTAGGATTCCATTGTTGAAGCCGATTGTGGTGTCACGGAAGTTGAAGCTAGCATGGGAGTGTTCTAGAGAGTTAATGGATAGGTGGTGGCTGTTGACGTTGTGGTAGAAATCTGTGAAGGAGTTCAGGTTGCCTGTTCAAAAGATGAAAATATCATTGATATATCTCGGGTGTCTCATTGGTTTTGTGGTGCATTTGTCCAGAAATAATTCTTCAAGGTGGCCCATGCAGAGATTGACATATTAGGGAGCCATCCTAGTACCCATGGCTTTTCCCATGGTTTGGACAAATTGTTGTTGAATGTAGAATTATTATGGATGAGGATGAAATGGCTGAGTTGGTGATGCGGTTGGGGTGGCTATCAATGTGGGGCATATTGAGGTATAGGGAAGGTGACATCCATCGTGGCAAGGATGCTGTTCTGAAGGAGGTTGATAATGTTGCAGAGTTTCTAGAGGAAATCAGTTATATCCTGGAGGAAACTGGCCCTTTGTGTTGAATAGTTTGAGGATGGTTTCTGTGAGTCCTGATATTCCTTCAGTAAGAGTGCCATGCAGGGACATCTCTACCCATACACAAAGTACGTGGTTGCGTTGGGCACCAGGAAATTTTGGGGCACCACATTTCCTGGTGCCCTGCATAGTTGTGTACTGTTCCAGCCCCTGCTCCGCCTCTTCCCCATAGCCCCCTCCCCTGCTCCGCCCCACCCTACCTCTTCCCATACCTTGCTTTGCCCCAGCCCCACCCCCATTCTCCTGAGAACTGCTGCAGGGGGTCGGGCCTGCACTCACTGGTGGCGGTAAGTGCAACAACCCGGCCCCAGCCTGCTCCGCTCCGCCGGCTCCCAGCCGCACTGTCGGTGAGAGCTGGGGGCGGGGCGGCTCTACAAATTTGGCCGCCCCAAGCAGTCATGCCCGGGAGGCGCCCCGGAGCCGCGGGAGCAGCGGACCTCCCGCGGGCACGACTGCGGAGGGTCTGCTGGTCGCGCGGCTCGGCTGGACCTCCCGCAGCTGCGGGCAGTTCGCTGGTCCGGCGGCTCCGGTTGAGCTGCCGCAGTCATGCCTGCGAGAGGTCCAGCCGAGCCACGGGACGAGCGAACCGTCCGCAGTCATGCCTGCGGGAGGTCCACTGCTCCCGGGGCTCCAGTGGACCTCCCGCAGGCATGACTGTGGCAGGTCCACCGGCCCAGCCTGCCGCCCCCCCGGGAAAGGGCCGCCCCAGGCAGGTGCTTGCCCCGCTGGGCTCTGGAGCCGGCCCTGGCTGGGGGGCAGTTCCCCGTGCCCCTCAAGGCTGGGAGCCAGGGGAGCACAGCGGGCTAGGACCGGGGGCCAGCTGCCCCACGGAGGCCTGGGTCCCCCACAGCCTCCTCTGCCCCACGGGGGTGCTGAATAGAGCACCAAAATAGCTAGGGATGGCTCTGGTGCCATGACTAGATATGATGGGTTTGCCTGGGTTTCCTGTTTGTGTATCTTGGGAAGTATGTAAAAGGTCCCTGTGGTGGGTTAATGGGGGATAAGATTATAGAGTTTCTCTTGGCATTGTTTGGGGGAAGATTTAATGACATCTTTAAATTCCTGGGTACATTATGATGTGGGGTCTTCTCTGAGTTCTTTATAGTAGGTGCTGTTGGAGAGTTGTCGTTTGGCATACATACGATGCAACTAGAACTATGCTTGAAAGAGAGGAAAAAAGGAACCAGCACTCAAGCACGTACAGACAAAGGCTGGGAAACCAGAACCTTCATTCATCCCACTTTTCTCTATCACTGTTGACTATTTTGTTGCTGGTCCTCCACTGTAGTGGTGGTTTTCATAATTAATTCACTGATGGAAAAATCTCCATCAACACAGACTACAGTCACCTGGAGGTATCTTGGGCCCTTCCAGAACATCAGGTTCAGCCAAACTCACACTTCTGAAAACCAGGCAATACAGAGTTAAGGTACACGCCACCATAGCCTTAACTTTGTCGTCTCCAGCTAGCAATAGCCACTGACTCCTGAGGATTATATGCATGCACTCCAGCTGCATTCACTGTTAGGTGTAGCTATATGGATTGAGGGAGGGATTAGTTGGATCAACTTGGCAGAGCCGTGATTATGATATGAAGGGATCTGGGGAGCGGGGATTGCCCCTCTGCAGCATGCCTCATTCAATGCTGAGTTCTATAGATTGTTAATAGTGGTACACAGTGCCCTCTCCCATGGGGGTGTAAGGAAGTGGGGTAATACCTCTCGAACAGGACAGGACCCCGCAGGTTCCAGCACACATACAGGAAGGGAGAACATGGAGCTGACAGGCCCCCACATCCCAATTCCAGTATCACTCACCCCACACCCCTGGTCCCCTCCTGTACCTCCCACTTTCTCCCTTCATCAGAGCCCCTAACTGCCACTAACTATGATGCAACCTACTTTGCCAACAGATTTGGACAGATTTAGGTCTCTCATTTTTAAATGATACAAGAGAAGGGAAAACTCATGATTATGTTATGTTAGCCACTCTTAAGCATGACTGTTCTGGACTCAGCCTATCACATTTGAATTTGGGACTAGTCATGCTGGCTAACAGTAATAGAAAGTTTCCATAGCTTCTATGAATCATCTCTGACTTTTTCTTTTGTGTTTCCAATTCTCTGTTAATTCGATCAAATTTGACTTCCACTGAGACTGTGACAGTAATAATTTTTAATGTCAATTCCTTCTGAAATCTTCTTCAGTTACTTTTGTAAATTTAATATCTCTTTCTAGACAGCTCCCTTGTGATGTTATGTGAGTGCTATGTTTTGATCAAAATCCTCATTGCAATTATCAATATACTAGCTGTGGTTGGATGTAACTAATGAAGCTGATGCTGGCTCCTGAAGAATTTTTGAACTTCCAAATGTGCTTTAGCACTTGTGATAGTTACTACTTTAACTACAAGAAATAAATAAATAGTTTGGTGAACACTCCTACTTCAGAAGTTCAGGATGACTGTATGTGAGTTCTCACCTCTGTCTGAGCAAATGGAAAAGACCACCTTGTCATATTTCTCTGTATTCTTGTTTGGCATTTACCACAACTTAAACACAATATTGCATCTCTTCTACTACTGAGTTAAAAAAAAAATAACTGCCAGGTTCCAGCAACCACAGTTTGAGAAACACTGTATTTAAGAGGTTTCAGAGTAGCAGCCGCATTAGTCTGTATCCGCAAAATGAACAGGAGTACTTGTGGCACCTTAGAGAATTAGTGATTATCACTACAAAAGTTTTTTCTCTTAATTAATTAGCCTCTTAGAGTTGGTAGGACAACTCCCACCTTTTCATGTTCTCGCTATATATATATCTCCTCACTATATGTTCCATTCTGTGCATCCGATGAAGTGGGCTGTAGCCCACGAAAGCTTATGCTCAAATAAATGTGTTAGTCTCTTAGGTGCCACAAGTACTCCTGTTCTTTTTGCAGATACAGACTAACATGGCTGCTACTCTGAAATTTGCTTTGCTTGTAACCTTTAAGCTGGACCACAAGAAAACCATGCTTGATGTTTAATTATTATATTTACTCTTTTTAAATCTAGCCATAGCCTAAGTTCCAGATGTATTTTCTTTATTTTTGTTTTTAATAAAATTTACCTTTTTTAAGAACAGGATTGGGTTTTTTGTGTCCTATGAGGGTTGTGCATATGTTGTTTAATTAGCTGGTGGCAACAACTGATTTCCTTTGTTTTCTTTCTTAGCTCTTCCCTGGAGCGGGGGTGAAAGGGCTTGAGGGTACCCCACAGGGAGGAATTCCCAAGTGAGCCTTCCTGGGTCCAAAGGGTTTTTTTGCACTTGGGTGGTTGCAGCATCAACCCATCCAAGGTCAGAGAGAAGCTGTAACCTTGGGAGTTGAATACAAGCCTGGAGTGGCCAGTATTATTAATGTTTAGAATCCTTGCAGGCCCCCACCTTCTGCACTCGAAGTGCCAGAGTGGGGAATCAGCCTTGACACCTCCACTTTAAAGTGCATATAAATGCTCATTCAAGATTCCACACTTGACAAATCTGGAGACAGAAGTCCCTCTATTTATATCTACACATCAAGTACAGCATGATAGTATCAGTACAAGCCTTTCTCAGTGACTTCAGGGGAATTTCTCTTTTGTAGTTATAGTATGTCATGGCTGTGCATGCTGGTGAACAAAATCATGGTTTGGAAGACTAGTAGAACTCTCACTGACACCTGGAAAGCTAATGAGAATTGTCTTTAAGGAGTAAGTGTTACTGTGGACTAAATCTGGTTGATCAACTTGAACAAAAGGTCTTGATTTTCCCCACTTGATAAAAATGCAATTGCAAATGTATCTGTGGCCAGATTATAATTCCCTCTGCCACCATTTTAGAGGGAATCTGTGTTGATGCTGTAAAAAATCCAGAAAGGGAAGAATACAAAAATCAGAAGAATTCAAGCACTAAAATGCTTCTTTTTTCAGTTTGTGGAAAAATCCACCAGGGGGCTCCAGATAGCTACCTAAGAAATTCCATGTCCCAGGGATAACAAATTTGTTAGCTTTATATCTACAGTACTTGTTTTGTTTCTTTGTTTTTTAATATATCTAGAGATCAACAGAATCATTAGTTGAATACTTCTTACATCTTCAGTATGCGGTATGAGCCAAGTTCAAGGTCTCTGTCCTTCAAGGGACTCCATGGCTAGACCCAGCATATCTAAAAGATAACCTAAAACTTTTGGATGAAGACGGCGGTCGTCAGTCCCATTCCTCAGGCATAGAAGAACTTTCTACCACAAGGGTAAGGCTGATCTGTGCAGGAGACAGCAGTTCCTGGTGGCTCTTTCTGTGACTGAGGAACAAAACTCACAAACCTCACTCCCTTCCGCTCAAAGCATACTATGTTGGCCTTGTCTTCTCTAATTATAAACACCTAGCATGTACATATTTATTAAAATAAAAACTAATTAAAAAAGACCACACTGTGCACATGACAAATGTTAGTCATGCTGCTTAATGCACTGCTGAGGGCTTCTATGGTGGTGAGGGCAGTACAAGAACTTCTGTTGAATACTATATGCATGTCTCTTGAGGGAGGATGAACTTTACATCCAACAGGTCTCTTCTTCTCTGACAAATATAAATCTACATCATATAGCATTGCAAGTAGCAACTTTTAGTTAAAACTGAAAGCTTTCCATTAAACTCCATGTTTCCATTAATACTATAAAATATTCACTATTAGAGCTGAACCATTCTATGCTTGATCTCTGCCCTGAGACTTACTTAGCTGCTTTTCTGAAAGTCTGAGTAAAATCCCCTGAACCGCTTTTGAATTATAGAAGAGGTGAGAAAGTAACATGCTCCTCCCCATCCCCACCCCACCGCACACACAGTGAAAAGTTTGCCCACACCTTTAAAAAAACAACAACAGGATTACTGCACCACAAACAGCTGAATCTTGACATCTGCTGGACTGGATTCTGTCATACTGTGCATGCCCAGCTGAAAACATCTTAAGTCTATAGATGCTGACTTAAAAGTAGATGCACAGTTAGGTATTCACTTTTGATTATTTCGAACTAACCTGTTCTGCAGCAGAAGCTGCTACATCGAGCAGGAAGGCTTAAAGTAAGTAAAACTAACTGTGACCTGGGAAAATCCAGAAATCAAGGACTTTGGGTTAGGTTCTGGGAGAGACGATCAGGTAAGCAAGGTACAAGGCCTATTACAGCATCCTATTCCAACCACCAAAAACAGCTCTGTTTTTATCTGGTAGTGGTTGACGTTATTTGTTCTGAATTTTTCATACAGACTGCCTCTCACATGGACTTTGCCTGAAAGCCCCAACCACAGTTCATGGTCTGATGCTTGTGGTTGTGCATTTACCCATTCCAAGAAGATTCTCTTTAACCAACCCATCCTATGAAATCCAGACTTCACTTAAACAAGTATTCTGCTTATTGACAAATCGGAGGTGTGCCTGACAGTAATTTTGTCCAAGAGTGAGAGAAGGTGGAATATACCCAATCATGTACATTCACACAAACATTCTCTAGAGAATATGTTTGGGAGCTGGGGAAAATTATTCTGTTATAATATCTGTAACCCACAGTGGGAAGCTGACTTCTTCTGCTATTACCCCCAGGCTCCTGCTTCCTCCTTGTTATCAACCATGTGTCACATAATTGGCTGCATATGGTGAAGGATGTGCATCTTCATTGTCCTTTAGTGTTTGAGCTGGCAGAGAATTCATTTCCGATGCACCACCAGGGAAGCAATGACCAGACCAGTGTGGAATTTCTTTTTGCAGGAGGCAGGGCTTGGCTTCCACTGGGCGTCCCTTCATCACACTCCTAAGCGGAGGTGTATATTTGGGTGCCTATGCCCCTTCACTGAAGTGAGGAAAGGATTAATCAGCTTCACTTCAAAACGACCGCAACTGTCTGTTAAAGTAGGGTGGGTTCAGTGACACTCTCTAGCAGAGAAGGAGCCCAGCTGGGAAAGAGAAGGATGCTTTTTGGGTTGGGAGTCTTGGAACGGAGCAAACCTTGAAGCAGTCAGGTCAGCTAACCTTAGTTTCTTTTCCATTCTTGTCTGTATTACAGTTTGGAGGATTCATTTGACGTAGTCTTCAAAAGGGAAGGACACGTTAGCTTTCTTTTCCTGACTATTTGTAATAAATTACTTCTGTCTGGAGAGCTTTGTCCAGTTCTGTGTCATATCTCCTGGCCCTAAAAGTCTGGTTATGGACAGATGCCCAGTTGCGATGTATCTTTATGGACTGAATATTGCTATCAAATAGCTGCACTCAGCCAGTCACAATAAAGTGACATTCAGTGAGTGGAAAAATAGGACAAACTTGTTGAGTGAATTCTTCTCTCAATTCTAGGAGTAGTGTGGGCAAGAAGAAGCCTGTGCTTCTAGCGCCGAAGCTGCAGGAACACTCCAGCCAGTTGGGGATTAATTCAGACAAGAAGTTTATGTAGTCCTGGAGCACATTACTTTGGGGCCCAGGGAGGATAGGAAGTGGACAAGCTCCTTCCCCAGAATGGTTTACAAAAGTCCACACCTGGAATATGGTTGGCAGGAATATGGCCCTGCCTACAGAAAAGAAACTTTGCACTGATGTGACTACATTGTTATACTGATGCAGCTACCTTCTATAGATGCACTACACTAGGCTAAAGCGCAGTTTCCATGTGTTAAACTTACACTGGTGTACATCAGGAGTAACTCTGCAGATGTAAGACAACAGAGGAGAATTGGGGCCCCTAACTGTTAGTTCTTTGGTACCACATGCAAACAGAAGCAGTTATTACTATTATACTAGTTGTGGCTAAGAAATTAATGTTGGTTAACTTGAATGGCTTCACATCCCCGTAGAAGGGCTCGGCCGAGGCTCGTCCCTCCGCGGGGCAGGGGGGGATCCCACTGCCTTGCAATAGTTTGCTATGGGCCCAAGCCCTGGGTCAGGGCTAGCCAGTAAGCAAACAGTCAGGAGCTCAGGCCCCTAGGCAAGAGCTGAGCCAATAGTTCAATATGAGTCCAGGCCCTGGGTCAGGGCGGGGCAGCAAACACACAGTCAGGAGCTCAGGCTTCTGAGCATCTGGTGCGAGGGGGAGACTGCCACCCATAAGTGGGGTGGCAGGGGGGACGCAGGCTCACCTATTCCACTGCGTCCCAGCCCGGGGCCCTAGCAGCAGCAGGAGACTCACTGCTGTGTCAGTGGGGATCCTGACCACAACACACTGACATGGGTTCTGGCTAGGCTGTGGCCAGACCAGGGTTGACTTCCCCCAGGTTACTTCCGGACTCACCCTCGTAGGGTACCTGGGTTAGGGCGGTGTCCTTGGATGTTTCCAGCACCATCAGTTCCTCCGGGTAGTGGGCAAGGGGTAGGCTCGGCTGTTCCTCAGGGTAGCTGGCCAGGAGTAGGCTGGGCTGGGCTGGCCTGGCCAGTCCTCGTGTCAGCCACAGCCTGCCGGCGTGTCCCAACCTGGAGCTAGGCCACAGGCACCTGGCCTCTCCGGCAGCTGGCTTTCAAGTGAGATCTGCAGTTGCTCTTTTCTACTTCCTGTCCTGCACCCTGCCCTCTTTGGGCGGGTGCAGGACACGCTGGCTCCGCCCACATTGGTGCTAGGGAAGGCTCGTCCCTCTGCGGGGCAGTGAGGGATCCCACCGCCTTGTTACAATCCCCCACACTGTATTTCAAAAGCTAAAGAAAATGCTTAGATTGCCTTCCATTGAAGAGGGTCATCTTTTAAATAAGTCACATGAATCTAAATTGCCAGGGTTGTTGGTTTTTTTTCCCAATAAATACCTTATTTTAAATATTACACTTTATTGGCTTCTACTTCTACTGTATGTTGAACCATTCCAAAGCCCAACTTAAAAGCAAAATTTAAATTAGTATATATTTGTTCATTCTTATACCATTTATTTCCATAAAATACACACTATACATAATGAACAAACAAAAATTAGTTTGTATGAAAAATGCTCTGCAAACTATAAGTTGGGGTGTTCTTTATTGGTGTCTGAGTTTAGAATGTTTAATATTCTCTGGGACAAGTTCTATGGTTTCTTCTCAGGTTTAAGTTTTTGTGTATTTACACATACACACACACTTTGTAAGGCTACCATATTTAGGCTTTATTTTTTATCTTAATTGTTTAAGAGCCTGGATTTTATCTATTCAACCCTTAAAAAAAATTTTTTTAATTTTTATTTGGCCACTTATCTATGCTGTAACACATAGGGCTTTTGAACTAAAATATGTTTACATATACTGGCATGTATATTTAAAAGTAGGTCAAATTATTTTCTCACTTTCTTTGATGTCTGTAATTCCTCTTGATGAGGTAGGAAACAGAATCTCACAGCTAGTCCTGATGTCTTCAGGCTGCTTCTGCTACTCTGATTTTTACCCCATTAATGTGACTTGCTCTGAGAAGTGAATGTTTTATTGGTGTAATGACACTGAGCAGTACAGACAGATGTATGACTGCTTTGCTTATCTGGTCTTCTACTGTATTCACATCATAACTACTCATTCTCAAAAATAACTACCAAAGCATCTATTACAACTTACTGCCATCAACTTGTCCCTCTTTCCTAAGGAACCTGTCTAGCTTTGAGATAACCTTCTCTGTTCTCTCCACTCTTTCTTATAAGCGATATAGGCTAAAGAATTTGGCCAGACGCTACTGCCATCAAAATTGGTGGGAGTTGCCATTGATTTAATTGGGAATAAGTTTGTATTTTTATAGTTTGTATTGTTTTGTAGATTCCTTAGAGCCAGGTGTTAATTAACCTAATCTGGGATACCCCAAAACATTTAGACTAGCTTGGGGAGGAAGAAATGTTCTTGCCCATTCCCAGACAAGCAGTAGTGTTTAATATCACTTCCTGCTCCCACTCCTGTTTCCCTTGGGTCACTCATGACAGGAGCCAAGAGTTGATAAGGATTCCTAGGTTACTCCTGGGGGAATTCTGCACCACTGTGCAATGCAAATTTTTCAGAAATTAATGTTGTGTGGCCAGAATTTCCTTTTTCCCCACAGAAATTGGCTGCAGAGAGGGGCCAGCTCACAAATAGAAGACAAAGCCATGGGGAGTGGAAGGGAACTGGAGGGTTCGCAGCAGCTGCAGTTCTCAGCACGCCCTGAAGGAAGGAGGCAGCAACACAGAGGAAATTCTGTGCAAGCGCAGGACCCAAGCCCACGACCTTTGTATCCCTGGCCTCTGGGGGTGTCATAGGTTTATTCCCCACTTTGAACTTTAGCGTCCACAAGATGGGGACCTGCATGGACTCCTCTAAACTTAAATCCTAGTTTAGATCTGGTAAAGCTGCCACCAGCTAGAAATTACAGTGTCTAGCACACTCACTGTTCCCCCAAACTTTCCGTGGGGAACACAGATCCCAACTTCCTTGGATCTTAACACAAAGGCCTGGTCTACACTAGGAGTTTATGTCGAATTTAGCAGCGTTAATTCAACTTAACCGTGCACCCGTCCACACCTGGAAGCGAATTAGTTCGACCTAGAGGGCTCTTTAGTTCGAATTCTGTACTCCTCCCCGACGAGGGGAGTAGCGCTAAATTCGACATGGCTATGTGTGGATGGAAATCGACCTTAGTAGCTCCGGGAGCTATCCCACAGTGCACCACTCTGTTGACGCTCTGGACAGCAGTCTGAGCTTGGATGCTCTGACCAGCCACACAGGAAATGCCCAGGGAAAATTTGAATTCCTTTTCCCGTCTGACCAGTTTGAATCTCATTTCCTGGTTGGACATCATGGTGAGCTCAGCAATGGCAACAATGCAGAGCTCTCCAGCAGAGGAGTCCATGCAATCTCAGAGTTCGCGGACGGGGAAGATGAGGAAGGAGATGAGGAGGAGGAGGCAGTCGACAGCGCTTACAACGCTTATTTCCCTGACAGCCAGGATCTCTTCATCACCCTCACAGAGATCCCCTACCAACCCTCCCCAGCAGTTACCCCGGACCCTGAATCAGGGGAAGGATCAGTCGGTAAGTGCTTTAAACATGTAAACTTTTATTATTAATGTAACAGGAATCTGAACTATGTGAAAAGGAGGTCTATATATATGGGGATAGAACAGAAATCCTCCTGGGAGATCTCCACGAAGCTCTCCTGGAAGTAAACGAAAAGCCTCGCATGAGGTTCCTGGGGAGAGCTGCCTTATTGGGTGCTCCATGGTAGCACGCTTTTCCGTGCCAGGCTTTCATGAGGTATTCTGGGAGCATTGCCTCCACGAGCATGCTGGCTTTCACGCAGCATGCGCTTTCTATCTCGCTCTGTGATCCTCCTCAGGGTGATCTCGCTCGGAGACTCCTGCATTTAATTAGAGTAATTTGTGTACTGTTAGTATTGGGAATGCTTGACTGTTCCTTTGCATGACAATAAGCCTCCGTTTAGAGCCACGTGGTGGAGGCTGCAGAGGGGCAGCATACAGGGATCTTTCCCAGGGAACAGCCGCGAGGAGGTGGAACAGGGGCAGAGTTTATGCTTTCCGGATGCCTGCAGCAGGAGGGCACTGCTATACATTAAGTTTTAAGCAGCCTAAAGTCTACGGCTTACCATGCCTGGCTGCTACACGGATTCTGCTGTCCTGCCCCGCTTGTCTGATCTCCAGTGCAAGACCCCAGGCAATGAAAGCGAAGGCCGAAAATTAGAACTTGTCCTGAGTCAGTGCTCATGAGATAGGTGCTGTGCATGGTCTTGTTCACAGAGACAGACTAGACTGTGTTCATTGTTCACAAAAATGTATCTTTGCAAGGAATTCACTCCCTTTTTCCCATCACACAGTTTTGACTGTCTCCAGACCTGCCCCAGCATCCCCCTCACAGAGGCTGGCAAAGATTAGGCGGCGAAAGAAAAAGACACGGGACGAGATGTTCGCTGAACTTATGGGCTGCTCCTGAGCCGAGGCGGCCCAGCAGAGCCAGTGGAGGGAGAACCTCTCTCAGTACCAGCGCTCACACAGCGAACGGGAGGAGAGGTGGCGTGAGGAAGACAAGCAGGCGACTCAAACGCTGCTTGGACTAATGAGGGAGCAAACGGACACGCTCCGGCACCTTGTGCATGTTCTGCAGGACCACAGGCAGGAGGACAGAGCCCCCCCTGCAGTGTATCTGCAACCGCCCTCCCCCGCCACAAAGTCCCATACCCCCCTCACCCAAAATAACAAGAAGGAGGGGCGCCATGGGCCGTGAAAACTGTCACCGCACCCCAGCAGAGTGCTCAATTACCCAAAAGCTCTCATTCCCTAAATTTTGAGAAGTCCTTCCCTTCCTGACTCACCCAAGCCCCAATCCCAGTTTCATCCCCTAACTGTCTAGTTGATTATTAAAAATACTTTGCTGTTAATTACTGTTTCCATCATGTTTTTGTACAGAAGACTGTGTTTGAAGGGGTGGGTGGGGAAAGGGGTTGGTAATTGCATAGGACAGTCACCTTTACCAGGGTACAGACACGAGGGCAGGATCAGCAGCAGGTCACACACACAGTGCAGTCAGTAGGCACCCTGGTCGGTATGGGAGGTGGTTTCCAGGTTCTGTGTGGGTGTGTGTGGGGGGGGTGCATGACTTTGTAGCGGGGGAGGGCGGTTACAGATCTTATGCAGCGGTCCTTGTCCTGGACCACAGGGCCACGCAGCAGGGGAATCTGTATCCGTCCTCTTCCGCAACAAGGTCACATAGCCCCTGCACACAGAGTCCCAAAAAGGAGGGATGGCAGGCTCCGTTGAAACAACCAGTCCGGCACTGCGGACCGCTCTAGGAGCAAGAGCCTGTCATTCCTCGAGTTTAGAGGCGGTCTTTACATCACTGCACACCCTACCCAGCACAGTCTGTGTCCCAGTTTCAACCCTTTAATGCAAAGTCATTAATAAAGAAACCTTTGTTAAGTAACAATGGAACATGTATTTTATTTTTACACGTGTGTTGGAAGGGGGGAAACGGGGTGAACGGGGTATGTAACTGCAGAGGATAGTCAACAGTAACTGGGCAAAGAAACAGGGGCAGGTTCAGCTTCTCTGTAAAGAAACTGAACAGTCACAGGTCACGCTGTTCGCTGAGGAACCTAGCTTTCAAAGCCTCCCGGATGCACAGCGCTTCCCGCTGTGCTCTCCTAATCACACGGGTGTCTGGCTGAGCGTAATTAGCAGCCAGGCGATTTGCCTCAACCTCCCATCCCGCCATAAAGGTCTCCCCCTTGCTCTCACAGAGATTGTGAAGCACACAGCAAGCTGCAATAACAATGGGGATATTGGTTTCGCTGAGATCCGAGCGAGTCAGTAAGCTTCGCCATCTCCCCTTGAGACGTCCGAAAGCACACTCCACCACCATTCTGCACTTGCTCAACCGGTAGTTGAAGAGTTCCTTGTCACTGTCCAAGGCGCCTGTATAGGGCTTCATGAGCCAGGGCATTAGCGGGTAGGCTGGGTCCCCGAGGATCACTATAGGCATCTGCACATCCCCAACAGTTATTTTGTGGTCCGGGAAGAAACTACCTTCCTGCAGGCGTCTAAACAGACTAGAGTTCCTAAAAACACTCGCGTCATGAACCTTGCCCGGCCACCCGACGTTGATGTTGGTAAAATGTCCCCTATGGTCCACCAGTGCTTGCAGCACCATTGAAAAGTAGCCCTTTCGGTTAATATACTGGCTGGCCTGGTGGTCCAGTCCCAGGATAGGGATGTGAGTTCCATCTATAGCCCCACTGCAGTTTGGGAATCCCATCACGGCGAAGCCATCTATGATGACCTGGACGTTTTCCAGGGTCACTACCTTTGAGAGCAGGAGCTCAACGATTGCATGGGCTACTTGCATCACAGCAACCCCCATGGCAGATTTGCCCACGCCAAAGTGGTTCGCTACTGACCGGTAGCTGTCTGGCGTTGCAAGTTTCCAGAGGGCTATGGCCACTCGCTTCTGCACAGTCAGGGCTGCTCGCATCCGGGTGTCTTTGCGCTTCAGGGCAGGGGACAGCAAGTCACACAGTTCAAGGAAAGTGCCCTTACGCATCCTGAAGTTTCGCAGCCACTGTGATTCATCCCAGACCTGCAGCACTATGCGGTCCCACCAGTCCGTGCTTGTTTCCCAGGCCAAGAATCGCCGTTCCACAGCATGAACATGACCCATGGCCACCATGATCTCCGCGGCGCAGGATCCCGTGCTTTCTGAGAGGTCTGTGCCACTCTGAGACTTCATGTCCTCACCGTGCTGCCAGAGCCTCCTCGCCTGATTTCTCAGCAGCTGACTGTGGAAGAGGTGGACGATAAGGTGCGAGGAGTTGACAACAGCCATAAGTGCAGCGATGATCGCAGCGGGCTCCATGCTCGCAGTGCTGTGGCGTCCGCGCTGTCACTGACCAGAAAAGTGCGCGAACAGATTTCCCGCCGGCGCTTTCAGGGAGGGAGGGCAGGAGTGACAGTTGAATGATGACAGTTACCCAAGACCACCCTCGACACATTTTTTCCCCCAGCAGGCATTGGGGGCTCTACCCAGAATTCCAATGGGCAGCGGGGACTGCGGCAACTGTGGGATAGCTCCCCACAGTGCACCGCTTCCATTGTCGACGCTTGCCCCGTTAGTGTGGACTAACAAAGTCGAATTAGTGTCCGTAGTGTGGATACACAAATTCGACTTAAGTTGAATCGAACTACTCTTGTAGTGTAGACATACCCAAAGGGAAATAATCCATTCCCCCCACCTTCTTCCCCCTCCCCTAGTCCTTGGGAGAGATTACCTTGATTCAAGGAGTTGAATCAAAACAAAGAGGGACTCACCTTCCCCGCTCCCCTTCCCCTGAAATTCCAACAAGGGAAGAAATTAATCAGGTTCTAAAAAGAAAAGATTTTAATTAAAGAAAGAAAAGTAAAAATATCTCTGTAAAATCAGGATGGAAATGTTTACAGGGTACAACTTATGAAACTAGAGAGCTAGCATCAGGACAAATACAGTAACCAAAAATAAAATAAAACAGGGTTTCAGCAAACACACATTTGCAAATACAGAAATTAATTAGAAGACTAATCCGCCTTTCTAATACTCACTATACTGAATAGAAGAGAATACTTCAGGAAACCTGGAGAGCCTGGAATTACGTCTGGCCCCTCTTAGATCCAAAGAGAGAACAAAACCCCAAACAAAGAACACAGACAAAGACTTCCCTCCACAGAGATTTGAAATTATCTTGTCCCTTGATTGGTCCTCTGGTCAGGTGTTCGTCAGGTTACTGAGCTTGTTAACCGTTTACAGATAAAAGAGACCTTAACCCTTAACTATCTGTTTATGACAGGGGGTTAGGCGACGTGAGTGTCTGGGCCTGGTGGGGGGCCACAGCTGTCCTCTAGGGGGTAATGAGTGTGAGTGTCTGGCCCCCAGCTGGGTTCTGTGGGGGAGGGAGCAGAAAAACAGGAACTGTGTTGTCATAAGGTTTCTTTAACACTCTACTCCTGGAGAAATTTTTGTGTGTGTATGTGTTGTTACAGACATACTTGCTGACAGGTATTTTTAAATAAATTACCAAAATAATTGAAACTGGCTTAATTATATAGTGTTAAAAGTTGCAGAATTTTGCAGAATTTAAAAAATATTGTGTGCAGAATTTTTAATGTTTTGGTGCAGAATCCCCCCAAGAGTACCTAGTGCGTCGTTCTATCCCTGGGTCCTGTATCAGCAGTTAAGTGGCCAGCTGGCGGCAATCTCTGCTGATAGCAAGATCCTTCTGAACATGGGGTTGAATCTTATGTCCTGATCTGTAGTTTTTCCTCTGGCAAAACTCCTTTTGAAACAAATGGGAGTAAAGAGTGCAGGATCAGATTTCAAATCCTTCCTGGTTTAGAGCTCATTTGGTTTTGGTATAAAAATTACTGCTACAATCATCATTTGTCTTATGCACACATCTACCCCTCTGAAGAGTTAACAAGACATGGTTTCCTCCTCCTCCTCCTCTCTCATTTTGCATAAAAGTCTCAAAATAAAAACAAGATTATTCTTTTAAAGGTTTTAACAAACACATTACTGTGGTATTATGCTTACTCTGTCAGTGCAGGAAATTAATCTCAATTATAGCTGAGCTAACTGACTCTGGCACATAGTGAATTGTTTTTATCATGTGCGTTTGTTCTCTTTCAAGAATAAATAGATGCCTTGCTAATTCTTGGCCCACTGCTGGAATAAATTTTAAATGTAGATTTCATTGGCTGGCCTCCAGACATTGAATATACCTCTGATACTCCTTCCAAAGATGTAATATGTTATCTCCCCATAATTAGCTTTGAGGTGCTTAATTGATAAAACAGCTGAATGTTACACAAAGCAACATGTAGCTACTTCCTCAGGCTGATGCTCTATTGTCCTATATGTACCCCTTTATCATAACTCTTGAGGGGCAGATTGTCCCTTCCACAGTGGAAAAACCCACATAGGAAACGAGAAAAAAACCCATAAGCCATGAGCTTCTTTGGAACTGAACTGTCCCCATAGACCTGGATATGGGGTTCTCCCTTTGGGGGCTCTCCTATGATCCACTGAAGCTGTCTCTGGATTACTAACTGGACCCAGTGGCAATATATGGCTTCTACAAGAGCTGCATGTGTATGGGTCCCTGGCTAGTTGCTAACCCAAAATATCTGTCCTTCGTGTGTGCATACAGTGTTGTATCCCTCATCATGCTAGATACAAAACAACACAATACCTGTTCTCCCACTCTACCTGTCCCTTCACCATGAACATGAAACCCACAGTATGGTAGCAAGAATGGCTCATTAAGTAGTTTCCATGAGTGGTCTTTTCTTGGGAGAGAAGTGGAGGATATTCTCCAACCTAAACACTAAACTACTTTAACCTCATTTATCCTACCTGGATAGGATTTGGTCCTGAATAGCCACTGGCCTTCTAAACTGCGCAATAGATTGGGCTTAAGAGGGGTGTGGGGGAACCCACACACATCATCTATGCAAACATTACTCCATTTCTTGATTTTATGTATTTTTTTTCTCTATACCCATATCAAGCCGCTAAATCATGTGAATTGAACTCCAGCTATATTCCAGCTCTCTTTTCTCTAGGGAAGAAATCCTAGTCTGTCTGTGCTAGACCTCTATAAAGTCACTTGATTAGCTTTGTCTAATCAGACAAACATTTGCTTGACACAGCAGAGATTAATTTCAAGTAACATTTTTGGTATTTAGAATGGATGGTGTACCAGTGTTATATTAAATTTGTAGTGGATTCTCCTGTAATCAAAGTTTTCTTTGGAATAACATTTAGCATGACAAATTTCAGTTTGGGGATTTTTTATTTTAATAAAAAAAGTAAGCTATGAATGCAAAGGAAAAATGTGGATATTGTAAGGGTCACTGCTATGATAAAAATAATACAAAATCTACTTGATTGTACTTAATAATTATACATACAGTATATAAAGGCACTCCCACAAACTGTGAGCAACAAAACCAGACAATGAATTGGAGAATTTCAGTCTGGTCCCTGGTCCTTCTCCTTCCACCCATCTATGACCCAGGGAGAAGTAATCAGTGCACAAAGTTGGCACAGACGCAGCTGAGCTGATAGGTGCAGTGGAGAATCGAGCCTTAGGCTTTGTCTACACTGGACTTTTATTGGCAAAACTTTTGTCGTTCAGGGGTGTGAAAAAAACACCCCCCCGAATGACAAAAGTTTTACCAACGAAAAGTGCCAGTGTGAACAATGTTTTGTCGGCAGGAGAGCTCTCCTGCCGACAAAGCTACTGCTGCTCATTGGGGTGGAAGATTTTTGTTGACAGGAGAGGTCTTTTCTGCTGACAAACAGTGGCTATACTGCTTCCTTTTAGTGGCACAACTGTGTCACTAAAAGGTGCATAGTATAGACATAGCCTTAGTCCCCAACTTTTTCCCACCTGCACAGGAGAGGGATTAATAGTGTTGCAGAGGCAGCCTTGCTACCCATGATATAGATCAGTATATATATAACCTAACTTTACCCATTTGTGTGTTGTTGCTATTCTTTCAAAGAGTTTCACTAGAGGTGTTTCTTGCCCTGTCTTTCCTATTCTCCACTATAACCCCTTTGTTTTAAAATGTCATGGATGGCCTTGAGACCATTTTAAAAGGTAGCGAATTACTTCTATTTAGAGGAGGGTCTCTTGCATATCTCAAGCAATTGGAACAGGGTGGGAATGATGTTTTCTTTACCTCCATTTTACTGCTGTGAAAAGAGGGGGGAATGCTTTGACATTGTGCTGGGAATCATAGTAACCCAGAGCTAATTAAAGCTATTTCAGACTCTGTAATATATGAATGCTTTCTCCAACTATCACAGCCAAACCCGCAGACAGCAAGAATTGTGTCATAACTCTGAGCTTCTAAATCTCACCTACTCCCCATTCCTTCCTCCTTGCCATATAAATATAGTGTCCATGGTACTCAGATCAAACAGGTATCTGTTGTATTCTGACTGACTGATCCTTCTGTCTAGGTCCTATTTTTTCTGACCAGGAACCATAAGTTTTTGTTTTTTGTTTTTAATTTCTCATACTGAGAACTTGCTGAGTGATTGAGTGCACCAGAGAAATCCACAAGGACACTTCTTGCCTTCCTAAATCTGTGACATCATATTGAGAGGTTTTGTGGGACTACAACTAAAGCATCAGATTCTCATGTTGCAATCAGTATAAGCTGATCGAAGTGAGCCAAAACCTACATCAAAAATCAAATGTCCCTTTAAGTCCTGAATCTGGCTTAAACACAGTAGGAAGTCTTGATCCCTGTGATATTTTTACAATTCAACTGCCATGACTGATGTGATTCTGTCACATGATTTCATCATCTTGTTTTGTTTTCTTTCTACATGTTATTCATTCATCCCTTCCTGCTGGTTAGTTTGTGACTAGCCAATTGTGTTAAGGCATTGTAAACTTTAGATTGCATTTGCTACAGATGGTTCATGGGAGGCTATTGTATGGGTCTCCTTATTAGAAATATGTACTTGCTATAATCTCTATCCAAGAATTTCTAATGCAACTAGAACAGTAATATGTAGATGTTAAGTACCTAGTTAGAAATGACTCTACTCATATATAGAAGAACTTGATTCTGCATCCCAGTATGTTTTATACTGAGGGTATGGCTACACTGGCGATTTGCAGCGCTGGAAAGCCTCCACCAGCGCTGCAATTAGTAAGTGGCCACACCTGCAAGGCACTTCCAGCGCTGCAACTCCCTGGCTGCAGCGCTGGCCGAACACCCATCTCGGCATGGGGAATAAGGATTCCAGCGCTGGTGCTGCAGCGCTGGTCATCAAGTGTGGCCACACACCAGCGCTGTGATTGGCCTCCAGGGAATAAGATGTATCCCAGAATGCCTGTTCAGCCACTCTGCTCATCAGGTCAGACTCTACTTCCCTGGCCTCAGGTGACCCGCGCTTTAAATGCCCCGGGAATTTTAAAAATCCCCTTCCTGTTTGCTCAGCCAGGTATGGAATGCAATCAGTGAATCTTTACAGGTGACCATGCCTCCACGTGGCAAACGAGCCCCAGCATGGAGCAATGGCGAGCTGATAGACCTCATCAGTGTTTGGGGGGAGGAATCTGTGCAGGCACAGCTGCGCTCTAGCCGTAAGAATTATGATACCTTTGCCCAGGTATCGAGAGCCATGATGGAAAGGGGCCATGAGCGTGACGCGGTGCCGTGCAGGGTAATCATAAAGGAGCTGTGGAGTGCCTATTGCAAAGCACGCGAGGGAAACCGCAGATCCGGCGCAGCCCCCACGACCTGCCGGTTTTACAATGAGATGGATGCGATTTATGGGGGTGACCCCTCTGTAAATCCAAGGACCACAATGGACAGTTCAGAGCCGGTAGAGGAGGGGGAGGGGGAGGCAGACAGTGAAGCTACTGTGGTGGGGGAAGCCAGCCCGGAGGAGGCATGCAGTCAGGAGCTCTTCTCAAGCCAGGAGGAAGCTAGCCAGTCGCAGCCCCTGGAACTTGCTGCAGAAGAATCACAGGAGCAGGTCCCAGGTAAGCAGCTTTTTATTGCAATGCAAAGGTTTTGGGAGAGGAGGGGGATGGTATGGCTGCATGCCTAGACATGGAATATCCCATTGATGTGGTCTATCACGTCGCAGTAATCTGCCTCTGTAATCTCTTCAAAAGTTTCTGCAAGAGCATAGGCAATTCGCGTGACCAAGTTTAAAGGGAGAGCCATTGTGGTCCCTGTCCCATTCAGGCTAACGCGTCGCGCCACTGTTCCAGGAGGGTGGGGAACCATGCTTGCACAGAGGCACGCTGCATACGGACCCGGGCGGAATCCGCATTGTTGTAGGAGACCCTCCCTTGCTTCTTTGGTAACCCGCAGAAGGGAGATATCTTCCAGTATTAACTCCTGTGGGAAATGGAGGGAGTGTTTCAGTGCTGGTTTCCCCAACTGCATAGCGCGGCAGGCAGTAACCCCAGGGTTAACAAAGCCCCGAAACAGGCAGCCTAGCCATGAAGCAAGAAGCACCCTGCTCGAGCACACCGCGGAAGGCAACCCCAGGGTTAATTCCAGAGGGAGATGGAGGTGCTGCATTTAACAAATCAGCAGCGCCCTGCTCGAGCACACAGGGTTAATTCCAGAGGAGATGGAGGTGCTGCATTTAACAAATCAGCAGCGCCCTGCTCGAGCACCGCGGAAGGCAACCCCACGGTTAATTCCTGAGGGAGAAAACCCCAGGGTTAATTACCATTACCATTTCTGGGAGGCTGTGAATTCTCTAGCAGTTGCTGAAATGTGTGAGGAATGCTTGTGAGACTTTAAAATAACTTCAGATTATACACAATGGAAGCTCTCTTAAAATGTATCGTTTGCTGCATTTTTACAGTGACCTTGAGTAGTCCTGGGCCAGTCTTATCAGTGACTGAAAGAAAGCTGCAAAACCTGAGGAGGAAACCTAACAAGAGCAAAGAAGAACTGTTGAAGTCAGTAATGAACCAGTGTGCAACAGAGAATAAAAATGCGCAGGAATGGAGAGAAAAGATGCATCACTGGAGGCAAACAGAAAGCAGGAGAAAGGCGTTGGCGCTGAAGAAAACCACGAGGCAGCTTATAAACCTCATTGCGCGCCAAACAGACTGTATGCAGTCAATGGTAGCAATGCAGGCAGAGCACTACCGTGCCAAACCCCAACCTCCCAAACCTCTTTCCCCTATGCACCAATGTCAGCTCCAAGTCCCGTTCCCCAGCATCCAGGTTCTTACCTACACCATCACCAGCTGCCCCTGACACCTGTACGGTCACCTATGAGCCCAGAGAACTACGACCCTTACCCTCTGCACTCAACCCCCATCACCATGCAACAGTACAATCCTGAGGTGCACAGCACTCCTGGCAGTACATATGAAAAACTATGAATGTACAGTTCAACAACCAACCCCCCTGCCCGTGTACTTCCTTTTTTTTAAATAAATGATTTCTTTGATTATGAATCAGTTTTTATTATTGCATAAAGTGAAAGATAACAAACCCCAATGAAAACACAGGTAACAAACATCAAGGAAAACACAGCCACTTAAAAGCACTGTAACCAGTGCACGTCACTCCTGGTCAAGGCAAAAAAACATTACTGTTGGCTTTCAGCCTCAAATTTCTCCCTCAAGGCATCCCTAATCCTTGTTGCCCTGTGGTGGGCGTCTCTAGTAGCCCTGCTGTCTGGCTGTGCAAATTCAGCCTCCAGGAGTTGCACCTCGTTGGTCCATGCCTGGCTGAATGCTTCACCCTTCCCTTCACAAATATTATGGAGGGTACAGCACGCGGATAGAACCGCAGGGATGCTGCTTTCCCCCAAATCTAGCTTCCCATACAAACATCTCCAGCGAGCTTTTAAACGGCCAAAAGCACACTCCACAGTCATTCGGCATCGGCTCAGCCTGTAGTTGAAACGGTCCTGGCTCCTGTTCAGCTTCCCTGTATATGGTTTCATGAGCCAAGGCATTAATGGGTAAGCGGGGTCCCCAAGGATCACAATGGGCATTTTAACTTCCCTTACTGTTATCTTTCGGTCTGGGAAAAATGTACCTTCCTGCATCTTCCTGAACAGGCCACTGTTCCGAAAGATGCGTGCATCATGCACTTTTCCAGGCCAGCCTGTGTAAATATCAATGAAACGCCCACGGTGATCCACAAGCGCCTGGAGAACCATAGAGAAATACCCCTTGCGATTAATGTACTCGTAGGCTAGGTGGGGTGGTGCCAGAATAGGAATATGCGTCCCATCTATTGCCCCTCCACAGTTAGGGAAACCCATTTCTGAAAAGCCATCCACAATGTCCTGCACGTTCCCCACAGTCACGGTTCTCCTCAGCAGGATGCGATTAATGGCCCTGCAAACTTGCATCAACACGATTCCAACGGTCGACTTTCCCACCCCAAACTGGTTCCCGACAGACCGGTAGCTGTCTGGAGTTGCCAGCTTCCAGATTGCAATAGCCACCCGCTTTTCCACCGTCAGGGCAGCTCTCAATCTTGTGTCCTTGCGCGCAGAGTGGGGGCGAGCTCAGCACACAGTCCCATGAAAGTGGCTTTTCTCATACGAAAGTTCTGCAGCCACTGCTCGTCATCCCAGACTTCCATGACAATGTGATCCCACCACTCACTGCTTGTCTCACGAGCCCAAAAGCGGCGTTCCACGGTGCTGAGCATTTCCGTTACCGCCACAAGCATTTTCATGTCACCCGCTTTAGGAAAATCCATATCATCATCAGACTCCTCACTGTCACTTTGGAGCTGAAGGAGGAATAGCTCAACTGCCAAACGTGATGTGCTGGCGACAGTCAGCAGCAAATTCCTCAGCAGCTCAGGCTCCATTTCACAGCGTGCTGAACTGACAATGGCAAGAAACGTGGACGGCGAAACTGAGACTGCTGGGAAGTGAAGCGATGCACCACGGGGCGTTGGAACAGGAAGCGGAATGACCCACACACTTCCTTCCCCTTCCCACAATACTCAGCACCAAAACGGCGCCAAAACGGGATGAAGTGCTCTGTGGGATAGCTGCCCACAATGCACCTCTCAGTACAGCGCTGGAAATGCTGCCAATGTGGCCACACTGCAGCGCTGTTAGCTGTCAGTGTGGCCACACTGCAGCGCTGGCCCCTACACAGCTGCATGACCAGCGCTGTAACTCCCAGCGCTGCAACTTGTAAGTGTAGCCATACCCTGAATTGCATTGAATTTATCACCTTACTCCACTTTACTTGCAACATAAATTATAAGTGTAAAGAAACAGTTATTTTAGAAGTTTAATTTACATGTTACTCTAGAGACTTGGGCAAACTAGTGTAAATATTTGACTAAGATCTCAGTTGCATAACTCTGGCTTGCCAAGGATTATATACTTCCAGTGTTTCTTTTGCTAACTTTGTCCCTTGCTTTCCTAATGATATTGAGTGATGATATATTTATACTGCACCTTTTATCCAGAAAGATTCCAAAGCATTTTAGATTGTTACACAATAATGTAGGAATTGCTTCACTTACCACCGTACTTCAGCCACTGGAGTGAATCACAGTTGCTGTATCAGTGAAGAGTAATGGTACATAATAGATGGAAAAGACACTCTTTTCCAACTGAAACAGGAAATTTTAAGTCAGAATGAAACTACCAAGAATTTAAATAGAGTAGGACACTGGTGTTAATACCTGTTCCTGCAAAACATACAGCAGGATTAGAGTGGTGAGGTTCAGTTTTACACTTTACCTGACTCTATCTTCCAACTTTAACCTTTTAACTTAAAACTCACTTCTATTTTAAAAATTGAGCTGCTGTTTGTAAGTAATACCAAAAATCACTACAGTAAAGAAAATGTTTTGTAAATGTCAGTGTGAACGAGGTGTTGGGTTACTGCGCTCTGATCGGCCTCCGGAAACATCCCATAATCCCCTTAAATCAAGTGGCCACTCTTGCCGTTGTTTTGAACTCCTGTAGGAATGCGGAAATACCCTTTCAAAGCTCCATTTCTGACAGCCGGCATGCAAGCCATTAGTGTGGAATGCTGTGTGTGAGAGAGAGAGAGGCGGGGCGGGGGAGGGTGTCTGCTGCTGACATGCTCTCAGCCCCCCAACCCCATTCTCTCTCCCTCCACATACATACAACACACTCCCTGTCACACTCCACCCCACCCCACCCCCATTTGAAAAGCATGTTGTAGTCACTTGCATGCTGGGATAGCTGCCCATAATGCACCGCTCCCAATGCCGCTGCAAGTGCTGCAAATGTGGCCACGCCAGTCCGCAAGCAGCTGTCATGTGGACAGACTGCAGCGTTTTCCCTACTGCGCTCTCCGAAGGCGGGTTTAACTCACAGCACTCTATATCTGCAAGTGTAGACATGCCCTCAGAGATAGTGGTGTAGCTTTGCACAGGTGTTGTCATAAACAGTTAGTTAAGGGTTAAGGTTTTTTTTCGACCTGTAAAGGGTTAACAAGCAGTACCTGTGGACACCTGACCAGAGGACCAATCAGGGACAAGATAATTTTAAATCCCTGTGGAGAGAAGTTTTTTTTTCTGTTCTTTGTTTTTAGAGAGTTTCTCTTGGGAGTTGAGGGAGTCCAGACATTTTAATCAAGTCCTCCCAGTTTTCTGCAATAAATTCTTCTATTCAAGCTAGTGAGTATTAGCAAGGAACTAGTATTCTTATACTTTTATTTCTGTATTTGCAATTTTGTGTTTTGCTATAGAATTTCTTTAATTCTGTACTGTTATTGCTTTTACTGAGAAAGAAAGGAGGGGGAATTTTCTCCAGAGATTGATAAGTTTAGACCCTGTGTATTGTTCCATCTTGGTTACAGAGACAGTTACTTTCTTTTTAGTCTTTAATAAATCTTTTCTGTAAAGGACTTGGTTGATCTTTCCTTGGGTGGATTCTTAGGGAAAGGGGAGGAGGGAGGCATCTTTTTGTAGTTGGATCCCGGTATCTCTCCTAGGAAAAGGGAGGGGGGAGGAAGCAGGGGGGAATGGTTTATTTCTCCTGGGTGTAAGAACTCCATGGATTTGGGGCTCTTGGGATCCCCAAGGATTTTGGGGAAGGACTGTGTCCCAATACACGTACATTATTGGGTGGTGGCAGCTTTTACCAGATCTAAACTAGGATTTAAGTTTAGATAAATCCATGCAGGTCCCCATATTGGAACCCAACAGCTCTAAGTGGGGGTGAGACCTATGACATGGTGGCAGCGGTGGGATAATTATACACAACACTGCACAGAGAGAACCAATATATAAGTGTTAACTATTGGGTAAAGGAAGCTGTCAAACACTATTTGTGGTTGATAAACAGCAGTGTGTAGTTTAGGTGAAATGGATGACGTGGGGCTCCTATTACTTGTAAACAAATCTTGGAAATGTTGTGCATCACATAAAACTTGCTCAGTTATGGAGACACCCATTTGAAAAGCATGTTGTAGTCACTTGCATGCTGGGATAGCTGCCCATAATGCACCGCTCCCAATGCCGCTGCAAGTGCTGCAAATGTGGCCACGCCAGTGCGCACGCAACTGTCATGTGGACAGACTGCAGCGTTTTCCCTACTGCGCTCTCCGAAGGCGGGTTTAACTCACAGCACTCTATATCTGCAAGTGTAGCCATGCCCTCAGAGATAGTGGTGTAGCTTTGCACAGGTGTAATGACTATACACCTGCAAAGAGTAAATGGAGTGAAGTGGAAGGGGAAAGAGAGCTTTCACAGATTGAGTGCAAATCATCTGACACGTTAGCTTTTATGTTGCCTTGCTTCATCCCACCCCTTCTCTTCTCTCTCTCTTTTAAATACAATTTACTCTTTGTACCAGGGACTATATCTTCTGTGTTTAGAAAACATCCAACACATCTTGATTATAGTATATATAATTATACAAAACAGAACAAGGATTGTGTGTCAGGACTGCTGGATTCTATTACCAACTCTGCCTCTAACTGTGACCTTGAGCAATCATTAGACCTCTTGGTATCTCCATTTCCCCTTTAGAAAATTTGGATAATATTTGGCTACATCACAGGCAGAGCCGGCTCTGGCTTTTTTGCCCCCCAAGCAAAAAAAAACCCTGCGGGGCGGCTGGAGCATCAAAGCAAAGACAAAACAAAACAAAAAAACCTGCTGGGAGGCTGGAGCGGCGAAGCAAAAACAAACAAACAAAAAAACCTGCGGGGCAGCCAGAGCCAGGGTACAAACTTTCAGCTAGCGGGACTCCCTGCGCTGCAGATGTGCCCCGGGCAGTGGAGTGCGCGCCCCGGCTAGCAGGGGAAAGGGGGAGGGAGCAGGTGGGAGAAAGAGAAGGGGGGCAGCCAGGGCTTCCTTCAGCCAGGGCACTCACCATTCGTCCCCTCCCACCACACTGCCTGCCGGGAGGGCTCTGCACTGCTCCGGTAGGCAGGGAGGGATGGACGCGGGCTGCCAGGCTTGCTGCAGACCTGGCACTGGCTGGGGCAGATGGAGTGTGCAGCCAGCTCCCACCAGGGCGCTCCCCTTCTCCGCGCTGCCCCCTACAGGGCAGCCAGAGCGGCGAACAAAAAAAAAAAAAAGGGCAGCCGTGCCGCCCTAAGATTGGACGGAATGCTGCCCCTTCGAATCTGCCGCCCCAAGCACGATCTTGCTTGGCTGGTGCCTGGAGCCGGCCCTGATCACAGGGATGTTGAAGGTTTGATTTTTTTAAACTGCCTTAAGATCCTTGGATGAAAGGTACTATCTAAATGTTGATTAGAGCAAACAAAAATGACTTGAAACCTGAACTTGAATGGTAAACTTTTTAAAATTAGGTGTAATGAAAAATGAGCATGGCATAAAGTAGGCCTTAATAAATAAAAACAAGACAAAAGCCTTTATATTGTCACTTATTAATGTAACAGTCAAAGCTCTAACATTGCTAAAATTTAAGTGCACTACATTTTAGCAGTCTCATTTCAGGGTTGTGGTTCTGAATCATGGGTACGTGTACTCCTGTGGGTACACAGAGGTCTTCCAGACATCATCTAGATATTTCCCTAGTTTTACAACAGGCTACATAAAAAGCACTAGCTAAGTCATTACAAACTAAAATTCCATACAGACGATGACTTGTTTATACTATACACTGAAATGTAAGTACAATATTTATATTCCAATTGATTTATTTTATAATTATATGGTAAAAATGAGAAAGTAAGCAATTTTTCAGTAATAGTGTATTGTGACACTTCTGTATTTTTATGTCTGATATTGAAAGCAAGTAGTTTTTAAGTGAGGTGAAACTTGGGGTGTAAAGACAAATCAGATTCCTAAAAGGGGTACAGTAGTTTGGAAAGGCTGAGAACCACTGCTTTAGGGGACTGACTCTCACTAACAACTTTGAAGTGCTGAAATATTTTAAAATGAGTGTGATGCTGGTAAACCAGGTGCCAGCTCTTTGCCAAGGCAGTATGCATCAGCTGAATACTTACAAATTCATAGCTGGAAACCAGACCATCTCACTTGTATATTGATATTGTTCAAGAGAGATGTTAGACTTGTAAAGATGTGTTTAGTGTTTATAAAATGCTTGTAAATTGCTGCATGCATTAATCTTACTGGTCATGGCTGTATCCCAGGCTTTATAATTGTAAAAATACCTGCTCTGAACTAGTGAACCTAGGCAGAAAGAGTGGTTCCACTGCCCATGAAGAAGGACTATCAAGACTAAATGGACCATTGTAGGACAAAAACTTTGTTGACTGCACCATTGACCCATGAAAAAGGTACATCCAGAAGCACTCCTTCTATTAGTTTGAACTCTGGGGGAAGGACATATAAAGATGCTCAGAAGAAGAAATAGTTCTCTCTTTGCAACTTGTACAATCACAAGGGCTGGCGCTAAGAAACGAAAGCAGAGATCCCCAGGGTAAACCTGGATTAGCCTTAAAAGACAGATTACTGCATTTCTGTCACCTTTTGGAACTATAAACTGTAACTCAGTTGTACTTATATGTTGCCTGCTTTAACCTGTAAATAACTCTCTCATTTATTTTTCCTAGTTAATAAATCCTTAATTAACTATAGGATTGGCTATCAGGGTTGTCTTTAGTGTGATATCTAAGGGCTTGGCTACACTTACAATTTGCAGCACTGGGAGTTACAGCGCTGGTCATGCAGCTGTGTAGGGCCAGCGCTGGAGTGTGGCCACACTGACAGCTACCAGCGCTGCAGTGTGGCCACACTTGCAGCACTTTCCAGCGCTGTATTGAGAGGTGCATTGTGGGCAGCTATCCCACAGAGCACCTCGTCCCATTTTGGCGCTGAGTATTGTGGGAAGGGGAAGGAAGTGTGCGGGTCATTCCGCTTCCTGTTTGCCAGCGCCCCGTGGTGCATCGCTTCACATCCCAGCATTCACTCTTTCCGGCAGCGTTTGGCGCCATTGTGAGTATCTTTCTGTTTTACTCTCTGTGTGAATCGCGATTTCTGTGGCAAATGGAGCCCGAGCTGCTGAGGACTGTGCTGATGAGTGTCGCCAGCACAACATGTTTGGCAGTCAAGCTATTCCTTCAGCTCCAAAGTGACAGTGAGGAGTCTGACGATGATATCGATATCGATTCTCCTGCCGCGTGTGACACCAAAGTGCTTGTGGCATTCACGGAAATGCTCAGCACCGTTGAACGCCGCTTTTGGGCTCGGGAAACAAGCACTGAGTGGTGGGATCACATCGTCATGGAAGTCTGGGATGATGAGCAGTGGCTGCAGAACTTTCGTATGAGAAAAGCCACTTTCATGGGACTGTGTGCTGAGCTCGCCCCCACTCTGCGGCGCAAGGACACAAGATTGAGAGCTGCCCTGACGGTGGAAAAGCGGGTGGCTATTGCAATCTGGAAGCTGGCAACTCCAGACAGCTACCGGTCGGTCGGGAACCAGTTTGGTGTGGGAAAGTTGACCGTGGGAATCGTTTTGATGCAAGTTTGCAAGGCAATTAATCGCATCCTGCTAAGAAAGACCGTGACTCTGGGGAGCGTGCAGGACATTGTGGATGGCTTTGCACAAATGGGTTTCCCTAACTGTGGAGGGCGATAGATGGGACGCATATTCCTATTCTGCCCCACCTGGCATCAGAGTACGTTAATCGTAAGGGGTATTTCTCTATGGTTCTCCAGGCGCTTGTGGATCACCGCGGGCGTTTCATTGACATTTACACAGGCTGGCCTGGAAAGGTGCATGATGCACGCATCTTTCGGAACAGTGGCCTGTTCAGGAAGATGCAGGCAGGGACTTTTTTCCCAGACAGGAAGATCACAGTAGGGGATGTCGAAATGCCCACTGTGATCCTTGGAGACCCCACGTACCCGTTACTGCCTTGGCTCATGAAACCCTATACAGGGAAGCTTGACAGGAGCAAGGACCGGTTCAACTACAGGCTGAGCCGGTGCAGATTGACTGTGGAGTGTGCTTTTGGGCGTTTAAAAGCACGCTGGAGATGTTTGTACGGGAAGCTAGACTTGGGGGAAAGCAGCATCCCCGCGGTTATATGCGCTTGCTGTACCCTCCATAATATTTGTGAAGGGAAGGGTGAAACATTCAGTGAGGCATGGACCACCGAGGTTCAAGTCCTGGAGGCTGAATATGCACAGCCAGAGAGCAGGGCTAATAGAGTCGCCCAGAACAGGGCTACAAGGATTAGGGATGCCTTGAGGGAAGAATTTGAGGCTGAAAGCCAACAGTAATGTTTGCTGCCTTGCATGGGAGTGAATTGCACTGCTTACACTGTTATTCTATTATCCATAATAATAATATGATTTGCAGTGCCTCTTTCTTTACTGGGCTAAGGTATCTTTCACTATCTGCTATAATAAAGACTGTTTTCAAAGCCAAGAATTGTTTTATTGAAAAGAAAAAAACTTCCTTGACAGACAGACAGACACACAACATTTCATGAACACAAGAGGGCAGGGGTGTGGGTTGGTGAACTGTACAGTCACAAGTTTGCATATGCCCTGTCTGGATTGCTGTTTAATGAATCCTGCACTTCAGGGTGCATATACTGCATGGTGATGGGGGTTGAATGCAGAGGGTAAGGGTGGTGGTAGGTATCAGGGCTGGTTGGGGAACGTACAGGTGTTGGAGGCAGCTGGTGGTGGTAAGAACCTGGATGCTGGGGAAAGGTGGTTTGAGCTGACATTGGGGCACAAGGCAACAAGGACGGGGCGGGTGGGGGAGTAGCACGGTAGTGCTCTGCTTGCATGGCAACGAGTGACTCTATAGACTCCGCTTGGCGCTCCAGGATGCTTAGCAGCCGCTCCGTGCTTTTCCTCTTGGCCACTGCATTTCTCTTGCGGGTCCTGCTTTCTTTCTCTCGCCACTCCTTCAAGTCTTTACTCTCTCGAGCAGAGTGATTAAGAACAGTTTTCAGCATGTCCTCTTTGCTCTTTCGGGGATTTTTTCTCAAATTTTGAAGCCTCTGTGATGTTGAACATCTGGGCAGTCCAGTAGTCAAGGTCACTGTAGAAACAGAAATGACAACATTTAACACGGGCAGCATTGTATCCACTATCTCCAGACATGAATTGTTACACTGAGGGAGTTCTCACTTTAGCATTCTTTTCCCCACACGCATAACACAACAGAAGCCACGAAATGGTGAGTGAGGGGTGCTTACTTATATAGAAGTGGGGCTTGAGTGATAGAGGGGAGCTGGTTGCTTCGGGTAATCTGGAGTGCTAGAGGGGTTGAGTGAAGATGCAGATGCAGGGGTGATCTTATCTCCCTATCTCTTCACTAAAGAGTCTCCCAACATTTTTCACAGGACTTAATCCTGGAAGATGTTTCCCTACTGCGAGTCACTAGGGAACAGTGGGGGGCTCTTTTAGAGCAATGTGGATTCCGCCCGGGACCCTATGCGGCGTGCCTGTGTTCAGAAATGGTCCCCCCCCCCACTGGCAGCAGAGTGGCGCGGACGCGTCACCGTCACTGGGACAAGGGACACAGTGGCTCTGCCTATAAACCTGCGCAGGCATATTGCCCACGCTCTGGATGAAGCTTTTGCTGAGATAACTGAAGCAGATTACCGCGACGTGATAGACCACATCAATGGGCTATTCCACATCTAGAGGCTGGCATGCATGCTGCCATAACCCCCCTTCCTCTCCAGAAACATTTCCACCCAGAAAATAAAAGCCGCTTACCGGCTACCCGCTCCTCTGCTTGTCCTTCTGCAACTGCTGGCTGCTGCGATTGGGTACTTTCCTCCTGGCTTGAGAAGAGCTCCTGGCTGCATGCCTCCAGGGAATCTGCGGTTTCTTCCCCCATCCCAGGAGCTTCACTCACGGTTTCCTCTCCCCCCCCCGCCGCCTCCTCCGCCTCCTCCTCCTGTCCCCCAGCCTGCTCAGAAGTGTCCATCGTTATCCTGGGATTGGCAGTGGGGTCACCCCCAAGTATCTCGTCCATCTCCCTGTAAAAACGGCAGGTCGTGGGAGCAGCTCCGGATCGTCGATTCCCCTCTCGGGCTTTGTAATAGGCACTCCGCAGCTCTTTAACTTTCACCCTGCATTGTAGTGCGTCCCGATCATGGCCCCGATCCAGCATGGCCCTTGATATCTGCTCAAAGATATCGTAATTCCTACGGCCGGAGCGCAGCTGTGCCTGAACAGATGCCTCACCCCAAACACTGATGAGGTCCTGCAATTCACCAGTGCTCCATGCTGGGGCTCGTTTGCCACGTGGAGGCATGGTCACCTGTAACTGATTAACTGATTGCACTCCACACCTGGCTGCAGCAAACAGGAAGGAGATTTTTAAATTTCCCGGGGCATTTAAAGGGCGGGTCACCTGAGGCAAGAGCAGTAGAGTGCAAACTGATGTGCAGAGTGGCTGAACAGGAATTCTGGGATAACTCCTTATTCCCTGGAGGACAATTAATGCGCTGGTGTCCACACCTGCTGAGCAGCGCTGGATCACCAGCGCTGCACTCCTTATACCCCTGCCGGGATGGGTTTTCAGCCAGCGCTGCAACCAGGGAGTTGCAGCGCTGGTTGTGCCCTGCAAGTGTGGACGGGGTGTTGTTGCAGCGCTGGAAAGCCTCCACCAGCGCTGCAACTTGTAAGTGTAGCCAAGCCCTAAGGTACAAATTGATTTGGGGTAAGTGACTGGTCTCTTGGGACTTGAGAGCAACCTGAATATTTTGTGAATTTTAGGGTAAGTGAGCATTTATCACTAAGTCTGTCTTGCATGAGTGGCAAGATAGACTGGAGAGTCTAAAAGTACTGTCTCTGACTCCATGGTAAGACTGTTACAGTGATCCAGGAGTTTATATTTGTTATTGGGTTGGCGAAATCCAATTATAAAACATACCACCAGTTTGGGGTGTCTGCCCTGAGGTTGGTACTCATGACTACAGAAAGTGTGACAATGACATCATTGGAGACAAGAGCTTCAATCCTTTCTATACAAACTTAGTCCTTGATCTTTTGACAGCCACACAAGCAAACATACCTGCACCAATATAGCATCACTGACTTCAATATAGTTCTGCAGGGAACAGAGATCCATCTAATGCCAGTATCATTGGGTGTGGGTTTAGCAGGCCAATGCTCAAACCACTGAGCTAGCCCTCTTTTTGCCCCAGATCCCTAAATGGCCCTCTCAAGGATTGAACTCACAACCCTAGGTTTAGCAGGCCATTGCTCAAACCACTGGGGAGGGCTAGCTTAGCATTAGCCTGCTAAACCCAGGGTTGTGAGTACAATCCTTGAGGGAGCCATATGGGGATCTGGGTCAAAAATCTGTCTGGGGCTTTGTCCTGCTTTGAGTAGGGGATTGTACTAGGTGACCTCCTGAGGTCCCTTTCAACTCTGATATTCTATTGTAATTGTTTTTTTTGGGGGAGGGGTGGGGGATAGCTCAGTGGTTTGAGCATTGGTTTAATCTGGAACCACAAACACTAAAATGCACTCATCATAGTTTCCACAGGAAATCAGACTTTCCTGAATCTGTAATTGTTTTGGGGGTAACTACAATAACTCTAGAATCCTGTGGCACCTTATAGACTAACAGATGTTTTGCAGCATGATGCATCCGACGAAGTGGGTATTCACCCACGAAAGCTCATCCTGCAAAACGTCTGTTAGTCTATAAGGTGCCACAGGATTCTTTGCTGCTTTTACAGATCCAGACTAACACGGCTACCCCTCTGATACAATAACTCTGTAATTCCCCTCCCCAAATTAGGGACATTGTCGCAACCTTAATTCTATCTTAACTTTTGTGTGTCTGTGAGTGTATGTGTGTGTAGTGTGTTTAGGAATTTATATAGTCCTTTAGCTTTGCATGGTGATTCACAAACAAATATATTTCATGCCTCATACATACAATCCACATCATACGAGAAAACTTTTAAGGTGAGAGAAGAATGGAACGCATCCTACTGAAATTGCAGGAGAAAAATGTAGGCAGGCAAAAGGTAGTTACCCAAACAGGCACTGGGACACAGTGAGAAAAACCATGAGCTATCTAAAGACAAGTACTACAGTCCCCAGTTCAAGGTCTCATCTGAAAATCAGATATAAGCTGCCTTTTGAAGTCAGTGGTAGGTAAACATGAAAACACAAATGCAGCCCAACATGTCTTCTTATAGCACAATACAACTGCTTCCTTCTGGTATCCTTATATTGTATTGCATCTTCCTCCTCCAGTGGGCTTCACTGGTTCAGTTTCTTAATTCAAGTGTGTGATGTTGAACAAAGAAAGGGAGGAGTGCTGAAAAGTATTTTCTATTCCTTGGTTCAGTTTCATCATCTGGAAAGTATTGAATAATACAAAACAGTAGAAAAGGGTTTCTGCATTAGTAGTTACATTTTGGACTCAGCTAAAGGAAACTTGGAGCTCAGCTGGGAGAGTGGGGATAGGATACAGGAATAGAGGGTACTGCGTCTCCATGTCTGGAGCTCAGCATAAAGGGCCCAGGGGTGGGGGTGGGGGTGCTAGGAGGGAAGGAATAGAAGGCTAAGCACTCAGGATAAGGTAGGAGCCCAAGCATTAGAATCCAGGGAGTGCTAATGGGGCAACCCAAGCTCTGCACTGAACACCTGGAGCTCAGCTAGGGAGGATAAAGAGGGAACATTCCTTGGGTTCAGCATAAGGTTCAATGCCTAGAGGTAAAGGTTATGTGGGGGTGAAAACAAAGGGCTCTGTAACAGAGGATTAGAGGTAAATGGGGGATAGAGGGTGAGTGAAGCATAGGGCTGTGCACTAATGGGCTGAACCAAGATGGGGAGGTGGGAAGCCTGAAGGGAGAAGCCAAAAGGGAAGGAACACAGAACTTCAGCCTGTCAGTGCAGAGTGAAGCTGAAGGCATTGGATTCATTCAGCAGCTCAGGCCCAGGGCTTGGGCCTGAGCTGCTGGAGTTAGGCTGCTGGAGTTAGGCTGAGGTGGGGCACTGAGGGGCTAGAGCTAGGTCAAGGAAGGTTGTGCTGCCAGGGGGGGCAGCACTGGGGGGGGGTGGTGCAGAAGGGGAGGGCAGCACTGATGGGCTGGAGCTAGGCTGAGGGGGTTGTCCAGTTGGGGGCAGTGGCACCAAGAGGCTGGAGCTAGGGTGAGTGGGGGCTGTGCAGCTGGGTGGCTGGAGCTGGGGTGAGGGGGGCTGTGCAGCAGGGGAGGGCAGCACTGACGGGGTGGAGCTAGGCTGAGTGGGGCTGTGCAGCCCGGGGGGGGGGGGTAGTGGCACCACGGGGCTGGAGCTAGGCTGAGCGGGGCTGTGCAGACCGGAGGGGGCAGTGGCACTGAGGGGCTGGAGCTAGGCTGATGGGGCGGTGCAGACTGGGGGGGCAGTGGCACTGAGGGGGTCAGTGCAGCCGGGTGGGGGGGGGCAGTGGCACCGCAGGGCTCGAGCTAGGCTGAGGGGAGCTGTGCAGTCCCGGGGTGGGGTGGAGGCGCTGGAGCTAGGCTGAGGGGGGCTGTGCAGTCCCGGGGGGGGCACAGTGGCACTGAGGGGCTGGAGCTAGGCTGAGGGGGGCTGTGCAGTCCCGGGGGGGCGGAGGTGCTGAGGGGCTGGAGCTAGGCTGAGGGGGGCTGTGCAGTCCCAGGCGGGGTGGAGGCGCTGAGGGGCTGGAGCTAGGCTGAGGGGGGCTGTGCAGCCCTGTGTGGGAGGGGCAGTAGCACTGAGGGGGTCAGTGCAGCTCCGGGGGGGCAGTGGCACCGAGGGGCTGGAGCTAGGCTGAGGGGGTCAGTGCAGCCCAGGGGGGCGGAGGCGCTGGAGCTAGGCTGAGGGGGGCTGTGCAGTCCCGGGAGGAGGGTGGAGGCGCTGAGGGGCTGGAGCTAGGCTGAGGGGGGCTGTGCAGTCCCGGGGGGGGCAGTGGCACTGAGGGGCTGGAGCTAGGCTGAGGGGGGCTGTGCAGCCCTGGGTGGGAGGGGCAGTAGCACTGAGGGGGTCAGTGCAGCTCCGGGAGGGCAGTGGCACCGAGGGGCTGGAGCTAGGCTGAGGGGGGCTGTGCAGTCCCGGGGGGGCGGAGGCGCTGAGGGGCTGCTGAAGAGGGCTGCAGCCGGGAGCGAGGGGAGGGAAGAGCTGGGTTCCCGCTAGCTGAGCTGTCTCGCTCCCCACCGCCGGGGGAGGAGGCTTCGGGAAGCCCGGTCCCATCCCCGCTCCCCCTGCCCGGCCCCGGCCATGAATATGTAACTCCCTTCTATTTCCCGAGCTCCATTGCGGAGGCTGCCGCTCGCCATATTGTGCTGCTGGGGCTGTGGCTGCTCCGGCCGCCGGAGAAGGGGCTCGGCCGAGGGGAGAGCTCGCAGCCGGTGAGTGAGGGGGCAGCGGGCGGGGCTGGGTCTCTTCCCCCGCCGGAGCTGGGGTGGCCGGGGCTGCCTGGGGATCGCAGCTCATCCTGCGCCGGCTCCGCGGGCGGGGCCCCTTCGTGCCGCAAGGGGGGTTAGTCCTGGCGGCTCCCCGCGGTGGGACCCTTCGCCCCAGCAGTGGTTTAAACCCGGTCTCCCCATGCTCCGGCGAGGGGGCCCCAGGGCTCCCCCCAAACGTGCCCCCTTTGCGGCGGGTGTGTTCGCTGCTCATCAGCAAGGAGGTGTCTGTGTGTCTGGGTTTCTCCCCCCAGCCCGAGCTGTCTGCGTCCTGCTTCCCCTGTCTCTGTGCTGGGGGCACAGACGCCTCTGTGCCTGGGGCGGGCGGGATTGGCTCCGGGTGATTATCTTGGTGGCAGTGGGTTTGCGTCAGACATGTCGGGGCTTTCCTCTCCCATCACCGCGGGTCTCGCTGAGCATCTAGACAGCGCTTTGCACCTCCAGAGCGCTCTGCAAACGTTGGTTAATCCCTAAAGGGGATGGCAGCCCCTGCGTGTCCCTCGATTTATTGCTGGCAACCCCACAGGGGCAGAATACACACAAAGAGCCGCGGTGCGAGGTAAATAGCGCTGCGTCGTAAAAGCGAACAACCGTGCAAACCACAGAGAGGGAAAGATGGGGTACATGCATTTGGGGAAAAAGCAAGAGGATGCTATTAAACGTAGCCTGGGGCAGTTATTTTTTGAGAGAGGGGTGGTAAATGTCTTGGTTTCACCTACTGGCAAAACCACTGTGCTATCATCATTTTTTTTTTTTTTTTGCTCTATTTTTTTCGTTGAAGCCATGTGCACACCTTCACAGTTGTGAGCAGTGGGTATTGAATGTTTAACTGCTGGCATAGAATGGACATAATTTTCAATAGGGTATCAGAAAGACCAGGCTGAAGCAAGTCTTTTTGTCAAGGAATTGTGAAGGCTAGTGTCCCCACTAACATTTACACTGTTTCCAGTACCAATTTGACAGCACTCCTTGCTTAAAACTTTTGCTCAGTGTTTTAGTTTGACAGAACCTTTTGAGAGCACTTGCCCACCTTTAACACCGTTTAAATTAATATATAAAACAATCATTTTAAGCAATTTTTTTTTCCGTTTAAATGTCTTCCTTTCCTTTTTGGGGTGCATGCTAAACTCCATTAGTTGATTTTAGTATCGCCTTTTCTATAAAAATACTTGGGCTAGATTTCTTAGTCCATGAATAATCCCATTGTATTCAAGAGGATCAAGTGGAGTAAGGTGATACCCAACACAAACAGAGGTCAAATTCTAATACCATTATTCCTGTTGGGTATTGGTGAGATGCAATGCTGCATGAGATCCCTAGTGATGGGACAGTTTTTTTTTTTTAAAGATTAAAAGAATACCTCTGCATTTGAAAACATGTAGCTAGTACATGTGTGAAACTATTTTTGGATAGCTTGGGCAAGCTCTTTAAATATATGTCATTCATTCTGTGACAAAGATTTGATTTATTGAAGGAATTCCTGCTAGAAGTACTGCAGCTGAATATTTTTGTGTTTTCATTATAAATTTATTTTTGTAATGTTACAGTTTGTCATTTTTATACATCCTGTCAAACTCAGAATGGGTGTATAAGTTGTCAGCCAAGACACAGATATTTTTCTTTCACAAAATGTAGTGTAAATCATATCAGCAGTTACCTTGAAGTATTATTTGACATTTAAAGATGTGTGTGTGGAGCTTTAGCCTAAGTGGGTTACTTGGGGGGTGGGGAGGAGTTACAGCAAAGTGCCAGATCTGTGCATTTGCTAGGCATAGACATTAGTGTGAGAGTGACTGTGGGAAAGCTGCGCTGGTGGCTGGATCTAAAGCCATGTCACATGTATCTCAGTGAAATTGAAATAGGTTCAAAACTTTCAATTAGAGCTTTATGACTCTGTGATCTGACATTGATACTCATAATGCTAACAAATGTTTGTTTTCTGTATTTATTCAATTTCATAATAGAATCATAGATTATTAGGGTTGGAAGGGACCTCAAGAGATCATCTAGTCCAACCCCCTGCTCAAAGCAGGACCAATCCCCAAATGGCCCACTTAAGGATTGAACTCACAACCCTCCGTTTAGCAGGCCAATGCTCAAACCACTGAGGCTACCACAGATGGCGAATTTTAGGGTGATTATTTCTCTTCTTGGGGTGGATAAAATGACTTGACTGTCAGCATCCTAGCTCTAACACCAACTCCGCTGTAATTGCCAAGAAAAGCACTGCCTGTTGTGTCTCACTGCTTAAGTAATATGCGGAGTCCCAATGAACTATGTGGCACGCTTCTGCCTGTATCAATGGCATTTTGTGTTTTAAGAATGACATACAGTAATGTGTTGTTTTGAAATGCTTCACATAGTTCACGTAAAGCATGAGTGGAATTTCAAGTGCCTGCTTTTGATTGATTATGGGGCAAGAAGAAGGGTTGTTAAATCTGATTTTATTTTATTTTTTGTGGGGGAGATTAACTGATCTGTGGAGAAGCTTATGTTAAATTAAAATAATTCAGTGAAGAATGAATAGAGTTCAGTGTCATCGTGCTGCACAGTCTTGTAGCAATGTAGAAATATTCAAAGAATTGTGATTTCTCTTCCCCCCACCCCCCTTTCCACCTCTGGATTGCAGTATACTCTTGTGAGCAGTTTGTTTGAGCAAGAGCAGCAGTATTCTTTTCTTTTACAATTTTTTTTTAAATCCTCCTCCCTTCCACCACAAGGGGTTAAAGTTAAACTATTTCAGATCATTTAAACCTGGTGTAGATATTGTCAGCCAAGATATATGTGGTGGGTGAGAGGCCTGAAATCCTGTGAATTACTGTTGGTTTTGGCCAACCACTAGATCAAAGTTTTCACTTACCAAATGTAATAAAAATGTAGATGTAAAGCAATTATATATAAGGTTGAGTTATTTGACTTTTAGAACTTCTCTTATATAGTCAGGCAATGGAATGTCTTTTTCTTGTATGCAATAAAAATTATATCACTTTTTGGTTTTCTGCAGATGATCTGACTCACTGTAGCTGATCAGTTTTTGAGGAATAACTTGCTAATTCTTGTGATTAATTAAATTTTCTGTAGATTGACAAGGTGGGTCTCACCAACAGAAGTTGATCCAATAAAAGACATTACCTTATCCGCCTTTTCTTTCTAATATCCTGGGAGCACCACGGCTACAACATACCACATTCTCTGTAGTCTGTTAACTCCTGTCACTGATGACCAAACTGAGGGTACGTCCAGACTACCCGCTGAATCGGCGGGTAGCGATCGATTTTGCGGGGATCGATATATCGCGTCTCATCTAGACGCGATATATCGATCCCCGAACGCGCTCCCGTCGACTCCGGAACTCCACTGGAGCGAGTGGCGGTAGCGGAGTCGACGGGGGAGCCGTGGACGTCGATCCCGAGCGGTGAGGACGGGAGGTAAGTTGGGATAAGATACTTCGACTTCAGCTACGGTATTCCCGTAGCTGAAGTTGCGTATCTTACCTCGACACTGCCCCCCAGTGTGGACCAGGCCTGTGTGTTAGATATGATAATAGTGGGTTACATTGTATAAATTGTATGCTGACTAGCAGATTTGAAAGCGGTGTTTCTCCTGATAGTTGCATGTGACCGAAACTCAGCAGCTTGACTGAATCTGCTTGAAATGAGCAGCTTGATGCACCTCACTGCTGTGTACCTAAGGGTTTGCTACACATTGAGAGAGTTCCTGGGTTACTCAGGTAAGACACTTGGTTAAGCTAAACAGGAACTAAGCAACCTTGTTCTGGAATAATAGTGTCCGCAAATGGAGTTGGACAAGAATAGCTAAATTCACAACCTATCTTAATTAACTTTAAAATGTGGACAAGCCCTTAGATATCACTTGGAGGCTGTATAATGGGTAAGACCTCACATACTCTTGCCCTGATGCTGTTGCAAGGTTCCTGGATTCTGTGGTACTCTGGTAAAGCAGCCTGGCAATTCTCCCACAACTCCAGATAAATTTTGAAAATGAGTCTTTTACTTTAATATGAAAATGATAACATTGTTTTAATTCAATTCATTTTGATGTTGTCCTCCTGTTTTCAGTATTGCACACAGGCATTGTCAATATCAGACTAACTTACGGGTTCTCAAGCTTCATTGCACCCCAACCCACTTCTGACAACCTCATTAAAACAGGGTTGTGACCCACTTTGGGGTCCCGACCCACAGTTTGAGAACTGCTGGACTAACTGCATCATAGAAGTTGGGGGAAGCCAGAGACTTTGGCAGCTGGATTGAGGATAGTTGTGGCTTTTGGTGCCAGTGGAGGTGTGGGCAGTGACTGTTTGGATTGTTGTGTGAGCAAGTCAGCTGTGTATTTCTGCTAAAATAATCAGCAGTGAAATTGTTAACAATATTGGCATTTAAATTGTCAGAGTTCATATATTATAAGACCAAAAATGCCTGTGATCATCTCGTCTGACCTCCCATATAATATGCAGGCCATAGGATTTCCCTGAATTGATTCCTGTTTAAACTAGAGCATATCACTTAGAAAAACATCCTTATTGAGTTGAATGGGCAATTTATACCTCCTAGAACTATTGTTTCAGGAAGATAACACTAACTTGGTTAACTTAAAAAAATGAGCCAAGCGTACTGTGAGGGCTAGAATGGTCTTTAAAAGTGAAAGCTGTGATTTTGAAGCACAGCTATACCACAAGGGGTGCATTCCACAACAGGGGGATACATGGGGCACTTTGTATCATATGCATTACCAGGAGTCTGAATTAAGGACTGAGTATGTACTGTTTTCCCAGCACTTCCCCATTCTAAAAGTGATAAAGTGCATTTCTGGCTAAGGTTTACTCTATTTGTAACCTGCTTTCTTATGCTTCACACTTTTTATTTATTTATTTATTTATTTATGTAAGAAAAGAGCTTATTTTAAAAATATGAGTCTGTTATTTGGATAAGGGGTGTCTTTCCTAGCCTGTATGATGTATTTATCCAATCTCCATCATAGATTCAGATTCTCAAGAATCTAAAATCTTTGTTTTGTTTGTTTTCTTTAAAAAAAATTAGCCCTTATGATGGTTGGTTGGTGGTTTTTTTTTTTTTTAATCTTTTCACATGTGAGCTGATATAGCACTGGCTAAATCTGATTTTTCAGGCTGTGAAAGTGTCTTAAACGGCCCCCATTCATCTCAGTGGGTTAACTCTGAAGTCTAATATTGACAATCTAAGAGCCGTATTTTCTAAAATTTAGGTTAGCAGTCATGCACAGAATGCAGATATAGTAGCATGCCTTACTCATGTACACGAATACTAGAATTTGGCACACAAATCTGCAAACAAGGGACAGAAATAACAGAATATTAAATGGTAGCCATTTCATAAAGGTCTTATTTGCTTCATCTTTGTGCAGAACTTCTATTGACCTCCTTGGGAGAGCTGCTATGGATTGTGTGTAGCATATGATCCTTATTCTGTATCCGTGGCTCATGGACCATAATTAAAAATGTAATTTAGCTCTAGCCACAAAAGGCATGAACACCCCTGTTTTGGATAATCTGGACTGTAATACAAAGGTTGATCCAGTTCCCACTGATATCAGTGCCAATACTTTCATTGACACACATGGAGTTAGATTTCAGTCCTTCATGGTGTGTTTTTGTTTTTTTAAATTAGCTGTGCGCTAAATCCTTATGTGCATTTAATGCCTTTGAGTTCAAGTGCTGGTGTTGTCTATCAACCTGGGCCAGCAGTGATGACTGATAGGATAGTTTGTTTCTGTAATGATACTTCATTTCAGTCTTGGCACAGATCTTTAATCATGTGTGACAGCTTAATATTGCTTTTAGACAAAATACAGACACCATATAAGTATAAATGTCAGTTCATTTTAGCTTGAATTGTAGGAAATTTCTGAACTGTCTGTTGCATTAGTAAAGCTGAAATTTGAATTTTTGTTTTTAACGGAAAGGGAGAGGTTTTTGGTTTTGTGCTGGAATTTTTTAAAACCTCATCTTGCTTTAGTTTTAGTAATAGTCTTGTTGAAAAATTAGTGAACTTGAGTATGCATAAATATGGAAATTCACTATCAGAAATAAGGATATTGGAAGTCGAACCCAGCAACTGCCTCCATCAGCTTCTCCTGAGGGAATTATGTGCCTAAAAATTCTGTACCAAAAATATTAAAAGTTATGCAAACTTTTTTTTTTAATTCTGCAAATTTTATTTGTCAGTAAATAAATGTGGCTCCAGCATGGCAGTGGGGAGCATAGGTCACTTGCTGCATTGAGGTGGGAGATCACCCTGAAGCCCCCACATTCCCTGGTACAGGGACTCGGCAGTGAGTCTGCACCTGATCCTGATGCAGTGTAAGGGCTGGGCCTGCCCCAGAAACACCCGAGGGCCTTGCCCCTCTGTGCCAGGTGCACCAGTGTGGGTGGGTAGGCTCAGCCCAGCAGGATCCAAGTGTGGAGGGGCATAGTGTGGGGGAATCCAGGTGTGGGATGAGAGATTTCTGTGTGGGGCAATCTGGGTGCGGGTGGCTCAGTGGAAGATCTGGATGCACAGGGGCTTGTTGGGGGGTTCTGGGTGCAGGGACAGTGGGATTCTGCAGGGGATCCAGGTGAAGGTGGTTGGGGCTCAGCTTGGGGGTCTGGGTGTGAGGGGCAGAAGGGGGGGCAGGTGCTGAGGGACTGGGGCTTGATGGGGTGGGGGTCCAAGTGCAGCTGGTTGGGGATCAGTGGGGTGGGAGGCTGCGGGGGGTGTCCAGATGTAAGGGGGTAGGGCTTGTCAGGGTGAGGGTTCAGTGGGCCTGCTTAATGGGGGAGCCACAGCTGCTTCCGAGGGGATGCCGCATGCCGGGCTCCCGGTTCCCCCTGCAATTTCCCTATTCCCTGTTCTTCTCCTTCCCCCTCCCCTCATTCCTGTATTCCCCTTCCCCTGCCCTATTCCACCCCTTTCCTTCCCTGCTATCTCTTCCCCTCACACACCTCCTTACCCAGCCCCATTGCAACCACTCACTGTTGCACAGAAAACAGGAAGTCTCCCAGCATGCAGAAGGGGAGCACGACTGGCACTAGGACCCAGAAGGCAGTGTCCAGCTGCAGAGTCCCTGGAGCCGAGACCCAGCCTCGTTCAGCTGGGAAGCTCTGAGCTTGCAGAAATGATTGGGGGTAGGGGGAGTGGCACATAACCCTGTGTGTGTCCCCCATGCCTCACTTCTGGAGGGAGGCAGTCCCCCCCAAACTGCGCACATGGTCGTCCCGCCTCACCCCCCGTCCCCCAGCTTCCCTTTGCTTCCCTGCCATTTTCTGCAGGGAAACACAGGAATTCTGTGGGGGGGAGGAGCGTTTTCTGCAGGCGCACAGTCATGCAGAATCCCCCCCTCCCCTGGAGTAATCAGCACTGGTTCAGTTTCAGCAGCATTCTTGGTATGGATAACTTATTAGGATGGCCCCGTCTACACTGGCAAGTTTCTGCGCAGTAAAGCCACTTTCTGTGCTGTAACTCCCGAGGTGTACAGTGCAAAGCCACTTAGGGTATGTCTACACTACGGGATTATTCCGATTTTACAGAAACTGATTTTTGGAAACAGATTGTATAAAGTCAATTGCACGCGGCCATACTAAGCACATTAATTTGGCGGTGTGTGTCCATGTACCGAGGATAGCGTAGATTTCTGGAGCGTTGCACTGTGGGTAGCTATCCCATAGTTCCCACAGTCTCCCCCACCCATTGGAATTCTGGGTTGAGATCCCAGTGCCTGATGAAGCAAAAAACATTGTCGCTGGTGGTTCTGGGTACATCCTCCCCAACCCTCCGTGAAAGCAACAGCAGACAACCATTTTGAGCCTTTTTTCCTGGGTGAACTGTGCAGACGCCATACCACGGCAAGCATGGAGTCCACTCAGCTCAAGACAGCAGTCATGAACATTGTAAACACCTCGCGCATTATCGTGCAGTTTATGCTGAACCAGGACCTGCAAAACCAAGCGAGGAGGCGGCGGCTACGGCAGCGCGGCGACGAGAGTGATGAGGACATGGACACAGAATTCTCTTAAACCGCGGGCCCTGGCGCTTTGGAGATCATGCTGTTAATGGGGCAGGTTCTAACCATGGAACACCGATTTTGGGCCCGGGAAACAAGCACAGACTGGTGGGACCGCATAGTGTTGCAGGTGTGGAACGATTCCCAGTGGCTGTGAAACTTTTGCATGCGTAGGATCACTTTCATGGAACTTTGACTTGCTTTCCTCTGCCCTGAAGCGCCAGAATACCAAGATGAGAGCAGCCCTCACAATTGAGAAGCGAGTGGCGATAGCCCTGTGGAAGCTTGCAATACCAGAGAGCTACCGGTCAGTCGGGCATCAATTTGGAGTGGGCAAATCTACTGTGGGGGTTGCTGTGATGCAAGTAGCCAAAGCAATCACTGAGCTGCTGTTACTAAAGGTAGTGACTCTGGGAAATGTGCAGGTCATAGTGGATGGCTTTGCTGCAATGGGATTCCCTAACTGTGGTGGGGCGATAGATGGAACCCATATCCCTATCTTGGCACCGGAGCATCAGGGCAGCGAGTACATACACCTCAAGGGGTACTTTTCAATGGTGCTGCAAGCACTGGTGGATCACAAGGGATGTTTCACCCTTTGCTTCACAAATATTATGGAGCGTACAGCACATGGCTGCAAGCATAGGAATATTGTCATTGGCCATGTCCAGGTTCCCATACAGGCATCGCCAGCGGGCTTTTAAATAGCCAAAAGCACACTCAACAGTCATTCTGCACTTGCTCAGCCTTTTGTTGAACCACTCCTTGCTGTCGCATTGCACCGTGTATGGCTTCATAAGCCCTGGCATTAAGGGGTAGGCGGGGTCTCCCAGGATCACAATGGGTATTTCGACTTCCCCAACGGTGATCTTCTGGTCCGGGAAGAAAGTTCCTGCTTGCAGCTTCCTGAACAGGCCAGTGTTCCGAAAGATGTGTGCGTCATGCACCTTTCCGGACCAGCCTGCGTTAATGTCCGTGAAACACCCACGGTGATCCACAAGCTCCTGGAGAACCATTGAGAAATACCCCTTGCGATTAATGTACTCGGTTACTAGGTGGTCTGGTGCCAGAATTGCAATGTGTGTGCCATCTATTGCTCCTCTGCTGTTAGGGAAGCCCATTTGTGCAAAACCATCCACAATTGCCCAGAGTCACGGTCTTTTGGAACAGGATGAGATTAATGGCCCTGCACACTTCCATCAATACGACTCCAACAGTCGACTTTTCCACTCCAAACTGGTTAGAGATCAATCGGTATCAGTTTGGAGTAGCCAGCTTCCACAGTGCAATCGCCACCTGCTTCTCTAGCAACAGGGCAGCTCTCATTCTCATGTCCTTGTGCTGCAGAGCTGGGGTGAGTTCATCACACAGTCCAATGAATGTGGCTTTCCTCATGCGAAGGTTCTGCAGCCACTGCTCATCATCCCAGACGTGCATGATGATGTGATCTCACCACTTGGTGCTTGTTTCCTGAGCCCAAAAGTGGCGTTCCACTGTGGTCAGCGCCTCCATGAATGCCACAAGCAATCTTGTGTCATAGCTACTTCATGTGGCAAGATCAATGTCGCACTCCTCTTGCCTTTGTAGTTTAAGGAATAACTCCACTGCCACTCATAGGATGACCAGACAGCAAGTGTGAAAAATCGGGATGGGGGATAATAGGAGCCTATATAAGAAAAAGACCCCAAAATTGGGACTGTCCCTATAAAATCGGGACTTCTGGTCACCCTAGCCACTGATGACGTGTTGGTCAGAGCAAGCAGTATACTGGTCAGCAGTTCGGGATCCATTCCTGCAGCCTGAAAGAGGCAGGGCGCGCAATACACAAACCGTTGAAAGAAGGTGCTAAATGATGGAAGTACAGGGATTGCTGGGATGCGAAGCAATGCATCACAGGGCATTGGGACTGACCCAGGATGCCCCGTGACCCCCTTCGCCTTCCCACAAGTCTTAGCGGCAAAAGATAAAAAGGTGCTCTGTGGGATAGCTGCCCAGAGTGCACCGCTCCAAATACTGCTGCAAGTGCTGCAAGTGTGAACACCCCATACTGCAGGCAGCTGTCAGTGTGAATGAACAACAGCGTTTTCCTTCTGTGCTCTCTGAGCAGTGCTGTAACTGCTGGCGCTGTAAATTCACCAGTGTAGATGTGCCTGATGGCTAAGACCAGTGAATTCTGAAGTGAGTTTACCAAGGAATTCCACTACGTGGTCAGTGATCATGTGAGAGCTAAACTTTGGAATGAGAAGATTGCCAGTGCTGGAGATATATTGAATATACAGCTAGACCACCATAAGGGCCACCATAATGGAGATTGATCCAGGTGGTGCTTGATCTGCAAGGAAGCCATGTCCCTTTGGGATTTGCCAAAATGAAATATGAAAACTAGTGAAAATTAGCATCCTTGTGAATTTAAAGGCATTTGGGGTCACTTTAAAAACAGGTGATAATACAGTCAAGGTGCATTGTAAGTGGAGTAAACCAATTTATTATAATTCTGTCTGCATAGCTGGAGAAGATATTGGAAAGAAAGATCAAAACAATTGTGGGGGTTGGGTAATGACACTAAGAATTTTCTTATGGAAAAGAACAGAATGATCCAAAAGACTGCATACTAATGCAGACTGGGTATGTCAAAGGGCAGACATGATCATCAGAATAAATTTGAGCTCTGTTGGTGAGAATGACATTGTTTAATAAAGGCGTTGAGTGTGTAACTTCTCCCTTTTTATGAAATGTTATTGTAATTAGTCTGATGCCTATTAGTACACAGAAGAAAAAGAGAAATATCAAACTTGAAATCATTTGGTTTTAAAAACGTGCTGCTGTCAAAGTCCTTTAGAAACCATAAAACAGCCTTAGGAATGATGGGCACAATTTTTAATTCTTTAACAAATAATGCAGTAATTGTTCTCTTGATATCTAAAACAGGAGCATTGCCTCTTTTTTGGTTAATGTTAACAGTGGCAATTTGCCCATCTCTGGTTTGTCATTGCAAATTCTGGGGTGTGTGTGTGTGCGTGCGCGTGCAAATACTAATTAAGCAACTGTAAGAACATAACTGTCAAACTCAGATGTTTGCTAATGCAAGGTTGAGCAGCTTAAGAGAGAGAGACTGGAAATGTTGCTGCACTCTAGAGAATACTGATCAGTATATTTCGCTGCCAGTAAGTTGTGAAAAGACAATTAGCAGGAAGTTTCTAGATCTTAATGCACCAGGCAAAATGTGTCAGCTCCTGTTCTCTTCAGGAGAAGGAATATAATAAAGAAATCTTGTGCTACTGAATCTCTGGATCAGTATTTTGTATTCCTCACTATCAGATATCATCTGGAGGGCTTTCCTAATAATAGTTTCAGATGTGCTACTGGATTTTCAGAAGCCTAGTGTTGAAGAGAAATACTAATTAATTTTTTTTATTGGAGATGGTTGTGGATGATCAGGGATTTGGGGGCTGGCTAACGGTAGATTTAAAAATTCACAACAAGTGTGACCGGAATTTGGAAGCATACTGAAGAACTAATCTCCTCTAAAACATCCACTACTATCAAGGGTGTCTGCCTTTAGATTGGTTTCAGAGTAGCAGCCATGTTAGTCTGTATCCGCAAAAAGAACAGGAGTACTTGTGGCACCTTAGAGACTGACAAATTTATTTCAGCATAAGCTTTCGTGGGCTACAGCTCACTTCTTCGGATGCTGTAAAGCCTTGTGGTCCTTTTGGACTTCTCAATTTTATTGGGTGTTTAATCATACAATTACCATTAAGGCATTTCAGTGTTTGTGGTCTTGTGTTAGATTATACTGATTTTTAAATACTGTATCTGTTTTCCCCCTCATGGTGTCACTACAGGGCAGAATTAAGGTTAATGTATGAAAATGGAGTTATGACACCCACACAACAAATTTGGTTTTCTATTCAGCGTAACCTTAACTTGGAATTCCTGGATTTATTATGCTTATTCTGGGGGATAATCACAACAACGCTGTAATGTGCTGAACCCTAAATTACTGATATGTACTCTCAAGCTTGACTTTATCTTAATATAGCCTCTGCTAAAGGAGAAACTTTCAGTTATGAAGAATAAAGGTGGTGGTGCTAGTGGCGGAATAGGAGCAGATTGGGTGGGACCACAGAGAATGACTATGACTCTTTTTTTAAAAACAACAGCAAAACACCTCAAGTGTGGCCTATGGACAAGATTTCAGTGGAGTTTTTATTTTATAGGCAGTTGAGAGAATTTTGTTAAAATCATTAAGGACAAAGGAAAAAGTCTGTCTTTAAGGGCCAATTTTTAGAATTACTGTTAACTTATAAACTAATAGATTTACTTGTAAATTCTCAGAAAGAAAATCGTCCTGTAGTTAAAGTGCTGTAACTTTAGGGAGGATACATCATTTTTCATAAGAAGTTGAATTCCTGCTTTAAGTGTAAACCTTAGCTCAGCCTTAAGTATGAAGTTTAGCTGGCACCACCATAATAAAGCTAATACCTGTACATAAATGGTACTTGCTAACTTGTGCCCTTGGATATGAATTGAACATCTAGCATTCACATCAGTGGGAGCTATATGTGCCTATCTGAGGTCAAATATCATCTGTAAATGCTTCATAAACTGTTTTTCCTTTTTTCATATAGATACTAATCTCTTGTCTGCCATGGTGGAATTTCATTGTTTTAATTGTGTTTTTTTTAATATATATAGTTACACTCAAATTATTTTAATTTATATTTCAACACACACTTCTCTAAGTAGGAAAACAGAAACTAAAGAACAGTTGTAAAGGATTTTTATTAGGAAAGTTATTGCACCGGGCCTGTTTAGTTTTCAGTGTGCATTACACTATTCTTTAAGTGTAACCAAAACTGAAATTATTGATTTTAAAATTACAAATAAAAGGGTAGAAGACTTGCTTTAAAACATAACTTTTTTCATCATGTTTAATATACATTGTACTATAGTGCTGTGTTATATTACTTTGGATTAACATGCAGTGATGATTCCAAGTAATATTACATTATATATATATATATATAGCAATATGTGAACTCAGTAATGTACTAATTTAGTCTTTCTCAGTCTTCAGTACACCTTTGTTCCGACCAGTTCCCATCTATTTCTTCTTTATGTATCTTGAAACAAAACATCCTGATTTTTCTCTCCAATTAGGAAGGAACTGGACTGGTCTAGGTTGGTCAGCAGAGAGCTGAGTGGGGAACAGAATACAAATGTGTGGGATCCAAGAGTGCAGGGCTGGCGCTTCCTAGGGTGGCAGGATTTGGGGGGTGGCATTTTGCCGTCCTCGGTGGAAATTTGGCAGCAGAGGGTCCTTCTGCTCCGAGTCTTTGGTGGAAATTCGGCGGCAGGTCCTTCACTCGCTCCGGGACCCGCCGCCGAAGTGCCCTGAAGACGCAGAGCGGAAGGACCCCTGCCGCCGAATGCTCAGAGGAGGAGCGCTGCCACCTAGGGCAGCAAAAACCCTGGCGCCGCTACTGCAAGAGTGGCTTCTTCAATGTAGCATTTCTCTGACATTCTTATCAGCAGATGACATAAGATAATGCTGTAATGTTAACAAGTTTTTTAAATAGTTCCCTAAGCATGCTGATACACATCTGTCCGCTCTTGGAAAAGGGAGGCATGATTAGCATCTCTGGCTGGCATCCAGGAATTTGTGTAGTCTTAATCAGTTAACCATTCCTGTCTCACTGGTCTGGGGATACTGTTACTTTTCTATCCAAGACTTGAAAGGTCAATTTGCCTACTCATCCCTGTTAGCAGGAAAATGTGGGCTTGCAAATGAGGGGGCCTACAATTTCTGCAGGAATTAAACTTTCTTTAATAATACATTTTAAAAAGTCCAGGCCTTTATAGTTGTAAAGATAATCATTTGTATGTCCTCCAGTGAAGTTTTGTATGAGAACTAGTCTACAGAGAGATTTTACTTGTACAACTGTCAGTTACAGGTTGGGTTTTTCTGTTTTTGTTTTTTAAACCAATATAGCTATACTAGTACAACCTGTGGATGCAGTTAAACCAGCATAACTGTACTTATACTGGTATCGCTTATTCCCCTTCCTGTATGAGAATAGGTTGTACTGGTCTAAACACCTTTTATATTGGTATAACTGTGCCCCCGTGAGGGAGGTTATACCATTTCAGTGGTACATCCTTTGTTTGTAGACAAACTCCAGTGTTTGCACACACATTGCTCTGGTGCCTCATGGTTGGTACATTCCCCAACCTGCAGTAGAGAAATTAAAAAGACCCTGATCAGTCCCATTCAGGGGCAATGCTAGAATAATTAGTTTGGGGTACCGAAGGGGTGGTAAAGACTATTATTAGGGGAACACAGATTTTTCTACATATACTTTAGAGAATGGGGATAAATAATGTTGGTCACAATTTACTTACCTTATTGAAGCTTGATATGCCTGTTGAAAGCAGCAGCAAATCTGTTGACAACTCTCTTCAGCTGCAGAGACTTGGACAACTTTTTTTCAGTAGCCATGACATCCAAGTCCCTTACCCGTCACTTGTCATACACTTCCCAAGCTAGTCATTCACCCATCGAAGACACGAGAATGCCCTTTCATAAATAAATAAATTTAATAAATTTTAAAAAGGCCAGGCCTTTATAGTTGTAAAGTTAATCATTTGTATGTCCTCCAGTGAAGTTTTGTATGAGAACTAGTCTACAGAGAGATTTTACTTGTACAACTGTCAGTTACAGGTTGGGTTTTTCTGTTTTTGTTTTTTAAAGGCATTTGATGGAGGAATACTTGTACCAATCACACATAATTTATGCAGCTTGTGGAAGGCAAATTTGTATTTATCCAAAGAAATTAGCAGCTGCGGCAAACTGTCAATCTTGGACTTTTTCTCTTGTTCATAGCGTTCAGTTACTTTTGCAAGAGGTTTACCTCTGTCTTCAGTGTCTATATCACATCCATAGTGTTCTGTGAGTGGTTTGAATTTTAGAAAGTCAATTGGGTTGAGGCAATTGATACCATTAAGAACAAATTCATTTTCAGAACATCTGATTAAATAACTGGAGAGAACTTCAAATAAATTTCTGGCAAAAAAGAGTTTGTCCTGAAATCTCCTTCATCTGTTCTTCAGTTGAAATGTATTCCTGAAGTTTTCTAAGCAAATTTTGTACACAACTGTGTACTCCCAAAACTTTAGATGGCTTCAAATCATTTTCTGAAGCAGTGGTAATGGCTTTGCTCCATATTTCATCAAATGCCTCTTCCAAATCTCTCATGTTCAGAAATTCACTGATTAGGGTGTCCACAGATAAGCATGCCTGAAAAAAAGTCACACTCAACTGCTTGTAGGTAGTCAGATATAACTTTAAGCAGTTAAATAGTTTTTGTTAACATGCAAAGGATGACAGCAAAGTCACTCTAATACCGAGCTAAAGACCTTGTACACCCATTGCCCTGTCATCTCTGATATATCTCGAGATATTACAGCGAATGACAAGAATGGATGAAATTGCCTTTTTTACAGCATTACAAGTGGAAACTTGGCATGCCCATTGAGTGTCACAGTGCTTCTTCACTGCCAAGACTTTATGTTTGGGCTGTACTTTCTTAATGGATGTGAATTTAGTGTGTAAAGCTGACCAAAGAGAAAAGACAATTTCTCCAGGATAGTGAAAAAATCCAGTGCATGTTTGTTTCCTTTGCATACATAAACAATAACTAAATTGAGCCTGTGGTTGAAACAATGACCATATAGTGCTTGTGGTATTTCTTCCCATAAGAAAGTTTGCACACCATTAAAATTTCCAGTCATAACATTGGCACCATTGTGATACAGTTCTATATGTCAGTGCCACACCATGACAATGTGTTCTACACATCATGAAAGAGAGAGACTGCATCAAGTGACTTGACGAGGTGGAAGCCAAAAATCTTTCATATATGGTGCTGTGCAAATAATATCTCAACACAACTGACACTCGTTCTACTTTGCTAATGTCTTTAGTTTCATTAAGCATTACAGAGAAAACATTAGTCTCTTTTACTTCTTGGCTTATGCATTCATGTATTTTTGACATAACGGGAATGATTTAATTTTATATTGACGAATGGGTATATTATGCATTGTCTGGTCCACTTTCAATTTTCTTTCTTACCAGTACTCATGTATTTGGCTATTTAGAGTCATTAGTGCCAGGAAGTTGTCATTGTTGCTGCTGTCACTCTCCTCTTTTCCTCTTTGAGCAATCCCCTGGACTGCAGTGAGTCAGAGGACATCTGCCACAACTTCAATATGCATACAGTTCTCCTGCACTGAAGGAAAATATGCATTAGTAATTTGCAACAGAACTGAAAGACCATTACTTTTTGACTGAATAACTTCGAATGAATCCCATACCATGTGACAAGTCTTGTGATTCTGTTTTCATGCTGTTGGAAACCTGCATCCTATGCCATAGCTTTTTCAATTTCCAATTTCTGAAGCCATTACCAATAAACACAGATTTTTGTACAGCAATAGGTGATGAAAGCAGTCTGCATGGGAAGCAGTAAGCTGCGTTCATTATTTCATTATATTTTCCCCATGGATATAAACCAAGCCTCTATTTTGAAACTTCTCCACTCATTCTTGTTTAATTGGAAGACAAGACCTTAACTGTGGTTGTTTTGGGCCTTCAGATACAGTTTGCACAATATCACTTGATCCTGGTGGAATCTTACTCCCTGGGCTTACTTTATTACCATGTGGGTTCTTTTCTAGTTTCCGTTCATGGTACCGTATCACTCAGTCATTTCCTTCCACCTCTTTTTATTCTAATGAAGAATCTGATGCTGAATGTTCCACTTCCCATTCTTCTATGATACAGTCTTCTTCGTTATTATCTAAGGTACATAGGTCAGAAGTAATAATGGTAGAGGACTCTCCTACCGATTTCCTCCTCTCCCCCCCCCCCCCAAATTAGGCCTATTCTTGAAGTTGAGGGTATGTCTTGTCAAATTTCAGACAACTTGCTTTTCTTTGATGTATTTTGTTTGCTGAAAAGTTCTGAAATGGTCACCAATCATTTGCTTGACTTTTAAAGAAACTTTATTTCTGTTCAGAAACGGAGGCCTCACAGGTGGGAGCCCAGGTCGATCCCTCTTACAGGCCACTGTTTTGGACTAGTCTCGGCTAGACCTCCCAGGCTAGCTTCCTCTTCCTGCCTGAGTCCACACAGCTGGAAGAAGTTGGGATAGGGGAGGCAAAGGGGGTAGCAGTGCCAGTCCATAGTCCAAGCCTGCAAAGGGGAGTTTGCCTGGAAAAGGGAAGGATCCCTGCACATAGGCTCTCCTGGCCCTACCCTGGCAGCTGGGGATCTGGCCTGGCTACGATCAACCTCCCTTCTCTGGCTCCTGATGTAAACACCAGGTTTATGTAAGTATAACTGCGTTGCTCAGGGGTGTAGATTTTTCACACCCTCTGAGCCACGTAGTTATACCAATGTCAGTTTGTAATATAGACCTGGCCTCAATTACGCTGGTGCATCCCCTGTACGCTGATCATTACCCTGTTCTCTGAGGTAATCGCTGCTTGTATTTCATGAATCACTATCAAAGTCACAGCTCACACACTATAGTAAGGGAACAAAATGCCTCTGCTTCTATTCCACTTCTCTGGTGTGGTGGGGTAGAGAGAAATATTTTTGTGGTGGGAGGCACCCACTACTCCTTGGTGTCATTCCTGGTCCCATTGGTGCTAATGGAAACCCCGTGGGCAACAGTGAAACGATCATCTCTCATTCTGTCTGCTGTCTGGGGAAATATATGGGCCTCAGCAACAGAGTTATTCAAGCAACCACTCCCCATGGACTCTCACTGCTTCCTGAGCAGCCAGGAGGCTTGGGGAAGAGTAGATAAGCAGACACCTTTCTTCTTTCTGGGGTGGGGATGGAGGAAACTATGAGAGAAAGCACCTTCTTCTTTCCTATAATTGTAGATATTTTTGTTGGGGTGGGGAAGGTGACTAAGTTCATCAAAGCACTCTCTAGCAAGAGGGCTGGTCTATAAGATGGAGTGCCCACAAGTAATGTCTAGGGACAGCACCCTGGTAAGAATTCCACCACCTTCCCATTGCCCATCAGCATGACCTTGCTCCCGGATTTGCTGGCAAGCCAGCCCCCACTTGCCTTTCATGTTGGCATCTAACTAGTAGATGTCTGGTGATTCCCAATTGTGCTGCCAGCCCTGTATCTACCCTGCCTGGCAGGGATAATGCAAAAATTAATTTGTTTCGAAAGGTCTTTGGGGATGGAAAACATATGTAAGTGCTCAATCATTGTTTGACTTCTCTTGAGGCATGTAACTTCTATTTGAAGTTTCAACTTCAGAGATTATATAATGAGTTGGTGCATTAATAGCCTTCTAAAATTAGCTTTGATTGCATTTTACAGATCTTAGTCATCTTGAACATAACACACCAGTTAATTTATACATCATTATTTTAAACAATGACTTTACATAACTGTTATTAATTACAAATCATATCTTCAAGAATCATAAGCATGCATAAAGAACCATACTTATGTTATTAGGATAATGATTAAATGATGGAGTCTGAACTCCTGCCTTCTGAACCCTTTGGTCCCAACCCAGAGCACTCTTCTATACCTCAAACTCCTCATCCCTAGCCCCATCCCACAGCCCGCACCCCCAACTGGAGCCCTCACTCCCAACTGCACCCCAGTCCGCACCTCTCCCCCGCACCCTGAACTCATTTCTGGCCCCTCCCTGGAGCTTGCACCCTCAACCAGAGCCCTCATTCCCTCCTGTACCCCAAGCCCAATTTTCTGAGCATTCATGGCCTGCCATACAATTGCTATTCCTAGATGTGGCCCTTGGGTCAAAAAGTTTGCTCACCCCTGGCCTATATGCTTTTCAAGGATTGCTATTATTAATGTGATGACATAAGGGGGTGTGTATGTGTATATGTGTGTGTTTGTATGTGTATGTATGTACGTACACAGGTTTTTGTTTGTCCTCTTGTTATTAAACCAATGGGAGAATTAGTAGTTTGTGTGTATGAGAGAGAGAATGGGAAAGTGCATGCTGAGGAGAGGTGTTTTCTTTTAAAAAACAAAACAAAACAAAAAAACTAATGTTGACAAAGCCGCTGGGGCTGAGAATGGTCTCCTATGTTAAGAGGAATATTTGTAAAGCAGGACAAAGAATTTATTGCACTGAGAAGAGTGGTTTGTTCATAGTGCTGAATAAATGTATTGATTTAAAGTTACGTGTTAGAAGTCAAAACATTCCAGTGCAGTTTGGTCACTGTGGCTGATCATAGAATCCCAGCCTGTCACATGGAATACTGCACATCCTACACAATGTGTATTCAACAGCAGTTTTATATTTGGACACTGATGGAGTTCTGAATTTCTGTTGCTGTATGTACCAGCAGCTACTTCTCTAGTACATGTGCCTCTTATATCAAATAGTTTCTCCTGCAACTTTGGTAGCTTACATAATCATGGTTTAATGTCTGTGTCTCACAGTATGATTCCACAGCTTAAATCTCTGGGAGTCTTTTTAATAAAATGTTAGGATAGATGTCAAATCATTTATGTTACTATCTAGTTGCTCTAGTTTGAGAGACTGGAGCCTGAAATCTTGCAACTGAGGGGTCATCTGGACTACTCAATGTTACTGTGTTGGCACACGATTGTGAAGAATCATATTAGTTTACATGATTAGCCCTAGTCTATGCTTACTAACATACTCATCACTTTGTCAGCTAAGTATGACCAAACATCTTGGCTAATGTGGTTCTGAACACAATTTACAAACACAGTAAAACTTTGTAGTGAAGACAAGCTCTAATAGTCAGTGTATAGTAGTTTAATCATAGTGCTAAATGGGAACTTTGACAGTTGGGGTTACTTTTTGTGAAAGGTTTTCAGTTGCTCCAGATTGGAAATAAGGTTTTGGGAACCCATTTGGAACTTGGTCTGTAGTTCTCTTTGCTGACTTTTTTAATGCTAAAACTCAATTTTCTTTGATTCAGTAGAACTTGATTCACCACACTTTATAAGACATCAAATTCTGGTACTGGAAGAGAGAAGCTGACATACTGAATAAAGTAAGCTTTAGTTTGTTTGTTTGTTTTCCCCTAAGTCTGTTGGGCTCTATTAACTTGAATTAAAGAAGTGCCAAGTCCCCCACTGAGATCAGGGTCTCATTGTGGTAGGCAAAATACAGACATAGCAAAAGACAGTTTGTGCTCCAAAGAGTTAACTATCCAAATAGACAAGACATACAAAGGTTGTGGGAATGGAGGCATGAAGATGTGAAGTGACCTGGCCAAGATCACAAGAAAAAGTTAGTGGCAGAAACAGGACCAGAACCCTGGTCCCCTGACTCACAGTCCAGGACTCCAGTTACTTGACACACTACCTCCCAACACCCTGCTGAGATCCTGGAAGGAAAGCACCATAAAACAACTATTATCTATCTGAAGTCTCCTCTTGTGTAAGATAAACAGTACCAGACTGCAAAAATCCATGAACTGCATGTAAAATAATAATTGGACTGCCAATTCCATGAGAACAATTTATCTCATAAAACTTCTGATGCATCCGGGCAGAAATGGAATGGGAACAACCATTCATTCATTTGCGTGTGTGTGTGTGTAGTAGTTTAGCAATTTTAACTCTAGTCCCAGCCAGGAACTAATTATCTGACTATTTTGAATTGGGTACAGGTTTGGGTGAAAGACAACCTTATTGTATCCAAACTTATACTCTATCCCTAATACAATGAAACTACAGTATCCGTCCAAGAGAGTAAAATGAAATAAATTGTCTTGTTAATTAAAGTTTATTCCTATTAAGCTTCCAGAGCAAGTAGACTCAGATACTGCTTTTAATGGAACATTCTCCCAGTTTTTAAAAATGAAGCTATATTAAAGACTCGTGTTCCCAAAAGTAGGCCTACTTTTTTCTTTGAAAGTTCAAATATCTAATTTTAATTTTTGTTCTGAATAAACAATTGCTGGTTTGTATTTTAATGCTGCTTTTTGTTTTTATGTAATAATAATATAATAAACCTTTAAAAAAGGAGGTAATTGTGCTTAATTATTTACCTAAGTATACTTCACTGCAGGGCTTGGAAAATGTGCTTGGCATTAGCAAGCAGGCATCTTACTCTGGTTGGAGGGAGTGGAGAATTTCTACAGAAAATGAGCTGCTAATAGTAGAAGTAATAAAAACTCCTCTCACGCATATGAATATGAAGATAAAACTTCCAAAATGTAAAGTGATATAATGCTGTTTGCTTAGTCTGTAGGTTGCTCTTTAGGTTCTAGCTGCATACATTTGGTTCTTGTGTATTCCATAACCAAATTTTATCCAGCTAGAACTGAGAGCATTTCCGAAGGTCCTTTAAAATAACAGCAACCTTCTTTTGAAATAAGTGCTGTAGTGATGCAAGTATCAGAGGGGTAGCCGTGTTAGTCTGGTTCTGTAGAAGCAGCAAAGAATCCTGTGGCACCTTATAGACTAACAGATGTTTTGCAGCATGAGCTTTCGTGGGTGAATACCCACTTCTTCGGATGCAAGCAGTGATGCAAGGAAATGTTGGCAAAACGCTCAGAAATATTCTAAACTGGCATATACGTTCAAGGAATCTCTAATGGCTAGAGATGGGATTCTAGACTGGGAGGGCTCTGAATTACTAGTTAGAATTCTTTTGCAGGTGTCTTTGCTTTCTTTTGCTGGTGGATTTGGCTCATGTGCTCAGGGTCTAACAAATAGCTATATTAGGGGTCAGGAAGGAATTTTCCCCCAGGTCAGATTCACAGAGACTCAGGGTTGTTGTTGTGTTTTTTTTTTTTTTGCCTTCCTCTGCAGTGTGCAGCACGAGTCACTTGCTGGTTTGAACTAGAGTAAATGGAGGATTCTCAGTAACTTTAAGTCTTTAAATCAAGATTTGGGGACTTCAGTAACTCAGCTAGAGGTTATGGGCCTATTACAGGAGTGTATGGGTGAGGTTCTTTGGCCTACAATGTACAGAAGATCAGACTTAAATGATCATGATGGACTCTTCTGGCCCTAAAGTCTATCTAAATGATTGTCATCTCATAACAGGTTCCCACCCCCCTCTCCCTTTTATGGTATTTGATAAAAGACGTAGAGGAGGTGACCAGGCAAATCTCACTAACAAATGGTACACCTCTACCTCGATATAATGCTGTCCTCGGGAGCCAAAAAAATCTTACCACATTACAGGTGAAACCGCGTTATATTGAACTTGCTTTGATCCACCGGAGTGCGCAACCCCGCCCCCCCGGAGCACTGCTTTACCGCGTTATATCTGAATTCGTGTTATATCGGGTTGCATTATATCGAGGTTGAGGTGTATAGTATTTAAACAGATGTTAGTTTGTATTCTGCTATCATCTTCACCATTTGATAATGGTCAAGTTTTGTGTTACAGATATTCTGTGGGAGATGTTGTGCAAAGGAGGGGCAGCATTCCTTTTCCTTTGCCCATAAATAGCAGTAAATATTGTGTGTGTTGGTTTAGATGTGCTGGGATCATGTATAGAAAAAAGAAATGAATACCATATCAAATTGGGGGACAGGAAATGAAAATTAAACAGGCTTCCAGCACTACTTGTTCTCAAATTACTAATCCCTTCTTCTGGATTTTGGGTTTACTGGACTCAGCTGTTGCATGAATACCACTATCAAAGCATACTCTGTAATTAAAAAAGTTTATATTTACAACTGCCCTGAGTTTGAAGTCTGAGCCAGTCAGAATGGTTGCAGGTGTTCTAGTGACTCTGACATCAGTAATGAGCAGATAGGTATCCCTCTGACTCCTATGTAAATCATATTGCTTGTTGTTAGTGACTCTGAAAAGATGATTGATCTGCTTACTCAAATTTGACTTTCTCTCCCCCTCACAGTCTCCCCTTCTTACAATTTTGTCAAAAGCACATGCTTTTTGTTAATTTTAGCTTGAAAAATCCTGCCTATATGTGAAACTGTTGAACTGTGGCACCCAGATACTATGGTGATGGCATTTTAGAATTACGTATGCGTTTATTAAAAAGCAAAACAAAAATAGCCTCCCATATGCTTTTTGCCATTTTAACTGAACATTTTTGAGGGTACTAGCACAAAGTTGACTTGCAAAGGAAAAGAGGTGCCCTTTTTTCTTTAATGGAACTTTTCAGATTTCTGTCACTTCATAACTGTTTCTCTCTCCCTCTCCTGCCCCCATCCCACCACCCCCAGGCCATTCCCACCCCACCCAACCCTTTTTTTTTTTTTTTTAAATTCAGGTGGGCGGGGTGGAAAGGAAAGGCAGAAAGATCTTTTGTTAAAGATTCGATTTCCTCAGCTCTTATCTGAAGGGATTGTGAGGGTGTTCTCTAGCTTTCCAGGGAGTCTTCCTCAAAACCACAATAGATGAGATCAGGCTAACATTCTCTATTTTCAGTGGGAAAAAAAGCTGGAAAAAAACATGCTGGCCGCCTCCTATGCTTTTTAAATAAAACACAAAATAAAGGATGCAAACCAATTTTGAAGGACATGTTTGAGATCAAAAACGCTTCTCTTCAGTAGTGGGAAAGGTGCCAGTATCTCTCCAATAGGAAACTACTAGTCCAGGGTCAATAAGTCATCCCATCACAGAGATTCTCACCAATCACCACTTTGTCTCTGCTAGTTTTTGGTGTATGATGAGAGGTACAGGTGTGAGGAAATTCTGTCATTAGCTGACCCTTTTCAGTCTGGCTTTAGAACTGGGAACAAAAACTGCTCAGGCCTCCTATGTGGAGAACTGTTTGGAAAATATCCATTGTAGCTGTGGCAGTTGCCTCTACTGTAAGCCACATAGAGGTGCTACAATTCCTGTCTGCGTAGATGGAGTTGCACTCCAGGTACTCTTGGATTCCCATGTAGCAGCAGAAACCTTGTCTTTCTCCAACAACCAAACCCATCTTTTCTTGGCAAAGAGGTAACAGCATTTTCTTTAGACGTGGCTCTCAATTAGCCAGGCCTCTGTCACCTCCAGACTGAATTATTGCAACATTCTCAATCTCTATAGCAATCTAATCATGAAGACTTCTCAGACACCTCAGCTAGTGCAGTACATGGCTGCTTGCTTACTCAGTGGTGTCTCATATATGTAGCATGTTATACCTGTGCACCATAATCTGCACTAACCTTCATTTTGGGGTACAATTTAAAATGCTGGTCATCATCTACAAAGACCTTTTATGGTTTGGGCCCCGTCTACAGTAGACATTGCCTCTCTCCTTATTCACCATCCTGGCAGTTGAGATCAACTTGATTGCTCTTACAGACAAACCCTAGCTAAAGTTTTGTATATCAGGCAGCTGGGCATACCTAACAGACTATGCTTCCCTTGTTGGTCCAAGAGAGCCCCAGGTTTAATGACATTCAGGTCACAGTGCAAGGATTACTATTGCTTAGGCTTTGGCATGGTAGTCCACAGCTATGGGACCTGAAGCATGAATTAATTCAAGGAAATCCTGTGGCCTGTGTTACACAGGCGGTCAGAAGAAATGAACACACTGGCCTTAAAAATCTGTGAACCTATGGAAGTCTGTTGTCAGCTCAGCAAGCGCTCTAGACGTTTCAGATGGAAATCTGTTTGGGGACAGGAACTCTTATTTCTATGTTTGTACAGTGTGTAGCACAATGGAGCCCTGACATGCCTGAGTCTCAAGACACTACAGTGATATAAATGTTAATAATATGCTTACTGTTCACATTAGGTCTCCCCATCCTGTGAGTAACTTGCACCATTGCTGCAGCATCAGCACATCTCCATCAGTACAATCAATAGTGAGAGTGCTAATCTAAACAAGCCGCTGGCTCTGTGCGTGTGTGCATGTGCTCTGTGTTAAATAAATCTTCAGGACCCTGACATACTAGTCAAATCGTTGGCTGGATTCTCAGTATGTGTTCATTTTAGAGTTTACAGTCTGCAGTTAGCTATTCGCAGCATGTCAATTTCAGTAGTCTGTTAGGGCACTAAATTGATGTCTTATTTCTCTTATACACTCAGATGAACATGTCCCTTATGCCATAGAAAATATATTTTTATGCTACTAAAACAGGAGTTGACAGCCTAAATCCATCATCCTTTCCCAATTCTTCTGCCATCTCTCCAACCCCAAGTTATTATTTAGGTGTAATACTTGGCTTGCTGAGAACTACTTCTCATTTGACCATTCCTTTTCAGTAGGAACATATGTGCTCCAAGCACCACGGCCAAGATTAAGATGAACAGGCATAGTAGTAACCTGTGCTGCTTCTTTTATCTCTTCTCCCCCCCCCCCAAACCCCTCAAAAAAGTTATTTAAGCCTGTTCAACCTCCCTTGGAGCAGAGGAGTTGACATTTCTCATCTGGTAATTACTGTCCCTTATACACTTGGTAGTCATACAAAAATAGGACCTGCAACTTGGCTACATGTTGGGATGGTTTGGAAGTGCACATTTAGATTTTTTTTTTTAAAGTGAACTGAAAAAACTTCATTTTTTCCTCTTCTAGTACAGATGTTTGCAACTATAATTTCCCATCATACTGTAGTCTCCTAATTCAGAAATAGCCATGTATACACACACTCTCACAAAATAACTTTCTAGATTGCTCCACGTTCTTTTTGGAGAGAGTTCCTTCTTCCCCTCCTGCCCCCTGTAATTAACTATTTTCTGTCCAGAAACTTTTTTGCGTTCCTTTTTATATTATTTTGATCTTTACCATTTGCATAAGGCTAAAGTAAGACTTTCTCCAGTGTGGCTATAATTGCAATATACTTGTCTACTGGTTTAAAAACTCAGAACTAACTGGGAGTTGGATGACTTGGGTTCTACTCCTAAATCTGACACTGACTCCAGTTTGCAATGTTTTGCAAGCCATGTAAATGTTTCTGTACCTCCCCTTTATGAAAAGGAGGCCTTCCTTTACCTGATTTTCTGTGGACTCATGACCATGTAAAGCATCTTGAAAACCTTGGGTGGATGGTGCTATGGAAATGCAGTCTTCAATTATTTTCATTCATCTCTTATGCTCAACTTTTTTTCAAGTATGCATTGTTGGAGAGAGAGTTGGCTTAACACCCCTCCCCCAATTAAGGAGAGAAACTAGGGTAGTGATAGTAGTTGTTTAGGCATATTGCTTATCTGAGACTTACCATTTCTGATGCTGATTCTCCTCATGCTTTCACCACTGTAAGTCAGAAGTAATTATAGTGAACCCAATGGAATCACACTGGTGTGAGAGGAGAATTGGGCTCATCATTGAAACCTAAAGCTAGAAACAGACTTTCTAAATGTCCCCAAACCCAGCTAGTCTTACTTCATGCATCAGTATTTTTTTAAAACTTGTTAGGAATGAAAACCACCTGTGAGGATTTGAGGGGAAAGGAGAAGGTGAGCATATAGATTGTTCCTATAGGAACACTCCCATCAGAGGGGAGTGAAGGTTGTCTGCGTGTAACTTTAGTTACTCTCCATTCCCTTAGCAAGTCAACCCTACTCAACCACAATGTGTTTTAAATGTCTTTCGGGTATGTATTTGATAGGGTGATGTGTGCAGCTCTTATGCTGTACTTCCTAGGTTTTGTGGTTTTGTCTTACGTTACTGTCCCTTAGCAACCTTAACTGACTTTCAAGATGTGTGTGTTTGAATAACATCGTTGGTTACACTTGTATGATTCCAGTTACGTGAGTGGGATTGCTCGTGTCTAGCTGAGAGTGGCATTTGGTGCTTATTCTGGCTGTTCTTCATCCTATAGGAACCATTTTTCTCATTTCTTCTTTATTAGAATAGAAATTGCAAATGCATCTGCAGAGAACCTGGAGATTGCTGTTTCTGTTAAAATGCTGAACCAGCACTACCATTTAAAGGGGAGGGAATCTGCTTCTAGCTTCAGTTAAACACACTTAAGCTTTTGTTTTATGATTGTTTATGTAATTTTTTCCCCTCTTCTCTTTTTTCCTAGCCATGTCTCAGGCTGTGCAGACCAATGGAACTCAACCTTTAAGCAAAACATGGGAGCTCAGTTTATATGAATTACAGAGAACACCTCAGGTAATACAGGTTAAGAAGATTATTTCATGCAAGGCACTGCCAGAAAAAATAGAGTGTAATACCTTTCTTCTATAAATCATAGAACAGTTTAATTTTGTTAAGTATTTTTTGTAAAATGCTTGGTAAAATCTGTAATTTACTATTTAAAATTGTAACACATTGAAAAACAAAACATAAACAATCCCCACATAGTTACAAATATAAAATTATGTAGCTTGCTTTTATTTTAAAGTGTTTTCTACAGTGTAGTGTATCTCTAATAATTTTCTTACAAAGATTACATTATTTCTATGTAAATAACTCCCATTAATATGATTTCACTTTAATATTTGACCATTAGGAAGCAATAACTGATGGCCTGGAAATAGTAGTGTCACCTAGAAGCCTGCACAGTGAACTGATGTGTCCCATTTGTTTGGATATGTTGAAAAACACCATGACAACAAAGGAATGCTTGCATCGTTTCTGTGCTGACTGTATCATTACAGCTCTCAGGAGTGGGTATGTAAGAAATAATGTATACCTAAGAATCCTGCCTTATTGCAGAGTGAGGGATGGTGGTCAAGAATCAAAATGATACAGTGAGGCCCCTTTGAAGCCCTATGTGTTCAAAGATATGGAAACACACCACTACTAGATTGCAAGGAACCAAAGAACATTGCATCCAGTACCTAAAGTGTGTACTCCAATGTTATTTCAGTGTTTCAATGTTTGTTCTCTTGAGGCAGTCCAGGTGTTGGGAGGAAGTATACCCATTATCTTGTATACACCAATGTAGAAAAACTAAATTATCGTTTAAGGAACAGAAAAAAAAATCCTACTTTCTTAAGCCAGCTAGGTCTAGTAACAATGGATTGTACCACAAGAATGAACTAAACTGTCTCAGTGGAATCTTACCAAATGAATATGTAAATGTATAGAGTACAAGATTCCCTAATGTGTGGAACAAGTATTTATTTTATATTTAAAACAAATCCTAATTGATAACCATTCTTGACTATTTAAATTTAAAAGAATTTGCAATTGCCAGTCTTTTTACCATTAATTCAATGATACAAATATCAAACCTATGACATTATGATAATCATAATGACTGTGTTGAGATGTCCCATTTGATCCCCTTACTATTTTATTTGTGCCTTAGTTTAATCAGAACTGCAGTGATTAAGCCAGATACGTGTTTTTCAACCTTTTTTCATTTGCGGACCCCCTTGGAAATCTTAGATATAGTCCACAGACCCCCGTGGATCCATGGACCACAGGTTGAAAACTGCTGAGCTAGAGAAAATAGATGTCTTGGGGGAATATGGGCAATGCTGAACTACTCTGCAAAAATTAACCCTCCTGTCTTGGACAAGAAAAATTATGCATGTGTAAATAGATTGTTTTAATCTCGTGTCCTGCAAAATGATTCCTATGTGTCGTGAAATGGAAACAAAAAAATTGTCGAGATATTTTCATTCATTATTGAATGAACTGGAACATGCAATAGAAGATGGTCTATTGGTCTCCATTGTGTAAATTAATTAGAAGTTGGAGTAGTAAGAATGTCAGTGAATGAAAACTGTCTGACACAAATATAGTTGCCATTATGGAGCTCTTGCTTTCATTAATCATAGAATCATAGATTATTAGGGTTGGAAGGGACCTCAGGAGATCATCTAGTCCAACCCCCTGCTCAAAGCAGGACCAATCCCTAGATGGCCCCCTCAAGGATTGAACTCACAACCCTGGGTTTAGCAGGCCAATGCTCAAACCACTGAACTATCCCTCCCCCAGCCTGCTGTTGGTCGCAGCAATCAGAACAGGACCCCAGCGCATTTCAGGGGGACGGTGTGCCCGCCACTGGCGTTGGTGAAGGACCCCTCGGCCCCCGGGACACAGGCATGGGACCTGCCTTTCCAGATGCAGCGGCTAATTCTGGGTGCCCAGGCTGCCACCCTCCAAGGGGCTGGGTGCTGCCTGGGCCTCCCGGCAGGGCCGGGGCTGCTCAGCACCGCTCAGGATCAAGCCCCGAGTCTGGCCCCCAACCCCTGCCCCCAGGCTGCCCATGCGGGAAGCCCCCTGGCCCCCCGGCGGGGACCTGCCCAGCCACCGAACCCGCCTGCTGCGAATGGGCCCAGCGGGCTCCCGGGGCGGCCGCACGTTGTGGGAGCCCAGCGAATGTGAATTAACCAAGTCTAAGTAAAATCCTAGTGAAGAAAAGGCAGTTGGTAGTTTTCACATGATTTAGCAGGTCAAGCTAAAGAGTAGGATTCGTCATAGTTTTTAAACTTGATTTACTAACTTGGGTGAAAGCTATGAACTGTCTTGTCTTGACTAGGATGCTAACTTGAGTTAAAAGTATCTTTTTTACATTAATTAAGACACAATTTGAGAGGTTAAGGGGAAGAACCTGTCTGCAAAGAAAAGCAAGACACTTGAATCCTTAAATGTAAATATAAGCTGTGATCACTGCAGACTTCTCAGTGAGAATAACAACTCACTGTCACTCAGGGGAGGGAGTGTAATAACTACTGTCAAAGGCTTAGGCAGAAGGGTCTATTCCTAGAAAATACTAAGAGGATGTTGGATGTACAGTAAATGTCATAGGGAAAGCATAGGAGAACAGGAATTGAGAGGACTTGCAGCCAGAGGGAACAGGGGATATACCGGAGAATTGCACCATCACCAGGAAAAGACCAGTCATGTGACTGGGGACTCCTTACTGAGAAGAATAGATAGGCCTGTAACCAGAGCTGATCCAGAGAACAGAAGGGTGTGCTGTCTGCCAGGTGCTAAGATACGGGATGTGGACCTGAGGCTGAAGAGGATCCTAACAGGAGTGGGAAAGAATCCACTGATTGTCCTTCATGTGGGAACAAATGATACGGCTAGATTCTCACTGGAATGTATCAAGGGAGACTATGCCGGGCTGGGAAAGATGATTAAGGAAATCGAGGCTCAGGTGATCTTCAGTGGGATTCTGTCTGTTCCTAGAGAAGGGCAACAAAGGTGTGACAAGATTAGGACGATCAACAGATGACTCAGGCAGTGGTGCTATAAGGAGGGCTTTGGGATGTATGGCCACTGGGAGGTATTCATGGACAGAGGACTGTTCTCTTGGGATGGACTTCACCTGAGTAGGGAGGGAATAGATTTCTAGGATGGAGGCTGGCACAACTGATTAAGAGAGCTTTAAACTAGGAATTTGGGGGAGATGGTTGGGAGATTTCCAGGTAATCTCCACGCTGGATTTTAACATTGAGAGGGAAGAAAACGAAGTAAGAAAGGATACAGCTGTGGGCCGGAGAATGGACATAAGGAGGAAGGGTAGTGTAGATACAAGTCTAATAGGTGATACTGGTGGTAGAATGTCTGTGCCTAATCGGGTAAAGAATGTGAGTGAAAGTAAACAGCAAAAATTAAGATGTTTATACACCAATGTGAGGAGCCTAGGTTACAAAATGGAGGAACTAGAGTTACTGGTGCAGGAAGTGAAACCAGATATTATAGAGATAACAGAAACATGGTGGAATAGTAGTCATGCTGGAGTACAGGTATTGAAGGGTATATGCTGTTTAGAAAAGACAGATATAAAGGCAAAGGTGGTGGAGTAGCATTGTATATCAATGATGAGGTAGACTAAAGAAATAAGAAGTGATGGAATGGATAAGACAGAGTCTGTCTGGGCAAAAATCACATTGGGGAAGAACGCTACTAGAACCTCCCCTGGGATAGTGCTTGGGGTGTGCTGTAGACCACCGGGATCTGATTTGGATATGGATAGAAACCTCTTTAATGTTTTTAATGAAATACTTGACAATTCCCATTAGTATTTATCAGAGAGGTAGCCGTGTTAGTCTGGATCTGTAAAAAGCAACAAAGAGTCCTGTGGCACCTTAAAGACTAACAGATGTATTGGCGCATAAGCTTTTGTGGGTGAAATACCCACTTCGTCAGACGCAATGGGAATTGTGTGATCATGGGAGACTTTAATTTTCCAGATATAGACTGGAGGACAAGTGCTAGTAATAATAATAGGGCTCAGATTTTCCTGGATGCGATAGCTGATGGATTCCTTCACCAAGTAGTTGCTGAACCAACAAGAGGGGATGCCATTTTAGATTTGGTTTTGGTGAGTAGTGAGGACCTCATAGAAGACATGGTTGTAGGGGACAGCCTTGGTTCGAGTGATCATGAGCTAATTCAGTTCAAACTAGATGGAAGGATAACCAAAAATAGATCTGGGACTAGGGTTTTTGATTTCAAAAGGGCTAAATTTAAAGAATTAAGGAAATTAGTTAGGGAAGTGGATTGGACTGAAGAACTTGTGGATCTAAAGGCGGAGGAGGCCTGGAATTACTTCAAGTCAAAGTTGCAGAAACTATCAGAAGCCTGCATCCCAAGAAAGGGGAAAAAATTCATAGGCAGGAGTTGTAGACCAAGCATCTCAGAGAGGTGATTAAGAAAAAGCAGAAAGGAGGGATCAGCAAGGAAAGCTACCTTATCAGAACATGTAGGGATAAAGCGAGAGAGGCCAAAAGCCATGTAGAGTTGGACCATGCAAAGGGAATTAAAACCAATAGTAAAAGGTTCTATAGCCACATAAATAAGAAGAAAACAAAGAAAAAAAGTGGGACCGCTAAACACTGAGCATGGAGTGGAGGTTAAGGATAATCTAGGCATGGCCCAATATCTAAACAAATATTTTGCCTCAGTCTTTAATGCAACAAATGAGGAGCTTAGGGATAATGGTAGGATGAGAAATGGGAATAAGGATATGGAGGTAGATATTGTGATGGCTTGGATCACAGAAATGCCCTTGGGGCTGCCAACTGATGTGCCAAGACTACTGCCCATTTCCCCTGCCAGCTTGGGACTCCAGCACCCTGTCCTGTTGAGCCAGACATGCCAGTTTGCTCCAACACAGACCCAGGGTCTGAACCATGTGCCCCACAGCTGCGGACTTAACTGATTTTAAGAAGGCAACTTAAGAAGTGTTCCTGTCTTTAAACACTCAGATGCCCAACTCCCAATGGGGTCCAAACCCTGAATAAATCCGTTTTACCTTGTATAAAGCTTATAGAAGGCGAACAATTTATGAGTTTACCCTGTAGAACACTGATGGAGAGAGATGCACAGCTGTTTGCCCCCCCCCCAGGTATTAATACATACTCTGGGTTAATTAATAAGTAAACAGTGCTTTTATTAAATACAGAAAGTAGGATTTAAGTAGTTCCAAGTAATAGCAGACAGAACAAAGGGCATTACCAAGCAAAATAAAATAGAACATGCAAGTCTGTGTCTAAGAAAACTGAATACAGATAAAAACCTCACCCAGTAAGCTTCCTTTTACAGACTAGCCTCCTTCTAGTCTGGGTGCAGCAATCATTCACACTCCCGGGGTTACTGTCGTTTGTTCCAGTTTCTTTTAGGTATCCTTTGGGGTGGAGAGGCTATCTCTTTAGCCAGCTGAAGAAAAAATGGAGGGGTCTCCCACAGGCTTAAATAGACTCTCCCGTGAGTGGAGACCCTCTCCTCTCTCCTATGCAAAGTCCAGCTCCAAGATGGAGTTTTGGAGTCACATGGGCAAGTCATATGTCCATGCATGACTCCGTTTTTACAGGCAGCAGCCATTGCTTACCTGAGGCTGCTACCTTAAACGTTCTCATGTAGACTTCTTATGTGGTTTGGAGCCTTCCAAGATCCATTGTCACTTAAGTGCTTGATTGGGCACTTAATTTGCACATTCCTTTCTCAAGAAGTTGACCAAATGCTTTACAAAGGCTATTTAAAAATCAAGCCAGTACACAGGCAATATTCATAACTTTGTATACAGAAATGATATATGCATACAAATAGGATTAATAGATTCAGTAGATCATAACCTTTACATAGATATATTACATGGCATATGTAGCATAAAACATATTCTAGTTATGTCATATATACATTCATAAGCATATTTCCATAAAGCCTTATGGGGGGCACCGTCACAGATATTACCACATCCGAGGTAGAAGCCACACTCAAACAGCTTAATGGGACTAAATTGGGGGCCCAAGATAATCTTCATTCAAGATTATTAAAGGAACTGTCAGATGAAATTGCAAGCCCATTAGCAAGAATTTTTAATTAATCTGTAAACTCAGGGGTTGTACCATATGACTGGAGAATTGCTAACATCAGGGCTGGCTTTAGGCCGATTCGCCCGATTCCTTTTTAATTTTTACTCACCCGGCGGCATTATGGATCTTCAGCGGCATTTCGGCAGTGGGCCCTTCATTCGCTCCGGGTCTTTGGTGGCATTTCAGCAGCGGGTCCTTGAGTGCCACCGAAGACCCAGAGCGAGTGAAGGACCTGCTGCCGAAGTGCCACTGAAGACCTGAAGTGCTGCTGCGTGAGTACGAATCGGGACCCGCACTTGCTAAAGCCGCCCTGGGTAACATAGTTCCTGTTTTTAAGAAAGAAAAAAGTAGTGATCTGGGTAACTACACGCCTGTTAGTTTGACATCTGTAGTATGCAAGGTCTTGGGGGAAAAAAAATTTGAAGGAGAAAGTAGTTAAGGACATTGAGGTCAATGGTAATTGGGACAAAGTACAACATGGTTTTACAAAAGGTAGATCGTGCCAAACCAACCTGATCTCCTTCTTTGAGAAGGTAACAGATTTCTTAGACAAAGGAAACGCAGTGGATCTAATTTACCTCTATTTCAGTAAGGCATTTGATATGTTCCACATGGGGAATTATTAGCTAAATTGGAAAAGATGGGGATCAATATGAAAACTGAAAGGTGGATAAGGAACTGGTTAAAGGGGAGACTACAACGGGTCGTACTGAAAGATGAACTGTCGGGCTGGAGGGAGGTTACTAGTGGAGTTTCTCAGGGATCGGTTTTGGGACCAGTCTTATTTAATCTTTTTATTACTGACCTTGGCATAAAAAGTGGGAATGTGCTAATAAAGTTTGTGGATGACAAAGGTGGGAGGTATTGCCAATACAGAAAAGGACTGAGATATCATATAGGAAGATCTGGATGACCTTGTAAACTGGAGTAATAGTAAAAGGATGAAATTTAATAGTGAAAAGTGCAAAGTCATGCATTTAGGGATTAACCAGAATTTTTGTTATACGATGGGGATGCATCACTTGAAAGTAACAGGAGGAGAAGGACCTTGGAATATTGGTTGATCACAGGATGACTATGAGCCGCCAATGTGATATGGCTGTGAAAATAGCTAATGTGGTCTTGAGATGCATCAGGCGAGGTATTTCCAGTAGAGATAAGGAGGTGTTAGTACCATTATACAAGGCACTGGTGAGACCTCATCTGGAATACTGTGTGTAGTTCTGGGTCTCCCATGTTTAAGAAGGATGAATTCAAACTGGAACAGGTACAGAGAAGGGCTACTAGGATGATCCAAGGAATGGAAATCCTGTCTTATGAAAGGAGACTCAAAGAGCTTGGCTTGTTTAGCCTAACCAAAAGAAGATTGAGTGGGGATATGATTGCTCTCTATAAATATATCAGAGGGATAAATACCAGGGAGGGAGAGGAATTATTTAAGCTCAGTACCAATTTGGACACAAGAACAAATGGATATAAACTGGCCATCAGAAAGTTTAGATTTGAAATTAGACAAAGGTTTCTAACCATCAGAGGAGTGAAGTTCTGAAACAGTCTTCCAAGGGGAGCAGTGGGGGCAAAAGACATATCTGGCTTCAAGACTAAGCTTGATAAGTTTATGGAGGGGATGGTATGATGGGATAGCCTAATTTTGGCAATTAATTGATCTTTGACTAATAGCAGTAAATATGTCCAATGTCCTGTTAGATGGGGTTGGGTCTGAGTTACTACAGAGAATTCTTTCCTGGGTGTCTGGCTGGTGAGTCTTACTCACATGCTCAGGGTTTAACTGATCGCCATATTTGGGGTCGGGAAGGAATTTTCCTCCGGGGAGATTGGCTGAGGCCCTGGGAGTTTTTCGCCTTCCTCTGCAGCGTGGGACATGAGTCACTTGCTGGAGGATTCTCTGCACCTTGAAGTCTTTAAGCCACGATTTTGAGGACTTCAGTAGGTTAGGGGTTTGATACAGGAGTGAGTGATTCTGAGTAAGATTCTGTGCTGCGTTGTGCAGGAGATCAGACTAGACAATCATAATGGTCCCTTCTGACCTTAAAGTCTATGGTTCTTTGAACTGCATCACAACAGGGAACCCTGGATTACAGCCACGAACAGCATTCATTGTCACCTTTCTTTTTTGTTGGTTTAGAAACAAAGAGTGTCCCACATGTCGTAAAAAGCTTGTTTCCAAAAGATCACTGAGACCAGATCCAAATTTTGATGCCCTCATCAGTAAAATTTACCCAAGTCGTGATGAATATGAGGCTCATCAAGAGAGAGTTCTGGCAAGGATCAGTAAGCACAATAACCAGCAAGCTCTGAGCCACAGCATTGAGGAAGGATTAAAGATTCAAGCAATGAACAGGTATGGGGCTCTAAAGGTGGGTTGTTTGTGTTATTGTAACATTAACTTAAAATTCAAAGCAAATTAAACCATAAAAACTTTGAGTGCTTGATCACGTCGATTCCATTCTAAGTGTGCGCACGCCCATGTGTGCAGCCGTCGGAGATTTTTGCCTCAGTGGTATCCGTAGGGTCGGTTGTAGTGCCCTCTGGAGTGCCGCACCCATGCGTCGGTATATTAGGTGCTGCTGGCTGTACACCCTTTGTTCCTTCTTACCGCCCATAGTGGTTAGTTGCAGCGCCTTTCCCTTGCCTTGCAAGGGCTAGTGGTTCTTCAGTTCAGTCTTTGAGCTTTAAGGCTTTGTAAATAGTTTGTTTACAGTAGTTAGTTAATAAGTAGTTGTTAAGTAGTGTAGTTAGAGATCGAGTCCCAGCAGGGACTTCGCCCCAGGTGGGACATGCCCTGATCTCCAGGTTTTAAGCCCTGCTCTGACTGTAACAGGCCTATGCCTGTTCGTGACCCCCATAGCAGCTGCCTCAAATGCTTGGGGGAATCACATGTGAAGGAGAAGTGTTACATCTGTAAGAACTTTCGTCCCACAACTCAGAAAGAGTGAGACATCTGTTTGAGGGCCCTCCTCCTGGAGGCTGTTCTCTGTCTGGAGTCCAAGCCTTCCTGGCCAGACTCTGTCCCGAGCACCTCAGTCTCGGTGCGCAGCGCACCTCCGGCACCAGTGTCTAAGAGGTCAAAGAAGTGACTCCCTGGCACCAAGAAGGGCAAAGGACCCAGTTCGGGCCGACAACCCACACTGGAGCCACATGGGGATGCCCCCCCCAATGGGGCCCTCTAGCTCCCACAGGGATTTGCCACTGATTCCAGGAGATGGTAGGGGACCCAGACTGGTGGCAGTGATTATGCCTTCCTGGCGCATAGAGCGCAGAGGCCTCTACCAACACCTCCAGCACCGTGTGTGTTGCAGGTCGTGGCAAAGGCTTCCAGTGAGGGCAAGCCAGCCGTAAAGACCCCCAAGAGGGCGGGCGAACGATGCCATTCTTTGGAGATGAGACAGCGCTCTCCATCTCTGCACCCCAGGTCTCTGTCTTCTGTGGGACATCCTACATTGCCAGCACCATGCTCATGGTCTCCCCTCTTGATGCAGGTCACCTAGAAGAAGGCATCAGTCACCGTATTGCCGGCACCAATCATCCTCCCACCAGCTGTCTCAGATCCCCATGGTGGGAGCAGTCCCCACAACCTGAGCACTGATCCTCCTACTCGAGGCACTGGTCTCCTGCGGCAATGGTTAGCCATGAGATGCAAGCTTCAATGGCCCCTCCGTGGTCACCGGAAGGTGTTTCCTCTGGTTTCAGAAATGGAATTCAGTCCTTCTCCAGGACTGCACCGGTGCGAGTGGGCACCCGAGGCTATGTTGACCTCTGCGATGCCGTCGTGGCAGCAAGGCCATTGGCCAGCACAATGGCCCTACTGGAGCAAGTGGGGCATGCCTGTGATGCTGATGCCTCAGTCAGCCCATTCCCCAGTGACCGTCTCAGAGCAACAACCACTGGCACTGGCAGCACCAAGCTCGGTGTGCGAGGCACAGTCGGAGGCTGGGATAGAGGAGCAAGCGCTTACCCCGAAACCCTCTTTCATCGTGGGGGATGATCCCTCAGGGCCCCCCCAGGGACCCAGTTGTCATCCTCATCCCCATATGAGGTGGTGGTGAGCTCTCCTGCACCAGCCCGCCAGACAATTTCAAAGAACATCAGGCCCTGCTTCGTGGGGTGGCTACGAACTTAGGCTTGGAAGTGGAGGAGATGGCCAAACAAGCAGACACCCTGTTCAATGTGCTCTCGGCTTCTACCCCCGTCTGTGTTGTGCTACCAGTACACGATGGGGTCCTAAAAATAGCAAAAGCCCTTTGGCAAATTCCTTCTTCCATCCCTCACACCTCCAAGAATGCTGAGGAAAAAGTATTTCTTCCTGGCCAAAGGGTTTGAATATTTGTATACCCACCCTCCCCTGGGCTCGCTGATAGTCTCGGTGGCCAATGAGAAGGAGAGATAAGGGCAAACCGGTTTGGCCCTCAAGAATAAAGAGGCCAAGACACTGGACCTTTTTGGGAGAAAGATTTATTCGATAGTCAGCCTTCAATTCTGGGTGGCCATCCATCAGGCTCTCTTGGGGAAGTATAACTTCAACCTATGGGACTTCCTCCATAAATTCAAGGACTCACTGCCCCAGGACTTGGCCCAGGAATTCAGGGCCCTGGTGGAGGAAGATAAGATGGTGGAGGAAGATACGACGGAGGCAAGGTGCTCTATCCAAATAGCGTGGGACGTGGACAATTCAGCAGCTACGGTGGTCGCATTGGCGGTGGTCATGAGGAGCAGCTCTTGGCTTCAGACCACTGGCCTGTCCCAGGAGATGCAGGCCTTGATCCAGGATCTTTCCTTTGATGGGAATGGGCTCTTCGCAGAACAGATTGACCTGAGGCTGCATGGACTGAAGGACACTTGGGCCACCCTTTGCTTGCTAGGTCTGCATATGCTGCAGTCGATGAGGAAGCAGTTCCAGCCACTCCCACCGCTAAGACCTTGGCAGCCTCGACAGGGGCCTGCAAGGAGAAGGGATAGAGACAAGATTTGGTCATCGCTGCCTTTCCTCCTCCCGCTTCCCTGTGCAATCTGGCCCATTGAAGCCTCTCACGGCGAGAAGTGCTTGTTTTGAGGATGTGCTCGAGAGCGATGCCCCAGTCAACTCCCTGGATCTGCCTTGTTCTTCCCTCAACCATCATTGTCCCTACTGTTCAGCCTGGTCACGGGTCATCTCAGACCATTGGGTGCTAGACATTGTATCTCGGGGCTACACCCTGCAGTTCTCGGCCACCCCCCTGCCTTCTCTGTCCCTCTTCAGGGACTCGTCTCACAAGCAGCTCCTCATTCAAGAGGTTGAGAACCTCATGCAACTGGGAGCAGTGGAGGAGGTCTCCTGGGATGTGAGGGGAAAAGGATTCTAACTCCTGCTATTTCCTAACTCTGAAAGCGAAAGGGGGTCTAAGACCCATTCTGGACCTGCAGCACCTCAACAAGTTACTCAGAAACTTGAAGTTACACATGGTCTCCCTGGATCTGGGAGACTGGTACGCCACCCTCGATCTGAAGAATGCCTATTTCCATATCTGCATCTTCCAAGGTCACAGACAATTCCTCAATTTTGTGGTGGGCGGACACCATTTCCAGTTCACAGCGCTGCCCTTTGGCCTCTCGTCTGCCTCGAGGGTGTTTACAAAATGCATGGCACCAGTGGCTGCTTACCTCAGGCGCCAAGCGGTTCAGGTCTACCTATATCTCGATGATTTGCTCATCAAGGGCAGATCTCGGGAACAGGTGCAAAGACGCCTCGATCTGGTTCATTCCACCCACCGCAACCTGTGCCTGTTGGTAAACAAAAAGAAATTGATCTTAAGGCCGGTGCAATGAATAGAGTTCATTAGGGCGGTTCTCGACTCCACACGAGCCAGAGCCTTCCTTCTGGAGATGCATTTCCAGGCTAAAACTACCCACTCACCACTGCTCACACCTGCCTGCAGTTCAGCCACATGGCTGCATGTACGTATGTGGTCCAGCATGCCTGGATCCATCTCCAGCCAATGCAGAAGTGGTTGGCATCAGTCTACATCCCCAATAGATACGATCTACACCTGGTGGTCAGGGTGCTGGTTCACATCCAATCGTTCCTGGATTGGTGGTTGAGCCCTGAAGTGGTGTTGGAGGAAGTTCCCTTCACAACCCCCGACCCTGGTTTCTGATGCCTTAGACCTGGGTTGGGAAGCCCACCTGGGCAAGCTCAGCACACAAGGCCACTGGTCGTGGGATGATCTGTCCCTCCACATAAACACCAGGGAGCTCAAAACAGTTCACCTGGCCTGCCAGGCTTTCCTGCCCCAAGTGAAGGGCAAGGTGGTGCAGGTCATGACAGACAATACCACAGTGATGTATTATATCAACCGGTAGGGCGGAGCCAGGTCATCAGTCCTTTGCCAAGAAGCTTTCCACCTGTTGGGCTTCTGTGTGCGGCATGCCATCTATCTGGTGACCGCGCATCTGCACAGGGCCAAGAACGTGGTAGCACATCGCCTTAGCAGGACCTTCGTCTCGCCATGAGTGGTCAATCCACCCGGAGGTGGTCAATGTGATCTTCCAGAGGTGGGGACCCCCTAGGTGGATCTGTTCGCATCTCATCAGAACAGGAAATGTCCCGTGTTCTGGGGATTGGAGAAGGGCTCCCTGTCAGACGCCTTTCTGTTCCCATGGTCGGGGGCTCTGATGTATGCCTTCCCACTGGTGCTGCTAATCCACAAGGTTCTTATGAAGATCAAATTGGACAAGGAGAAGGTGATCCTGATTGCTGGCGAGGCCATGCAAGAGCTCTGGTTCGGCATGCTGATGCACCATTTGGTAGCTGCCCCACTGCAGCTCTCCTCTGGCCAGACCTGCTGTCCCAGAACCATGGCAGTCTTCAGCAGCTGAACCTGGTGGCACTGCACTTGACAGCATGGCTTCTGCATGGTGCTCAGCCCGAGTCCAACAGGTCTTGTTGGGTAGCAGAAAGCCCTCCACCAGAGCAACCTACCTGGTCAAGTGGAAAAAGTTTGTGTGCTGGGCCTCAGACTGGGGTTTCCGGGCTGAGCAGTCCTCGCTGTGCGTGATCCTGGACTATCTTCTACACCTCAAGCTCCAGGCATTGACCCTGTCATCGATCAAAGTCCACTTGGCCACTATTTCAGCCTTCCACACTCCACTCCAGGGCAGGTTGGTTTTTGCTCATGACATGATGGTCTGGTTTTTGAAAGGTGTGGAGCATCTCTACCCACATGTCAGGGATCCCATCCTTCCCTGGGACCTGAATCTCATGCTAAAGCTGTGGCTCATGGGTCCTCCCTTAGAGCCTCTAGCTCCTGCCCCCTTCTCCTCCTCTTCTGGAAAGTTTCTTCCCTGGTTGCAATAATCATAGAATCATAGGATATCAGGGTTGGAAGGGACCTCAGGAGGTCATCTAGTCCAACCCCCTGCTCAAAGCAGGACCAATTCCCAACTAAATCATCCCAGCAAGGGCTTTGTCAAGCCTGACCTTAAAAACCTCTAAGGAAGGAGATTCCACCACCTCCCTAGGTAACCCATTCCAGTGCTTCACCACTCTGAGTGAAAAAGTTTTTCCTAATATCCAACCTAAACCTCCCCCACTGCAACTTGAGACCATTGCTCCTTGTTCTGTCATTGGGTACCACTGAGAACAGTCTAGATCCATCCTCTTTGGAACCCTCTTTCAGGTAGTTGAAAGCAGCTATCAAATCCCCCCTCATCCTTCTCTTCTGCAGACTAAACAATCCCAGTTCCCTCAGCCTCTCCTCATAAGTCATGTGCTCCAGCCCCCTAATAATTTTTGTTGCCCTCCGCTGGACTCTTTCCAATTTTTCCACATCTTTCTTGGAGTGTGGGGCCCAAAACTGGACACAGTACTTCAGATGAGGCCTCACCAATGTCGAATAGAGGGGAATGATCACATCCCTCGATCTGCTGGCAATGCCCCTACATATACAGCCCAAAATGCCATTAGCCTTCTTGGCAACAAGGGCACACTGTTGACTCATATCCAGCTTCTCGTCCACTGTAACCCCCAGGTCCTTTTCTGCAGAACTGCTGCCTAGCCATTCGGTCCCTAGTCTGTAACAGTGAATGGGATTCTTCCGTCCTAAGTGCGGGACTCTGCACTTGTCCTTGTTGAACCTCATCAGGTTTCTTTTGGCCCAGTCCTTTAATTTGTCTAGATCCCTCTGTATCCAGTTTTTCTAAATAGTCCCGAACTACTTCTTTCTCCACAGAGGGCTGGTCACCTTTTCCCCATACGGTGCTGCCCAGTGCAGCAGTCTGGGAGCTGACCTTGTTTGTGAAGACAGAGGCAAAAAAAGCATTGAGTACATTTGCTTTTTCCATATCCTCTGTCACTAGGTTGCCTCCCTCATTCAGTAAGGGGCCCACACTTTCCTTGACTTTCTTCTTGTTCTAACATACCTGAAGAAACTCTTCTTGTTACTCTTAACAACTCTTGCTAGCTGCAACTCCAAGTGTGATTTGGCCTTCCTGATTTCAGTCCTGCATGCCTGAGCAATATTTGTATACTCCTCCCTGGTCATTTGTCCAAGCTTCCACTTCTTGTAAGCTTCTTTTTTTGTGTTTAAGATCAGCAAGGATTACACTGTTAAGTCAAGCTGGCCGCCTGCCATATTTACTATTCTTCCTACACATCGGGATGGTTTTTTCCTGCAACCTCAATAAGGATTCTTTAAAATACAGCCAGCTCTCCTGGACTCCTTTCCCCCTCATGTTATTTTCCCAGGGGATCCTGCCCATCAGCTCCCTGAGGGAGTCAAAGTCTGCTTTTCTGAAGTCCAGGGTCTGTATTCTGCTGCTCTCCTTTCTTCCTTGTGTCAGGATCCTGAACTCGACCATCTCATGGTCACTGCCTCCCAGGTTCCCATCCACTTTTGCTTCCCCTACTAACTCTTCTCTGTTTGTGAGCAGCAGGTCAAGAAGAGCTCTGCCCCTAGTTGGTTCCTCCAGCACTTGGACCAGGAAATTGTCCCCTACACATTCCAAAAACTTCCTGGATTGTCTGTGCACCCCTGTATTGCTCTCACAGCAGATATCAGGGTGATTAAAGTCTCCCATGAGAACCAGGGCCTGCAATCTAGTAACTTCTACTAGTTGCCAGAAGAAAGCCTCATCCACCTCATCCCCGTGGTCTGGTGGTCTATATCAGACTCCCACCACGACATCACCCTTGTTGCTCACACTTCTAAACTTAATCCAGAGACTCTCAGTTTTTTCTGCAGTTTCATACCGGAGCTCTGAGCAGTCATACTGCTCTTACATACAATGCAACTCCCCCACCTTTTCTGCCCTGCCTGTCCTTCCTGAACAGTTTATATCCATCCATGACAGTACTCCAGTCATGTGAGTTATCCCACCAAGTCTCTGTTATTCCAATCGCATCATAGTTCCTTGACTGTGCCAGGACTTCCAGTTCTCCCTGCTTGTTTCCCAAGCTTCTTGCATTTGTGTATAGGCACTTAAGATAACTCGCTGATTGTCCTGCTTTCTCAGTCTGAGACTTGCACTCTCCTGCTTGTGCTTCCTCCTGGTATCCCATTTCCCCACTTACCTCAGGGGTTTGGTCTCCTTCCCCCGGTGAACCTAGTTTAAAGCCCTCCTCGCTAAGTTAGCCAGCCTGCTTGCGAAGCTGCTCTTCTTCTTCGAGTGCTGTCCCTGTGGGTGCTCTACTCTAGGTGACGGTGCGTCCCGGCGCTGTCGATCGGAGATTTTCGGTAGCAGTGCCTGGTTGGGGCACACGCACCCAGATGGTATCTCCCGTCCAGTTGGAATCTTCCAGGGTGCGTGCGCCCCACACCCTCCTCAGTTCCTTCTCAACCGTCCTCGGCTGAAGACGGGACTCGGGGCAGTGCTGCCTTCTCTTCCCTAATCTCTATAGAAAACATAGAAATAGTTCTTAATTAATTCCCAGTTGTTTCCCTTCCTTTAGTATAGTTACATAGTTAGTTACTTAGTAAAAAAAAACAAACAAACAAAAAAAAAAACACCTCAGGCTTGTCTCCCCTTGAGACACTTCCTCGCCTATCTCAAACTCATAATGCCAGGAGCTTCAGGCTTCAAGAAATGCATCTCCTGTCAGGACTCCATGCCACGGTCAGATGGTCACTCCCAGTGTGTAAAGTGCCTCGGGGACACCCACATCCCCACGAAGTGCCAACACTGTGCGAGCCTCAAAACAAGAGCTCGTCGTGACAGGGATCTGCGCCTCAAGATCATTATGATGGAGAAATCCCTGCAGCCACTGTCGGAGACGGGAAAAGTGGAACCCACTCCCACACGATCCCCAGCCAGATCAGAACCGGTGGGGAGTGTCGCTTCACCCTCCCTGGAGCGGAGGCACGAAGCGGGAAAGTCTCACAAGCGAGACTCTAATAAGGGTAAGGGGTCTCCTGCGAGATCCCTACCCCCTCTGCTGGCAGCACGAAGTACTGCTGCTTCAGCCTCTTCACATGCCTCAGCTGCTGCTTTGCAGAGCTGACAGGCAGGGACCAGACTTCCCGCGCTGGGAAGGCACTTACCCGTTCGGTCCCCTCGGTGCCGCAAACGGCTGCAGCACGGACACCTCGCTCCTCCTCGGCACCGAGGAACGCTACGGCACCAGCACCACGTACCTCGGCACCAGCAACAGCCACGGTGCCGACAGCGCAGTCAGCACCGGCACCAGCAACAGCCGCGCTACTTTCAGCCTGGTCAATTTCAGCGCTGAAAGCAGCCGCGATCCCGCCAGCGCGCTCTGCCTCAGCAACAAAAATAGCAGCGGTGCCGACAGCGCGATCAGCCTCGGCACCGCGAAGACCGTCGGCACCCAGCCACTCTGTGCCCTGTGCACCAGCAGGGGACCCCCTGCAGGGCACATCAAAGCACAACTCTGCAGGAAACTCTCTGTCACTCTCTCCTAGCAAAGAGCTAGAGCAGGGAGCAGACTTAGTTCAGATTAAAGAGCACGAACAACAGCTGCTCACTCAAAGTGACCTTTTAGTGCCACCTGAGCCTCACTCTCCACTCCTGGAAGCAGAGGACTCCTTCCTTGACCTGCCACTTTCTCCACCTGAAATGGCTTTCACCGACGGTGACCTTGAATTGCAACAGCAGGCAGAGTTCTCCCCTCCTGCTTCTCCTCCACAGGCACCTTTACCACCTCAGGTCACGGCTCAAGTTCAGCAGCCTCAGTTTCCCTATGCTGCCCCTCCGTGGGTGATGCCTGGGTTTTCCTACCCCATGCCTTGGCCGCAGTGGTACCCGTGGCAGAATCCTCCTATCAATCACCTTCCTCCGGTACCTCAGTCTCCTGCTCCATCCACTTCCAGGGTGCCTGAACCCCCTCCTGAACTGGGGAACTATGCACCATATCCTGATTCGCCTAATCCTAACTCTCCATCAGCCGCAGATGAAGCCAGCCTCCCTCCACCCCCACAGATCGTGGACGACTGCAAACAGTTCCAAGAACTTTTTCGGAGGGTTGCGATCAGCCAGGATATTCCCTTAGAAGAGGTTCAGGAGAAGCAACACAAACTCCTTAAAATCCTTCAACCGTCTGCACCCTCGAAAATCGCGCTCCCTATAAATGAAGCACTCATGGAGCCAGCTGACATTCTCTGGCAAACCCCAGCTTCTCTGGTACCAACTTGCAAGAAGGCTGAGCGTAAATATTACGTTCCTGCAAAGGACGCAGACTTCCTATTCTCTCATCCACCACCGAACTCCCTTGTCATTGATGCAGTGACACAGAGGACCAAACATTCACAATATCGACCCACCCCTCAGGATAAAGACCTTAGACGCCTTGATGTCCTGGGACGCAAGGTTTATACATCCTCTACACTACAGTTCAGGATTGCTAACTACTCTGCCCTCCTCGCCAGTTATGATTTCGATAATTACAATAAGCTTTTCGAATTTGCCTCCTACATACCAGAGGACAGAAGAGCAGACTTCAAATCAATCCTGTCTGAGGGACAATTAATCTCCAGAACAGCCCTACAGGCGTCTTTAGACGGGCGGACACAGCAGCCCGTACTACCGCAACTGCTGTGGTTATGCGCAGAACCTCATGGCTCTCTGCATCCGGCATTCCTAAAGAACTCCAGACTAAAGTGGAGGATCTCCCATTTGACAAGGACAAACTTTTCTCCCAAAAAACTGATGAACTCCTCCATACCATGAAGGATTCCAGAGCGACACTGCGCACCCTGGGCATTCAACCATCTCTTCCCAAGAGACAGCGATACCAGCCCTACCAAAGAACACGTCAGTATTATCGCCCTCAATCTAGACCGTACGACACAACTCGGAATCGTAATAGACCTCCCAAACGCAGACAAAATCAGAACCAAGCCACCACCTTCCGTCCACAGGGCAATAAACAACAGTTTTGAAGCTTTGGTCGAGGGTCTGCACGACCACCCCTTGATTCCACCACTTACTTTCCCATTTGGCCACCGCCTCCAGTATTTCCAACATGCCTGGCAACGGATCACTCAGGACCGCTGGGTCCTCGAAATAGTTCAGACCGGTTACTCCATTCCTTTTATTTCCTACCCTCCTACCCATCCCCCTTCCCCGTCCCTCTTCAGGGACCCCTCCCACGAGCAGTTACTTCGCACAGAAGTGGCTCACCTTCTGCAATTAGGCGCAGTGGAGCCTGTGCCTCTGCAACACCAAGGGACAGGTTTCTACTCCCATTACTTTCTAACACAGAAAAAGACCGGGGGATGGAGGCCTATATTAGACCTACGCCGACTGAACAAATTCGTAAGGACACAAAGATTCAAGATGGTCACATTGGGCACAATAATACCCGCATTGGATCAGGGGGACTGGTTCACAGCCCTCGACCTACAAGACGCTTACTTCCACATATCAATTCATCCAGCTCACAGACGCTTCCTACGATTCACAATCGGTCACGATCACTTCCAATACCGAGTTCTTCCTTTCGGACTCTCCACGGCTCCAAGAGTTTTTTCCAAGACCTTAGCCGTCGTTGTGGCTCACCTCCGCAAACACGGAGTCACACTTTTCCCCTATCTAGACGATTGCCTCATCAAGGGCGACTCCTGTGGCGACACACTTCAAGCCACACGTCTCACCATCTCCCTCTTTCACAGCCTAGGTCTCCAAATAAACACCCAAAAATCCACCCTGATACCCACGCAACAGATAGAGTTCATTGGAGCTCATCTCGACTCAACCCAGAGCAGGGCCTCGCTCCCATACAACAGATTCCTCACTATCACACAGCTCATACGCACACTCTCTACTCGTCCCAGGACACAAGCAAGAATCTGCCTACAGCTCCTTGGTCACATGGCAGCTACCACCTTCGTGGTTCAACATGCCAGGCTACATATGAGATGCCTCCAGGGCTGGCTCAACTCCAATTTCAAACCCAGCAGACATCCCTTAGGGATGCTGCTAACTCCTCCTCCCAATGTTATAACTTCCCTACAATGGTGGACAAGTCCAGAAAACCTCTGTACAGGGGTTCCCTTCCAGCAACGATCCCCAACGCTCATGCTCACCACGGATGCTTCCCTGATAGGTTGGGGAGCGCATCTAGGAGAACACAAAGTACAAGGTCGATGGTCTCCATCAGAGACGCATCTACATATAAATCTCCTAGAACTCAGAGCAGTGAGGAAAGCATGCCTTCACTTTCTTCCCCTTATAAAGAACAGATATCTGCGAGTTTTAACAGACAACATAGCATGTATGTATTACATAAACAGACAGGGGGGTGCCAGATCACATTCCCTCTGCATGGAAGCCATTCGACTCTGGAATTGGTGCATACAACATCGAATACAGATCATCGCCTCCTATCTACCAGGCTGCCACAACACTACTGCCGATGCACTCAGCAGGCACTTCTCCACAGAACACGAGTGGGAACTGCACCCCACAGTACTCCAACAGCTTTTCTCCCACTGGGGCACTCCATCAATAGATCTCTTTGCCACGACCCGAAATCGAAAATGCCCCCTGTTTTGCTCCAGAGCGGGACTCGGGACTGCATCCCTAGGGGATGCATTCCTCATTTCATGGAACAGTTACCTCCTGTACGCCTTCCCGCCTATCCCTCTACTACACAGGGTTATTCGGAAGATCGCGGACGACAAGGCCCAGGTCATCCTTATTGCCCCGGCTTGGCCAAGACAGACGTGGTACCCTTACCTTCTCCGTATGTCCTCCCGTCACCCATGGGCTCTCCCCAACAGGCCAGACCTCCTTTACCAGGACAACGGGCGGGTCCTTCATCCCCAACTCCAGAAGCTCCACCTCACGGCCTGGTTCCTTCATGGTTCCAAACCCATGAACTAGCCTGTTCCGAACAAGTCCTACACGTCCTCCTGCACAGTAGGAGAGACTCAACCCGCAAAACCTACCTTCAGAAGTGGAAGCGCTTTGCTCTTTGGTGCTCACATAAACATTTAGCACCCAACAATGTGACCCTTCCTAACATTCTAGATTACCTCCTCAAACTGAAACAGGACGGACTTTCGCTTAGTTCCATCAAAGTGCACCTGGCGGCGCTTACCACCTTCCACAAACTATTGGATGGGTACTCACTCTTTACACACCCCACCATTAAACGCTTTCTCTCTGGCCTGCAAAATCTCTACCCTGAAATTCACGCAACAGTGGCTACATGGAATCTTAACCTCGTTCTTCATGCTCTCATGAAACCTCCATTTGAGCCCTTGGCTACCTCCTCTGATCTCCATATGTCCATGAAGGTGGCTTTCCTAGTTGCCATAACGTCAGCAAGGAGAGTTGGAGAAATAAGTGCCTTGATGGCCCACCCTCCATACACAATCTTCTCCAAAGATAAAGTCACTTTGAGACCACATCCGCAATTTCTTCCTAAGGTGGTATCGACCTTCCACCTCAACCAACCTATATATTTACCAACTTTCTACCCCAAACCTCACAAAACGCCACAGGATGCAACCCTGCATACTCTCGACGTCAGGCGAGCAATTGCCTTTTATTTAGACAGGATTAAATCATTCCGCAAGTCTCCACGACTCTTTGTTTCAATTGCCGAAAGATCCAAAGGCACGGCTATATCTAAACAACGTCTATCCAAGTGGATCTCTGACTGCATCAGATCCTGTTACCGTGCGAAGAATCTTCAACCGCCCGAAGGCATAAGAACTCATTCCACTAGAGCCATGTCGACATCCGTTGCCTTCCTACACAATGTTCCCATTCCCGATATCTGCAAAGCAGCTACATGGTCATCTGAACACACATTCGCAAAAAACTATGCTTTAACGCAAGACACTACGGCAGACACAATAGTAGGTCATACAGTACTATCTTCAGCACTTCCTACCGTATCTCCAAAGTCCCACCAACCGTAGTGGGTACTGCTATACATTCACCTAGAGTGGAGCACCCACAGGGACAGCACTCGAAGAAGAAGAGAAAGTTACTCACCTTGCAGTAACTGAGGTTCTTCGAGATGTGTGTCCCTGTGGGTGCTCCACTCCCGCCTCCCCTCTATTTTGGAGTACTGAGATGACTCTCCACGGTAGAGAAGGAACTGAGGAGGGTGTGGGGCGCACGCACCCTGGAAGATTCCAACTGGACGGGAGATACCATCTGGGTGCGTGCGCCCCAACCAGGCACTGCTACCGAAAATCTCCGATCGACAGCGCCGGGACGCACCGTCACCTAGAGTGGAGCACCCACAGGGACACACATCTCGAAGAACCTCAGTTACTGCAAGGTGAGTAACTTTCTCTTCCCTCTCTTCGTTAGGTGGAGCCCGTCTCTGCTTAGCACTCCTCCTTCTTGGAAGACCATCCCATGGTCGAAGAATCGAAAGCCTTCTCTCCGACACCACCTGCGTAGCCATTCGTTGACTTCCACAATTCGATGATCCCTACCCAGGCCTTTTCCCTGCACAGGGAGGATGGACGAGAACAACTCTTGCGCCTCAAACTCCTTTATCCTTCTTCCCAGAGCCACGTAGTCTGCAGTGATCCGCTCAAGGTCATTCTTGGCAGTATCATTGGTGCCCACGTGGAGAAGCAGGAAGGGGTAGCGATCCGAGGGCTTGATGAGTCTCGGCAGTCTCTCCGTCACATCGTGAATCCTAGCTCCTGGCAAGCAGCAGACCTCTCGGTTTTCTCGGTCGGGGCGGCGGATAGATGACTCAGCCCCCCTGAGGAGGGAGTCCCCAACCACCACCACCCTCCTCCTTCTCTTGGGAGCGGTGGTCGTGGAACCCCCATCCCTAGGACAGTGCATCTCATGCCTTCTAATCGGTGGAGTCTCCTTCTGCTCCCTTCTCTCAGATGTACCATCTACTCCTCTCTCCGCATTAGTACCTGTGGAAAGAACATGAAAACGGTTGCTGATCTGTATCTCCATTGTTGGTACATGGACTTTCCTCTTTCTTCTTCTGGTGGTCACATGCTGCCAAATTTCTTCACCGTCCCTCTCTCTCCTCTGCACAGCCTACTCCGATTCTTCAGGATAAGAATTCTTCAATAATGTCCACCCGTAGGGTCTCTGAGATCAGGGCACTTACTTCAGAGCCACCCTATACCGTGTTCTATAAGGACAAGGTCCAACCTGCATCCGCATCCTGCGTTCCTGCCGAAGGTAGTTTCACAGTTTCATACCCGTCTAGACATATACTTACCTATCTTCTTTCCAAAGCCTCATAAATTGAGAGAGGCGTGCAAATTTCATGGCCTGGACATCAGGAGGGTGCTTGCCTTCTACATCAACAGGACCAAGTGGTTTTGTAAGTCAACACAGTTGTTTGCTGTGGTGGCAGACAGGATGAAAGGTCGCCCAATGTCTGTGCAGAGGATTTCATCTTGGATCATAACCTGCATCCATTACTGCTATGACTTGGCAAAAGTGCCTCCACCAGTGTCTGCGACTGCCCACTCGACTTGGGTGCAGGCATAGTTGGCAGCCTTCCTGGCCCAGGTGCCGATTCAGGATATCTTGCAGGGCCGCTATCTGGTAATCTATCCACCTGTTTACGTTTCATACGCTCACCTAGTAAGCCCGGGACGATGCTAGCTTTGGTAGAACTGTGTTGCAAGCCACACAGCCATGAACTCCGAGCCTGCCACCAGGGATACTGCTTGTGAGTTACCTAGAATGGAATTGACATGAGTAAGCACTCTAAGAAGAAAATAAGTTACTTACCTTTTGTAATTGTTGTTCTTAGAGATGTGTTGCTCATGTTCATTCCATTACCTGCCCTCCTGTCCCTCTGTTGGAGTTGCCGGAAAGAAGGCACCGAGAGGGCGTAGGATTGGCAGCATCTAATACGCCAAATGCATGGTATATTAAGAGGGTGCTACAGCCGACCTTACAAATACTGCTGAGGCAAAAGTCTCCTGCCATGCACATGTGCTTGCACACACCTAGAATGGAATGAACATGAGCAACACATCTCAAAGAACAACAGTTACGAAAGGTAGGTAAACGTTTTTTTCCAGATAATTTTTATCCGGGTCTTAAAAAAAATAAAATTTCCTACCTTTTGACCAGCAATTTGAGTTCCTGTATCACATCCCAAACTCTCCATGACAGCAAATATTAGGCTTCACAAACTAGTGATTGTATTGTGTGCAAAAGATGGACATCAGTATCACAGTACGAACCCGCTTGCAAATCAGTAAAAGTATAGGCATTGCAGTATTTTTACACGATCATACAGATTCTCAAATAATACAATACAGTGAAATCTGTACAAAGAATCACCCCTTTTGGGCAACCTTGTGTCTGAAGAGAACACCCCTAAGGTACATCTAGATGTTTTAGAATATAATTCTGCTGTGTTTATCTGCACACACCTTGTTAATCTGCTAGTTTTATCAGTTCTTTGATTGGTCCCGTAGAGTGAAAAGCATGTCCTACCATAATGTCTCTACAGTTTAATAATATTGCATAATTTTGATAACATTTTGTCTTGCAAAATTATACTTGACCTGGGATAAGGGATTTTGTTCTGGTTTGGTAAGTAAAATCTCATTAGTAGGGATTTTTGTTCTTGGTTGTCTGCTGTCATGGGGGATGAGGGTAAACAGGCAAATAGATCTTGCATTTGGACTGGGACATTTTAATGACAATTTATTTTGCAAGGTTGAAAGGCATACATACAATTTCTCAGCTTGCTGTAGCACTATATTTAAGTCTAAAAGAGAAACAATTTGTATAAATAAAGTATAGAATAAAATATGCTTGAAACTCACACTGGTGGTACAGATATGATTACTCTTTCACAGTGCTCAAAGTAACTAATATGGTGGCATACATATGGGATCATATTCAGATAAAAGAATTAAGAACAGGGTGGCATAAATCAATTGTAGCTCATTAATATTTTGCCAGTGCATTATTAAATCTAATACAATTAAATATGTAATGTTTGGAAACATAGTATACAGTGTCCTTTACAGGTTGCTCAGTTTTCCACTGTGTCGTGGATGGGAAGGTACAAATACACTATTCTGAATTTAACCTAAAGGGTGTGTGTTGCCAGGAACGTAGTAATGTAGAGAAAAGAACCTGCAGTCTTGTGTGAAAATAATTATTGACCTGTGTTCCCAAAGGCCTTCTGATACAATAAATTTTTGGAAAAATATAAGCTATTAAACTGTATGGGATATTTCTATAAGAATCTATTTCAGAATTTATACTTTTTAAAACAAAGTTTTTCATGTGTACAATATCTGTGCAAAGAAAAGAAAATCCTTTTTTTAGTTTCAGTGCCAGAACAAAATCAGCATAGTCGCGCTATAGAAAAGAATGTTAGAAAAATTTATTGTTGTTGAACATGTAACTGATAATTGCTGTGAAATGTTGGTGCCTTCAAATATGCTAACTATATCACCCTTTGTGTATGACTGATTATAGACAATTGAAAAGAAATTGTTTGAGAGATACTGTGTGAGCCAGCATGTGAAAATTTAAAGAAATTTGATTAATTCTGAATGCTGATTGCTGCTGAAGAGATCACGTTTATTTACGTATATCTTTAAACAGGCTACAACGAGGCAAGAAACAACAGATTGAGAATGGCAGTGGAGCAGAGGATAATGGTGACAGTTCACACTGTAGCAATGCTTCGACACACAGCAATCAGGAAGCAGGGCCTAGTAACAAAAGAACCAAAACATCAGATGATTCTGGGCTAGAATTGGACAATAACAATACGACTGTGGCAATAGACCCAGTAATGGACGGTGCTAGTGAAATAGAGCTAGTCTTCAGGCCCCATCCTACACTCATGGAGAATGATGACAGTGCACAGACCAGGTAAGTATCTTCAACATCTTTTAATCATTTTCTTATTGCTACTTAATCTGTTGTTTCTTGAGGCTTTTTTAAAATCAAATGTAGACATTTCTTCTCTAGTTACACCTTATCCTGTTGAACTGAATGCACTTTCTCCATCCTAAATAGGGTAGCCAATTATTTTAGTTAATATTTTATAGTATCATAGTCTGTTTTAACCCTTTGATTGCAGAAAAAGTTCCTAACAGTTAAGAACACACCTCTGTTCTTGGTATGGTATGCTTGGTTGACAGCATTTTAAAACCACAGATGATTTTAGATTCCAGTCTCTCCTCACTCCTTTTGAAAATATGTATATAAAAATAAGCCTTATGTAAGTGTTAGAGTGTAGCTGAATGGATCAACATGTGAATTCCTTTGTCTTTGGAAATTGGGAAAGAAGAGTGAAGTTTTTCAAAAGTGGCTCAGGAGCATAAGTCCCATTAAAAGTGAATCTCACCCTAAATTCTGTGTAATCCTGTCCAGATCCATGCTCATAAATTCTGGTATCTGCAGTATGCAGGTTTGTATTTTTTTTTCTAGAGTTTCCTGAAATATCTGGAATCTGCTTTCTTATTCCTCTTCAGCACAAGAGCTTTCTCATGGGTTCTAGAAGTACAACATCCTAGGCCATTTGGCACTTTTGAAAATCTCACTCTTTGGTTTAGATTTCCAGAGAATGAGGAGTCAATGAAGAGTAGTTAGGGCAAGGAAAGTGGTCACAGAGCATGCCAAGTATCCAATTCTTGTCCACTGAATTGATGTCACACATCTGTGTTCAGAGGATTGAGCAGTCCTTAATATTTACTTTTTTTTTTTAAATGTCTCACATGATCAGTTAATTCAGGCAGATGACAAGTAGTAATATTTCCTATCCACAAATAGAGTGGGAGTCTGCGGAAGAGGAGGTTGAGAGAGGTGTGAGGACTTCTTTTCTTGCTCAGTAAATTGCTTCTTTTGTATCTTGAGTGAAAACATTGAGGCACTCTGTACTCTTCACATACAAGTTTGTTTACTTTTACATATGAAGCTTATCTAGTGCCTTTTTCTGCACAAGTGATTGAAATATGTTTGGTTGTCTTTGTTGCTACTGTTGCAGATATATAAAGACCTCGGGTAATGCCACAGTTGATCACTTGTCTAAGTACCTAGCTGTGAGGTTGGCTTTGGAGGAACTTCGGAGCAAAGGAGAGTCAAACCAGATGAATCTTGACACAGCCAGTGAGAAGCAGTACACAATTTACATTGCTACGGCCAATGGCCAGTACACTGTGAGTAGTTGATCTGATTGATACTCTAATTTAGAAATGTTTAGACCCAACAATACTATAACTTGAAGGCACAATGGATTTGTTATCCTATTGTGATTGGTTTGGATTCTGTCTACAAATTGGTCTATGGATTGTATTCATAATCCATTTTTAAAAGCATAGCACCAGCATTATTTGCTGTGACATTTTAGGCAAAAGTCTGTTCTGTGGCGATTGCATACAGCAAAAGCATTGATAGTAGAAAAGGAGTGGCGTGTAAATGTGTGGATGCTCTGGGCACAATCCCCTGAGCTAGGGTAAATGGTGTGGCTCCATTGACATCACTGGGATTTTACCAATTTATGCCAGCTGAAGATCTTGCTCTTTATTTTACAGGTAAAAATTTAGGAGGAAAAAAGTGGTACTTTGATTTGAGGACTTGCTTATTGAGAATGTCCTTCATTGCCCAAGGGTGGTAGCACTTCCTAGGCAAATTCAGTCTGGCTTTTTATTAGTAGGAGACACATCTATTGATATAAAGTCAAATTCACACACAAGTAGTATTTCAGACAGGCAAATATTAAATGAGCACAATCCACAAAAATTCAGTCAAGATACAATACAGTCGTTAGCTAGATGAATACTCAGTATCACTAGCTATTTTAAATTCCTGCCAGTCTTACTAATTCAAGAAAGGTTTAGAGATTTTGCTGGTTTAAAAAGTGAAATACATTGGACTTCAGCCCCAAGTTCCACCCCATCCCACCCATTTGTAAAGCTGGGAGAGGGGCAGCAGTGCACATACTCTGGGGATGCCTCAATTTCTTTTCTAGGGCAATCTGTAGTCATGTTTGAAAGATTTTTGAAAAATATTTTCAAAGATTTTCAGGCATATTGGTGGATAATCCCCTGACTGATAACTGGGAGATGCATACTCTACTGCCAGTAGCACCTGATACCATAAAGTTGCTCAAAAGCCGCATTAGCAGAGGCCCAGCAAGGTGGCTGCAAGACTCCAGGTCCAGCAGGAAACAAAGGGAAGAGGCAGCTTGGCTCACTGCATTTTAGCTGTTCATAAAGTCAGACTGTTGGTAGGGAAGCTGAGGCCTGACCTCAGGTCTTGGTGCGTAAATTTAAAGTGAAACTTTGAGCTTATTTCTTTGCTTTCAAGGTCCTGCATAGTTCTCTCCCTCCTTACTTATCCACCTATGTTGCTCTGCACATCATGCAGGCTTCTCCATCCATCAGTGATGCCAACCCTCTATACATCATTTGTCTGCTTCTCCCCAAAACCCACCACCATACACCCAACACACCAAAAATTAATTGTTCCGGTAACAGTTTGGATATATCGTGATGACACGGTCATCCTCTGATCACCTTGCTGCTTGTTGATTCTCCTTGCCACTGTCCTTGTCTATTTGTTTTTCTTGTTAGCATTCAAGCTCTTAGGAAAAGAGATCACAATTTCTTGTGTTTGGAAAGCAGCTAGCACATTGGTTGGTGCTACTGGGTGGGGGTGGGGTAGAAATATCCCCCCCCCCTGCAAAAAAAAAGCATAATAAATGAAAGAGTGTTGATCAGTATAGTTAAGATCTAATCTGTATTGCTATGGGGGGAGGCTAGTATTAGAATTGAGGCACTAGTCACTGGATTATAATGAGCAGATAAGCAACCAGAAACACTGATAACATATTTAACAGGAAATATCTATTGATTGCAGCCAGAACCACAAAAGACTTGTGTTCTGTAAATGTTCCTCCCCAAGTCTACTGCAGGGTTTTCACAGTGACCAGATAGTAGTGACAGGACCATCAGAAGTTCATAGCAAGTTGACAGAAAATATATTTTCAGAACTGTTGGTTTTTTCTCCTCCTTTAGGTATTGAATGGTTCCTTTTCCTTGGAGCTGGTCAGTGAGAAGTACTGGAAAGTGAACAAACCCATGGAACTCTACTATGCACCAACAAAGGAACATAAATAGGCTTTGCGAGAAGGTTTGGAGAGAGGACTCTAACTTTTATAGCTATGATTTCTTTAATATTAAGGAGGCACCACCATCATCTTCATGGACAGTACTTAGGATGTCTTCAGACTACTCACAGAGCCTACTTCTTATAATTAGACAGTATTCTGGGTTTTATTTTTAATTTAATATTTTTTTCCCAGGGGACTAAATAACCTTTCCAGTGCATTCCATTGTTGTTATCAAAGATATGCTTTTTTTTTATTCTCAGTTTATGATATCAGATCAAGCAAAGGTTCCAGCGTGGAATGTTTTAACTTAGTCCAGGAAAAGCTGTTGGTCTGCTAATATGCTTGATACAATTATACCAGCCCTTAGGTGAAATAGTGAGGGTCTAAAGTAGTCAATAGTAGCAGCTGTTGTGGGAGTATGGTAATAGTGGTGATTTGCCAATTACTGTCACTATAAAAGATGTTGAAGAATTCAGTTCTGATAACAGCATACCATTTTGGCTTCAAGGTATTTACAGTAGTAATCTGATTCCTTGCAAGACTTGGATTATTGGTAATAGTCCAGGTAAGGTATAGTTTTCAGTAGACCAAGATGAAGGCTTAAGGGAAGAAGTTCTGACACTTTAAAAAATCTTGCTATCTGCTGGATTTCATTAATTTCAGTATCAGAAAAAAAAATATTTAAAAAAACAAGGAATTTTATTTTTTTCTGGGCAGAATATCACAGTCCCTGTGCACTCTCTAATTTCTGGTCTTTGACTCCTGTTGCAGAATTATCCTGTGCACATGTGCTTGACTGATAACATTTATTGTACAAAATCTTCTCGGACAATTTAAAAGTCCTGCTATATCAAGTGTAATGGCAGACTATTGTGGAAATATCATAGACTTTGCTGTAAAGGATTCTCTTTCTTGGAAATATTTTGCAACAAAAATGGCATTGTGTTGCAGCAAGAGTATCTTATTTTATAGCACTCTATCCACACCACTTGTGAGCTATAACTGTGGTTCATCACTGAGGGGAAAGAACTGCTTCAACTACAAACTGTTCTAAGTATTCTGTTTTAGCCAAAACTTTAACAAATATGGCGTAGCACTTTGGAAGAAAATGTGTTAGTACTTGACAGGTTTACCATTTTGTGTCTTACAGTAGTTTTTTTTTTTTTAAACTTGGAAGTTGGCTGCTGTGTGAAGTTTTGCATTTACAGTTCATCTGCATGTTAAACAGGTGGGTTTTTGTTTTGGTGTGAACCCTGCCTTCACCTAGCGGGGATGCTTTGCTGCAGCTAAAGAGAATTCTCAATGTTAGGGAAATGGCACAGTGATGTTCTCTTTGCTCTAAGGTTTTATCAGTACAGCCTTCCTGTCTTTGCAGTTTGGATGCTGAAAGTGAAAAGACCCTTAAAGTAGTTGAGGAATGTTACACTTTGTCTTCTCCTCCCTTCTTGTCTTGCTCACAGTTAAGATGGATGAGTTTCTAAAGTATATGGAACTTGTACACTTTCAAATCCCTAGGTTTCTGTTGGGAAGGGAACAAGCCTTCCATTACTCCTTGTCATTCAAGTCTAACATTTGTAAATATGTCCATTTTAACAGCTGTTTTGGGTCAGTTTAATCTCTATATGAAAAACTCATAGGTTTCTTGAATAACTTTTAATATTTCTTTTTGGTATCTAAAATGTTTTTACTACTCTTTTTGTAATCTGTGCCATGAAACTGACATTTCCAGTCACCAAGCATAGTGGAGGGTGAGGGTTGATTTTCAAATGTTGTTTTATTCAGTATTACTTGGTGTAATGTTCAATTGTATAGATTACTAGTGCATGTCCACTAAATATAATCCTGTTTTTGTGATACTTAGATTTTATGGGGAAACTTCTATGTTAGCTGCAGCAGAATGACAAATTCCCAGTATGATATCTAAGAATGTTTAAGGAGCAAAGGAGGTATTTGTGAAGCTGAGCTGTGTCTGTCTAGAGAATGTCTTTTTTTGTCCGCAGTTTAAAAAAGTGTGGAAGAATGTGAAACTTATTTTCATGTCATAGTGAATTTACTGAATATTTATGTTCTTTAAAAATATATATTATGTAGGTGTTTGATTATACCATTGATGCACTGACTTTAGTGCTATAAACAATTTTACTTTTCAAAACAACTTTCATATTGCCTTCCTGTTGAGCTAGATCCTCATTTTTGGTACCTTGTGCTTGTTAGGTATGGTAAATTGAACAGTTATATCTGAAACTAAAGTCATACCTAACATCTCACATTTGTCACAATAAAGCAAAAATGCTGTGAACACAGTACTGGAAATTCAGTCACTTCCTATTACAGTCTACAAAAGAAACCATTTGCATTATAAATTCACTAGTCTAGCACTGTCTAACAACACTATCATATCTGCAGTTTTCTCAATAGAGGGCTGGGAGATGCATCTGCTTTCTGGATACACAAGCCAACACCACACAGTGGAATCTGGTGCCTCAGTCCTGTTCTCTTCTCCCCCCCTCCCCCCACTTGTAAGGCCCATTGAAATCAGTTGAAAAATTCCCATTTACTTCAGTGGGATTTGCATCAGGGCCTTAGAATGGGATGTGCATGTGTAATAACACTAGCTAATGTCAAACTTTTTCAGTGGCCATGGCATGTATAACAAGTTATTCCGTTGAGTGGGACACAGAATAATTGTCATGCAAACGGTGATATGAAAAGAAGACTGTTGGTTTGGCGTGCCCTACTTGGGAACCCCAGCAAAATCAGTTACTATGCATGGTGATTTACATGTGTGCTAATCACCTTCCCAACATAATTGGAGACAGAAGACTTGGAATATGTGAAGTAGGATCATAGCATTACATACTGAATGGGGTTGAACTTTTATAAAAATATGCAGTGTCAATTTTTGCTAAGTTTTACAAACTGCAGCTATATTTGAGGATAAATGTATTGTAAGATTAGTAGTTTTATCCACTACCAGAAAAGTGGTATTTGATAAAGTCTAAGATGAAACTATATTGTGCACTCTAAACCTCAGCCCTTCATTATAACTGTAGTGCTGAATCAAACATTAAGCCATGATTATACTGAATATAAAACAATGTCTCCCTCTCCTTATCCCCTCCATAGAAAAACATAATTAGGATTTCTCTTTCCTCCCACTGTTTAGGGTCAAGAAATGTTTAGGGCTCTTTTGATGAGAAGAAAGGTCACACAACTTGTGCGATATAATGGTTTGCAGATGCTTTGTACTTTCAGCTGTCCTCCAACATACATTCCATGTTATTTAGGTGGTTGTTTTTTAAATTATCTATACGAACAATAGAAGTTGGATTTTTGGTAGGTATCTGTACTGGGACCACATCTGGGATGGTCCAGATCCATTTCTGCAGTACTACTGCCTATCTAGTTATCCTCCATTTTGTATTTTATTTTTCCTTTCAAAATGTAGTACTTTACATTTGTCTTTATTGAATTTAATCTTGTTGATTTCAGACCAATTCTCCAATGACAAGGTTATTTTGAATTCTAATCCTGCCCTCCAAAATGCTAGCAACCCCTTGCAGCTTGGTGTCATCTGCAGATTCTATAAGCATACTCTCCACTTATTTATCCAAGTCATTAATAAAAATATTGAATGAGACCAGACTCAGGGCAGATCCTTTGGAATCCCATTATTTATGTCCTCCCAGGTATGACAGCAAGCTGTTGATAACTACTCTTTGAGTACGATCTTTCAACTAGTTGTGCACCCATGTAAAGAGGGGCACGTGTCTCTCCCCTTCTGACAGGGCAGGAGGCCGTGCCTCCTCACTGTTTCTCAAGCGAGTGCAGCTCCTAGCTAGTGAATCCACCCTGGTGATTAATCCAAGCAGCACCCCTCAATCAGGGCAGCGAGCAGTTAGCAGGCCTGGCTGACAATCAGCCCAGGCCTTAATTCTTCTCTCATCCCCAGTTCCTCAATCAGGGCAATTCACAGTTTATAGCTCAGGCTGAGTCCATGCGATACAGTCCAGCAGTTCAGGGTGGGGAATAAGCTCTCAACTGTGAGCGACAGCAAATCGCTTCGGTGGGCACCAGACCAATTCAGGCCTCCTGGCTTCTTAGTGGGGAGATGGCCATCCTCCACAGGTGGGGTGGCTGGGGTAGAGGGATGCAGGCCCTTCCACTTCACTGCATCCCAGCCCAGGGCCTTATTAGTGGTGGGGTAGTTCGCCATTAGGCCAGTGGGGATCTGTCCGCAACATGCTGGCCAGTTCACGATAATTCCACAGCTGAACCTATCTGGCGTCCCTGGGCTCCTTCCTACTCTCCCCAGTTTGGGGCACCTGGTTTCTGGGGTCATCCTTGGTCTCTCCGGGATAAAGAGCCAATGGCAGCCCTGGCAGTTCATTGGCATTGCTGGTCTCCAGTAATTCAAGTAACTCCTCTGGTCGGGCAGCTGTCTCCTTCAGCTCTGGGCCCTGGCAGCAAGGAAGAAACATCTTGCACCTCTGGCAGCTCTCCCTCTTAGCTGGCCAGAGGGAGGGTGGCCTCTTATAGGCCAGCTTCCTGTCCCACCCCTCTGCCTCTGGTGGGGTGGCCGCAGGTGGCCTGGTTCTGCCCACCAGGGGGTGATCTTGGGTCTTTCCCCTTCTGATAGGGCAGGAGGCCACACAGCCACGCTACAACCCACCTTATTTCATTTAGCCAACATTTCCCTAGTTTGCTTAAGAGAATGTTATGTGGGACTGTGTCAAAAGCCTTACTAAAATCAAGATATCCTGTCTACAAGTTTCCTCCGTTAATTAGACCAGTAACCCTATCAAAGAAGGAAATTAGTTTTGCATTTCTTCTTGACAAATCCAATATTGGCATATATTTATAACCCTATTATTTTTTAGGCGCTTACAAATTAATAATTTGTTCCAGGTATCACCATTAGATTGACTGGCCTATGGTTTCCCATGTCCTCTTGTTCACCTTTTTAAAGATAGGTACTATGTTTCTCCTTCTCTAGTCCTCTGGGATCTCACATATCCTCCATAAGTTTTCAAGATAATTGCTAATGGTTCTGTGATTTCTTCAGCTACTTCAAGTGCTCTAGTGTGAACTTCATCAAGTCCTGCCAACTTGAGTACATTTTAACTTAAGCCAGGCCTACACTATCGCTTATGTCAGTGTAAACATGCGGGACTCACCCCTGCAGCGCCTCCTGCTGGTTGTCTCTGGGAATTAGCTCTTCAGTTGTTGGAGCGCCCTCTGCAGGCCGGTGTCCCATTACCGTTTGGATCCCGTGTCCCTCCCAGACTCAGTGCCTTGTTGTCTGGGGTGCTGCCCCCTGGCAATACCCCCCAAGTCTGAGTCTCCCCCTCCCAGGGGAACCCCCACCCACTATCCCCACTTCGCCTCAGTCTTGGCTACTGCCCAGTCTCCATCTAGTCACTGGGGCAGACTGCAGTATAAGCCACTCATCACAGGCAAAGCGGTTTGGACCTGCTGCCTCTGGCTACCCGTGGGCTGCCCCTGCAACCGCTTACCAGGCAAGAGCTCCCCATCTCCCTTGGCCTTTCCCCAGTCTTGCTCCACTCCAGATACCTGGTTAACCTCCCTGCAGCCAGACCCTTCTCTCTCTGAACACAGACTCTTGAGCTCCTGGCTCCCAGCCTCTTATATAGGGCCAGCTGAGGCCTGATTGGGGTGTGGCCCAGCTGCAGGTGCTTTCCCTGCCACAGCCCTCTCCCAGGGCTGTTTTAAGCTCTTCAGGGCAGGAGCGGGGTAACCACCCCGCTACAGTCAGCAACATTTATGTTGCTTATAGGTGTCGCTCAGCTGTGCCACTGTTGAGTGGTACAGCTGTGCTTCTAAGATCACTAGTGTAGACATGACCGTATTCTTTAATCTGTTCTTTCCCTAGTTTGGCTTGGGTTTCTTCCCCCATGTTAATAGTGTGTTAAGTATCTGATCACAGATTACGTTTTTAGTAAAGCTTGGAGCAAAATGTACATTAAATACCTCGGCTTTCTTGATGCTGTCAGTTATTAGTTTTCCATTCTTAAGTAGAGGACCCACACTTTCCTTGGTCTTTTTCTTGCTCCTCATGTATTTATAGAACCTCTTTTTATTGCCTTTTATTTCTTTTGCTAGGTGTAACTCATTTTGTGCCTTAGCCTTTCTGATTTTGTCCTCCATGCTTGTACTGGTTCTTTGTATTCATTTTGCATTCATGTTTCCACTTTTTGCAGGATTCCTTTTTGATTTTCTGATTCTGATGGAGCCATATTGGCTTCTTACTATTTTTCCGATAGTATGAGGATAATTTGCTGTTGGCCTTTAATCTTGCATCTGTGAGCAACTGCCAGCTTTCTCAAACTCTCTTTTCTCTTAAATTTTCTTATGTACCAGTTCTCTGAATTTGGAAGAGTTCCACACTAACAGAGAAATATTGTTGAAGTCCATTTTTTGAAGTCCATTGCCCATAGTCTGCTATTCTCACTCATTCTTTTCCTTAGAAACATGAAATCTATCATTTTGTGATCACATTCACCCATTGCCTTCAATCTTCAGACTTGCAACCAGTTCCTCCCTGTTAGTCAGAATCAAGTCGATAATGGCTAGCCCCTGTAACTTACTCCACCTTCTTAAAGTGTATTGGGGCAACTTTTTGTTTAAGAACTTACTGGACATTTTGTGTTTTGCTATATTAGTTTTCCATGAATACATACAACTGAAAGCTAATTTGTACTTCTGAGACTTGCTGAACCATGACAGCAAGTTAAACTAAAGATTATGCATTAAGGAGCTAGTTGACTACATGCCAGATTTGCCTCAGCAACAAGATTTGGATATTGAGTGTTAAGATAGAGGTATACACAACCTGTTCTCCTAATCTCTGCAGTTAGTTAGTCAACTTTAAAATCACATTTCTGCCTGAAATTGGTTTCAGTTCAGTGTTGGATTGCTTTAACTGAAACATTAGAAACTTTTTGTATTTTGTCAGTTTGTTTGCTTTGCATTTGACAACTTCCTGGTTTGTCAATTTCACTGTATGGTCAAGTTGCTCTGTTGGTGTGAGACTCTTCCACAGCAATAAAGAATAAAAACAAGAATGAGGTCTGAATGCTCCCTAAGGCCAGTATTTAGTTAAAAGGACACTCAATTTGAAACCCTGTCAACTTAAAAAAAATTGCGCTAAGTAATTCCAGGTTTTACATCTGCTGTACAGACCCCCTGTCAATTTTCATGGATTTTTCTTTTTCCTGTGATGTTTTTATGTGAACTTTAGCATGAAGTAAGTGGTACTATGTGGAAGATTTCTCTGGTGCCAACCCTGAAATTGCTTTTTCTCCAGCACCAGTAAGTCGTGCATGATTCTCTCCTTCTGTGTTCCCAGTCCTATTAGACTAGTTCATGTACTTTATGCCAAACCTCACACTACTAGTGTTTATTTTGTGGATTTCTGAAGAAGATTTTTCTTCTATAAGTCAAATAGCTACATGACTAGAGAGTCTTACAGCTTGGCAGAGCCTGAAAGTGCTACGTATCACAAATACCCTATCTTGTAGAACTGAGTGGCATAGAACGTCTGAGAAGGAAGTGATAGAGTGGTTCTGTGACAGGACTGGGGCCGTAGCGGCTGTGAAAACCTGTATCTGAAGGAGTGTCTATACTACATATGCTTTGCTGGCATAACTATGCTGGAAGAACCCCATAGTAGGGAGATGTAGCATAAACTGACACGACAGGAGGAGTTCTGCTGGTACAGCTAAGCCACCAGAAAAACTCTTCTGGCTGCATACTTATATCTACATGGGAGGAGTTTCCTTTGGCACACCTACATTGGTTTTTAGGGGGTATGATTTTTTTCCCCCTCAGTCTCCTAGCCAATACATAGTTATGCCACCAAAACTTTGTAGACTAAGCCTGAATCTAAAATTATTACCCTTGTTGTATGGAAGATCCTGTTTTAAAAACAGTATAAGACAGTTGTTCCTAGATCAGAACTAGCAAATGACAGAAGTTTTGGACCAAACTCTTCATTCTAACAGTTGGAAAAAGCCACACTAAAATGAACCGCATGATTTTATGGCTGAAGTAATACCATATATGTATTTTAAAAGGAAAATATAAAAAAACAGATGACTATTTATTAAATGTTTTTTCAACCTGTACCACAAGAGATGGTTCTAATAGTGAAAATAACCCGTTTATGTACAAATTTAATCATTGACTTGTAAAAGGAATCTCACAAGCAGGTTAAATTAGATAACTGCCAGCTAACTGACTAGAGTTCAGATGTATTGACTTAATCATCAAATAGTACCAGTGACAATTTAAATGCAGGATGAGTTAAATCCTGGTGAATTAATTCTTTGCCACTCAGTCCTCTCTCCCCAATAGCTTACCAGCTTTCTCCTTTATTACCAGCAGGTAATTGTTATTTTGTTCAAAGTAGCTAATTCACTTGAAATATATAGCTATATAGCGCTAAAGATAAAAAATCAAATAGCAAAAAGTTTAATTTCATTCCCGATCCACTTGCATTTAGGTCTTTGCTTTTAGGTAAAAGTTAAGTTTGCTACCTAAGGATATAATTGTACCCATTTAAAATGTTCTGGCTTGCTTAAATTTAATACCACATTTTATAGTGCAACATTTTTGGTTTCTTACAGACTTGATCTATTGCTAAACTCTAACCAATCAAGCTACAGGCATGATGGCCCATTACATACTTAGGTTATGCTCTAGCAACACTTATGGAAATGCTTAAGACTTCTGGCCCCATCGCTTATCCACTGTACTGGAAATTGCACTAGGAGTTTGAATAAGGCTTTTCGAAGAGCTGGGGGTAGTCACAAAATGCCAGTGTTTAAAAGAAAGACAAGAGCATAAAAGTCAATACCCTCTACAGTTTCTTTCTCCACTCTAATTGTAACTTGACCATATGTATTGTGATCAATTACAAGTTCTTCTGTGTAATTCTAAAATGTCTCCCACGCATTAAAATAACTGGCAACCCAAGCTTTCAAAACCAGTTCTGTAGATTGGTTTACATGAGTAACATTGGTTTACAGTGGCTTAGTTGCAAATCTCAAATTAACACATTATTTGCATTCAGCAGCAGTAAAGTTATCGTTATAGCTGTCTTTTGTGAATGTGAGAATGCCTTCTGATTTATCATCTTCTGTGAACTCCATGTCTCCTGACTTGTCAGCTATAGCAGCTTGGACATTGTCTTCTGCCTGGGCATCTTCGGTGGACTGGAGAGGGCCTTCTGCCTGCCCCCCAGTGTACGTGGGAGTGCTGTACTTCACAAGGATAGATTTAAACTGTGCCAACGGTGCATTTGTGCGAACTCCCATGGGATCAAAATGGGTTCGGCTTACTCTATACCCAGCTTGGGACAGATACTGTAAGAACTTGTTTAACCTGAAAAAATTATAGAGAAAGTTATTACTGGTTAGTTGGTTTCAACACAGATTACACACTGATTTTATTTGACATCAGAAACTGGAACTTGATCCTTACTTTGGCATGTTCATTCCTTTGATACTATGTCTATGGATATTATAGTAAAATGCAGGGTGCTCAGCATTGCTTTCGGACTTCTGTCTTTTTGCTGTGTTTCTACTCATTTCATTACTTTTCCTTTTACCTGAAACACAGAAATGCTCATTAGGGGCAAGATCCAAAATGTAGTTCTTCAGCCTCTGCCTAACTCTGTAGCCACCTAAAAAACCAATTACTGAGTTGCTTCAGTCCAGGCAGCTGGGTGCCTCAAACTAAATATTCCCCTGCTTATCTGGCAGGTGCTCTCCGAAGCCACCTACTGGATCAGGCCCCACAAAAACCACACAGAAGATGATGGTGCCACCTTAGAACCACTACTTTAACCCAATGGCTTGAGCCCTCACCTGGGATGTGGGAGACCTGGGTTTAATTTCCCCCCCTCTGTCTGATATGAAGAAGAGATTTGAACTCTGGTCTGCCTCCACCCAGGAGAGTGCTATAACCACTGTGCTAGGGAGTATTTTGAGGCAGATCTCTCTTCTGTTGAAACTGTTCCACTGTATATAATTAACATGTATTGGGCCAGAGTAACCCACTAGGTACATGGGAGAACCATGTTAGAGTCCTCCAGCTCCAGTACATATTTATTTATATATAGTGGAACAGTTTCAACAGGAGAAAACCGAAAGCCCGGTGGTTAGGGTACTATCCTTAGATAGGGGAGACCACAGCTGAAGTCTCTTCTTGATATCAGTGAGAGGGGACAACCAAACTAGGTCTCCAATATGGTAGGTGAGTGCTCTTAGCACTCAGCTAAATTATATACATTTGACAAGAGCTCTTGTAGCACTTAGTGTGTGTGTGTGTGTGTGTGTGTGTGTGAGAGAGAGAGAGAGAGGTGCATAAGCCCTTTCTTGCAGCCTTCACGAGAGGGTTCATGGCTTTGAATCCTGAGTGGAGGGATGCACCTTCCAGCCCAGAGTTAGGCACATAAGTCCCTCTGAGGAGCAGGACTCGCCCTTTTCCTTGGCATTTTGTAGTGGCTATCTTAGGCAGCTCAGTGAGCTGGATTTTGTGGATCCCTAACTCTCCCCAGCATTGTATATGGAGCCCAGCTCAGAGCTGTGGATTTCACTAAGCAGTAGAGTACCTAAATGATAAGCGTTCCCCTGTGGGAAACTCACCTTAGGCCTCTATTGCTTTTCTGTAGGTAGCATTCCTGGCTTAGACTGATTGAACTAAAGCTACAACTACACCACTTCTGGGGGGAAACCCCCTCATTCCTTAAAAGCTGAAGGGACCTGAAATCTAGTCTAGTTTAATAGATAATTTTAAAGTTTTCTATAACTCACTTCCATAGGAGCCAAGGGCTGCACAGATAAATTAGACTTGCAAAGGTACAAAGTGCACTTCATGCAATAATGGCTTTTTGTCTTTCCCAGCAAATACTATTTTGGGTAAAGATTAAAAATATTTTTAAAGATTCATTAATCTTCACTGGAGGTGAACCACTGAGCACATTTGTTTAAAAAAAAAAAAAAAAACCCAAAAAACCCACCCCACCCCTCCTTCACTGACTGTGGTTATCTGCTAGCACAAACCACAAGGGGTGTGCATGTAGGTGTGATGGATGAACTACATACCTTGTACCACATAGTAGTCAGCGGCAGTATCTGGTGTTTTAATAAAGACACCACATTCTTCTAGAATACAAAAGTCAAAATTAAATCCAAAGTGTGACAAAACAATGTTTTAAATAGATTTTATTTTGCTGCCTTATAAAGGGATCCACAAAAATTTGAAAAGGGAAAACCCCAAACTTTCTAGACAAAGTAAAAGGGGTAAAAATGATAGAGGCAAAAGGATAGGTAATGGGTTATGGAAACTTTCACTAAACACTTATCAGTTTGAATCTGGCATAGGACAATATTCAAGTAAAATTACTATAGGATGATTTATCTGAAGTGAGGTAGTAGCCTCTAGTCTGTTCTTATTAGAATAGAATCCCACTATAGACTGCCATCTCAATCACTCCCCCCCCCCCATTGGCAGTCTCTGTAGAGAAGCCCAGGATTGACTGAGCATGAAGGGCAGAGTCCCTTCTCACTAAGAGGGGAGGAACTTCCCCCTCAGGGCTGCAGTACGAAGGCTAGTATATGGGAAGCTTCTGCTTCTGCTGCCTGATTTGTGAATAAATTGGACTACAGTACTGTCAGCATGGCACCTTGTATCAGCACTAGTTTCCTTAACATAGGATTTTTCCATACTGGTTTAAGTCTAGCACCCTGTCGCAAGCAGGCCTTAACAGCAGAGGTTTAAAGAGTGTGACAAAATCCCATAATATGGCAAGACTATTTTTCCCATGCTTTGTGAGAGGGAACATGTTCCTGACTTTTTTAATATGCACTGCTACAGTTACTTTTGCTCAAGAAATTTTCAATTGGTTTTAGACATTTAAAAATCCTGTGTGTTTTTTGTAAGCAACTTGCCATTTTATCTCACCTTGTTTGTTCTGGCTGGCAGGACCATGGATTGAAAACTGTTTTAGAGTTGTACACTCTGCTTCACAGATTAATGTCTTTACAAGTGGCTGAATCTCATCCAAGCCGTGCTGAACAGCTTCAAACAGCATTCTTCTGAGGAATCCAGTGTTAAAGAGGGACCCTGACCTGGACAGTGCAATAGAATGCCAGTGAAAATAAGGAGACTGGTGTATGACAGAGTATATTTATTTACAGCAAAAGGCCTTTGCTCCTTTAGAAGTGGTTCCCACAAACTGAGTAGCTGGTGAACTATACTTATATTAACAGGGTACATAGTTTGTGATACAATTAACATTATTTTTGTTTTAGGTAGTGGCAGTGCAGGGTCATGGCTTGAAAGCCAAGAGCTCACGAGTGTTAATCCCAGTTCTGCCATTGATTTAGTGTGTCAACTTGGGCAAAGTCACTTCATCTCATTTCCCCATGTGTAAAATGGGAACGATACCCATATCACAGGGATGCACTGTCAAAATTAGGGTGGTGTACTAATAGTATTTGGAAATAGTAAAAGCAGAGGTAGTGCTAAGGATTAGTTCTGATTCTATAATCTAGTTCTGAAATGCTCACATTTAAATTTAACTATTCTTTCAATCCAAAAATCCAAGGATAAACACCACTGCTGATTACCATCAAACAGTTCAAGTTATTTAATAATATTGGAAGTGCATAGGTATTAAGATATTATGTAAGTTAGTTATCAATTACAGTTCAGTGTATACTAGTTCTCTGGTCCCAAAACATCAAGCTACTCAGCCAGATTCTCCTGTGCAGTGTAATTGTTTAATATCTCCAAGATATATCATATCTCCAAGATGTGAAATTGAAAACTAGTTCACTATTGTTTATTTAGTAAACTCACTGCTTGTTTACCAGTTTGACTAGGAAAACTCATTTTCTTATTACTCAGCTCTCCAATTAAATAACCAGCTGCCAAATCCATCTCAGTTGCTAGATATAAATTTACTGCTGTACGAACAAACAAGCTTTCACTTTTGTTACACTGTGTGCTGTACATACCACAGAGGACCAAGTTCTACTGCTGTCTTCCCAGGCATACTGCCATGGCAGTCACAAGGTAGTTGCCGGTAAGGGTTTTCTGTAACAGAAAACAGAATTAAGTGATTTCAAAATACAATCTATAGAACTCACTTTAACAAACAAAATGAAAGAGATGTTTTAGATACTAGAAATGTTGCACCCAATAAGAAGTAATTCTGCCTAAGTAGAGGCATTTAATAGGACAAGCAACATCAGAACCCAAAATACACAAACAACTGTAAAAATGCCTGAGACGCCAACTTTTATTAATGTTGTCACAAGTTACTACCTCTGGTGTCTGCTGGAATCTAATGAGGGGCATTGTAACTTTTTAGTTATTTTTAAATTAAAATAAAACAAAACCAGAGCTCCAAATTACTTGGTATGTGTTTTAAATAACTCCTTCTAGCTATTGCATTAGAACTTTCCACTGCAAAACAAGTTTAAACTAAAAAAGCTTTTCAAGGAAAAGTGTATTATGCAAAAAATTGTTAAAAATTATGGTTGCATATGTGCACAAAATTCAGTTGAATCGTAGGATTTTTATGACAGCCATAACTCAGCTCCCTTGCACATACGTAGTAGGTTGAAGGACTCTAAACGCTGTTAGTTTGTGCATTTAAAATCTCAGCCATAACACTGGACCTATACAGGTGACAATTTTATTTCTGTTAAGAATGAAAAGAAAATGTGATACTTATTGCAGTCTAATGCTCGTATAGCCAAGAAACGCATCATTGTCTTAAGGAGAAGTGTCAATACCTTAACAGCCCAAGGCATCGGGCCCTTTAGTTACAATGAGAAATAAGATACAGTTAGACATTCAAATAAGATACAGATAAACAACTGGATGTACTTTGGGTCATCACAAGTCAATACATTCTCAAATTGCAGAATAATTTTGTATACACCAAACTGTTCTTAAAAATATTTCAAATATCCTAAAGGCACTTGTCTTCATTAAGAACTAAATATTTGAGTAGTAAAAGATCTTTGGAAAAATATGCAGTGAATTTTTTTTTTTTACATGTCAAAACCATGGCAGAATTTTTGTTAACACCCTTTTTTCCTAACCTTACATCTCCAACAAAACTACCAACCACCACCAATGGGGTAGAGAAGCAGTATGAGAAATTTCAACAGAGTAATTTTCCAGAAAGTTTTAAGATAAATGCACATTTCGATTTTTGTCTAAATCATGACCGGTCTAAATGACCAAAGTACCATATTCGTGTTCCATGTAGAAAAAGGATCCTTGACTAGAGGGAAGATATGAATTAGTAGTCATTTTAGATACTTTGACACAGTAGAGTGGGGAAAAAAACAAATAGCTTTGAATAGGTGGATGATATGCAAAGACAACTGCTAAACATACTCTGATGGATAGACCCAATTATTTCAAAAGACAGCAGATAGTAGGAATAGAAAACTCCAAGGGTTCAAAGTATCTCTGAATGGACCATAATGAAAAATGCTTTCACTTCGGCTCTGTAAATCAGTCCTGTGGAAATCTTTCTGCTCTGGATTAGAATGTCTTGTACTGCTTTTCTCCTTTCCCAAGTTTAGTCAACTAATCTCCATGCTGTCAGAGGCAGAGACACTGGATCCAGAGACACAAGCCCCCGGGTCTGTGAAATGATATCAAGATGGCTTGGAAGTGGTAGAAGGGTATGGAGGGATAAGTGCATCAGAAGTTGGAGTACCAGAACTGATATGCCCAGGCCATTATCAACTGGACCTTGTCCTTTGTCATCTTCCTGAGGACTCTGGGAAATAACAGGGATGGGGTGAAAGGATCCCTTTCTGATCAGCAATGCATCTTCCCGAGGAGCAAAAAACAGCAGATTGTCATGAGGAGGGCTGGGGTAGGCCATTGCCAAAGGAGGAGAGAACAGGTACAGATCCTTGAAAATCAGTCCAAGGCTCTTGATAGCAGTATCAGTCTTTCCCTCCTTAACCAGAAGAATGTGCGCTTTCAGTAGATGGAAGGCATCTCTGCTTCTGGAAATACAGTCTCTTGGAAGAGTCTGGAGCCATCTGGTGGTATGAGTAAGACAAGGAAGGTCTCTGGCTCCAGAAGGGTAGAAGCCTTCCTTACTTCTTGCTCAGAGCTGGGATATAAAGTTCTAAGGATCAACTTGAAATCATTCAGAAAGGCTAATTTCTTGTTCATTGTTGAGTTTAAAACGTCATGGCCCTCTTAGGTTTATCTACTGTAATCATAGCCCTGAACTCATCTCTGGAGTCCAGGGGTAGCTGCTTGGCAAACTGAAAGATTGTATCCCACTGTATCATATTCTGCCAACAGAGCCTGGTAACTGACTACACAGAACTGTAGGCTAGCTGAGTATATTTTTCTCCCAAAAGAGAGTTTTGATTCCTTATACCAAGGGTGGATTTCACAGTAAGATGCTGTTTAAATTTTTCATGAGCCACTGCCACTACCAATGATGCCAGGGCAGAGTGGAAAAATTACTTGAACCCCTTAGGGGGAAAATGACTTCCTAAATGTGGCTGAAATGGAGGTTGGGGTCTACCAGAGGTCCTTGATCAGTGCAAGAATGCCCTTATTAATGGGCATTGCTAAATGGCCCTGAGGGAACAGATGAAGAATATTGAATAACAGGGATGTTCCTGGGCTATTTCCAATGGAATCTCCAAAGTATTAGCCACTCTTTTAAGAGGTTCCTGCAAGTCCTTGAAGTCATCAATAGTGGAAAATGCTGATGGTGTAACTATTTCATCTGGTGAAGATGAAATACACATGGAAAAAACTCATCCTCATACTCTTCCAGGAGATATGCATTATCGCTCTGTGGGTCCTGGCTCAATTTGTGAAGACGACCCTGCGAGCCAACTTGTTCCTACATCTGGATCTCACATAAGGAAAAGAAAATGGGTTTTGAGGTTTACAGGTGAACCAGTATGGCCAAGATTGCATTCCATAAGAAAAGGGTATATGATGCAACAGAGGTAGAATACAAGAAGCTTATGGTCTTCAGAAGCATGTCTTCTGTGATTACAAGAACTTCTCCCAATGTCCCTCTCAGGAACACATCTTAGAGAAGGAGAAGATAACCTAGGAGAAGGGCTTCTATGCCCCCAAGATGATGATGATGATTATGCCAACAAGTAGCACTTCTCTATGGGAGGTGCAGATCTCTCAGAGGTTAACACTGGTTGAGAAGATCCAGCAATAACTCTGAGACCGAGATAGGTGTTGAGGAAGACAGATGAAGCAATATAGTCATAACTGGTACTCTGGGTCCCGATACCTAGACAGACATAGATACTGTAGGTAACAGAGAAATATCCAAAGTGGATGCTCTGGTTCTGGGGTCATCACCAGGTCAGCAAGTGTTGTAAATGCAGCCAGAGTCGAGGACCTCTGTACTGACGAAGATGGAGTTGACCATACTGGTACCAAAAAAAATGCTTCAAGAGACTGAGGTTTTCTGCTCAGGCATGGTACTAAAGAATCCAAATCTGTTAGTACCAGTGACATCAGAGCTGATTTTGAGGCCTTGGTTGCTGAAAACTGACTGGTGTCTTTTGCCTTGCATCTCCTGACTCTGGTAGCATATGAAGACTCCCAGTGCCAGTTGGGTTTCGCTGCAGCTGGCTTGGACCAATCAGAAAAGTGGCTCTTAGATCTCTTCTTGGCCAGTACAGGAAATTATGATTGTTGGTGAGCAGTGTCCGAAGATCTTTGCTTCTTCCTACCTTGGGCAGCAGAAGTAGTCACTGACTGACCTGAAAAAGACTCGTGTGAGGGTTCAGAGCAGGCAGACAAGCCTCTGGTGGTGTGGTGTGAGGGCATGCAGGGTGCCATGGGTAGCCCCAATGGATACTGTTGGTCAAAAGATTCCAAGCTTGTGCGCACACACATACAGTGGGATCCATATAACAATTACTCAAAGAACCCCTTTTAAACTAGAGGATTATAATGGAAATCCCTCTCCTTTATGTGCACGATCATTATCACAATTCTATATATGAAATATTTCCAGTGAAAGCAAGTATTTTTACATGTTGGAACTTACCATGTGCCTAACATAGGTACATACAATAAACATGCATGGATTATACCTTTTAAAAGAAACCCAAGGAAAATCCATTTACCTTCTACCATATTACCCTCCTGAAAAATCCTCTCCTCACACCACTGGCAGTGGATAAGATACCGAATTTTCTTGACTGAATCATCTGCAGGAGATGGTCCCCTCAAAACTCTCACCACTACTAGGACAAAGTGTTCTAGAGCTACTGCAAGCAAAACTTCAATGCCTTTATTACATCGAGCTGCAGCTCTACAAAAGCAAAAAGATAACATATTACTATAGGAATTCAACAAAGACTAACTTTCCCAGATGTTCCACCTTGTGCAATATATATATATATATTTACGATCATCCATTGTTTGGAAAAATCCTACACTGTCTATAAAGAGCCTCCACTTAGACTGTGGGCTCTGAAGGGCAGGGGTCATCTTTTTGTTCTGTGTTTGTATAGGGCCTAGCACCATAGGGTGCTGGCCGATGACTGGGGTTCTTAGGTGTTGAGCTAGGTGTTGAGAAGACTTGGAGGGATAAACTTCAAAGGAAAGATTATAGAAAGTAAATAAATAGATTTAAGTTAAATGAAGACTAAGGGGAGATAAATCACTAGCTAAGGATCTGAACTGGTACACAGAAAAGAGGAATCCTTTAGGGTACGTTGGAGGGGTGTAATTAGAAGCAAAGTGAAAATTAGCAAAGAAAATTTAGCTTGACACTCTGGAAAAGTTATTCCAATATGAGGTCTCAGCCTGCGGTGTGGTTTTACAGAGACAGTTGAAACCCTTAGTGCTAGAATCATTTAAAAGTTAAATGAGATATAGCACTGGAGAACATGCTATAGGGAATAAGATAGCATGGGCAAGGAGCTAGACAAGACAATCTAAACAGGTCCAATTTAATATAATTGACTATGGAGTCTGTAACAGGTAGCTTGCTCTCTGGGCTGGAGAGCATGGGGCTAAACCAGTCTGATTACCGAATGAGTCCCACTTGAGGGGAATGAGGCTTAAGTGATGATAAAGCCCAGCTGGGGAAAGAACCAGGCAGAAAGCTCAGGCAGTAAGGAAAAGTTCTACAGGCATGAAGGCCTGGGAGAGACCCAGACCAAAAAGGGAAGAGTCTGGAAAGGCTCTCCCTGTAGAGAGGCCTGGGAGAGACCCTGCTTAAGCAGGAACAAAATGGACATACCCAAAGGACAATTTAAGAGATTATGTAGGAAGTGGCCCATGGAAAACTGCAGCTCAGGTAAGGGAGCAGACCTATCTGTTCAGTATAGGACCCCTGGACCAGAATCCAGAGTAGAGGATGGGACTGGGTCCCCTACTGGCCCCAAGGAAAGGGGCATATAAAGCCTTCCACAATGGTTATTGAGCCAGAAAGGGGGCTACAGGCTGTGTTGAAAACAGGGTAAGGAAGAACTCTACAGAGGGGGAAGGATTTGTTTGTGTCAAAAATATTTTGGGGACTCTTAGTTTGCATGACTGTGACCCAAGAAAGGATAGACTTAAGATGGTGACCCAGCAAGAGGGCCAAGTTTCTGATAGAGAAACCACCACAGTTCTGGATCATGCTGGCATTCTACTCCTGGCCACCTAGCAGTGAGTGGATTCGTTTATGGAGCCTGAAGATCTTTCACACCTAATCTCCCACTCACTCTTCCCTCAACTATTGTTCCATTATCTTGATCTGGATTTGTATGTCTTGATTTAGTGTCCAAACCCCCAGCTTTCACTTCTGAGTACACTTATGAAGTCACTGGGAATATCTGTATGAGAAAGGACTAATATTATTAACAGGGTTTGCAGGGCAAGCAGCACCATATCATATTTGCTTTATAAGTACATTTGCTTGTAAGTAGTAGAATTACAGCACCAGATCATTTTTTTTCCTTAACCATAATATTTAACCTGTGAAAAATTTAGCCACACTGTGTTTGTTTGTAAACACTTGAGGCTAGGGGGTCTAGATTTTGGGGTGAATATCTGTTTTCTCATTATGAAATATACTGTGAAAGTTGACACTAATGAGTTTATTTCCATTTAAAGCAAATCTAATTTAATGCTCTTTCCCACAGATAATTGTATTAATAGCTTCTGAAGTATTTATAAAGGCTTAGGCAGCATTAAATCATCACCAAATGAAAAAGGAACTTCAAATCTTCAGATATTCAAATTTGCATTATATTACCTTTTCTTTCTGAAGATTAATAATATACTCCGTACCCATTTGCCATCTCGCCAGTCACTTCAGTTTAAAATACTTAAATTGTTCTATAGTAGTGAACTTGAAATCAAGTACAAAACTGATATTTCAGTGCCTAACTTGTAGAGCTTAAGGAATTCTGAAAAGCAAAGACACACAACTTGCTTTAGCAATCACTAAAAGCGTGCATTAGCAATCCTCTTCTGCCAGAGCTTAAGAGCTGACTATGATTCATGTGTTGTAATAGTACCTTGCCACAGCAGCAACTACTATTCTAGCTGCCAGTTCCTTGTAGTACTCCGTTCTGACAACGTTACAGCCGTAGTGGCGCTGGGCCACATGCTGAGCTTTTGCATACAGAGAACTGATGTCTGTGGATGTCACTGATACTATTCCAAGATTTCTTACATTTCTGAATGCAGAATCCAGGTAGTTCACAGCTGTTCCAAATGGGTCCAGGTGTCTAAAAACAAAAAATACAGAGAAGCATCTCTGGTACATAACTACTTAGCTTTTAAGCTATCTTGAGAAAAAAACTGTTTAAAAAAACCTCATCCATAACATCTGAAGTAAAATAAAAATAGAATTTGATTTTACAACACACCTTCCATACCTCCAACATGCCCAAATAATTTACAAAGCAACAAGTTAGAGGGGGCAGGCAGTATAGGTTGACTAATGCAATAGTCATCACACATACAGCACAATCTCTCACATGCTAGCATGCTGGATAATTGAACCAAGAAGAATTCTGGCCAAGATATCGGTGTTTATTCTCCCACGTCTTTCAAAATATACAAATAAACTTCAACTCCCACTGAATTCAATTGCTTTGTGGATGCTCTGCAACTCTAAGAATCAGACCACTTAATTTGAGGTCTATGTATAGATTTAGTGCCTGCATTTGGGCACTAAAATTTGAATATTTTGGCCTTAGAGTCTAATTAGATCAGCCATGCTATTTAAGAATGGATTACAATAAGTGATCCATAAACATGCAGCCTTATTAAAAACTACATGCACAGATATGAATTTCAAATGGGCTAAAATTATAGAAAAAAGATTCTTGTATTTCATTTTTCCCCAAATAGACAAAGTTATACCAAAAATCCACAAGTTTGGCCTAAAATGTTCATACGCACTGTGAGGCAAACTTGCAGCCAGACCAGAGCCGCTGACTCAGCTACCGTGACTTCCCCCTCCAACAGAGTCTGCAGTAACTCATCACCACAGATCTTAGAGATTCCTTTGCCATGGAAAAATCCAGAATTTGTATTTTTACAGTCTTTAGTTTTTACATTTTGTAAAAAATGAAAAACTGGGTTCTATTGTATATGTTATCTGAGCCTCCATTATCCAGCTCTTCGTATTAACCGAACCGGGGCTCACAGCCAGAGCCCTGGGTGGAGGGGCTTGGGTTGTCAGCCCCAGGTGGCTGGGCTCCCTATTGTGATTAGGAAAACTAAAGTTCAGCATTTCATTATAATCATGGGAAAAACACTTGATTTTTATGGTTTTTTATTGGAGAATTTTGGGGTTTTTTTAGCATGGAAAACTAGGATCCCTGCTCATCATTCAGGCATGCTGCAGCCAGGGCTGGTGCAAGGATGTTTCGCGCCCTAGGCGAAACTTCCACCTTGCCCCCCCCGTGCCCCCGCCCTGATGCGCCCCGTGGCAGCTCCCACCCTCCGCCCTGAAGCACCCCCCCCCCAAGCTCACCCCTGCGCCGCCTCCTCCCCGAGCACGCCGTGGCTGCTTCACTTCTCCCACCTCCCAGGCTTGCGGCACCTAAGCTGATTGGCGCCGCAAGCCTGGGAGGCGGGAGAAGTGAAGCAGCTCACCCCTGCTCTGCCTCCTCCCCGAGCACGCCGTGGCCCAGCTCCCTCCGCCTAAATGCTGGCAGCGACCGGGGCAGCCGAAGATCCGGCCGCCGCAGTCGCTGCCAAAGAAAATGGCGCCCCCGAAATCCTAGCACCCTGGGCGACCACCTAGGTCGCCTAAATGGTTGCACTGACCCTGGCTGCAGCAACTCAATTGCAGGGGTTCATCCCATAAGCAGAGCCTCAGCATTAACGCATACTGCAGCAGCCTATTCCTGGGCAGAGCCTGGGTCAGATGACCTCTAGGCACAGGTATTTCACTGATCCTGCCTAAGCAGCAAGTTAGTCTGTACAACAGCATTACTTAGCCAGGAATCCTCCTGCTGGATTGCAGTGTTAGTGTCATTAGGCTTCCAGCCTGCCCTTGATCCAGTTCCTGTTCCTGCCTCAGCCTTGCCCATGCCTTATTCTGACTTTGCTCCAGCCCTGCCCTTCCCTCCGGACCCTTGGACTGACTCTAACCCAGCTTCAACCTTTGGTCTGCATCCTGATTTGGCTTGTCTATAGACTGACATCAGTTCTGACCCACAGCCTATCCTTGGACCCCAATTTCAGTGCTGTCCTGGTCCTGACTCTTCAGCTGGCTTCAACCTTGGTACCTGTTCTCAACCATGTCTCCAACCACCAGGCCAGATCACAGCACCCAATACACATTACCCTGGTGCTTATTTTCCACGTTGGATGCCAGAAGGGCTTACATGTTTTCCCAGTGATTATTTTTTAAAAGATTTAAAATTAAGTCTCCATTTACATAGCACTTCAGATGCTACACAATTAAACTTTTAATAAGGAAATAACCAGACGCTATTGGTTATCTCATCCATTCAGACTTCTCTAAATAATCACTGGGGAAAAAATTAAATTACAGTCAAGATCAAAGCACCAAGTAAAGACAAACTTGTAGTAGCAAACACTCTTCACTTACATAAAATCGAAGGATCTCAAGTGCATTATGACATTGGCATCCATTTTTGTCACATCAATAATGCCTACATTTTCCTCTCCTTCTTCCATAGTTTCATCACAGTCATCCTCTTCCTTAGTGTTCATCATCACCTTCATCTTGTTTAAATGGCAGTTCTCCTGAATCATTGTCACGGAATTTTCATTGAAATCATTAATCGTAACCTTCACAGAATTTCCAAGGTGCTTTGCCCACTGTAATCCCATTATACCTGAGGAGAAAGACAAGTGCATAATTTTAAGGTTGGCTGCATGCAATAGAATAAAGGCCTGTTTTTTGATCCCCTTAACTTCAATAAAAACACAATCAAACCCTAAATGTGCATAATACAGAAATGTGATCCATACTCAGGCTTTCATCGTGCAAGAACTCTGTTGGCAAACTCCAGCATATGTGTGAAGACTCCCTGAAGTCTATATGGGCACAAAGGTTTGCCTACCCAGTTCTCATTACAAGATAAGTGCCATAGATATAAAAATGCTCTGTGTACTGTGAAACAAATTGGACCTCAAATCTGTAGCAAGTCCCCTGGGCTTGTGCAACACTCTAATGCAGCAGACTGAAACTTCTGTGGCAGAGCAAGATAAAAAAACAAACAAAAAAACCCTCAATTTTTCAATTTAACTGAATGAAACAGGAAAATTAACATTTTAACTAATATAGCAATTCTTGTTAGTCTGATATTAAATTGTTTTTATGCTGCCCAAAAATTTTAAATTTTTTATGTGCTGCAGATATTTGTAACAACAATACGTGATTGTATTGTAAAAGTTGTTGGGAGGGGGGACAGAAGGTTTTGATAGCTGGATAGGAGGCAGTTAAGACTTTTGGTGTGGCTTGGAACTGTGCAATGAACACATTAGCAGCACATTAACTGCTGAGCATTTACTAACACCTGTTTGAGATCATGGGGATAGTTCACTGTTGTTTCACTGTCTACAGATTCAGGAAGATAACACTGCATTGGTTTACATTAATTTCATGGTCAGGATTCTTCTTTATAAATATAAAGACTGGAAACAATTTTTTAAACGAAAGTTTGGATTCAGTGGCACTGTTCTATGACTACGAGTTGATTTTAAAGCCAAACTCCAAAGCTATGGAATCAGAATACATGGGATGTTGGACATAACTCATCAAGTTAAGACGCACAGTATTTCATGTGCTTTAAAATGTAAAAATTCTTCCTTTGAGCATCAATAACTTCAGCTCCAAGATAGTTATGGTCCTCTTACACATCTAGAGCCAAATTCTGATCTCCTTAACTTGGGGAAACACACATGGAAGTCAAAAGGAGTCTGTCTAAGCAAGGACCCCATAATACTTAAATATACAATGTCAATTTCTCATGAGAGGGACTTGCTACAAATTGTAAAATAAAATTAGAAATTTAAAGAAAGTAAAATGAGATTCCAAAAGTTTGTTTATGTACCGGTGGCCCCAAATGCATCCAAACATTCTAACGGGTTTCGTTCTTCAGCCAAAACAGCTAATGCACAGAATATCAGTTGCCTAGAAGATAAAAAGGTGTATAATAAAGTTTAGAGTATGTATTACACATATTTTTGTTTCTTCCATCTTAGGGTAATTTGTTCCAGTAACAGGTTTTGTAATAACTGGGTTTAACAGCCTCCAGAAGGTTTTCTAAACCTTTTGCTTCCTTAAACAGCATTTGTAGGTCTAAGAGTACCCAAATATTCTTAAGTTAATTCCAGTGATAACTTTCTAGGAGTGCTGACTTTAACACTGATCCAGGGAGCACTGAGATATAAAACACCACTATATAACAGTTTCTATGATCAGTGAGTCCATGTAGCAGGACAAATTTGGTACGCAGGAAAATTGTTTGGCCATTTAAAGTACCAACTGCTGGCCTAAGGGCTTGTCTTCATGTACCACTGTGGTGCTTTAGTGAAGATACTACTATGCCAACAAGAGAGCTTCTCCTGTCAGCACAGCTACTGCCTCTCAGGGTGGTGGATTAACTATGTCAACGTGAGAAGTTGTCCCGTTGACATAGCGGTGTCTACATGAGAGGTTAGGTTGGTATAACTATGTCACTCAAGGGTGTGGATTTTTCACACCCCTGAGTGACGTAGTTACACCAATATAAGTTTGTAGTGTAGACCTGGCCTAAGAGTTTGTAGTGGAATGGATCCTTCACTGTGTGGCAAAAAGGTAATATGAAAAATAAGAACTTGAGATTCCACTTGCCAGTTAAACAACACTAACTGGGGTTCAAGAGTATATGCTGTTTGTTTGGGGTTCGTGCTGCTTTCTATAGGAAGTTAATGTGCTCTATGAAAGAACAGACCAGAGACATTATTGGTGGTGGGTTGTTTTTTTTTTTTTAAACCATTCACTGCTAGTAATAGCTGTCTGGAAATAACCAGCAATCTTCTTAGACTGGCTTGAGAAATTTTCCCCAGATTCAAAATTATCTTTGGCAGGGTTCCTTCTGGAAAAGGACCCTAGCAATGACTGAAGGGTAATTAAACTTCCGTGTTTCAGGGAACAGGCTTTGTTGTTGCAGCAATTAAGGGTATGGCTACCCTCGCAGATGTACAGCGCTGTGAGTTAAACCCGCCTTCGTACAGCTAAGTAAGGAAAGCGCTGCAGTCTGTCCACACTGACAGCTGCCAGCGCACTGTCGTGGCCACATTTGCAGCAGCATTGGGAGCGGTGCATTATGGGCAGCTATCCCAGCATTCAAGTGGCTGCAAAGTGCGTTTCAAATGGGGGTGGGGTGGAGTGTGACAGGGAGAGTCGGGGGAGAGAGAGTGGGTTTTTGGGGTGCTGAGAGTGTGTCAGCATGCTGTCTTGTAAGTTCAGACCCCCCTCCTCCTCCACATCTCTCTCACTCACTGAAAGCAAACAGCAGCTGTTTCCTTTTTTCTCACAGACCAGATAAGCAGCCGCTCACCGAAACGGACCCCAACTCCCAGCAGTATATAAGGAAGATAGTTCAGTGAGCAAAATTAGAAAAGCATCAAAATGGAGCCTTCCTATATTGGGCACCTTATTTTATTGCTTGAAAAATGTTATTCCTCTAGACATCATAGTGGGCTGTTTACTGGGATAATTTTTTTTATGTGAGAGCATTTTCATTGCAACCTCTCCCCACTACCCCCCTCACCTGTTGAGTTTCATTTTGGGATTAAAATAGGAATCTGATTTCTGAGGTGTGGAGTAGTTAGGAAGAACTTGTACATCTGTGTCTGCCTCTTTCAGCACTTCATGAGAAGACTTAGGAGCAGGGGCTAAAAAATATTTCAGGGGAGGAAAGGAGAGAGTTAATGATAATTTGTGAGCATTTGTACATTTTATAAAATTCTAAAAAGATCTCTCAATGATTAGGGCCCCAATCCCACTGATACATAACAATGTTAACACACGGAAACCAGCCTATTACCATTTGGTGCCAGGAAAGGAGATCACAGCTAGTTTAAATTCAGGACATTGGCAGACTTGGGGCCAAATTCTACCCTGATTTACACCCTATAAAATGCCATAGTTTCATCATATCAAATTTCTTTCTTAGATTTACACCCCTTCAAGAACTCGTTCAAGTTGAATAGTATGAGATGCTGCAGGAAATACATTCTCTCGTAACAAAAAATACCACTGAGCGTGTGATAGTACTCCAGTCACTTCTTGATAACTAAAAAGCCAGAAGGGCTCAAGTCAGTCCAGGATTTCAGAGGCCTTCATTTTTACCTGAAAAATTCAGAATAGTTTCTGAAACAAACCATTACTCTCCTAGAGGCAGAGAATTGGCTATATACTCTGAACCTTGCAAATCTACCCTCTCTGGCAGTATCACTGAAGACAGGCTTTCTATTCTGCATGCTTAAACATAGAATACTGCCATTCCATTAGAATCATACTAACAGAGAATTAGAGAGAGAATGTATCCATGTGCTGTGTACTCCCTCTACTGCCTTGATCCAGTCGGGACAAGTGAGGCGTGTCACAAATAAGATTTTTTGTAGCTCTGTCTAGGTACTATATATCATGGGGATGAGGACCATATAAATGCCTCCCACATATGTACTGCTTAGATATTTATATAATTCTCCCCAACCATCCATAAAATATTGGAATCAAATCTTTCATTTTTAGTACAAATTGATTAGACTTAACCAACAGGACTACATTATAGAGAACTGAAAAGGGGAAAGGAGCAAAGAGCAAGTACTTCACAATTTATACTGTGATTTCCATTTGTCAATCTCAAAATTATACAGGTATGGAAGCATTATCTCCATTTTGTAGATGGGGGGGGGGGGGGAGTGACCATAAAAGTTCAGAGATTGATCCAAGGCCGATAATTAGTGAGACGATTTGGGAATAAAACCCAGATTTCTTAACTCCCAATCCCATACTCAGTTGATTAGATCACCTTTCCCCCTAAATGAAGAGTGTGTGTGTATATAGAATCATATGCATGTGTGGTGGTGGGGAAAATGACAGGTTCACTTTCTACAATGACCTGTTCATATGGCAGCAGCAGAATGGGAGCTACCTTTAATTTTACGTGCCCTTCACGTGGCAGTGGTAGAGAGGACAGAATAGAAGATGGATGAAGAGGACAGAGGAGCAGAACTGCATATCTTATGAATTAGAAGAGTAGTAACTGTTGTTCTTGGAGTAATGGTCCCCTATATGTATTCCAAATGCAGGTGCACATGCATGCCATGCACCAGAGCCAGAAGTTTTAGAGCAGCAGTGTCCATTGACCCACACAGCAACCTTAGGTTGCCATGTGCTCCATGTGAGGTTATAGGAGTTTGTGTGGGGTGACGTGCCCTCAGTTCCCTCTTACAACGTGATTGGAGTCAGAATCCTCTCTTGGTGCTTGTGCACTCTACGAGAATGACGGTCCATTGTAGGTAGATAGTGAGTTCTGGTTCTTTCTTTCCATACTTCTGTAAATACATTAGTTTAGTTAGTTTATATAGTAGCCTCTTACAGGTCCTCTCCTGACCCATTCGGGGGAATATGCCCCATGTTCTGGGGTTCAAGAACTGCGCCTCTTGCCCTCACTCGTTCTCCGTGAGCAACAAGCACATGTGCTGACTCTACTGCTTGGGCAAGACACACTTTGTCACCCGCTGCGATATCTGCAAATCCTTTCCATCAAGGACCTGCAATGCTTGTCTTCAGCGCCTCTGCAAGTTCTTCATGGTGGAAGCACTCCAGCCTCATGCAGTGTCTGATCCCAGACCATTCGTGCAGGTGGTGCATTGCCCATCACTGGCGGTAAGTGCCCTCCCCTCGACTTCACACCTGGATCCATCAGCACCACCAAAACACGAGAAAGCACACAAGGATAGTCACAAGTGCTCTCTCAAACACTGCAGCAGGTCCCCATCGCAGACTGCTGAGCCACACTCTGTTTCCTCCCCAAGATGGGTTTGGTCGGATGAGATGTCATGTGATGGCCCTGCAGGGCCACCCCCTAAGCCGGGGGGGGGTGGTGGGGGGGGCAAGGAAAAGCAGAGGCGAGACCTGCCAGCTCCTGTGAGGAGCAAGGTCCCAACAGCCTGCCTGTGCATGCTACTCAGCCATGGCAGCACTCTCCAGGCTGTGCTCTGCATACCCCTGCTCAGCGTGGCAGAGGATGGGATGTGCCCTAGCCACCAGGTCAGATGGATCCACTGGTCTCCTTGTCCCATCTTGAGCTGCTGTACTTGCCCTCATTGCTTCTTTCGGCCTCTTGGCCACCTTCACCAGTGGCTGAGTCACTCCTCCTCAGCTGCGACACACCCCTGGCGATCGCAGTACCGCCCGCACTGCTGGAGGCTTCTTCGGACTCGGAGGGCTTCTCAGCGGAAGGGACGTCCTTCTTCCCAGTCTCTCGGCATAATGCGGACTCTCGGGCTCACATGCCTTTTCCAGCTCCCTATGCTCTGGGCTCACCTGGGTGGTACCGGTATCCATGGAGCCTGCAGTACCATTAAGACCTGGCCTCATGGCATCACTGGCCCACGTGGGACCCCTATCACTGCCCGTACCCACCGTCAGTAGCCTCAGACCAGAACCACCTTAGCCCCTCTGCTGGCTCCAATGGTCTCAGACCCGGAAGAGGACCCAATGCTTGATCCGGTACCGCCGGCTATGACAGCAGCCTTCTTCTCTCCAGATGAGGCCCTGATCCCTCAACATTCTTGCCTCCTGACGATCCCCACCAGTACCAGGAGCTGGTACAGAGCATGGCCTTTGAGTTGGTGTAGCGGGGCAGTAATCCCATTCCTGCCCTGAAGGGGTCAAAAGCCAGCCCTTGGAGAGGGCTGGGGCTGAGAGAGAAAACCCTAGGCTGATAGGGAAACAGCCGCAGATGGGCCACGCCCCAATCAGGCTGCAGCTGACCCTTATGAGGGCAGTGGACCGGGGAGCAGACAGTCTCTCTCTGCCTTCAGAGAGAGAGAGGCTGCTGGGAAGCTCAGGGTGCCTAGAGTGAGGCAGGGCTGGGGAGTTCCAGGCTGGCAACTCCCCAGGCTGCAGGGCCTTGTCCAAGGCCCCATAGAGGTACTGGGTTGCAGAGAAAGGCAGCAGGTCCAAAAAACCCTTGTCTGTGATGAGTGGCTTATACTGCAGTCTGCCCCAGGGAGCGGGGGCTAGTTGGTGACTGGCAGTAGCCTATGACTGAGGCGAGGTGGGGATAGGGGGATGGGGGTTCCCCGGGAAGGAGAGACCCCGAGAGTGGGGGGTTACTGCCGGGGGAAGCACCCCAGATAACGTGGCACCAGAGTCCACGGAGCGATGCGGAGGCCCAGCAGCAGTGGGACACTGGCCTGCAGAGGGTGCTCCAAGGCTGGAAAATGAGCTAATTCCCAGGACACCAGCAGGAGGCGCCGCAGGGGTGAGTCCCACATTGCTACACTTAGGCATCGCCCTGGAAGAGGTCCAAGACCAACTGGACCAGTTGTTAGACATTCTCCAGCCCCGGGGCCTGACACACGTAGCTCTGCCCATTCACAACGCTGTTCTACAACCTGTGCCTGCACACCCAAGAGAGCAGAAGGCAGGTACTTCGTATCGGCTAAGGGGGGCGGAAGTTGTTTTCCCACCCCCCTCTGGCCTCACTGGTCATGCACATGGCCATGGAACGGGCACACCAGCACTCCGACTCTTACTCTCACACACACACAGCGGTGAAACGCCTGGACCTCCTGGCTTGCAAACTCTACTCTGCAGCCCTTCAATTCCACTTTTCTAACTATCAAGCTCTGCTAGTGAAGTACACTTTCAATAATTATACTAAGCTAGTGGAGTTCTTGGAGGACATCATGCAGACCAAGGTCCAGCGATTCCAGGCCTTGCTGGATGAGGGCTGCCTGGGGCCAAGTCAGCCTCCAGGCTGCGGAGGATGCGGTAGACATGTCCTCCTGCTCCCTGGCCACAGGGGTGGCAATAAGGCATGCATGTGACCACCTCCGCCTCCGTGGTGGACGTATGCTACCATGAGATCTGCCATGCGGAAACATGGTGCTCTGTCCACACCTTCACAGCCATTGACCAGTGGGCGGCTGCTGACGCCACCATAGGCCGTGCTGTCCTGCAACAGGCCTTACCAATTGCGTCCTTGCACCCACCTCCGGAGCTGATCACTGTTCCGTACTCACCTGCATTTGGAATACATATAAGGAGAAGAGGAGGTTACTTACCTGTAACTGGAGGATCTTTGAGATGAGTAGTCCCTATTTATATTCCAATACCCACTCACCTTCCTCTGCTGCAGACTCTCTATGCTATGGTAAGAGAGAGACTGAGGGTGTGTCACCCCACAAGGCCTTTTATAACCTCGCCTGGAGCACATGACGACATAAGGCAGTTGTATGGGTCAACAGGCATTGCTGCTGAAAAGCTTCCGGCTCTGGTGCATGGAGAGCCTGCGCACCCACATTTGGCATACAAATAGGGATCAGACATCTCAAAGAACCTCCAGTTACAGGTAAGTAACCTCTTCTTTTAATAACTTGCAAAAATAAAGTACCTGAAATCTTGTGCTAAATTATCTTTCTTTAAAATGAGTGAGTCCTTCCAATAATATAATTCACTTTTACAGTTTAGCTCCTATCAGACCAAAAGATTAGTGCATATAATTTATGGGGATTTGCAATAGGATTCTGATTTACTGAATTAAATGAGCAACCTACCATCTACACTTTTATCAACATGCTGTAGAACTGAAGACAGTCAGCTGGTTTCAATATTCCATATTTATGCACTTCAAACAATTCAGCATTTTAGTATTCTATCTGAACTTGATTTATACTCGGGATTGATTTTAAAAATAAATGGATGCTGTCAAAATAGGGAGGCATGAAATTTGCCATGCCAGTTTTGTTTTACGGTACTGTCTCTCACTATCTGTGCCATTCTTTTGAAAAGGTTGGGTATTGACATTTCCAAGATTATCAAGCTAATTGCAAAATAATGATGTTTTTTATGAGCAAAAAACAGAGCTGTCGCCTGATCTATTAATTGTATATTAATTATATCAATCACTTAAGAATTCTTAATTAACACTCTGAGGTTTGGTAGATTCTTGTCCCAATATTATTACAATTATTTTTCTGATAGGAACCCTGATGTGCACGGTTGCAACACTCTCAGTTGGGAAAAGCCTTTTGAATTTGCAGTAGTTTTACCAACACAATTAGGAAAGTCAAACACCTCCAACCCAACAACATAGATAGAGATAATACAGAATGTGTGTCTGAGCAGCCATATACTCACACCATCCCTTGCAAAAGGACCTGAAGTGTCATCCTCTCCATCATCATCACCACCACCACCACCACCACCACCAGTGATGGTCATCCTGGGATCTCCCAAGAGTTATATTTCCCAAGGGACACAGGCCAGGATATAACTTTTAGAATGTGTTACATTGACACTAGTATACCTAATGCATATTCAGTGTAAGAGCTTCTTCCCTTTTGTGTTTCCTCACCCTACTAATGTTGGGGTGCTTTTCTCCCATAGGTTACTTGGCCTTTTACCTCAAGCTTATTAGCATATACATCAATTAGGTACCATGGCTTTCTTGTGTCAGATGTCTGCTGACGTTCCTAACTTAAAATATCCCATTTAGCTGGTATAAACTAGCATCTTGTGGTTATCTGTCAGCAGTTGAGTCATTACAGTGTTCCATCTTGTGATATCTTATGATCTAGGGCAGCAGTTCTCAGCCAGGGGTTCATGGGCCCCCTAGGAGGCCTCGAGCAGGTTTCAGGGGGGCCTCCAAGCCGGGCCAGCATTAGACTTGCTGGGGCACAGGGCAGAAAGCCAAAGCTCCACTGCATGGGGCTGAATCCCAGGTACCTGAGCTCCACCACCTGGGGCTGAAGCTGAAGCCTGAACAATATAGCTTCGTGGGGGCACCTGTGGTACACGGCCCCAGGCAAGTGCCCTGCTTGCTATGCTCTAATACCAGCCCTGGCTTTTATATGCAGAAAACCAGTTATTGTGGCACAGGTGAGCCATGCAGTTTTTATAGCATGGGGGGTGGGGGAGAGAAAGGAGTCTCATAAAGAAAGATTCAGAACCTCTGATCTAGGGTTACTCCTGATTAACTGCATATGCTAAGGCTTTTGGGCCTTATGCCTTGTTTAGCTAAGCTATTGTCTTTCAGGCCTGAGGCCTGTAAGCTCATTGCTTTACTAGCTTTCTTATGCCTATGCCTTACCTAGCAAATACCTAAATGTATAGGCTACAAAACGAGAGGGCAGAGCAGAGGGTAAACACTACAAACTCAGCACGCCAGCCTTTTGGGGTTATCCAAGCAAAAAGGTCAGATTAACAGTTTGGCAACCTTTATTATGAAGGATAGATTTCTCTTTTTTTAAATTTCCTCCTAACCCTGAGCAAACTTACTTTTAGCAAAGGCTTACTTTTGACAGTCCCTTGAACATATAGCCCAGGTATAACACACAATGCACTGTGTAAAGGATCCATTTACAAATAAAGCAGGAACATTAAATAATTTACCTGCAATATACCTGGACTCAGTTTCTCCTTTGTTCACGTGGCGCTTAATATGCCCTATCATGTCAGTTCTTCGTGTAATGGTTGCAGAACAGATGATGCAGTGATAATGGGCTCCCAGCTTCGTAGAGCTCTGTAAAAGAGTCAGTGTAGTTTTAAAATACAGTCAGACAAAGTGAGTGAAGTAACACCTGTGCAGCTTTGCTGCTGCAGTGCTTTAGTGAAGATTTTGCCACATGGGAGCTTCTCCTGTCGGTGTAGTTAATCTACCTCCATGGGAAGTGGTAGCTGTCTACATTGGAGGTTATATTAGTATAACTATGTCACTCAGGGGTGTGGATTTTTCACACCCAAGTGATGTAATTATACCCATGTATGTTTGTAGTGTAGACCTGACCTGATGTCACAGCTAAATTCAAGGTGGAACGGATTGTTTAGCATAAATAGTTAACACATATTGTAAGACACCACTCAAGGTGAAGTGGTGCGTTAACACCTCTACAATCATTAGACAAAAAAGGGACGTTAGTGGGTTACAGATTGTTGTAATAAACCATAAATTCAGTGTCCTTATTCAGTCCATGATTTTTAGTGTCTAGCAAAGTTACAAATTTAAGCTTCCAGGCTCATTTTTTTGAAAGTGTTATACAAGTTTCCTTTGAGGATGAGGACTGAGAGTGACTGGATATGGAGTGATTACTTTGTGAAAAGTATTTATCCACAGTTGATAGTGTCTTTTTTCTCTTTTATCATTTTTCTGTGCTAGTTCATTGGAAAGCGCATAAATTGTCTTGTTTCACTCATATAGTTGTTGGGGCATTTAGTGCACTGGGTTTGGTACACTATGTAGTGATAGGCATGTGTAGGACCCATGGATTTTGCAGGGTGTGTTGGGGGCAGGGAGTAAAGATTATCACAGCAGTGGAAATGCGTCTACAGGTTTTATATCTGTTGTTATGAAAGGGTCTTCCAATTTGAGTTGGTGTGTCCTGTGGGGAGATTGCTTTGGATAGTGAAGTTGGGGGGTTGTTGGAAGGCCAGAAGAAGGGGTTCAGGACCTGTTTCTTTCAGGATGTGGTTCCAAATAGGTATGCATTGCAATTATTTATTGATATCCCACAGGGGTTCGAGTGTGGCGTGGTAGGTGACAACTAGGGGTGTGCAGTTGGAGGGTTCCCCAAATCCCCCATATTGAAGCAAGATCTCTTGGGATATTGGAGCGGCCCATTCAGTGATGTGATCTACTTCTCTAGTGGAGCATCCTTGTTTGGTGAAGGCCATTTTAAATGTGCTAAAGTGTATATCCCAGACTTTCTCCTCCAAGCATATTCTGTGGCATCAGCCTGGCTGTAGACAATAGATTTCTTCTTGTGTTTGGGGTGGTTACTGGATCTGTCAAGGCAAGTGTGATTATCCATGGGTTTCTTGTACATAGTGGTCTATAAATACTAAAAATCATGGACTTAATAGAGATGCTGGATTTATGGTTTACTACAACAATCTGTAACCCCCCAAGTCCTCTTTTTCCATCCTATGGCTGCAAAGGTGTTAACTGACCACTTTCCCTTGAATGGTCTTTTACAATATGTGTTGACTATTTAGGCTAAAGAATCTGTTCCACCTTGTATTTAGCTGTGACACTCTGAGTATGATTCTCAGACCTGAAGAAGAACTCTGAGGGCATGGCTACACTTGCAAGTTAGAGCGCATTAAAGCAGCCCCAGGCGTCCTAACTCCCTACCCGTCCACTCAGGGCATGGCTACACTTGCAGATGTAGAGTGCTTTGAGTTAAACTAGCCTTTTAGAGTGCAGTAGGGAAAGTGCTGCAGCCTGTCCACACTGCCAGCTGCCAGCACTCTGGAGTGGCCACACTAGCAGCTCTTGCAAGGGCCACAGAGAGCAGTGCATTGTGGTAGCTATCCCAGCATGCAAGTGGCTGCAAAGTGCTTTTCAAATGGAGGGGTGGGGTGGAGTGTGACAGGGAGTGTGTTGTGTGTGTATGTGGAGGGAGAGAGTGGGTTTTTGGAGGTTGAGAGCATGTCAGCTGACACACTCTCAGCACCCCAAAAACCCACTCTCTCTCCCAGCACATACACACAACACACTCCCTGTCACACTCCACCCCACCCCCCACATTTGAAAAGCACATTACAGCCACTTGAACCCTGGGATAGCTACCACAATGCACTGCTCTTTGTGGCATTGCAAAAGCCGCTGATGTGGCCACGTGAGTGCACTTCCAGCTGAGAGTGTTTAACTCACAGCACTCTACATCTGCAAGTGTAGCCATGCCCTAAGTAACCTTTGAAAGATTTGTCTCTTCCACCAACAAAAGCTGGTCCAATAAAAAATATGACTTCACCCACCGTGTCTCTCTAATATCCTGGGACCAACATGGCTACAGCACTTTTAGAATACAGCAACAGACCTAAATTGGAATTGAACCTGAGTTAAGATAATCTTAAAAAAAAAAAAAAAAAGCTGCGTGCGGCCAAAGGGTTCTGGACTGGAGACTGCAGACAAAAGTATGTCCACAGAAAAGATGTAGCATGGGAAGTGACAGTACTGGCTTTCTCCATACTACTGCCCCTCTCAACCTGACCCAAAAAATCACTTCTAGGGGTCAAAAGGGTACAGTACATTTATTTTGTGTGTCTACTAAGTTTTCGGCCTCTCCTGTGACTGCAAACAAGGTTGCTGATTAGTCCAAAATGTGGTACTATTTTATCTGATGTGGACATCTGTCCATGGGGAACAGGACTGAGACCACCAAATCCATTACACATACCATAGGCCATTCAACTAACATCAGAAAGGTTTAATTCTCACCACCTAAAGGTCTTGGCTGAATTTGAATTGGGGACCATAAGGTTCTGCATCCCATTACAGAAAACAACATATGTTTGAAGACTACATTGAAACACTTCACAAAAGTTCTTCTTAGTTTCCCCTTTTTTATAGAGTAAATGAGCATATGTGATCTAGTATTTGTTACCTGGTCTCCAATGAGGTTTGGCTTCACTGGGCGACAAGGTAAGTGACAGATGCACATTCTGTATCCTAGAAAACAAACTAGTTCTTGTCAACTTACAGTATGATAAATACATAGTACATAACTATCATATATCATAAGCAATTTGGGGGTAAGGATTATCTTATTTGTTACTTGTCAGTACAATTGTAATGGGACCTTGATTGAGCACCTTAGGTGCTTCTACAATACAAATAAATAATAAGAGTAAATAATAGCATCTACTTATTCTGGTACGTATATCCTATCAATGCAGAGAAGCTTCTGCTGTTAAACTTTAAAACAAAAAATATCACTGACAGGCACTCAGGTCCCAGAACTGTACTAGGTAGTTGTTAGGACTTGAAACATCTACCTGACTAGTAACCTTTTCAAAAGCATCTAAACATCTTAGGCTCCTAAGTTCCATTTTCAAAAGTGACTTTTAACCACTTAGGCTCCCAAGTCCCATAGATTTCAAATAAGACATAGGCTCCTTCATGTCTAAGGGTATCTCTATACTACACACTGGATCAACGGGCAGAGATTGATCCAGCGGGGGTTAATTTATCGCATCTAGTCTAGACGCGAGAAATCAACCCCGAAGTGCTCTCCCGTCGACTCCTGTACTCCACCAGGCTGAGAGGTGCAGGCGGAGTTGATGGGGGAGCGCCAGCAGTCGACTCACCACAGTGAAGACACTGCGGTGAGTAGATCTAAGTACGTCGACTTCAGCTATGTTATTCATGTAGCTGAAGTTGCATAATTTAGATGGATTCTGCCATGCAGTGTAGACCAGGCCTAAGTTATCCTTGAATCTGGGACTTAAGAGCTTTGTAAAATTTTACCCACAGCCTACTAATCAAGTGAAAATACCTGTGCTGTGAACACCACAAAAGCCTTGACTGCAATTTAAACAAATAAAACACTTGTGTGTACTGTATGCAAATATAATACTGCCAAACAACTTTCCATATAATAAACTTTAAAATGTAACCTACTGTGTCTCCTTATTGGCACCTTGTTCCCCCGCCCAGCCCTGTCCTCTGGCGGGGCTGCTGCTGTGGTACACAGAGGGAGGACAGATACGCAGCTCCATAGAAGGGCAGTGGGCAGGGCTGGGGGTTCTGCTCCTTTCCCCGCTGCGGTTCCCGGGAGACCACTGCCACGAAGTCTCTGGTGCAGCAGGAGGAGGACAGAGCTCCTCCCTCCCCCCCAGGTAACATGTAATGGATGTGGGAAGAGGACGGGGAGACCATGGGGGCCCTGGTCTGGGCAGTGAGGAGTCACATGGAGGGCCATGTGGGGAGGTCACGTGCTCCCCTTTGCTGGTCCCCCTCCCCCCAATAAGAAATGGATTTTTCTTGCACCACTGATTATGTGTATAAACAAACTCACATTAAGGTGAAATATCCACAGATATTTCCTGATATTAATATTAAAAACTCATTTAACATATCTATGTAGCAATTTTAAAATTGGTCAGAAAAATAATGAAATACGCAGATTTTGACTTGTGCTATAAACATTAAGTTTAAAGAGGAACATACCATTGGCTCTAATTTAGGGTCAGGATCTAGAAGTCTTTATGTGCGTGAAACTCCCACTGCTGTCAATGGGAATTTTAAATGTATGGGGGGACTACAGAACTGGGCTCTACGCTTCCACTTAATCTTATGTTGTACTTTGTTCCATAAAATATAAGCAATCTATTCAAGTATAAAAGACTTTACCTTCAAATTCAACAGAAACCTTCCAATGCAAATTCTGAAGGTGGCGATGGAGCTTATGACTATAGCAAGCTTTGAATTTCTCTTCAGGACACAGTGGGCAAGGTTTCTTTCCAGCTGAAAATTCATATAAGAACAAAACAAGGAGATATAAGCAGATTAGAATTGTATATGCTACTATATATTGGTATAAATTTCCATACATATAACTAATGCATATTTGAGACAAAACATTATTTTCCTCCACATCTAGTACAGGTAGAATTGTGTTTTTGTATAATAAAAGATTAAACTCTGTAAATTCAGACATATTTAAGTTTATAATCCCAAAATGCCATTCATGCAGGTATCGTATGCTCCTTTAAAACATTCAACAACGTTTTCTAAGTTTTGTTTTATTCATGATCTATCTACTTGTTGCCTCTTGTCTTATACTTAGATTGTTAGCTCCTTGGGGCAGGGGCCATCTTTTTGTTGTGTGTTTGTAGAGCAGTTAGCACAGTGAGGATCCTGATCCATGACTGGGGCTTCCTAAGCACTACCACAATACAAATAAATAATAATTATTTCAACCCAATCCACTCTCAGTGAATTTCTCATCAAATAATATTTCAAAGCGTGGCTAATGTCATTTACACAGTCATTTTTCTGACGTGTTCTTACTCAACTGATCTTCTCTCTGTGTATTCGGACTCATATCTAGTTACCGGCAAACTAAGTTTTTGCTACTTTTTACTCATGAGCCAGCTAAATACAGATTCAGGAGCATGAGTTAGATATTTCTGGCATAAACATCAATCAGAGAATTACACAATTCTAACTATACAACTTTTGCTATTATTGATGCACAAGGCAGAAAGAACCCAGTTTGACTTTCAGTTTCCAGGTTGAGTTTACCAAGCTGGGAGATGGGGGGAAATTTTACTTGTAAATTTCAACAGGAAATCATTGAGACACAATACCTATCTAACCCCACAGTGCCATTTCCCTCGTTTCAGAGTAACTACACTTCAAACAAAATCTTTTAAAAAACACATTCATGACGTTTAGTGCTAGAGTCTGCTTTCTCTCTCTCTGCTGAATCTCCAAAACAAACTTTCAGACATGACTCTTAAATCCCTTCTTTAAAATAAATCATTTTCTGTAGTCAACGTTAAAGCAACAATTCTAGAAACATCAAAGTCAGGGATGTGATAATCAATTTGTATAAGAATCCACTGGTATTGAAGGATTCTGAATAATTCAAATGCCACCCTGAAATAAAATCCAGCTTTCAGAGTCATATTTTGCTCTGATATATGATTCATACATGCAACTGTGCATGTCCTTGGTGCTGAGTTCTGTGACTGGATGCTGAATGATCAATCAGGCAGAATTTAGTAGCTTCCATTTTGACTTTGGACAGCACAGGATGAATGAGAAGCATCTTGTAGCATGAAAGCCTTTTAATAAAATGTGTCTTATCTTATTCATTGTACATAGATGATGGAATTTAACAGCTACAAGATAACAGATACAAGTAAAAATGCTTTGAGGCAAGCCAGACAGTGAAATAACAGCTGCAAAGAGGTCAACTATTCAAATAATAATCCTATTCTTTTAATTTCAAACAACATATGTATTTACCAAGGAAAATATTGATCACCCCTCTGGCATGACACTAGAAAACAATGTTAGAGCATTACTTCTAGCTGTAGGCCAACAGTGTAACACAATTTCTTAGCTGTATATGTTCATTACAGTATTGATGCTACTATACTGAGAGAAAAACAAACAAAAATGGAGCCACTGGGGCCTTTCCTATTTCATTAAGAACGGGATACATGGAGTGGGAACTGACGTTGCTAAAAGGTGAGGGGGAATAGTAAGCAATATTTTAAAAAAAACTTCCAAACTTGAAGACTCAAACACTCGACTACAAAGAAAAATGACAATATTTTAAAAATACATTAAAAAGAAGAATGTAAATACCTGCAACATGTTGATCTGTGTTCTGGGATACAGTCGATGTAAACTCACCTTCACTCAGGTCAGCTAGTTTCTCTAGATCAGCAAGCTGTCTTTGAATTGAAATATGTTTCTCTAAAAGTTAGAGATTTTTAAGTTAAACACTTCTACTTTCACATTCCATTTATTTTTCAGTTCATATTGTTCTTCTGTCAGCCACTTCAATTCTAATGCTAGCTGAATCTTATGCCAGCTGGAATAATATTTTGCATTCTTCATCTTTCAAACTTAAATCTGAAGAAAGTGCTATAGTCAGAATGGAATAACTTATCTGAATTCCTACATGTTCCAGATTTATTTGTTTTTGTTTTTTAAAGATATTCTAAAAGCTAAACTGAAGAATTTCATACAATGTTTACATCTTATATTTGTGGATTCTTCACTGATGCCATTCTATAGATTGAGAGCACCATAGTCACATCATGAAAAATGTGGTATGCAAATACAAAATTGTCCTATGAGGTGTTTGGCAAGACTAGCATATCACAGATACACCTTTCTATATTAGTACAATGTGCCATGGTTTATTAATACAACCATGGCACATTATACACCTCAGATCCCTCATCCATTTCTGGGCTGTTTTTTTTTGGCAGGGTTGAGATTAACTCCCTCTAAAATTGCTTTCAAATGCTCACAACTTCTCTTGCTTTTACTAAATTCGGCACCATTCCTTACTGACAGATAACCAGTTTGGCTGTTGCCTTTACATACTGTATTGCGCGGCTCTGACACAGGAGACGCAGTTTCAGAATAATACTTGACTTTATAGTGGTTTTCCGCTTTTAAAACCTTTTAAAAACCTTAAACTTCACAGTACCTTATGAGGTAAGGAAACTGAAGCAGGGATTAAATTACGTGCCCAAGGCCAGGGAGCTCGTAAGTGTTGGAGCTGGGATTACAACCCAGAAATTTCTAGCTCCCAGTTCTGTGCTCAGATACAATGCCTTTCTCTTGTCACTGTCATGTATCTGAACCAAGAGAATTAAAAAGGTGGCACTTTCAGTTACAATATGGATGCAGACCCCAGCTCTTTCAACAACATGACTTGTTTTATGCTCCTGTGTCAGTAAGCGCCTTAGAAGAGATTTCTAGAAATGATACAGGGGAAAATGCTAGCTCAGATGAAAAACATCTGAAATCCAGGGCATCAGGGGGAGTACAGCCTTTTCTGTGTATACGTATATATTTGTGGCTGAAACAGAACCTGGAGCACAACTGTACTAAGAATCATGTTTCACATCCTTTCCCCCTCCCCTACTACAAAGATTCCTGAAGTTTGTTAGCAAACCTCTTGGAGAATCAGATGAGGCATCCAAAATAGTACTATCAGTCTCCCTTATAGATTCTTGTTCAGTTCTTTCCTCTTTGTTTTTCATTTCTGCTTCAGACATATACACATCTAGTTTGTTGTTATCCATTTTTCCAGACACAACCACACCATCTTTAAAAAAAAAAAATCAGAAACCAATCAGTTTGTTTATATAACATTTGCATGATGTATTAATTATGGTTTGTTTCCCGTTCTTTCCCACTACATATCATGCAAAAAGGATTGCAATGACTTTGGAGAGAGGAGCTGTTTAATCACCATGTCAGAGAATAATTCAGGATACCTACATCTCATTCTTGAAAAACAGCCAGGAAAATTTATTACCTCCAACAGAAAAGTCTATTCACCCACCCTAATCATGGAGAGTCTGATGTTAATGAAATATTTATATTTCACTTGCTTGTCAAAAATTAAGTTACTTGTCCTGGGCAAGTAGAATTTTACAAAACTGACATAGGTTATTAAACGAAATTTGGATAATCAAAATCATTCCTTTGGACCGAGGACTCAAGGTATGTTTACACTGCAAGTGAAGATGTGATCATAGCATATGTAGGCATACCTCTGCTAGCATTAGTCTAAATAGTATGCGTAATAGCAGCAGCAATGATATAGCAGGACGGGCTTCAGCATGGTCTAGCAACCAGAGTACAAGCACATTGGAGACTGGTGTCTGTACTCTGGTTGATAAGCTGTGCTGCTATGTCTACACTACTATTGTTACTCACATTAACTAGAGTCAAATAAGCATAGGCGTGCCTACCTGTGCTACAGTCACACCTTTATCTGCAGTGCAGACATACCCTCAAACTAGATGGTTCTAATCTAGGCAAAAATGTTGTAATGTGGTGACATAATTTCTCTCTCCTCCATTGCATTTTCTTTAAGATAGGAGCTACAAGATATTACAGAGATAGGAGAGACATCTGCTATAAATGAGGATTCCCTTTTAAACTGCTGTTTATTTTTCAAAACCATTTTTATAGTGTCTAGGATCCAAAAGAAGAAAACATTCCTTTGGAATTTAGGATCTGTGGCCAAAAGAATACAATGAAGCACTTGGAGAAAATACAGACGATGAAGTAAATTTTACTTTCTGGCAGATGGCAGAGCCTAAGATGTGTGCACAGGGAATGAAAACAGAGACAGAAAACCCCTGTCAGACCAGAAACACATAAAGCAGACAAAAATAAGGTATCCAAACTACAGGAATCTATTTTAAAATATAGCTAATAAAAGTTTAGAACACTGGATGTTTGGACAATTGATCAGCAAAAAAAAAATCACAATTTAATATTAGTACTTAATACTCTAAAATAACACATGTAGAGGAATGCAGGGGGGAGGGGAGAGGGCATGGGAGATGGAGGCCAAGAAATGAATGTAGAGTCTGATGGGAGAGGCTCAGGGTCCAAACTCTCTGGGCTAGCCTAATAATGATAAATGATCATGAATGGCGGGTATAATAGGCCAGAGAAGGCTATGATCACATCTTCACTTGCAGTCTAGATATGGCCCTGCCCCTTCTCCGAGTCCCCACTGTCTGCTGCTGCCTGCCTGCTGTTGCTTGCTGCATCCCTCCTCCCCACACCCTGGCCTGGCGTGGCTGGCATGGTGGCTTGGGGTGGCTGGTGGCTCAGCCCAGCACTCGGTGGGGTCGGGGGACGGCTCGACCCTGCGTGGCCATGGCTGGGGTGGGCAGACTGTGGGGCTCCTGCAGTCACAGGGGGGGCCCTCAGGGCTCCTCCTGTTATGGGGGTGGGGTCGGGGCTCTGGTGTGCGGCGGGAGGGGCAGGGCCTCGGGCAGAAGGGGCACAGCCAACAGGCTAGACTCCCTAAAGCGAGGGTTCACCTGCCACCCATGTAAATAATAACTGTTTGCAAGTGGTAGAAGCCAGTTATTCATGAAGAATTGGAATCTCTCTCAAAGTCCTATTACTTAGCAGCCAGCTTTTGTAAGTGGAGAGTACACAGGCAAAGGGAAAGATTCTAGCTACTTGCGGACAAATTCTTATATTGTTTATCAATTAAATAAACAGAGGGGGAATGGAGGAGAAATTCCATCAAATTCAAATGAGATATGACTAAATGTGTTATGTGTGCTAAAACTGATTTAGTCTTCATGTCTAAACTGCTAAAAACCAAAATAATTAGGAACTGGTACAATTGTGTAGTCAGTTTGTGCAGCAGTAGAAGCAATATTTGAATGCTGGAACTGAACTGCAAAACTGAGAGGATGAATTGTTTGAGCTTTCAGGATAAAAGTACAGATTACTGCACTCAAAAAAATATACAATGATACACCAAAATAAATGATTAAGAAAGGCTTAATTAGCTTAGAAGGGGAGCATTTAATTTTGTTGTAAACTGTTAGGAACTGCATTGTCAGACAGAGTTAAGACAACTATCGGAACTGGTGCAACTTCCTATCCAAAGTGGGGACAAACTGGTTCAGACTGCATTGGATCTGCCAGAGCTGAGCAGAAGACCATCGGTAGTCATTTACAACAACACAAAGCAAATGTAAAGTAAAGGTTTGTTCAGACTAATTTTTAGGCCTGACGTCAAGAGGGTCACAGCGCTTTTCGGACCTGTTTGTTCCCCCTGACTCTGAGTTGCTGTTGCCGCCAGTCCATGGGCTCAGCATGGTAGCAGCTGGTTGTGCCACTGGCAGTGGCTGCATTCTCTGCTCCTGCCATCTGCTGCCTGTTGCTGAACTGTAAGAGGTGCTGCAGCTCCTCAGTAGGCACACTCACAGTGCAGCAAAATGGTGGTAGCAGGCTGGAGCAGGGCATGCAGCTGCCACTATGCTGATCCCTCGAGCATGAGGAGAGTCAACTAAACCCATCAGAGTCCAATTGTTTTCCCACCTGATCCGACACTTGCAGTTGGATCCCATCCAGTTCAGGTCAAGTTGCATGGCTCTAGCATAAACCACTAACTCTGAAAAATAGGATTTCGCACTAACTTTGTGCTTATGTAAATGACTACATGCATATGTAAACTGATTTAGAGGGGAAGTGAAGGCAGATATAAATATATAAAGCAAATAGAAGAAACGGGAAGTTGATAGTAATGAATATAAATCAGAAGCTAGGAATTGTAGAAAATTAAAAATAAAAGCAAAGGGACACATGGAGAAATCTGTGGCCCCCAGAGTTCAGGACAATAAGATGAGTTTTTGAGTATATTAGGAACAAAAATAATCCTAAATTTCGTACTGGAAGTGTGCTGCGAGGTAGGGTGCTCTTAACTGCACAGCATTAGTGTGGAATGTAAATTCTTCAGGGAGGTGCTTCTCACAGCTTGTGCCCCTGGGGCAGGGAGTGGGTATTTTGTATGTGAACAGAGACAGGGTGATTAATATAAGGGCTGGTAATTAAATTAAAGATCTGGAAGTCATTAGATAAACCTGTAAAACTGGAATTCTACTGCAGGGGGTGAGGGTGTTGAAGAAATCCCCACCCCCTGAGTCTGTTAGGGACTCAGAAGAAATACAGCCAAGCCCTCTAAGCCAAGTTTATATTCTTTAAAGAGGGAGATGTGAGGGACGTGGGTGAAAAGAAGGGGCCAAAACCTAGGGATGGGATAGCTGTGGTATACAGAAGTTCCCACTCTACCTGTGGTACTTATGTGGCCACATCACCGTAGTATCTGAGCGTCTCACATCACAGCCCCTTGGTGAAGCAGAGCAGTGCTGTTATCCCCATTGTACAGATGGGACACTGAGGCACAGAGAGACTAAAGGCCAGATTTTCAAAGGTATTTAGGCACCTAGAGGGATTTTCAAAGCACCTAGAAGGTTAAATGCTCTGTACTCCCCACTAGATGCCTAGATGCATCTTTGGGTGCCTAAAAACCTATGAAACCCTGTCCCTAAGGTCAAACAGGAATCTATGGGGGGAGTAGAACTCAGGGCTAGCTCCCTATCCAGACTATCCCTCTGCTGCATGCTACAAAAAAGAAGGCTCTGATAGATGGGAGCAAAACCAAGAAGGCTAGTTCTCGGAGACTCCAGCAATTGGTCCCAGGTGATTGGGAAGGATATCATGGTTGACAGTATGAAAAGCAGCATAGTGGTAAGAAAGAAAGAAGAGACTCAGATGAGAGGGGTGGCAGGTTCTGTCCCAGGCTGGGTTGCAGAGCAATGCCTGCTGTGCAATTTTAGATTTTAACTGAAATATCATTTTGTTTTGTCATTTTTAAATCAGAGTTAGAGAAAAGGAAGGAATGAAAAAGTGTCATTTGAGTATCAGATATGTTTATGCCTCAAATTCTTAGGGTTTCAGCTGTATTCAGGCGAATTGCAGAACAAATAAGAGAAATTGCATCCATAAAGTTGACGATTATTGTCATGATTTGTATAATTCACTGGGCACTATCTGTGTGTTTAGCACTGCTCAGACTATGCCAGAAAATGTAGTTCTTGAGCCAATGTGTATAAGATGTATAACTCTGGATAAGATGGATCAGATATTTAGGTATGAAGTGTATAGTTATTAACTAAATGTTATCACATGTTCACTGTGATTTTAATGTCTATGAATGGAGGCGCTGATGGCAATAGAAATTTTACTTGATTAAGGACTGGAAGATGGACCCTCCAACGTTCTTTCAAGTGGAAGAGCTGCCAAGAGCTCCTGTGTCTGTTTATTTTCCTTTCCTGCCTGCAGTGGCCCTGATATACCTTAAAAGTCTCAATTTTTTTCTCAACTTTAAAATGTGGAATTTTCTTGGTGTTTGGTTTTAAATATTCTCCTATGAAAACTACAACAGAATGACTGTAGTGTTGTGTTTAAGACCTTCTGGAAAGTAATTAGCCTTTAAACGAAAGTGAAAGCAGTGTTGCCAACTCTCATGATTTTGTCATGAGTGTCATGATAATTATTGTTTTCCTTAAAGTCCCAGCTCCTGGAGTTAAGTGAATATGTGATGATTTCAGCCTTCTTTCTTAAAGAAAAAACAAGTTTCCAGCCCTCGTGGCTGTGGAGAAAGCTTCAAAATGTGAACCTGGTGCACCCTCAAGACTCAAAAAGCCAAAAACTAATAAAAAGAACACCAAATCTATGATTTTACATAATCTTATTATTTTAAAGCCAATCTCATGTTTTTTTGTGAGCCTGACTCACGATTTTTGGAACATTTGGGTTTGGCAATACTGTGAAAGTGACTTGGAGTGTGTTTAAAATCAAATTCTAGTTTATTATTTGTAGTGGGGGCAGTGGTAAGCTGCAGCCGGTTCGCACCGGTTCGCGCAAACCGGTTGTTAAATTTAGAAACCCTTTTAGAACCGGTTGTAAAGGGCTTTTAAATTTAACAAAGGCTCCGCCTGCAGCAGCTCCCTGCCCTGCCCTGCCCTGCCTCCGGCCCCAGCTCGCCTGGCTCCAGCTCTGCCTCCTCCTCTGAAGGCTCCCCCTCCGGGCTTCCCACCAATCAGCTGTTAGCGCTGGGAGGGCTGAGAAGGAAGCAGCAGCTTCCTGCAGGTGAGCTGGAGAGGGGAAGCACAAGGAGGGCTCTAGGTGCCGGGCATCCCCGGCCCCCTCCGGGCATGCCCCCCCAATCCCGACTCCGGCCGGGTGGTGCGGCTTCGGGCCGGCCCCCGGCTCTGACCCTGACCCCAGCCCCGACTCTGGCTGGGCAGGCGGCACGGCTCCGGGCCAGCTCCCGGCCCCGACTCTGGCCGGCGTGGCTCTGGGCCGGCCCCCGGCTCTGACCTGGCTCCCGGCCCCGACTCTGGGTGGTGTGGCTCTGGGCCAGCCCCCGGCTCTGACCCGCCCCGGCCCGGCCGGGCGGTGCAGCTCCGGGCCGGACCCCGGCTAGGACCCGGACCTGGACCCCGGCTCCGGCCGGGCGGCGCGGCTCTGGGCTGGACCCCTGCTCTGACCCGGACCCCGGCTCCGGCTGGGCGGCGCGGCTCCGGGCCGGACCCCGACACCGACCTGGACCCCGACTGCAGCCCAGCACCCGTGGCTCCCAGCCCTGACTCTGGGTGGCACGACCCCCATCTTCAGGCAGCAAGGTAAGGGGGACAGGGAGCAGGGAGAGGGTGTTGGATAGAAGGCGGGGGTGGATTAGGGTAGAGACTGGGAGCAGTCAGAGGGCAGGGAACAGGGGAATTGAATGGGGGCAAGGGTCCTGGTGGGGCAGTCAGGAAGGACCAGGGGTTGGATGGGGCAGTGGGAGGCAGTCAGGGGCAGGAGTTCCAGGGGCAGTCGGGACAGAGAGAAGGGGTGGTAGGATGGTGCAGGGGGGCCATCAGGAATAAGAGGAGGGGTTGGATGGGGAGGCAGGGGGCAGTTAAGGGACAGGGAAGGGGGGTGGATAGGGCAGGGGTCCTGGGGAGTGGGGCAGGAGTCCCGGGGGGCGGGGGGGGTCACGACCCCCTCATGGGGTGAGGAGGAGGGAACCAGTTGTTAATATTTTGGCAGCTCATCACTGAGTGGGGGTAATGTCCCGAGGTGCAGTTTAAACTCAGTCTAAACTTGCCCTAGTAGGATGATTCCAAAAGTTAAATGATCTATTCCAAGCTTGGTGAACTGCAAAAAGTGATAGAAAGTAATCTAGATTTTCTAGTATCAGAGGGGTAGCCGTGTTAGTCTGGATCTGTAAAAAGCAACAATGAGTCCTGTAGCACCTTAAAGACTAACAGATGTATTGGAGCATAAGCTTTCATGGGGGAAACGTCAGATGCATGATTTTCTACAATTGTTTCAATTGTTGTATTCAAGATTTAGTAACAAAGTAAGAATATACATTACAATTTTAAACCTAACCAGTGACCCTTAAGTGAATTGACATGAAGTTGAATCATAGAATAATTGAGTATCAGGGTTGGAAGGGACCTCAGGAGATCATCTAGTCCAACCGCCCGCTCAAAGCAGGACCAATCCCCAACTAAATCATCCCAGCCAGGATTTTGTCAAGCCTGACCTTAAAAACCTCTAAGGAAGGAGATTCCACCACCTCCTTAGGTAACCCATTCCAGTGCTTCACCACCCTCCTAGTGAAAAAGTGTCGGAACATGTTAGTATTAGAGCTGATTGGATCTAATATATTTTATTTTCTTAAGATGGGAAATAGATACAGTGCTCCTGTCAAATAATAATTTCTAAGTTATCATCTGCAAAAAAACAAGTGTTTTCAGGTGCCCAAGTAGCCCCTGGAATCACAGTTAAAGTTGCCACCCCTCCAAAATCTGAAATGGTGTCCCTGTTAGATGTAAATAGTATAATTATTAATAATAATGAAGAAAGGGAAGAAATGTTCAATAAATATTTCTGTTCTCTATTGGGTGGGGGGAAGGGAAACAAATGATCTAGTCAGATCAATTGTCATGATAACACTCTTGCCTTTCCACTAATATCTCAGGAGGATGTTAAACAGCAGCAACTATAGTTAGACATTTTTAAATTATTGGGACTATGCTTATGAATGTATATATAACATAACTGGAATATGTTTATGCTACATATGCCATGTAACATATCTCTGTAAAGGTTATGATCTATTGAATATATTCACCCTATTTGTATGCATGTATCATTTTTGTATTCAAAATTTTGTATTATGAATATTGGCTGTGTACTTGTTTGAGTTTTAAGTAGCCTCGCGGTAGGGATTTTTGGCTCCCCACGACTGTGTTATATCGGGGTAGCGGTGTACATTGCATCCAAAAGTCTTAAAAGAGCTGGCTGAGGAGCTTGCTGGATCCTTAATTTGATATTCAATGGGTTCTGGAGCACTGGGGAAGTCCCAGAAGACTGGAAGAAAGCTAATGTTGTGCCAGTATTTTAAAAGGGTAAATGGGATGACCCAGGTAATGATGGGCCCGTCAGCCTGATCCCAGGCAAAATAATGGAGTGGCTGATGCAGGACATGATTACTAAAGAAATAAAAGAGGGTAATATAATTAATGCCTATCAACATGGGTTGATGGAAAATATATCCTGTCAAAATAACTTGATATAATTTTTGATGAGATTACAAGTTTGGCCGATAAAGGTAGTAATGGTGATATACTTACACTTCTGTAAAGTGTTTGACTAGGTATCACATGCCATTTTGATGAAAAAACTAGAACATAAAATTAATATGGCACATATTAAAAGGATTAAAAGCTGGCTCACTGGTAGATCTAAAAATGTAACTGTTAATAAGAAGTCATCATTGAATGGGCATTTTTCTTAGTGCGGTCCTGCAGGTATCAATTCTTGGCCTTACACTATATAACATTTTTATTACTGACCTGGAAGAAAATATAAAATCATAATTGATAAAGTTTGCAGATGACACACAAATTGGGAGAGTGGTAAATAATGGAGAGGATAAGTCACTGATTCACAGAGATCTGGATCACTTGGGAAACTGGGTACAAGCAAACAATATATGTTTTAATATGGCTAAATGTAAATTTATGCATCTAGGAACAAAGAATGTAGGCCATGCTTACAAGATGGGGGATTATCCTGGAGAGAACTGACTCTGAAAAAGAGTTGGGTCATGGTGGATAATCACCTGAACATGAGCTCCTAGTATGATGCTGTGGCCAATGCAATGCAAGGATGCATAATACTGTGTCAAGTTCTGGTGCCCTCAAGAAGGATGTTGATAAACTGAAGAGGGTTCAAAGAGGAGCCATGAGAACAATTAAAGGATTAGAAAGTGCCTTTTAGTGAAAGATTCAAGAAGCTCAACCTATTTAGCTTAAGAGAAGGTTAAGAGATGAATTGATTACAGTCTATTAGTACCTACACGATGAATAAATATTTGGGCATGTCTACACTGGCAAAATTACAGCACTGGCAGTTACAGCGCTGCTCAGAGCGCGCTGAAAGGAAACTGCTGTTGTGTGTTCACACTGTCAGCTGCCTGCGCAATAGCGTGTTCACACTTGCGGCACTTGGAGTATTTGGAGTGGTGCACTCTGGGCAGCTATCCCACAGAGCATCCCTTTCTCTTCTGCTGCTAAGACTTGTGGGAAGGCAGAGAGGGTCACGGGGCATCCTGTGTCCTGTCCCAATGCCCTGTGATGCACTGCTTCGCATCCCAGAAATCCCTGTGCTTCTGTCCGCATTTGGCACCACCTTTCAACAGTTTGTGTACTGCGCGCCCCACCTCTTTGGGCTGCAGGAACGGATCCCGAACTGTTGACCAGTATGCTGCTCGCTCTAACATGTCATGAGTGGAAGTGGAGCTATTCCTTAAACTACAAAGGCAAGAGGAGTGCAACACTGATCTCGCCACGCATAGTAGCTATGACACGAGATTGCTTGTGGCATTCATGGCAGTGCTGACCACAGTGGAATGCCACTTTGGGGCTCAGGAAACAAGCACTGAGAGGTGGGATCACATCGTCATGCATGTCTGGGATGATGAGCAGTGGCTGCAGAACTTTTGAATGAGAAAAGCCACATTCATGGGACTGTGTGATGAGCTCGCCCCAGCCCTGCAGTGCAATGACATGAGAATGAGAGCTGCCCTGTCGTTGAAGAAGCGTGTGGCGATTGCACTGTGGAAGCTGGCTACTCCAGACTGCTACTAATCGGTTGCTAACCAGTTTGGAGTGGGAAAGTCGACCGTTGGACTCGTGTTGACGGAAGTGTGCCGGGCTATTAATCGAAAGACCGTGACTCTGGGCAACGTGCGTGACATTGTGGATGGCTTTGCACAAATGGGCTTCCCTAACTATGGAGAGGCGATAGATGGCATGCATATACCAATTCTGGCACCAGAGAATCTAGCCACTGAGTACATTAATCACAAGGGGTATTTCTCTATAGTTCGCCAGGCACTTATGGATCACCGTGGGTGTTTTACAGACGTTAACGCAGACTGGTCTGGAAAGGTGCATGACTCATACTTCTTTCAGAACACTGGCCTGTCCAGGAAGCTGCAAGCAGGGACTTCCTTCCCGGACCAGAAGATCACTGTAGGGGAAATCAAAATGCCCACTGTGATCCTGGGAGACTCCATCTACCCCTTAATGCCATGGCTTATGAAGCCATATATAGGGCAACTTAACAGCAGCAAGGAGTGGTTCAACAACAGGCTGAGCAAGTGCAGAATGACTGTTGAGTGTGCTTTTGGCCGTTTAAAAGCCCACTGGTGCTGCCTCTATGGGAAGCTGGACCTGGCTGATGACAATATTCCTATGCTTATAGCTAGGTGCTGTACGCTCCATAATATTTATGAAGAAAAGGGTGAAAGCTTCACTCAGGGCTGGCCCGCAGAGGCACAGCGCCTGGAGGCTGAGTTTGAACAGCCAGAGACGAGGGCTATTAGAGGGGCACAGCGTGGGGCCATAAGGGTCAGGAATGCCTTGAGGCAGCAATTTGAAGCTGAAAGCCACTAATATTTGTTGCTATGCTCGGGATTGCAGTGCTTGTAATGCTAGGAGGTGATTGGTGCACATGATGCAATAAGGGGGTTTAACATAATTGTCTGTTGCTTTGCAGTGCTGTTTTTGCTTTCAATCAATAGAATAAAGTTTGCTTTCAAACCAACATAATTTTTTATTAAAAGACAACAACTGGAGGAGAGAGTCAAACAAAAAAAAAAAACCAACAAAAAACATCAGCAGTGAGAGGGATGGAGGAAGGGAAGGTCACAGGAGGAGGAGGAGGGGGTCCCGGGATGGTTAAAGATTTGTGTATGTTCAGGGATCATATCCAACCTTCTCCTCTGGAGTACAGTGCAGTGGGTACTGTACTTCAGCAGGGCCAAACCGCAGAGGGATGGGTGTTGAGTGCTGTGGGTAGTGGGAGTCCATAGTGCTGGACTGTGAGTGGGGAGGAGTGGAATGCTGTGGGTATAGACTGGAGCCAGGAGGTTGATAAGAGTGTGTTGGCGGTGTCTGGGGGGCACATGGGTAAATGTTTTGCGACAGTGGCTGCAGGGGGGGGGGCAGTGGCGGAGGGGCTCGGTTTGAAAAGGTAGTATCGCATGGAGCGTGTCTGCTTGGTGCTCCATAACCTTTAAGAGCCGCTCCGTGGCTTCATTCTGGCATGCCACGTTCTCCTTTCGGCCCCTCTTCTCGCTGTCCCAACACTCCTTCAATTCCTGTTTCTCAGCAACGGAGTACATTATAACATTGCGCAAAAAGTCCTCCTTAGTTCTTCTTGGCCACTTTCTAATTCTGCACAGCTGTTCAGCCGCCGATAACAAAGAGGGAGGCTGGGCTCCCAAGGTCATCTCTGTGAAGTTTAAACGCAACATTTTACAGAAGCAGTATGGTTTGCAATGCAGACAACATTGATTCAGTGATTTAAAACACAGCCAGTACTCTCACACCTGTCACTAACTGGCTGACCCCTGGCAAGCACACATGAGCAACAAGACCACCCCAAATGGTGAGTAGCTTCAGGGGCAGGGTGAATCACTCTTCCCGGACCCTGCTGTACACTGGTCACATGGCTCTTGGGTACAGCCAGCACTGTAGGGGAGGCCTGATAATCATTCCTGTCCCCACACTTTCCACAGGATGTGATCATTATGGAAGATATCTTGCTGCTGAGGGTGAGCAGGAATCAAAGGAGGGTCTTCTCCAAGCCTGTGGCTTCCACCCTGGCCCCTATGCGGCTTGCCTTTGTGTAGCAATGGTCCCCTCTTGCCGTGATGGCACAGTGGGGCGGGAAAGTTACCATTAGAGGGGCAAGAAACAATACAGCTCTGCCAAAGAACCTGCAGCAGGGGATCGCCCAGTATCTCCACGAGAGTTTCGTTGAGATCTCTGAGGGAGAGTCCTGTGAAGTGAGGGAGTCAATCAATAGCCTGTTCCGCTGCTCAGACTAGGCATGTGGTGGGAGACAAGCCTGCTTTCTGCAACTCTCCTGCCCCCAACAACTCGCTTCAGAGATTCCCCAAATCAGATCCACTTACCAGGGTCCTCCTCTCCCGTTTGCACTTCGCCAATCTCCGACAGCTGTGACGGGCTAGCGTCCTCCAGGGTAGAAAAGAGCTCCTGGCTGCATGAATCTCTGGCCTCCAAGTCATCCTCTGCCTCTGGGTCTCCCTCCCCCTCCACATCCTCGTCCAAGATTTCCTCCTCCTGGCTCAGTCCACTCTCAACTGGCACACGAGCCAATGAAGTATCCACAGTGGTCTTTGCAGTGAACATGAGGTTGCTGCTGAGTATCACGTCCAGCTCTTTGTAGAACTGACAGCTCGTGGGTACAGCCCTGGAGTGGCGGTTTGCCTCCTGCGCCTTGTGGAAGGCGTTTCGCAGCTCCTTCACTTTGACCCTGCATTGTCATGCCTCTTGAAATCTGTCCGTAGGTATCATAATTCCTCAGCTGGAGTGCAGCTGCGAAAGGACAGCCTCCTCTCCCCAAATGCTGATGAGGTCCAGCAGCTTGGCATTGCTCTAAGAGGGGGATCACCTGGTGCGTGGAGCTGGCCTGGCCACCTGGAAAGATGCGCTGAGACCACTGCACGTATCACCAAGCAAACAGGAAGGGGACTTTCAAATTTCCAAAGGAATTTACGGGGTGGGGATGATGGTTGGTCACCTGAGGGCAGGGCAGTAGATTTCAAACCGATGACCACAGAGGTGAGAACTGGCATTGTGGGATACCTCCCAGAGGCCAATCGTAGCGCTGTAATTGCCACAGTGTCTACACTGGCACCGCAGCACTGTAGCCAGGGCCTGCGCTTCCATTTAGGTGACCTAGGCGGTCGCCTAGGGCACCAGGATTTGGGGGGCGGCAATTCGGCAGCGGGGGGGTCCTTCCGTGCTCCGGGTCTTCGGCGGCAATTCTGCGGCTGGGCCTTCACTCGCTCCGGGACCCGCCGCCGAAGTGCCCCAAAGACCGGGAGCGCGGAAGGACCCCCCCACCGCAGAATTGCCGCCAACGACCGGGAGCGCGGAAGGATCCCCGCGTAGGGCACCAAAAACCCTGGTGCTGCTCCTGACTGTAGCCCCGGCTCAGAAAGCTGTACGCCTCTCATTGGGGTGATTTTTTTAAAGCGCTGCAACTGTGCAGTTACTGTGCACTAAGTGGCTCTTAGCAATGTGTACACCTCGGGAGTTACAGTGCAGAAAGCTGCTTTACTGTGCAGAAACTTGCCATTGTAGACAGGGCCTTTGATAATGGGCTCTTCAGTATAGCAGAGAAAGCTGTACTATAATCCAGTGGCTGGAAGTTGAAGTTAGATAATTCAGATTAGACATAAGGTGTAAAATGTTAACAGTGAGGGCAATTAACCATTGGAACAATTTACAAAGGTCTTGGTGGATTTTCCATTACTGGCAATTTTTAAATGAAGATTGCATGATTTTCTAAGAGATCTGCTCTAGGAATTTTGGGGAAGTCCAATAGCCTGTGTTGTACTGGAGATCAGACTAGATGATCACACTGTTGGCCTTGGAACCGATGATTCAGGGCAATAGAAAGTTTGGTTTCTTGTCACACATGTTCCAACCAACTACCACCAGCAACTGGAAAGGTTAGTGCATGTAACAGATGTAAGGTAAACTGGTGTTGTAAACTCAAGGTGTTCCAGTTAGTTTCAATGTCTTTTTGAACAGTGTATAAAGACGAAGACCTCAAATACACTGATGGATATTACCTCCCCACAAAGGACAGGGCTATTCTGAATGGCAGGGTCCACTCAAACCTGTTCTCCAGAGCTTTATACTGTGTAAAACAGCAAGAGAATCCCTGTCTGTTGGAAATATTCTGACACAGTATTCACAGGGGCTGTTTAGGGAGGGCAGGAGGGAGGTCTCCTGCCCCACCCCTGAGTTTTGTCTGCTCATAGTGCACATCCTAGCCCCAGGCGGAGCTCTTAACTGCAGCACAGCCTGAATGTGGAATGTGAATTCTGCAGAGGAGAGGTGCTGCTCCCAGTTTGTTCCCCTGGGGCAGGGAGTCAGTATTTTGTTTACAAACAGAGGCAGGGTGATTAAGATAAGAAAGGGCTAGTAAATAAATTAAGGATCTAGAAGTCATTAGATGAGCCTGTAAAACAGGATTCCCTCTGTGGGGGGCTGGAGGGGAGGAGAAAGGTGTTGAAGAAAGAACACAGGAGACTCAATACAGCCAAGTCCTCTGAGCCAAGGTTACATTCAGAAAAGATGGAGATGTGAGGATAAGTGAAAAGAAGGTGAGGAGGATAGAAGAAAAGATAGGCCAAAACCAAGGGAAGAGATAGCACTGATATAGAGAAGTTCCCACCCTACCTGATGTGGCCCCATCACCATAGGATCTGAGCATCTCACAATGTCTAACCTATTTCTCCTCGCACACCCTCTGCGAACCTCAGAGCAGTGCTGTTATCCCCATTGTACAGATGGGGCACTGAGGCACAGAGAGATTAAGGGCCAGATTTTCAAAGGTATTTAGGCACCTAGCGGTATTTTCAAAACTGTTTCGAAGGTTAGGTCCTTTGTTAATCAGCAGTGTTGCCAACTCTTATGATTTTTTCCTTCTTTTCCTTAAAACCCCAGCTCCTGGAGTTAGCTGAAATAATCACTTTTCATTCATAAAGAAAAAGTAAGTTTCCAGCCCTCATGGCTGTGGAGAATGCTTCAAAATGTGACCCCAGTGCACCCTCAAGGGTCAAAAAGCCAAAGACTAACAAAAAGAACACCAAATCTATTCTTTTTACATAATCTCACAATTTTTAAGCCAATCTCATGATTTTTGGTGAACCTGACTCATGATTTTTGAACATTAGAGTTTGGCAATACTGTGAAAGAGACCTGAAACTGTCAGTTTCACTCTTGTTTAAAGTAAGTTTCTAGTCTATTACTTGTAGTATGGTAACACCTCTAGAGCCCTGGGGCAGTTGAAGTATAAATACACAGAGCCTTGCCCTAGCAGGATGTTTCCAAAAGTTAAATGGCCTGTCCCAAGCTTGGTGAACTGCAAAGAGTAAGAAGTGTAAATGACAGAAAAGAATCGAGATTTTTCTACAACGCTTTCCACTGTTGTATTCAAGAGTTAGTAAAAAAGTAAGAATATTAACTGAACATTAGTATTTTAAACCTAACCAATGTCCCTTAAGTGACTTGGCACAAGATGTCAGAACATGTTACTATTACAGGTGAATGGACCTAATATTTATTTAATTTTCCTTCTTTACATAGGAAGGCATTAGATACAGTGCTCCTGCCAGCTAATTTCTAAGTTATCTGCAAAACACCTAGAGTTTTCAGGTACCTAACTCACCCCTGGAATCGTGGTTAATTCCTCCCCCCCGCCCCCGATCTGAAATGATGCCCCTGGAGGGAACATCACACCCCTGAGACTGTGAGCAGGAAGCAGCTCCATCAATAGCCTCCACTGGTGTCCCAGAGCCAGGAGGGACCTGGCGGTGTAGGAATAACACAGCTTTTCACCTACCGGGGCCAGGGAGGCGTTGCGTTTCTCTATCGCCATCCACTCAAGGCGTTTCACAACCACGAGCCGGCCCCGCTTGCAGGTGGCAGCATCCTGCCGGCAGCCGAGGGAGGCAGCGGGACCCAGGAGTCCTGACTCCCATCCCCGGGCTTGGTGAGGATGCTGCTGCTACGGCACACACCGCTCCCAGCCCCCCGCAGCGGGTGAGCAGGGCCCGGACCCCCACCCGATCCCCTCAGCTCAGCCCCTATGGCCCGGGGAGGGGGGTTCCCTTCTTCCACAGGTCTGTCCCCAGATCGCAGGCTGCCCCCGCCACGCACCCACCCAGCCACCCACCCGCAGCCGCTCCCTTACTGATCTCTCCGGCCTCCTCCTCCTCCTCCTCCTCCTCCTCCGCCGCCTCCCCCTGTTCGGGGGGCAGCCGGGCCAGCGCGGCCACTGCAGCCTCCTCAGCCGCCATCTTCCCCGCACAGGGCACGGCACGAACTACGGGCTGGGGAGCGGAGCGAGAGTCCAAGCCGCAAACGCCTCTGCTGCCCGCGCTGGGCGGGGGAAGGGCGCTGTTCGCCGCTCACTTCCTCTCCCTGGGCAGGCGGCCGCGCCGACTCGCCGCAAGGGGGCGGGGTGCAGTCGTTCGGGCCCAGCCAATAAAAACTACGCTTCCCGAGATGCATATCTGCAAAAAACTACACTACCCAGAATACACCGGGATCACAGCACCCAACCGCCCTCCCCTGACAGGGACTGTGACGTAAAAAGTCTCCGGCGGCCAAAAGGCGCAATGAGAAAACTACACTACCCAGAATGCCAGTGCGATGAGATCTCCGTTGGGCCTTGGCTAGACGGCGCCAGGGTGAGTAGGGCTCCGGGCTGGGCTTGCGGGGTGTCTGTGTTCCTCGGTCTCTGCCTTGGGCTGGCTGGGGCCGGGCGCTGGGAGAGAGGGGCGCTCACTTACTCGGGGGGCGAGTGGCTGGCTGCCCCATCGGGGGGGGAGGGGAGGAGTAGCGGCCGTGTGGGTCTCTGGGGCTGGACGGGGCATTTCCTGGGGGTGGCAGGGAGGCTGCCCGCGGGGTCTGTGGGGTATCGTGCCCCCGCTGCCGCTGTAAACATAGGGGTGGTGTGGTGCTGGGGGGCTGGAGGGGGAAGTCACCGAACTGTTCTCAGGGCTGGAGTTCTCTCTGCTTCCCCTTCTTTGGCGTGGGTGCCACGATCGTGGGTGCACTAGGAACAAGGGTACTGACCTGCGAGGTGCAAAGGGGCTTAGGTAAATTCGCAGTCTGCCCTGACAAGCAATTAGTGACCCTACGGAATAGCTCTTGGATAGCAGTTGCTGTCAGACCTGACCCACCCATTCCAGGTGGCGTTTCTTCTAAGGCCAGCCTCCATTGCCCATTTGTTCACTCTTAAAACAAACAGCTTTGTGCTTTATCCCGTGCTGAACTTCATGCTTGAGAGGAGCTGCCTGTAAACATCCATATGCTCCTTCAAAACCCTCCTTAAAACTTATTTGCTGTGATGCTTACAAAAAAACCCAAACAAAACTTGACCAATATTGTGTCATTATTTACTTGTGCTCTTCCATCTGTCTGTCTATATCAAGCTGTTGTCTCGTGCTTAGATTGTATGCTATTTGGGACAGGGGCCATCTTTTGTTCTGTGTTTCAACAGTGCCTACCACAATGGGTACTGGTCCATGACTAGGACTCCTAGGCACTATGGTGATAATAATAGTAAGAAGTCTGGCAGGCTGGTTCTTGCCCACATGCTTGGGGTCTAACTGCGCACCATATGTGGGGCTGAGAAGGAACTCCCCCCCAGCCCCAGGTCAGATTAGCAGTGACCATGGGGTGTAGGCTGCTTGCTAGGATTGTCTGGACTCCTTTCCCTGTCATCACAGGAGCCTTGGGCATTGGTGTACCTTGGTCCTCCAGTTCTTTGCTTTTGTGGCTTGGTCTGCTATGGATTGTAATACTTTAGTGTAATTTGGGTTGCTGCAGGTGTTAGTGGCCTGTGATATCCAGGTGAGAGTAGATGATCTAGTGATGCCTTCTGGCCTTAAATTCTGTGATATGACGTTATTGGGCTTACTCATCTTACACAAGGATGATCAACATTACGTATAGCATATTATTTCAGGCACACTTAAATCTACTCCTATACTATAGTTCCCACTCACTGTTCATAGAGTGGAAAGTGTAGCAAAGCTCGTAACAAAATTGTGTGATATGTCACATCTACCGTTTAATTAAAGACTTGTTTAATCCACCATGTGATCGTCTGCCCTCACAGCGCCAGTTGTGGATAAGTTTATCGGGTGAGGGGATTTATGGTTGAGGACACATGGCAAGCTTCATGGTCCGCAGACAGAGTGACAAATAATTATCTCATCTCATGTTCCACTCAGCATCAGCCCGTGTTTTATTTACCACGAAGGCAATGGAGCTTTCTCAGCTATGTTTTGTACTGGACATGGAATTTGTGCTGCAGCAGAATTTTGGTGGTGTTTTAGAGACAGTCCACTATGTCAGTGTGGGCAGCCACAAATGATGACCCACATTGTTGAGGTCTACAAAATGACTCCACTTTTTGATGGTCTTCATGCCTTGAACATTGCTGATAAGAATGTTGTGGCTTGGCTTGACCAGATTGCATATGCCAAATAAATCAATAAATTGGATTAAACTAGGAGTGGGCGAATTTTTTGGCCTGAAGGCCGCATTGGGTTTTGGAAACTGTATGGAGGGTTGGTTAGGGGACTCCTGCCCCATCCAACCCCCCCGCTGCTCCCTGACAGGCCCCCTCCCCCAGAGCCGTGCCCCATCCAACTACCCCTTCTCCCTGTCCCCTGACTGCCTCTGGAATCCCTGCCACTGACTGCCCCCTGCCGCCCCATCCAACCCCTCTTCTCATTCTTGACTGTCCATCTGGGACCCCTGCCCCCATTCAACCCCACCCCCCATTCCCTGCCCTCTGACCACCCTGACCCGTATCCACATCCCTGCCCCCTGACCCCCCCCCACCCCCCGAACTTCCCTGCCCTCTATCCAACCCTGCTCCCTGCCCCCTTACTGCACTGCCTGGAGCACTGGTGGCTGGCAGTGCTACAGCCGTGCTGCATGGCTGGAGCCAGCCACAGTGTTGCCACTGTGCAGCACAGAGACCCAGAAGTTTGCAGCCCCGCCGCCCAGAGCATTGGGCTGCTGGTGGAGTGAGATGAGGCTGTGGGGAAGGGGGAATGGGAACAGCAGGGGAGGAGCCGGGGGTAGTCTCCTGGGTCAGGAGCTCAGGGGCCAGGCAGGAGGGTCCCGCAGGCCGGATGTGGCCCACGGGCTGTAGTTTGCCCACCTCTGGGTTAGACTGTTGTTAGAAAAACGTCGTCATATGTGTTTTTTTAAGAACACCTGAGCTTATCAGAATTAAAAATTGAATTTGCTTTTTCTGATGTAATTTCAGTTTGCATTTTTCTTAAGTTTTATATATGATGATGAAACTAACACAAAAATCAGTTGCATGTTTCAGTTCTTGGGCACTAAAGCTTTCTCTCATATTTGGTTCACTAATATTTTAGGGGCACTTTAAACCAGAAATGTTTTATGATCAGAAATTGTTTTAAAATTAATGAAAATGTTTTTATTAACATTACAGACAACTGTTTCCTACCCATCCTGAAATCAAACTTTTTAGGCCTACCTTACCTGAAAATGTCCCTCTGCTTAATTTTTTTTTCTTTCAGTTGGGAGGGGTCTGAAAAATCCTTGATCTTTGAAACTAGTTCTATCACTATGCCAACTAAATGCCAGATTGTGCAGTTTGGGTTGCTGGGTGCATGGAGCTTCTACTTCCACTGTTTTTGTTTGTTTGTTTTTTTTCATGCATTCTTCCCATACCTAGGATGGCAAACTTTTCTTCCCCTCTTCCTCCCCCTCCCCCCAATCTAACCCCCTGTTTGCTTAGGGACGGGTTCCTAGATCAACTGTTTTTCGGGGCAGCTTGGCCACCAATCACAGCCCATGCTTCATGGTTGATCTTTTTGAATGCAGCAATCGGCTAGGATCAGTTGGTCCCTCTCTCTGTGCATACTTCAGGGATGTAGCTTTAATGTAGTCCTACAAGATTCCACTGGAAGAGTGGAAAGGAGAAGAAATTAGGAGGGGAATGAAATAGTGATTACACAGCTCAACAATGATAATTTTCTTCTTTGCAATAAGTTCATAAGGCAGCAATAGATAAAAGGAGAGAGAAGAAAAATGTAGGTCCAGCTCCACAAACTTGTGAACAAGGTGTTTCTGTAATTGAAGACAGAAAAGCTCTTTATTACTTTTGTTATACCATGCTCTTCACCATAGTAGCTGAGTGCTTTCCAATAATGCATTAATAATGTTTCTAACATCTCTTATGTCACTTGCTCTCTCTACCCACAGAGAGAAGTATGTGCGTTGGAGTGCTTTGTTGTGGTAGGTGTTTTTTTTTTGTTTGTTTGTTTCTCTCTGTCCCTCCTCCCCAGCTCTGGGTTTCTCTAGTGTCCTTACAGTGAGATCTTCGCATCCAGCTATACTAGAGGCCTGCTTTTATTGTTCTGTTAAGTGTAAATAGAAAAAAAGAGAACTAATGAGGCTGAATTCAGGGGGAGGAAAGTTGAGTGTAAAGTATTTTTCCCCCCAATCACATTTGATGCAAATGGTAATTAAATTACATGTATTTGGCAAGAAGTGGAAAGATAATTTTGAAATAATATTGATTAACACTGCTTTATTTAGGGATTTGAGATGTCCAAAAAGAAATCCAAGAAGTCTCAGCAAAAGGAGGGCAGTTCGGATGGCTTGGATAACAAAGTAAGAAAACTAATACTCTTGTGTAAATAACATACATTTAAAGCAGAGTTTCAGTTGCTTAGCAGATGCTTAATAGAGGAATGAATCAGTGGCTGAGAGGAAAGATAGGGTCATGAGGGCAGGAACAAGAGTGAATCAACAAGGTTCTTTTAAGTTTCACTCTGGTTTTCAGGAAGGTTGTGAGCAGTCTAGGTACAGAACTTGTCAGAAAAGCTTTCATCTTGGTATATGCATTTTTTTTCCTAGGAGAAATTGTCGGTCAGAAAGCAGTGTTGTTTATCTGCTAGATACAGCCCAAGGCAGAGTAGTGATTTTTTTTTTTTAAGATTAGGAGCCAGTGATGTGCTGCCAATATTTTAACAAGTGGCTCCCACAGAAATGTGTTTTCTTAACCTGTGAGCTTTGATTCTATCAATGACCAATATTATGAGTACAGGCATGTTACCATTACTAGGAATCTAATCAATGATTGGTTTTTTTTTTTAGATGTTTCTTTCAGCAAATCAGTTAAGAAAATCCTAGTCGAACAAGCTAAATGTAGATTCTAACGGCCACAACCCCTGTTTGGCCATGCTTGCACACGCAATCAGAATAATCTCCCAACCTTTTGTGGATTTCATTTTATTTTATTGGTGACTGGTCTTCTGATGGCTGTGTGACAAACCAGTAATTCAGGTTAGCAAGTTTTCTCACTCAGAATTTAGGTGGGATGAAGTGAGCCATCAAATGGCGTTATACGTGCTCCTTAAAGTGGGAGTAGTTTGGAAAAATGCAGAAATATGGCTGACAGAGTTTATGGCATTCTCTGAAGGTGATTATAGGCATTGGGAGGCTTTTGGAAAAAGGAATAATGTGTGTGAGGAGAAAATGAATATAAGTACATCACTCTTGATTCTTGGCAAACAAGTTACTCAGACTTCAGTTGCATAGCAAATGTGTACTTAAAAATGAATACAGCATAAAATTAAAAATGTTTTAATCACCTGATTTCCCCATTGTTTGCTTCTCAATTATATTCTTTCAGCCTTCTTGTTCTAAGACTACCAGTAATAAAACAAAAGCATCCAGCTTGGCAAGCTCAACACCTTCCTCAGAGAAAAGAAAATGGGTGAGTATTGTCTAAAACTATTGGATATAATCACTTTATAAAATCTTTTTCCCCCTTAACCCTTTGTCTATCTTGTTTCCAATATAAACTGACACTTAGGACAGGACTGTCTCATAATCTGTTTGTATAGTGACCAGGGGCGGCTCTAGACATTTCGCCGCCCCAAGCAGGGCAGCACGCCGCGGGGGGCGTTCTGCCGGTCGCCGGTCCTGCGGCTCCGGTGGACCTCCCGCAGGCGTGCCTGCGGAGGATCTGCTGGTCCCGCGGCTCCACCGAACCTTCCGCAGGCACGCCTGCAGGAGGTCCACCGGCAGAGCGCCCCCCGCGGCATGTCACCCCAAGCATGCGCTTGGCGTGCTGGGGTCTGGAGCCGCCCCTGATAGTGACTAGCACAATGGGTCTTTGATCTAAGGAGGGTTCCCCAGGCACTACTGTAATATAATTAATAAATAATTATCTTGCATCCGGGTACAAATGAAACGTAGTAGAAATGTCCCTCTAGGTGTCTTGGCTGTATTCAGCAATACCCGTTATTGACCTCTCTTACAAAACAATACCTATTGCTGATATGTTCTCCTCACGTGTGCAGGCATGCAACAGTAGAGAGTAGGGTTGCGAACTTTCTATTGGCACAAAACCGAACACCCTAGCCCTTACCCCTGCCCCGAGGCTTCGTCCCCCCTGCTCACTACATTTTCCCCCTCCCTTGGTGGCTCTTCCCCCACCCTCACTCACTCTCACTGGGCTGGGGCTGGGGTTTGGGGTATGGGAGAGGGTGAGGGCTCTAAATGGGGGTGTGGGCTCTGGGGTGGGGCCAGAAATGAGGGGTGCAGGAGGAGGCTCCAGGCTGGGCAGGGAGTTGGGGTGCAGGAGGCAGTGAGGGCTGGGGGATGAGGAGCTTGGGGTACAGGAGGGGACTCCAGGCTGGGTGGTGGGGATGAGGGATTCAGAATGTGGGAGGGGGCTGCAGGTTGAGGTAGGGGGTTGGAGATGGGAGGGGTGAGGGCTCTGGGCTGGGGGTGCTGGCTCTGGGGTGGGGCAGGGATGAGGGGTTTGGGATGCAGGAGCGGGATGCAGATTGAGGCACGGTGTTGGGGTGCAGGAGGGGGTGAGGGCTCTGGGGTGGGGCCAGGGATGAGGTGTTCAGGGTATGGGAGTGGGCTCTGGGCTGTGTCAGCAGGTTGAGGTGTGGGGGAGGCGGGGGATGAGGGCTCTGGGCTGGGAGTGTGGGCTCTGCGGTGCAGGAGGCGTCTTTGGGTTTGGAGGGCCTCAGGGCTGGGTGTTGGGATGCAGGAGGGGGTATGGGCTCAGGGCTGGGGCCAACAGGAATGAGGGATTTGGGGTGCAGGAGGGGCCTCTGGGTTTGGTTGGGGCTCAGGGCTGGGGCTCAAGGTTGAGGTGCAGACTTACCTCGGTGGCTCCCGGTCAGTGGTGCAGCGTGAGTGCTAAGGCAGGCTTCCTGCCTGTGCTGGGGCACTGTGCTGCACCTGCAAGTGGCCAGCAGGTCCAGCTCCTAGGCGGTGGGGGGGGGGAGAAGACAGGCAGGCAGGAGGCTCCATGGTGTGCGCTGCTCTTACCTGCAGGCACTGCCCCCCCAGCTCCCATTGGCCAGGAACCAGCCAATGGAAGTGTGGAGTTGGGGCCGGGGCAGTGCACAGAGCCCTGTGACCCACCCCCCCCCAGGAGCCAGACCTCCTGGCCGCTTCCAGGGCTCAGCGTGGTACCCCAGGACAGGTAGGAACTGGCCTGTCTTGGCGCTGCAGCACCACCAACCGGACTTTTAACGTTTCAGTCGGCAGTGCTGACCGGAGCCACCAGGGTCCCTTTTCGACCGGGTGTTCCAGTCAAAAAACCGGACATCTGGTCATCCTAGTAGAGAAGTGTTGCCAACACTAGTGCAATTGTACTTACTAGCCTTGTGTAATCTATCGGTTTTCTTAAAACTTCCCACTGTGACCCTATCACTGGTACTGCCATGTTTTAACCATTGTGTTACTTAGACCTGTTCTGAAGGATATTAGATAGCACTGTGATTAAAGCACTGCTCCATGCAAATACTCCTATTGTTGAAGCTGCTGGAGCTGTGCTATTTCTAGTGTAATGGTGGGAGACTTTCCAACAATTGCCAGTGTAGACACAACCTATTGTAGAAAAAGAACCATGTTTTAACCAACTTAACATGATGATAGATGGTGCTGGGTTGTGTTCTGTTCATACAAGCAAGGTTAAACCATGTTACAGTATGATCTGATCATAATTCTATTTAAGCATGGCTGTTTTAGTGGTGTAGACAGGACCACAGGGAAAAGATGTGAATTGTAGGGAAAATTCTGCAACTTCTAGTCTCTATTAGGTGTGAAATTGCTTGGTATACACTGCTGGTTGGAAATATGAATGAAGAGAAATTTGTTGCTGATACAAAACCAAAACAGAAAAAACAAAGCTCAAACTTGTTCCCACTTGTGCATGAAGATGTATATAATTAGGGCACTTTGTTCTTTTTATTTATTTATTTTATTTACATTTTCCCAGGAATGTATTGGTGTTTATTAATACAACAATTAAACAGGTGAAAATCAGTGCAAAATATTTTTTTCTGGGTAAATATTGTGGTTTATTTTGGTGGATGGAAGGATGGGGGTAAAAAATATTCAGTAGATTGATGAACAGAATTCAAAGCATTAATGTGGTTTGCTGCAGAACTGAAACCGAACTCAATGCCAAATCTGAGTTTGAGAAAACAATATATCTCTAATTTTTTTTCATTTGAATAAACAGTTTACCATTGTAGACTTAGAACTATTAGCCTATAGATATTTACATTTAATAATTAGGCCACACCATTTGCAGTGCATACACTCAACTTCATCCTTTTCTCCTATTTTTGTTTTTTAAGCTTTTGAATACTTCCTTGTGTTCTGAAATGTATTCTGATACAGATTTCCGTTTTCCCATTTTTTAGTGTGTCAAATCTTTAAACTGGTATCTGCTAACAGCTTGAAATGTGTATTTGGGCATGAGATTTATCAATACGTTGAAATACCATGTACTTTTAGAGCTTACATGTGTGCCTGTTTATTGTGTGTATCTTCTAGACCAGGGTTGGGCAAACGTCTTTTTTTTTTTTTTGGCCTGAAGGCCGCATCAGGTTTCAGAAATTGTATGGAGGGCTGGTTAGGGGAGGCTATGCCTCTCCAAACAGGCAGGCATGGCTTGCCTCCCCCCCCCCCCCACTGCTTCTCACCCCTGATGGACCCCAGGATTCCTGCCCCATCCGACCATCCCTGGAACCCCCATCCCTAACTGCCCTCAGCCGCCCCATCCAGCCCCTCCTCTCCTTCCTGACTCTCTCTTCCCCCGAACCCGTGCCCCAATTCAACTGCCCCGACCCCTATCCGCATCCCTGGCCTGTGACCACCACCCCCGAACTCCTCTGCCCTCTAGCCAAACCCCCCTCCTCCACTCCTGGCCCCCTTACTGTGCTGCCTGGAGCACCGGTGGTTGGCAGTGCAGCTGCACCAGGACAGGCAGCCGTGCTGCCCAGCTGGAATCAGCCACACACTGCACAGCACAGAGCACCGGGTCAGGCCGGGGTCTGCAGCTGTGCTGCCCCAGGAGCTTGCAGCCCCACCGCCCAGAGCATTGTGTTGGCGGCACAGTGTGCTGAAGCTGTGGGGGAGAGGGAACAACAGGGGAGTGCTGGGGGTAGCTTAGAGGCCGGGGAGAACGGTCCCATGGACTGGATGTGGCCCGTGAGCCGGAGTTACCTCTGTTCTAGACTAATACATAGCCTTATTTCAACAGGCAGCTTCGCATACACATACAGACTAATGTATTATCAAATACATATATCTCAAGCAATGTATTGTATTTTCCTAATAAAATAAGTTTTTTTGTTTTTGTTAATACATTTGAATGATACAAAAGTAGGGTAAAAATCAGGGAAAAAACTAATACTTTTTGTAAAACCTGGGATTTTTTTTTTTTAGTTAAAACCAATTTTTATTGAAAACAAAGGGGCTTATATATAATGTACTAAGGAAAATTGTTAATTTTAACTACACTAGCTTTTTTTTACCAAAGCAAACTCTTGGTCATTTTAAACTAATTTTTTTTTTTTTTTACAATTTTATTACAGGAAATGCTAATTTTGCAGTTATAACTTAAAAATACATCCTGCAGAGCACTCCTTCAAAAAAAGATGAGACATTCTATATAATCAAAAATTAAGGGTTTGTGAGGGTAATATGGTATATTTTGTGATGCCTCTTATATTTAGAAGTAAACTTCTGCAACTTAGCAGGAAGGAGACAAATAATAACAGCCCTATGCTATGTAGGAACCCAAGACAACTGCATGCAGTTCTGGTTGCCTCATCTTAAGAGAGATGTATTAGAATTGGAAAAGGTTTAGAGAAAGTCAACAAAAATAATCAGGGGTATGGAACAGCTTCCATACCCATATCAGCAACTGCAGAACTTATTGGTCTGCTGAGATTGGTAATGCTGACCACATCTTAGTCTCTGCAGACTTCCTTTTGTAGAATAAAAAGGTTACCAAAATTTAAATTATCTAACCTAAAAATCAATAGAATTTGAAACCACTGAAATCTTGAATTGGGTTGAGACCCTGCCAGAGTAGACTAACAGCGAGTCCACCTGGATGAACTTCAGAGCCCTGGTAACCTACATCGCTATGACTATTATTGGTCTCAAAAAAGAGTCAAGAAACTCTGGATCTCTGTTAATATCTTAACCAGCATTGAACAGTGTCATACAACTTGTCTGAGAGGTGATATGGTCACGTATCATAAGTTAAATGGCACTTATAATAAAGTAATACGCACTGATGGCTTTGGCTTCCATAAAAACTTTGCAATCATACTCAAGGAAGCTTCTGCCAGGAGCAATATTGCTTCCTTTTATCAACACATGCATGACCTTACTGATGAGAGAGGTGGTTCACTTGGTGCAGTCTACTCCAGTTCTGGTTAGCTAATCAATACAGAAATGGAGTGCATGACATGCTGGAGTGACTACTTCAGCCAGCTGTTAAATGCACCCCCAGTTTCTTTGGACCCTGACATTAAGGCTGCTGCCAAGTTGACCTATTCTGCATAAAATGATCTTTGCGTATGTACTGTTGCCTTATTTCTGTAGATTTTGACATCAGGAAACTGGAATTCCCGCAGAACTGTTTAAAAAGTGCTGGACCAGCTGTTTCCAAGAAATTAGACTCCATTCAGACGAAGCATCTCTGACTGATAGAAAACCTCCGATGGTACAAATTTAAATTCAAATGAAGAGATCTGTTTAGTTAGAAAACAGGTCCTGCTCTCGCAAATGGTCACCCAAAGCTCTCAAAGGTGATTTGGTCATCTGCTCTGAATGCCTACCATCTTCCCTGCAAGAATCATCTTTGACTTTAAGCCAATGAAAGGAGAATGGAAAAGATACCCAGGAAAACATAAAACACGATGGCTGGATGGCTTCAACAGAGTCCTGTCCCTCACAGAAATCCTACTGCATATAGGATGACCAGATGAGAGGAAGAAAATATGGGGACACATTGTGCGTGTGTGTGTGTGTGGGGGGGGGGGTCGCCAGCGGCGTGCCCCCCCCCCCCACACAAAAAAAGCAGAGTGCCACGAAATATCAGGACAAATTGCATCCCAACCAAACATCGGTCCGGGTGCAGGACAAAAGCCTAAATATTGGGACAGTCCCGACTTTATCAGGATGTCTGGTCACCCTAACTGCATAATATGCCAGATTTGCCACTGTTGTCCCAGTGACTGCGTGATAACTAACCTCAAAGGATGTTATGGGATGTTAATCAGAAAAATGTGAGTGATGATTGGGAATCATTTTAAGAACACCTTACTAAATGCCAAAAAAGCCACAATTGAGGAAGAAGCCCATGTTGGTTTAAACCAACAATCTGGCTTGGAGGAGAAGTGAAGGCAGATATGTAGTGCATTAAAAACAAATGGAAGAAAGAGGAAGTTGATAAGGAAAGCAATTTATAATCAATTTTCTACAAAGGAACACAAGAAGAAATCTATGGCCAGCAGAGCTAAAGAAAGAGCATGTTTAATTTAAAAAAAAATTAAAAATAAAAATGTAAGGACAGAGAATCCTGACAGTGGTATTGGACCATTATTAGATGGAAATGGTAGAATTATCAATAATAAGGCAAAAGTGTTCAATAAATATTTCTGTTCTGTATTTAAAGGAAAAAACTGATGTATAGTTTCAATGTATGTATAACACTTTCCATTCCACTGGTATCTCTGGAGGATGCTAAATAAAAGCCACTGAAGTTGGACACTTTAAAATCAGCAGGTTCAGACCTTGCATTCAAGTGAAAAGAGCTGGCTGAGGAGCTCGCCAAACCATTAATGTTCATTTTTTTCAATAAGTCTTGAAGCACTAGGAAAGTTCCAGAAGACTGGAAGAAAGTTAATGTTGTTGTTCCAGTATTTAAAAAGTGTAAATGCCAGAAGCTGGGAATGGGCAACAGGGGATGGATCACTTGATGATTACCTGTTCTGTTCTCATTCTCTCTGGGCACCTGGCATTGGCCACTGTCGAAAGACAGGATACTGGGCTAGATGACATTTGGTCTGATCCAGTATGACCGTTCTTAAATGGGATGACCAGGGTAATTGTAGATCTGTCAGCCTGATGTTGATCCTTGGCAAGATAATAGAGCTGTTAACTGAGTACATGATTGATCAAGAATTAAAGGAGTGTAATATAATTAATGCCTATCAACATGGGTTTATGGAAAATAGATAACTTGATTGTTTTTGTTTGTTTTGTTTTTTATTGGATTACAAGTTAGGTTGATAATGACATACTGTTATAATATATTTAGGCTTCTCTAAGGCATTTGACTTGATACTGCATGATATGCATGATTTTTAATGTGGCACACGTTAAATGGATTAAAATCTGGCTGATAGGTTTCAAAATGTAACTATCAATGGGGAATCCCCATCGAGTAGGTATGTTTCTAGTGGTGTACCACAGGGATTGGTTCTTGGCCCTGTGCTATTTAACTTTTTTTTGTTATTGTTAATGACTTGGAAGAAAACAGTCATCACTGAAAGTTTGCAGGTGACACATAAATTGGTGGTAAATAATGAAGCGGACAGCTCATTGATTCAGAGCAATCTGGATTGTTTGGTAAGCTGGGCACGAGCAAACAATATCTGTTTTTTTTGATACAGCTAAATGTAAATGTATACATCTAGGAACAAAGAATGTACAGTAACTCCTCACTTAAAGTTGTCCCGGTTAACGTTGTTACGTTGCTGATCAGTTAGGGATCATGCTCATTTAAAGTTGTGTAATGCTCCCTTTGTTTGGCAGCCGCCTGTTTTGTCTGCTGCTTGCAGGAAGAGCAGCCCCTTGCAGCTAGCTGGTGGGGGGGCTTGGAACCAGGGTGGACCGGCAGCCCCCCATCAGCTCCTCGCTCCTCTAAGTTCCCTGTGCAGCAGCTGCCTGCAGTTCAGCTGTGTCCTTTTTCCCCCCCCGCCCACTGCCATGTACTGCTCCTGCCCACTGCCTTGGAGCTGCTCCCCGAGACTCCTGCTTGCTGTACTGGGGGGAAGGGAAGGAAGGGGGGGTCTAATATCAGGGTGTCCCCCTCCCCCCTGCTCCTGCACCCCGCTTACCCCATCTTCCATAGAGCAGGGTTCAGGACGGCGGGAGCTTGCAGCAGCTGCAGTCTCAGCAAGCTGATCTAATTAACAAGGCAGTGTACTTAAGGGAAATGCATATATCTCCCTCCATTCCTGCTGCCTTGCAGAGTCAGAGAGTTAACCCTTGAGGGCTCAGCCAATTGCTAGTTCATCATTTAGCAGTAAGGGAAATATCCCACCCTCTGACTCCTCCACCTCAACTAAGCTTCACAATCATCATCACTGTGTACCAGTATTAAATTGTATGTTTAAAACTCATACTGTGTGTGTGTGTATGTGTGTATATATATAATATATATATATATATATACGTCTTTTGTCTGGTGAAAAAAAATTCCTTGGAACCTAATCCCCTCATTTACCTTAATTCTTATGAGGAAATTGGATTAGCTTAACATTGTTTTGCTTAAAGTTGCATTTTTTTCAGGAACATAACTACAACGTTAAGTGAGGAGATACTGTAATTGATACTTGCAGGATGGAGGACTCTATCTTGTGAAGCTGTGACTCTGAAAGAGATTTGGGGTTTTTGATGGATAGCCCCTAATGTGGTGCTGTGACCAAAAGAGCTAATGTGATCCTGGGTTGCATAAATGAGAACCCTGAATAGGAGCAGAGAGGTTATTTTACCTCTAGATTTGGCACTAGTGTGACCAATGCTGGAATGCTTTGTCCAGTTCTGGAGCCCACAGTTGAAAAATAATGTTGTTGGTAAATTGGAGGAGAGGGTTCAGAGAAAAGCCATGAGAATGACTAAAGGACTAGAAAAGGTGCCTTTTATAGTGAGGATCTCAATCTATTTAGCTTAAGAAAGATGAGGTTGAGAGGTAACTTGATTACAGCTTATAAGTATCTGCATGGGGAACTTGATAATGGGCCCTTTGCTCTAGCAGGGAAAGGTGTAACACAATCCAGTGGCTGAATCTAGACAAATTCAGACTGGAAATAAGATGTACATTTTTGACAGCGAGGGTAATTATTGGAGCAGTTTGCTAAGTATCATGTCCACCACAGACAGTTATTTAAAATCAAGATTGCATGTTCTTCTAAAAGATATGCTCTAAGAATTATTCTAAGGACGTTCTGTGGTCTGTGTTATACAAGAGGTCAGATGATCAAAATGGTCTCTTCTGGCATTGGAATCCTTGAATCTATGGACCAGGACTCCATTGTGCTAGGCTCTGTACAAACATAAAACAAAAAGGTGGCCCTAGCCACAAAGATCTTACTGTCTAAGTATAAAACAGATGACAGCAGATGAGTATAGA